>NC_139512.1:254997073-255630407 GCF_947247035.1 Vipera ursinii
TTACTGGCTTATGTGTGCTTGTCATAGTCATCACATAAAATTGTCACTTACGGGCTAAATGTTCTACTTCATGTGAAGCAATTTACCAAAATAGTGCTTTTCATTCTGTAGGTGGGCTATATGTATATTCATTTCATAAAAATTCCCACTTAATGCAACTTCAATGAAATAATGCTTGGATTGACACTCATGGTTATTTAATACAAAATCGAACAGAACTCATCGGTTTTATGAAATGGAAAGTCAGTTACCCATTTTAGACAAGCAGCTTGTTCAGTTTCTGCAATTTCTTCCTTTTGCATGTAATTAATCATTCCAATGAAAAGATACGATGTAAGTAGGGCCATAGATGACATCCGATTTATATTACTCAAGTGAGCAATTATTATTTTATCATAGATTCCTTCCTTGCTAATATCAAATGATATAAATGTATCATACAGATGGGAAAGAAACTATAGGTAGGAATATAACAAACTCTCCATGGATTTGATCTATGTAGGAATGTGATATGCCAAAGTTGACCCTGTTGTGTGCACATTGTTGTTGTTAGTTGTGAAGTTGTGTCTGACCCATTGCGACCCCATGGACAACGTTCCTCCAGGCCTTCCTGTCCTCTACCATCTTCTGCATTCCATCTAAGCTCACACCTACTGCTTCAGTGACTCCATCCAGCCACCTCATTCTCTGTCATCCCCTTCTTCTCTTGCCCTCAACCTTTCCCAGCATTCAGCTCTTCTCCAGTGAGTCCTTCCTTCTCATTAGGTGGCCAAAGTATTTGAGTTTCAACTTCAGGATCTGGCCTTCTAAAGAGCAGTCAGTGTGCACATACAGATACACATATGAAGACCACGTATTTCAGAACAAGGGGAGGGAATGGTTTTGTGTGAGGGATAGGCACATGTGCATATGTGCACAGAGCTTCATTTGTGGGGTTGTGAGCGCCAGCACCTGCTGCTTGTGTGAACTGAGCTGTGCACATGCATGCACGCCGGCCAGTCACTCACATGGTCTGGTTGCAAATAGGCCATGGCCCGGTAGTGGGCTGCAGCCCACAGGCTGGGGTCCCCTGTTCTAGAGCATCAAAAGTTCCTTTGGCACCCTTACAGTGTGCAAAAAAGGAAAGAAAATAAATTATCTTCAGAACACATTGCATTTATCAAACCATTTGTGAAAAACAAAACAAAGCAAGTGCTTGTTTAATTACTATAAAAGCCTAGGCATAAAGCTGTCAAGCTGCCATTCCTTTGTTGCATTTATGAAGCAACACAGCTGTGATGGTGAAAGGATATTGCCCTGGTTCTTTTGCAGCCAGTTGCCATTTCATGTGTGATCACCATGTTGCAAGCTGCTGTAATGGCTGGAGCAGAGAAGAAAGGAGGTAAGTTCTAAACCAGTTGGTTGGGGAGATTTGGAAGTTGATGTTCAATTTCCATCTTAAAGCTGCTGTGATTGAGGAACACTGTCCTGGACAGTGATTACAGATGTGAATCAAGAACAGGATGCTCTGGTTGGGGCAGCAACATATCTGGAAAAACTAAAAAAAAATCCCTTTTAGTCACACAAAAGGAGAAAGAAGATAAATTGCTGGCAACTGCCTTTTCACTCAGTTTAGGGAACTGTTGTAAGAGAAATTAAAACAAAGCAAGACCAAGCAGTGGCCAAGCACTTCACAGGTGGCTGATCCCCTGCAGAAGAGAAAATGACAGAACTCTTGCCAATTTCATCCCAGCTCCTTTTGCTAGGGATCCTGTGAATACAGAAACATTTGCAAGGGACTGCAAAGAATCCAAGCAGTCCAGATTAATCCATCTTGTTTTTCAAAGTGGAATCAATAGGGTGATGTGTATTCATCTATTCCTATGCCCAGACAAACAAACCCTGAATGGTTGCTGTGACGTGGGAACTGTGAAGCTATCTTACCTCTTTCAGGACCCATAAATCATCTTTGAGTGAAATCATAAATGCTTTCAGCACATTATATTAATAGTATTAAATATTAAATTCAGCATTTTTGTCCTAGAACTGTGCGGTGCTTGGACTTTGAAGGCAAAAAAGGGCTCCAAAGTGAGGGATACTCATATAGCACTAGTCATTTCTTAAAGCAGTTGAATCTTCTGAACTTCAGCATAATCCTTGGATGAGCCATGTTTGGCTTAAACTATAGCAGTTTGGTCCTCAATGTACACCTTTCTACCTCTGCCTCTTATGTCCTTATATTCATCAGCAGTCCTAAATGGAAATACTGAGGAGGAAAAAAATTCAAAGCAGAACTTGAAAACCAGATTGTTAGGAAGAGTTATTTAAACCCCCCCCATCACAAATGAGTTTTAACTCTAGTGCTGTGAACTCTTTATAGAGATAGATGTGAAAGCAGAGATTAAAATGAGATTATCCTGCAGAAAGATCATACTTGCTACTTTGTTATCTGATGAATCACGGATAAATCTGTTGCAATAGGTGGCATCTTGTTAAGAATAATCAAACCAAGAAAAGCTCTTGAAATGATTATAATATCTGCCTTGCTGTAAGTATGTAATACCATTCACGAGCAGTAAACAGTATGGAACATGTTCAAGAGCAATGCTCCACAGAGAATGTGCATGACTAGACTAGGTAAGGAAGAGAAACAGTGAGTTGCTTGCCCTCAAGATGTGGTTTGTGACACACATTGACCATAAATGAAAGAACACTTCCAGACACTATCCTGAATATATAATTACATGTACTTATTTAAGGCTCACTGTAGTATGCATTGCATTTGATTGGAAGGAAATTTTCCAAGGAATAGAGAAACAATACCAGCTGCGCAGGAATTGTATCAATATAGTCTAGTTCCACTTCTCTAGTCCCAAAGCAGATGCTACAGATAAGGCCAAATTGTGATGTTTAATTTAATACTTGAAGTCCTTATGTATGCCATATGTTTCTAAAAGTTTTTTGGGGGAAACGTACGTCCAAATAAAATTCAGAGATAATCATACATGGAGCTAAAAGCCCAGGATGTGTATCAAATGCAACATTCAGCTGAGACTCTGATTAGATGATTTGGAGAAAGTCCTGTTTCAAATCTGACCAATTTAGCTCCTGCCTGCTTTAATTTGGGGATAAATCCCAAGTGAGATTCAGAAATCCAAAGCTTTCCCCCTTTCACCAGCAAACCCTGGAAATCAGTCAATCTGTCTGCAGCGGGGCTGTGTAAAGCATTCCACAGAGGTGCTTTGCAATGTGGGGGAACCTTTCTTCAAATTGTTACAGCAGATGTGTCTCATGCAAGGCTTAAGCATTTCCTTCAAAAGTTGAGCATGATTGTCTCCCTGTGGGTATGCATGTACAGCCATACAGCTCTGCTTTACAGTTTCAGAGAAACTGTTTCTGTTCAAGTTCCTGTAAGATTTACATATACAGTATGTGACAGAAAAAGAGACTGATATTTTAGAATTTTTTTTGGCTCTTTTCTCTGGAATGATGGACTTCACATTCCAGAGAAAATTATACGCAAAAATTGTCTTTACAGCTTTGGGGTAGGAAAAATATTCCCTAATCTGAATGGTTGCTGCTGGCAATTCAAATGAAAACACCATATGTTTTAGAGCTAACTTTCATAAGACATCTTTCAAATACCACCAGAGCTTACAATGAATGTTCCTCTCACCTCCCATCCTCTCCTTATAATTTTATGGATAATGATATTGTTTGTGAACATCAGAGACTCACAAATGAGTGCAAGGAATACTGAAACTTCACATCTAGAGGAAAGCTCAGGGCATGATCTTAAGAAGGAAGGGTGCCAAAACCAGTTGATTCTCTAAGTGAAGATAATGTTATGAATTTAAAATGTATGCAACAGAACATTATGATTACGCAGTATATAAACAGTAAAATTTGCAGACAGCCACAGATAACAGGGTGAGTCAAAACAATGAAGCATATAAACCATGCACATGAGAAATAGAAGAGAGAAGACAAAACATTTAAAAAGCACATAAACTTTAAAAGTTGAGCTGAAATTGGGTGGGATGAAAGAGGAATTTGGAAAAGGTATACAATTGAGTTTAAACAGATCAGAAGATGATTAACAATAAAGAGGCAACAATAAATAAAACTTATGAGTACATGATTTTGGTGTAAATGAATGATTTTGAAAAGAAAAGGGAACACAGAGACTAATAAATTGGTATAAAGAGTAGGAAATAAATTTGTTTTGATAATGACTAAAATCAAGAAGGATAAGGTAATATTCCTGTTTAGCTGAGTCTGAACAAGTAGGGAGAATATACAATTTGGCATTCCATTTGGGTAAGATTTCTAGTTTGGAGCTGCAAAAATCTAGATAATGCTTAGAAGGCAGCAAAGCAATATAGGAGGAGATTAATTCTGATTTAACTTTGGGAAGGTCCTCTTTGATTCTGGTGGTTTTAAAGGGAAACCCCCATGATTTTGGTGATATCACAAATTTCTTCAAAATGAACAGCAGGTGACTCAGAATCTGATTGAATTAAATACATATGATATCCTTACAATAACTCTCATGTATGCAATTTCTCATGTTGCATTATACTGACATATTATTAATGTTGATGCATATATGGAGATTCAAGGGGCTCACTGTAGCAGCCATTATTCAAGTGTTTGTCTTCTCATCCCTTTTAAAGGAATATTCCATATTAGGACTTTGCGCTGGTTCAGAACTGGTACTGGACCTGTCTGATCAGATGACATTGACTCATTTTAGAGCTTTATTGGTTTTGGGCAAATGTGCATCCTGGGCCAGTTGACTTTCTCTTCTACAAGACAGGTGCATGCTCCTGACTCCATTGGCTCCTGGGCTGAAGTGGATCCTTTCATTTCAAGATATTCACTCATAAAACAAAACAGAATAAAATGAAATGGTTCTTCACATTCTGACTATTACATACCGAATAGAAGGAAGAAACAGACAGAACTTTTGATAACGAATCTGCTTTCTTAGCCTGGACTGGAATACTTGTGAAAAGCATTGCAAGAATCTGCCAACAATCAAAACAGCCCCACAGCAAGTCTAGCCATATTTTAAAGTGGAATTCCTTGGACCTTTTTGCATTAGTTAGGGCTTATTCCCCCCCAGCTGCCTTCCAACTTACACAGCAGCATATACATACATATATACATACATGTATCATCATTCCTCATCATTTTAGCCATTGTCTATCCACTGCAGGATGAAGCCCCTTCTGTATGTTTCCAACCAATATGGTCCTGAGCTTTCTTTTGCCAATTGGACCTGCAATACTTGATGTCATTGATCCATCGTGTTTTAGGTCTCTTCTGTGGATGCTTTTTATGAAGTGGGATATAATACACACACATGCATGCACATACATATGTGTGTGTGTTGGATATGTAAAAATCTGGCTGTGATCTACAAACATAGCTTCATTACACCTTCCAGGCAAATAATTTGGATATTTCCTTTTTCTATATAAATACCTTCTTTGCACAACTTCTCACTGTAGAAACATGGGTAGTAGAATGGAATTATTTAGCAAATTATTTTTTTATTGTCTGATTGGGAAGAGGTGGTTTTTGCTTTTCCAGAACCCAATACAGATCAGATCAGGAATTGTGGCACTAGTCGAATAAGGATTTTCATGCTTTCCTATTGATCTGCTGAAGGAAGCACTGATCAATCACTCTTCTCTCAGCATATTGAAGCCAGTAATAGCGGAGACAAAGAAAAATCAGTTTTGGATTATTTTAAAGGGATTGTGAAGTGAAGATTATGATGGCATAGAAGTATCATTAGGTTTTATTACTCTGTTACACATATATGTACACAAAAGGCAGACTGTGAGCAAAGTCTGGTAATCTAAGAATTCAACTACTGGAAAAAAATATTTGGATCCTCAAATTTTTACTCTGAAGGAATGAAACAATATTTTCTTAGGCATACCATACAGATTAGACCTAGCTAGAGATTTTTCAGTACTATGTGTTTGTGAAGAATTTCTTCTGATGGAACAGAATGAAAATATATGACACTGACCAGAAGGACAAGCAATCCAGAGCAGTTTAGTCATGTACAATGGAAGATCCAAACCATCTGCATTATTCACAAGCTTATCCTTTCTATCATGAGCCGTTTTGTTATTATATTACTACACTTATGTATATTCCAACTTCTGTTAAGCCTTTCCAATTCCTCTCTAACTCCATATCAGAAAAAAGACCAGTAGCTTCTAAAAGAACATATGGAAGTCCTCAACTTACAACCATATGTGTAGCAACTATTTGAAGTTACCAAGGCACTGAAAAAAAAAGTGACTTATAACCAGTCCTTGCACTTCCACCAATCCCTACGGTCACATTATTAAAACTCAGGCGCTTGGTATCCCCATGTCCTGGAATGATATGATTACCATTTGAGACCTTTCCAACAAGCAAAGTCATACAGTTGGACAAAGGCTCACTTAACAACTGCCTTGCTTAGCAATGGAAAGTCTGATTCCAACTGTGGTCATAGGTTGAAGACTATCTGAATTTTATTATAAGGCATGGGCTTATAATATGACGTATTATATGAAGTACACAGGGCTATAGGGGGCAGACTGTTCTGTTTAATAGCTCTCTTCGTCAGGAATAAGATTTTCCTTCTTTCCTTCTTATTCTGGGTTTGTATCTCCCTCCCTCTGTAAAGCTTTCACACATCAGTTCTTGCTTTACCCTCTGGTGCTATGGAAAAGAATCCCACACTTTCTTTCTTCTTCAGTTTTAGAACACTACCATTATGTCTTCCCTTAGACTTCTCTTCCTTATGCCAAATATGCTCAGTTCTTTTAATCACTTTTCCCCCCCATAGGGTTTAGCCACTTGGTCTCTCACCATTATTGTTGCTTTTATTTTGCATTATTCTTTCACTTTTTCTCATTTCATATAATGTGCATTGATAAGTTTCTTTGTTATGCTTTGGTAAAATACGCCCAGCAATTTTACTGACAGTGAACCTGAAATATATTCACATCAAAAATATTGCTGTAATACTGGGATGCAGGAAATGTATCCTTGTGGATTCTTTATTCAAGATGCTTGTTTATTTAGAGACAACAGGTTTATAAAATGTTAATCAGAAATCCCATATTATCACTTCATACATTACAGTGCTGTATATTAGCTGAAACTTTAGAGATGGACCTGACATAGCTTATCAGGTGTGATATATTAGGATGGAGGATTGTCATTAATTTCTTTATCAGATAAATTACTTGTCTAACGACAATCCTAGTTATAGAGCTCTTGTATATCCACAATGTTGGAAACTGACACTATCAATTGACGGTGAAGAAAATATTGTTATAACTTATAGAAAAGCTGGCTTGTACACATGCCAATCTTTGTGCTCTTCCTTTTCCTTCTCTTCCCAGGTCAGTGCTACCAATTGCTTGCCATTAATCCCAAATGCACATGCACAAGAATAGCATTATCTCTGTATACAAATACAGGGTGCCTTGTTTGCCCCCTCCCCCCAAAAAAGACATATGGAGATGCTGAAAGCAATGGGGCTAATTAACATCATCTTGACTCAAACAGACTCCCCACCCTCCTCCCCCAGATAAGAGAAACAAGACACAGCCTGTCTCCTTTCTGTTCCTTCCAGACACAGACCATAACTTCCTCTCCCACTCCTCCCAGGCCAGAGGAGAATACTATTCCCCAACCCCCTTTTGGTGACCATGAACAGTTCACAGTCCATTTTCAGCAAAGTGGAAAGGAAATACTGAAACGGAAGCCTACCACCCTATATTTTCTCATGTGAAAAGTGTGTGGCACTGTCAAACAAGCAAAATGCCAGTTCTCTGAATGAAACTTTAAAAGCCATTTGGACAGACGGCAAGGATTTTGGCAAGCTTTTCTGCTGTGCTTTTTGTTTTTTCATCATCCACTACAGTTTTTGAAGGAGCACAACGATGTCATGAAGGTGTTGGAGAGGAATTATTGCCCAGAAGAGGAGGAAAAAAAAATCAAGCAGAGGGGGATTTCAAAATGGAAGCATGGAGCACTGAGGATCATGAATATTTCTCACAATTAAGAAAAAAAGACTTGTTTCCACTGTACTCCCATAGTATTTACCTTGGAATAACTACGCTGAAATTGTTATTTGATCACTATAGGCTTCTGATAAATTTCACTGAAAAAATGGATGTTCATAACTACCTTCTTACTTTCAAGAAACTCGGAGCTCACTTTCATTAGAGGTCTAGTTAGAAATGATCAGAACAACAATGAAATGAGGATAGGTTCGCTGTCCAGCTTCATAAATGTGATTCAATCATAAATCCTAAAACATCTTCATAAATAATTCAATCAGTTAATCCAAGGGCATTGTTAAGCGTGGGCTTATGGCATTTCTTCCAAATATATTTTCTGTTTTTGTTTCCAGATTAATGAAATGCTGGTGGCAATTTAATGTTCGTTTACTTTTTTGTTTGTATGGTTAACTGCTTGATGGCTAACAACTTTCAGGGGGAATTGCAGCTAGCAAGGAAAGGTTCACACATTTCTTCCTCCATATGCTCACAGAAACACACACACACACACACACACACACACACAAATTCTTCATTAGTACATAGCAACTTTACAATTGTGTCATTTTACCATATAACGAATCTCTGCAGTTTTACAAGTGGGTGAAGGATGACCTGCTTATCTCTTCAGCCATGTGATATAATCAACCAGTTATTTATCCCTATTGAAGGACAGCAACTCCCAAAAGGGAATATATATATATATTTGATAGATGGATGCTTTATTTTGCCATGATAAAAGCTATCTATTCTTCTTAAGACAGATTTCATTTGACAAGTAGTTTACAATATAAGTAAACAATTTTGAAAAGGCCAAACAATCAGGGCTTTGTAAGCTGCATGTGGTTCCCAATCCCTTTTTTTCTAGCACCTGAAATCTAGTAGGATCCCAATGAAAATTCAGCACCAAATTGCTGAAAATTAGTGGCATTTTTGTTCTCTTTTAATTTCATTTATCTGACCTGAAAAACTCTGGGTATTACCAGCCATACATATCCTAGTACAAAATGATGTTTCTGAGACGTTTATTTTTAAAGCTCTCCAAAGCTGCTGTCCTATTTCTATATTCCCTTATTCTTTGAGAAGGAGAGGATAACAGGAAAGCTGGTTACATATACATGCGAATGTGCTAGAGGGGTTTCTGCCCATCACTGCATATTATTTCTATCTGCTGCCAAATAACCATCAGCATATATCAGTATATATATATATGCTGAAGAAACAAACAGAGACTGAAAATATCTTGATGCTCCTGTTGTAAATTGTTTAACATCACATCTCATTGCTAAGTGTAAGGGACAAAGCTGAACGAAAACTCGTGCTAAAACTACTGTTTCCAGGCTAGATGGAACTGTTGTGTCCCAAGAACAAAACAATGGCCACATATTCAGTGACACACAAAACTGGAGGAGAACAAGTTTTATGCACTACAATATGTAAAGTGTGCATTTGGCTTAATTCCTGCTTCAAATGAAGATACTAATTTAGTCAAGTCTTTTTGCTGAGTAAGCTAACTTATGATTAGGGAACATACATAAACACACAGACACACACGCAAACTGGGAAATTTGTTATATTGCATCTGTGGCTCAAATCGGACATTCCAATTCATATACCACAAGCTTAGACATGAGCTTTCAAAACTTCCTGTGGCTTATTCAAAAGGAATTGAATGTGAGAAATTGATTATTGATCCAAGCTGGGGATGGAAAATTGTTTTCTAAATTAATCTATTTTCTGGGTTCGCAGTGCACTGAACCTTGAATGAATGAAAGGTCTATGTACTATGCCAGAAAAAACAAAGAACGGTTGAAACTAATTTTCACTGAACTTCTAATGTTTAGTGAAAACTGAAACCTCCTATCCATGGTTGAATTGATTTTAATTGCTTTACAGTAGGAATCCAACTGCTGTTCATTTTCTGTTTCTCTCTCTCTCTCTCTTATTTTCATTAAGGACTTTTAGCCTTTTTAGCCGAACATTTTGGTGTATTAATTTTTATCATGTTTTACCCCTTTCATTTTAGATATATGCATATGATTTTGGGTACCCAGGAGGTAGAGACTGAGTCATCAGGATATCAAACACAAATAATATCACTTGTATAATTAGTGCAGGTTTAATTTAATTATTATCTAGGCTGATTCTCAAACCTTTTTTTTAGAAAAAGTAACCAAAAAATGATGTGGGATTTGTTATTGTGAAGTATTTTCTTGGAACTACTGCTAATTAAAAGAACATTCAGAAATAATTACCTTAGCCTCCATCAGTCATATTCACCTGCTTAACTTGATTTGAATATGCCAACTCATCTGAAAAATACCATTTTAGGCAACATCTTCCTAAACATGTGAAGAGTTTCCTGCTGCTGCTAATTAAAACAGAAAACTATTGTTTTCTTTTGTTTAACTAGTTTGTAACATTTCAAACGATCATTTCCTCAGAGGTCCTTTCAACATATACTGTATGTGGAATTCTTGCAATTGAAATATTAAATCTGCAGTCTTCTTTGTAAGATTACTAAAATACATCTTGCAACATGTGCCATGCAAGAGGAAGGAATTTATCCTAAAATTGCTCAAGAAAGCTAATATTCCAATTAATCTCCAAAAGCCAAATTCTTTTAATTGCTCCATTCACAGAGCAGGTAAGTTACAGAAACAATTGTTAGGCTCCAATTGCTTCAGATAGCACCACAAATCTAAACATATCATGAAAGAGAAAATTAAGGCCCTCTATATGTGATTGGACTTTAGTTCTCATCAGCCACAGCCAACATGGCCAACAAACATGGATAATGAAAGATAAAGTTTAACAGGAGAACTACAGTTTTCCATCCATTACATACACACACCCCCATACAGGTAGTCCTTGCTTAATGACCGTTCATTCAGCAGATTTTAAAATTTTGATAGATCTGAACATGTGGTATTTATGACCAGTTCCAGCTGTTGCAGTTTCCCTAATCACATATGTGATCTTCTTTCTGGCGTCCAACAAGCAAAATCAGTAGGGAATCTGGCAGGAGATCACACAAGTGATGTCTTTGCTTAATGATCCATGGTGATTCATTTAATGACTTAACTGGGTACTAGGCAATGCATTCATGTGACATCACACTTTATGATGTCACTTAGTGACAGCAATTCCAGTCCCAATTGCTGGACTACCTCCTCCTCTTCCTCCTCCTCCTCCTCCTCCTCCTCCTCCTCCTCCTCCTCTCTCTCTTTCTCTCTTTCTCTTTCTCTCTCTCTCTCTCTCTCTCTCTCTCTCTCTCTCTCTCTCTCTCTCTCTCTCTCTCTCTCTCTCTCTCTCTCTCTCTCTCTCTCTCACACACACACACACACACACACACACACACACACACACACAGTGGTATGGGAACAAGAAAGAGAAGGAACTAGTTAGGTGAAGAAGATCTTGTTTAAATGGGGGAGAGGAAATATGTGACTCATTGGTGGGATACATATTTTGCATCTACAAGTTCTCAGCTTCAGCTTTACTTCTACCTGGGTAAAAAACAATAACATTCTAAATACCCTTTTGAGCTCTTACAGAATTTCTGCCTGGCAATGTTGATAGGGCTGGGAATAGCTGACTAATGCAATAATCCATCTCTTGGATTGTAGTAAGTTATTTTGTAAAATTTGAAAAAGGTGAGAAAAATCTTTGAATACTTGCCTGGAAACTATATCTTGACTGTAAACATCTGGAATTAAATAGCAGAAAATATTTTCCTGTTTGGATTTTTGCAGTACAGATATGATAGTTCAATTCTTACTTCAATTTATCCAGTTTCTGCCTCTGGAATCTGTAGATGAACTGTGGTTTATGTATTTATTAAACTAAGGTACTGCCCAGCTTGCCTAGAGGCAATTCTAGGCAGCTTACAATCAATAAAATGCCAATAAGAAACCTTAAGACATTAAAACAATAAATAGTAACATTGTTGGTTTAAAACTGGTAAACATGGGAAAAAAGGGAGAAAGATGCACATGGGGAGGAGGTAGGGTCTTCTCTTAGTTCATTATATTTTTGCACTGATTTTTTTTTGGGGGGGGAAAATTTCTCTTATACTACAGTCACAATTTCTTTGTTCACAATTTCCAAGCCCAATGATGATTGTTATGGGAATAAAATTGGAAGATACTATGTATGTTACCTTGAACTTATATATGAAGAAAATCTCATTGTCCACTCATAATAAGCAAATATAAATTGATATTGAGTATTTTTACTTATAATAGTTTAAGAGAATTTTCCCCACTGAATGACTTAGTTTTATTCTGAGTGGTATTTGTTTTTCCACTCATGAAAAGTGATTATGACTTTTTATCTTCTAATAATTATAAGGAAGCCAAGTGATTGACAATATTTCCTATAAAGCAGAATTTTCACCTTGCATACCCTCTGATGGTAACCTATCTGAGTTTTATCTGCTTGTAGATCCATTTCTTTCCTTTGGAAATCTTACATTTAAGATAGCAACAGTAGGTAAAGCCAGCAGGGGTGAAATTGACTGGAGTAAATTAGTAAAAGACCAACTGAAACAGTATGTTCTAAACTGCTTATGGGAATTTCTTTATGCCTTGTTAGTTCTGGAGAGAGCAATCTGAAATTTCCCACCCACAGAAACAATAGAGATTATATTAAGATTTCACATAATTGTAAAACCCTGGTCATAATTTGATTTAATCACCATGGATTCATCTCATGCCAGTAACTGGGACTGCACCTTTGTCTAGCAGGAGACAAGGTGCACAAGTTATTTGCTTATTTGTTTTATAGACTGCCCAGATCCCAAATGACTCTTACAATTAAAACCCATCTTATTAAAAGAAAATACAATAGACCAGAAGAGCAAAGTTGAAAATCAAAATAAAGAAAAACAAAATGAAGCAAAACAAAAAGGACTCTCCACAAATACCCTTTCCCAAGACCTGGGAGAACAACCAGGTCTTCAACAATTTTATGAATGACAGAACTACACAAACCTCTGAGGGAGACCTAGGCATGGGACCCAAAGCACAGCCATCCTGGTGAATTGAACTGGATGGACAGAGAAAATTAGTGAACCCTTGAACAGTCAAGTCTTATGTCATGAAGGGACTTGGAAGGTAATAACCAGTATTTGGATTGCAGTGGAAGTGAACTAACAACCAGAGCAGCTGGGAAACAACATAATACTACCATCACTGCCGGTGGTGAGATTCAAATATGTGAGCAACCAGTTCTCTGTGTGGATGCCACTTCTGGAAGTCCATTCTGGGCCTTGGCAACAAAAAAATAGCTACTGGTTTTGCCGAAGTGGTGTGAACTGGCTGAATCCCACCACTGATCACTGCCTGCACCACTGTATTCTAGATTACCTACAGCTTTCAGCTGGTTTCCACTGCTACTCCATTTATTTATCTAAATGTATTGGCTGCCAAACTCTGGAGTCCATGTAGATCATGTTGCAATGAGCCAATTGTGAGGTGACTAGAGTATGAGTAACCATCTGAAGCATCTCTTGGTCTAGGAAAGGGCACAACTAGATCATTTCTGGTCAGAGTCAAACCCCGACTTAACCTGAGTGACCTTATCTTGTAAATAACAAGAATAATCCTCAAAGTGGCCCTTCAGGTGGTCCTCCTGCCTGTCAAACAGACCACCCTAAACAAGGCTGCCAGATGGCTACTGGTGTATGAAATAAGGGTGGAGAAACAGGAATATTTTGCCATCCTTATCACCACAATAATAATATAGATTTTTTTTTACTCATGCTCAACTGAATTCACTCTTCATTTTCATAAATAGCCATCCATGGTCTACCAGTTGCCTAGGGTGGGCTGATCTAATGGGCCCTGTCCAGTGGTGGGATTCAAATATGTGAACAACTGGTTCTCTGTGTTAATGCCGCTTCCAGAAGTCCATTCTGGGCCTGGGCAACAAAAAATTAGCTACCGGTTCTGCCAAACTGGTACAAACTGGCTGAATCCCACCACTGGCCCTGTCCCCCTTCTGGGTGTGGTGACATCTGTGAGCTGAAAAGAACCCAGATCTTAAAAATGGAGGCATATGGTTTGGGGATAATTAAACATTCTGAAGACATTCACATGGATAGGAGCTGTGCTGGTTTTGTAATGTTCCATGTGAGCAGTGTAAAAATTTCATTCTGTATAATAAGAAATCATCAACTCCTTTGTGATATCTCTTGGAAAAGATGAGATGCTCTGGAAGAAGTGAGTAATGACATCTGGAGCTCAACCCCAGAATGATGTTCATCTGAGAGTTTTCAAGTTATCTGCCTTTTTTCCAGTGATCAGGGTTGCATCCTTCGATCTATTTGCTTTAAGGTATCAGGTTGAGTTCAAACATTATTATTCTACAGCACAATTTAATACTTGATATTGCAGCAAGGGCAAAAACTGGCCAAACATTTACAGGAAAGAGATAATAAAATAGAAGTTAAGAGGAGCTACACAAATTGGAGACAAGAATATAAATTATATATATTTCCCCTTTTTTTCTCTATGGGAATAAGTCAGGAAATATTAATAGGTGGAGTAGGATGATTGCACTTTCAGCTTAATAACTTTTATGGGGCCTACCCAGTTATTCCCCTAATGTTGATAGTAAATCTGTTATGACATCATTTCCTTATGATAGCTTTTCCCAACCTGGTGTTCTCCAGACACAATATGTTGAAGTGACCCCAGAATCAGCCTTGGCATTTTTGGAAGCTGTGATGAGTTTTAAAGTACAAAATGCTGAAATCTGTCCCAAAACATTTCCAGGCCCTGTCCAGCCTTGATATACTATATAAAGCTAAAAGTTCCTTTTCTTTTGATTTAGGATCTCCAATGCACACACACAAAAATCATGCAGTTTGACTTGTTTTATTCATTTTAAAGTAATGCAGAGGAGATACCTTGGACTCCCTTTTTTGCTGAATGGTATCCTTCAGTATCTCCAGCTAGTATTGCGGGTTGCAGCATCAAGAATTGGACCAACTCATGTTCAAAATTAAAGAAAATGCTGAAGCATAATTATGCTATATATAAGAAAATGTTCCTTAACCAAACATAGTTATGTGGATAACACTTCATGCAAAGCCCTGCTTTATTTAACCACAGTTTATTTAATAAGCTAGACCCATCTATATTCTTCTGAACATAGAACCCCCAAACCTGGCTGGAACGACATAACATCCTAAGCCAAGTCCAAAACACATTATGGCTCAGCATGATGAGTGACCACATTAAGTACTGTGGACCACATTAAGTACCATGGATCTTGATGTAATATGGAATTTACAAAAAGGAAAAATAAATGTAACTATATGCTAGGGTCCAATATTGTTATTTCAGTTTCAGTTATTTCAAACTGAGAAACAGTAGAATGTTCCAATGTACTTTAAGATGGTTCTGTATGCCAGTTAGAATCATCTGAGATTGGAATGGATTATAAATACTTTAGAATAAACAATTAAAATGCATGTATTTTTATATCTATTTATATATGGTTATCAAAGAAGAAATACATGATTTGTTCTATTATCTATTTATATTAATGCCAGAAATAAATGAAACTGGATAAATTTATTGCTTACATTTTAAACATCTGTTATTAATTCCTATGTTTTATCATTTGCATTTTTGATCACTGTAAGCAGCTTTGAATGTTACATCAGCTGAAGGGCAGGATATACATTTAATGAATCACAGTGTTAAATTTGTGTTGGAGCCGATTTCTTTAGCGCCTTCTACCCCTGGCAGCTTTTCCATCCTTCTAATGCAGAGGTCTTCAAACCTGGCCCTTTTATGACTTGTGGACTTCAACTCCCAGAATTCCTCAGCCAAGCACGCTGGCTGAGGAATTCTAGGAGTTGAATTCCACAAGTCATTAAAGGGCCAAGTTTGAAGACCCCTGTTCTAAATGCTACAGAAAAGACAAGAGAATCTGACCTATTGTTTGTGAGGAAAGGGCTGAGAGAGAAGGTCCTTGAAAAATTGATGACTTTTTGTGCAAGCTGGAACAAGTATTTTTAACACCATTTTCTGGAGCACAGGTTTCCCTCAGGGCCACGTCCTAAGTCCACTGCTGTTCACCCTGTTGATCCATGACTCTTGTGCTAGGTTTGCCACCAACCATATTGTGAAGTATGCAGATGATACAACATAGTGGGCATTATTCAAGATGACAATGGATGCTTACCGCAAGGAGGTTGAGGGTTTGATGAATTGGTGTAAGGAAAAAAGCCTAGTTTTAAACATAGGTAAAACCAAAGAGATCATTGCTGATTTCAGAAGAGGCAGCCACACTCCTCATGATTCACCTGTGGAGATGGTTTCCAGCATCAAATTTCTGGCTGTGCAGCTAACAAGTAGGCTGGCTTGGTCACTCAAGAGCAAGACACTCGTAAAGTGAGCACAGCAGCGCCTGCATTTTCTGCATCGCATGAGAAAAGTACATCTTCCTTCCCCTGTCCTGACCACTTTCTACAGAGGGACAATCAAGAGCATCCTGTCATACAGCATCTCAATCTGGTTTGGAAGCATCACTGCATCAGATAGGAACGTGGTGCAGAGAGTGGTGAGGATGGCACCACAGGACATAGCATATAAGCCATGCTTGAGCAGAGTCTGCAAGGTTGTCTGGGACGCTACACATCCTCTTCACGACCTGTTTGCCTTGTTACCTTCTGGGAGGAGGCTTCTGAAGCAGAACATCCAGAATCAGTCGCAGTTTTGTTCCATACAGTACTAAGCTTGTGAACTCTCAGGCTTCCTCCTTCCATTATGTATTTAAGATGGACACTGATTAATATCTATATATTATTTTTATGTAAAGGTGTAGGTTTATACACATGTTGTATGTAGCATGTTTAAATGTGTGTTATGTATGTATACACTTTGAGAGCAAGCAACAAAAAATATGTGGCACATAATTTTTGCAGAGAGATTTCTTCTTTTCTTTGGCACATTGTCAACCTTTTTTTATGTATACTGAGGACAAACATTAGCCAGACCTTTCTTGCAACTGCTACTCATCATGCCTTTTGTTCTCTGGGCTCTCAAAAGAATTTGTAGTGGGATTTCAGATAAATCTCCAGTTGAATCTAGAGATGAATATTTTATAATTCCTAGGCAAGTATGCAAAAAATAAGGGAAATTGATTTTGACACATTGAAATAAATTCATCCAGAATATTTATACTTTCCAATGGATTTTATTTCCTTATGGGTGTTTGGGGCTCTTTTTCGTTTTTCAACCTTTTTTTCGGAAAAGGATTTTCTTTCCTGATATGCCTGATACTTCTCAGGCTTTTTTTTATTTAGACAGTAATTTTAGAGACTGTTTATATTTAGGATTATGGCTTTACTAATCTAACTTGGAAGTAAATCCACATATAGCAATGAGTTTTACTTCTCAGTAAATATGATTAGCATCCAGTTGGTAACTTGCACATTTCTTTATACCTTAGAAATCACAACATCTTGGCACTGTGATTTTTTTGGATAAAAACATAATGCAGGTTAAAAAATGCTTTCTCAATGTCCAAAATAACATACGGTAGCTTGGCTCATGTTAATGTATTGCTTTTGTGAGCTGGTAGATGTAACAAATTCTGTTTAAGGAAATACTTTCTCCCTGCTGAATCAGGGAAATAAGTCTTTTAGCCATGACCTTTCAAAGTGACGCTTGTAAAAGAAACCTAAAGAGAAGCTGACTTTCATTTTACTAACAAAATAAAATAAATCTCTTTCTCTGTAAGAGAAGGCCATAAATGGTTTTTGTCTGCAATACAAGTTAAGAGGATCTCCTTTTAATTCCTATGAATGATTTTGTATACAGTTGGATCCAGATTTAGAGTCAAGCAATAAGGTTAGCAAAAGTGGACTCATCTACCCATGTAACAGGCCACCTGGTTAAATAATGTAGGCCGAGTCAAGAGAAAGGGGTCTTCAAATCAGAAAGAGGCCCTTTGTATGGAAAGAGCGCCATTCATGGAAAAAGATACTATAGATAGATAGATAGATAGATAGATAGATAGATAGATAGATAGATAGATAGATAGATAGATAGATAGATAGATGGACGGACGGACGGACGGACGGACGGACGGACGGACGGACGGACGGACAGACAGACAGACAGACAGACAGACAGATAGATAGATAACTTTATTGTCATTTTTTTACTGCGGGCACATTGTCACACATTAAAAATGATTTTTTGTTGCTTGCTCTCACAGTGTATACATACATACATAACACACATTTATAACTTTTCAGCTATTGATTGCACATCACATGCCTGAACTTCCTGAACTTTTCACAACTACCCTAAACATTCATCTTATTATCCCCTCTGTACGTCCAAATTACAAGTGAAATAATTGAGGCTGAAGCCCAAAGACCATTAAACGAGTTCAGAGGAATAATCAGTATTTACTTTGTTCTGTGCCTCATCATTTTAGCCAGTTTTGTACCAACTTCTAATTCGTGTGCATATATTATGTGCTGTTTCCTTGCCATTCTTCTCTCTTATAAAGACTTTCAGATAATATCTACACTGACCTAATTACAGTATTCTGGTTCTAATCTGATCAATAAAATTGTGTTTGTGTGTGTGTTTGTGTGTGTGTGATATATCTACATCCTAGATTAAAATGAGGAAGAAAGACACATAAGAGTAGATCTGTGTATTGTGGTTTATATATTAATGCTGTGGTACTGCTCTGTTTGATGATGCGCAAGCTGTTTCTCATCTCTTTCCAATAGCATCTTTAAACATAAAATTAAGTTCCAAGACAAATTGAATTACCAGTGACAAGAGTCTAATGAAATATTGTCAGACCTGTTACATAGGTCTGCTGTTACACTGCCAAGGCCAATTAGATAGAAGGCTTTTTCTCTTCAGCAATTCCCAGAAAAGGAAATGAAGATTTAACTTTGTTTGACAATTTATAGTCACCACCAAGAGCACTTTAACAGCTGTGGCTGTGATTGGCATTTTCTTAGAAAGAGGTTCTTCTGAAACCAAAGTAGCTTATATATGATGCAAATGATCTTGGACAAGGGATAAAAGTTTTAATCAAACTTTCAGGCAAAACCAAGCCATTTCAGTAAGACTGTTATATATGGAATTAATCCACCGAAGTTAAATCTGTAAAACCTTACAAATGCTCATCTTTGGTGTGCTGAAATTTATGTTGTTAATATCTGGTCTATGCTGCTGATATCTTTGCAGAGTAAATCTAGCAGGGAAGAAAATGTAGCAAATTATACCAGGGACTTGGTTTCAAAATACTTCTCTAGGTGACAGCCAGCTGTTTAAAGTAGAAGCACAGAAGTGTAAATGATGATATAATTCAATAGGTATTTACATTTTATAGCCATGGCTACATAACATTTTTACCTATTTAAATATTGGATCAAAAGCAGCATTTTCAGAAGAGAAGCTATTTCACCCTAATATTCACATGGTTAAGTGTGAAAATACTCACTATACTTTAAAGCTAAGTGATATTATTTCCATATTTGCTACTATAGTCTCCTAGATACTAAGATAGTTGGCATATAAATTTAATAATAAATAAATATTATCTAATGCATTTTTCCTACTTATGACATCTCTGCCTTCCTCAGAGAATACCCCATGGTGGTAATATAACATTATAATACTATCTACCTCATGACTGAAATCTGGTCTTGTGTAAATATGCTTTCACTCATAAAACTTTCTTCTCTTCTGCTCTGTGCCCCACAGCATGCTAAAGAGATCCTACAACTCTTTGGAGATTTCAAGAGGAGAGAGAATTATCCCTTTCTATTTTTCAATGAGAGAAACTTTCAATGTATGAGAGACCCTAACTGGATTCAATCCCAGTGATATTTGGATTGAGATTGCTGAACAAAACAAAACAAAACAACACAAGGCAAAAAAAAAGTCATTAGGAATCATATATGGGACTGGATATCTCATGATGCCATGAACTTGTGAATGACAAATAAAGTCAATCTGGATGTGAGACCAATGGTTCCAGAATATTGAAATATTTCCCTGTACGTTGCAATTTCTAGAAAGCAGGGAAATTTTTTTTTGTCTGTTACAAATGCCTGCAAAGAAATATTTTTTTTCCTGTTAAGGTTAGTATTACTGACCTTTTATATGTAACTGTCTCTTATTTTATTATAGAGAAAAGCAAACAAAAAAGAAGGAAAGAGAGTGATGTGTTTTATTTTTAAAAAAGCTCAACTCTGCTTTCAAGAAGTAATATAAATAAATAATAACAAGCTGGCTTGTGTTCTCACAGATATTTTCAATCTCTCATCGCAGCAGGCTGTGGTCCCATCGTGTTTTAAGATGGCCATCATCTTGCCAGTGCTGAAAAAGTCCACAATTACAGGCCTCATTGATTACCATCCGGTTGCACTGACATCCACCATTATGAAATGCTTTGAGAAGCTGATAAAGGACTTTATTGTATCTAGCCTCCTGCCAGCATTTCACCTGCTTCAGTTTGCCTACTGACCAAATCGCTCTACGGAGGATGCTATTTCTTCCGTTCTCCATCTGAGCTTGAAGCACTTAGAGGAAAGAAATGCTCATGTGCATTTGTTGTTTGTCGGCTTCAGTTCAGCATTTAACACAATCATTCTCCAGCATCTAGTAGAGAAACTAGGCCTTTTAGGCTTAAACACCCCTTTGTGCAACTGGATTCTGGATTTTCTTACCAACAGGCCCCAATATGTGCGAACTAGAACAAATACCTGTAATACCATTTCCTTGAGCACAGGTTTTCCTCAGGGCTGCGTCCTAAGTCCACTGCTGTTCACCTTGTTGACCCATGATTGTTGTGCTAGGTTTGCCACCAACCATATTGTAAACTTTGCAGATGATACAACAGTAGTGGGCCTTATTCATGATGACAATGTGGAAGCTTACCACAAGGAGGTTGAGGAGTTGGTGAACTGGTGTAAAGAAAATAGCCTAGTTTTAAATAAGTTTTAAGAAATCATTGTCGATTTCAGAAAAGGCAGGCACAGCCATACTTCTCTGTGCATTAATGATTCACCTGTGGAGATGGTTACCAGCATCAAATTCCTGGGTGAGCAGCTAACATGTAGGCTGGCTTGGTCACTCAACAGTGAGAAACTGGTGAAGTGGGCACAGCAGCACCTGCACTTTCTGTGTCACATGAGAAAAGCTCATATTCCTTCCCCTGTCCTGACCACTTTCTACAGGGGGACGATTGAGAGCATCCGGTCATACAGCATCACAGTCTGGTTTGGAAGCATCACTGCTTCAGACAGGAAAGTGGTGTAGAGAGTGGTGAGGATGGCCAGAAAGATAATTGGCAGTTCCCTCCCTCCCATCCAGGACATAGCACAGAAGTGTTGTTTGAACAGGCTCTGTGAGATTATCTAGGACACTACTCATCCTCTTCACAACCTGTTTGCCTTGTTACCTTCTGGGTGGAGGCTTCATGGCATCCGTAGCAGAACATCCAGATTCAACCATAGTTTCATTCCATACAGCATTAACCTTGTGAACTCTCAGGCTTCCTCCTTCCATTATATATTCAAGATGGACAGTATTTAATATTTTATTGTTATGTATATGTAGGGGTGTGGGTCTATACATATGTTGTATGTAGTATGTTTTAGGTGTGTCATGTATGTGTCTCACTTTGAGACCGGGCAACTAAATTTCATTTTTGATGTGCGCCATTGTGCCCACAGTAAAAAAATGACAATAAAGATTATCTTATCTTATAATGTATATGTGCATATGTACACACACACATAGCCCTCAGTAACATTTTTCCTATTTCCTATTTCTACACTTCAATTGTATACATTGGAGTGCAGTGAAGGATTCATGCCCCAGAGACAGTATAAGATATATTCTTTGCACACAGTGCAATCTAGATCATAATGATACATTTTAGTAATATGCCACTACTCACAAATTCAAGGATATAGTACTGAACCATCTAAGAAGCCAACAGAGACCACATTCCACTGGGTGTTTCTGTTAATGCAGGTCTATACAAAGCCTTAAGGTGGTCCTTTAGGTCTGAACAAAGTTACTCCATTGGTTGCCTGCAAGATTACAAAATGAGAGGATGAAAGTAATTCTCAGAGACCAAGAGACCACACTGAGTGGGAATTCCTGAAGTTATAGCCCCAATATATTTGGAGTGTGCTTGGAAGAAATAATGCACTCAGATGATTTGCTTTGTTTAGTTAGAATGACCATTTACTGTATTATGGCTGATTTCAGTTCTGTGGATCCAATGATTTAGGAAGAGGCTTATGAAGAAGCCATTGTCCTATAAAAAAAGTAACCATGCCAGATTAGAAGATTCAGTTCATTTCTTTTTTTTCTCCCCATTCCTCTTTTACTTTATATTTGCATAATAGTGAAGAGCAGAACTAAATTATTTCAGGCATTGGTATAATAAATGCAGCATTTTATTCCAGCTACGACACTGGCTTTGCTGTCCAAACCTCGGCACTCATCTATGTCAAATTCTTCCACGAGGCTTATGGGTTAGTCCCAAATGCATGATTACGCAGTAACTTGAAGGTCATTGTTGCTCAGTAGAATTAACAGATACAGAGAAAGTATTTTTTTAGTACTCTCTCATCGCAATTCTTCAGTTTCTTTGCCTTGTAGTCATTTAGTTTAATATTATTCCCCTTAGAATCTAAGCTATTTGGAAAAAGCAATTGTAACCGATTTCATTTTGTATAGTTACTAGCATTAGGGAACATTTAAATATATAACATGCACATTCTTGCCTAAATCTATCCCATATTATTTATATCTGTAGTTATGTTTTTTGAAAAGATGCAGTTATAATATAGTTATCCATTATACCTTTAACTCTACCCAGATATTACAAAAAGTGATAAAAGTCACTTTGTCAATAGCATGGAGGAGTTTTGCCCTTCTTCTCCATACTATCATACTGTGATATTGTTAAGAAAAAGAAGGGTGCCAGTCAAGTTTGATATTGATATTGATAACTGCTTTGTTGAGAGAGGGTAGCTTCCCTGCCGCCTTGAAGGAGGCGGTGGTGAGGCCCCTCCTCAAGAAGCCTTCCCTGGACCCGGTTATTTTGAACAACTATCGTCCAGTCTCCAACCTTTGCTTCCTTGCGAAGGTTGTTGAGAGCGTGGTGGCGCATCAGCTCCCTCTGTTCCTGGAAGAAGTTGACTATCTGGACCTGTACCAATCAGGTTTCAGGCCCGGGTACAGCATGGAGACGGCATTGGTTGCGCTGGTGAATGATCTTTGGCGGGCTCGGGACAGGTGTTTTTCCTCTGTCCTAGTCCTATTAGACCTCTCAGCGGCTTTTGATACCATCGACCATGGTATCTTACTGTGGTGCCTCAGGGAGTTGGGAGTGGGTGGCACTGTTTTACAGTGGTTCTCCTCCTACCTCCTGGGTCGTTCACAGTCGGTATTGGCAGGAGGGCAGAGGTCGGCCTCGAGGCCTCTCGTTTGTGGAGTTCCTCAGGGGTCGGTCCTCTTGCCTCTCCTGTTCAAAATCTATATGAAGCCACTGGGTGAGATCATTCATGGTTTTGGGGTGGGGTATCATCAGTATGCTGATGATACCCAGCTTTTCATCTCCACCCCAAACCAACCCAGTGATGCCCTCGACGTGATGTCCTGTTGCCTGGAGGTAGTTCAGGTCTGGATGGGGAGGAACAGGCTTCGACGTAATCCCAACAAGACCGAGTGGTTGTACATACCAGCATCTCGGGCAATCCAGCCTATTCCATCTTTAACTATGGGGGGTGAGGTGTTACCCCCTGTAGATAGGGCTCGCAACTTGGGCGTCCTCCTTGACTCACAGTTGAGTTTGGAAGATCACATAGGAGTCGTGGCCAGGGGGGCCTTTGCCCAGGTTCGCCTGGTGCACCAGTTGCAGCCCTATCTGGACTGAGATGCCCTACATACAGTCACTCATGCGCTCGTGACCTCTCAAATAGATTACTGCAATGCTGTCTACATGGGGCTGCCCTTGAGGACCATTCAGAGGCTTCAGCTGGTGCAGAATGCGTCCACGTGAGTTGTGATGGGGGTCTCCCGATACTCCCATGTAACGCCTCTACTCCACGAGCTGCATTGGCTTCCAGTTGTCCTCCGGGTGAGATTCAAGGTGCTGGTGATGACCTATAAAGCCCTAAATGGCATGGGTCTGGATTATTTATGGGAGCACCTGCTGCTGGCGTCAATTTCCCATTACCCTGTGCGCTCCCACAGAGAGGGTCTCCTCAGGGTACCATCAGTCAGGCAGTGCCGGCTGGCGGCCCCCAGGGGGAGAGCATTCTCTGTGGGCACGCCTGCCTTCTGGAATCAGCTGCCTGTGGAGCTCCGGATGGCTCCCGACCTTCGCTCTTTTCCCCGTGACCTGAATTCGAGCTTGCCGGCCTGGACTGGTTATTCGAGTTTGCTGGCCTAGACTGAGGGATTGGGGTTTTAAATTTCATAATTTAACTTATTTTGTTTGGGGCTAAATTTAATTTAATCTATTTTTAACTTTTGTATGTTTGTATGTATGTTATATTTTAATTGCCCTGTACACCGCCCTGAGTCCCTCGGGAGAAGGGCGGTATATAAATCAAATAAATAAATAAATAAATAAATAAATAAATAAATAAATAAATAAATAAATAAATAAATACATAAATACATAAATACATAAATACATAAATAAATACATAAATAATAGGGAAGCAGCTAAAATCCTGATCCAAGTGCATATAAGAAGCTGATAGTATGAAATAATCCTAATCTGGAGATGGAAGAAACATGTTTTATTGGATGTTTTGGGTTGAACAAGGAATTAGTATCTTGAAATAATAAGAAATAGATTTTGAATTTGTTTATATAAAAATAATTCAACCCAGTCATCTCTCTGGCCAGATATTAAATTAAAATAGATACTTGTCAAAACAATTCTTTTAGCAGCCGCAGAAAAATTTGAAATATTGGGACATTTAAGTGAAACCATATTTAAAGTAGAATTAACATGTTGTTTTTATAAGAAAAAATATGATAGTTAATAATGGTAATATTTATGATCAGTAAAGTATTAGAATATTTGCTTTTGGAAAATCAATGGGCTTACAGTTTAAGAAATATTAAATTAATTTTGTATGATTTAAGGTTAAGATTAATCAATGAGAAAAATCTATTTCATGTCTACCAAACTCCCCAAAGAAGGTTTAAGATATGATGGACATTGGGTTTTCTATGCTGATTTTGTAAGAAATCATGGGCATGACTTCCACCTTCAGATTACACACCAGGTCTGTCTGGGGCAGTGCAACACCATCCACGACCAACAATGGTAATTCTCCAGGAACCCAGGAGCCTTGCACCCAAAGCCATCTGTCTTGCCAAGATTCAGTTTAGCCTGTTGCTCTCCATCCAGAGCTCAATAGTTTCTAGACATTGAGAAAGAGCAGCTGAGTATCTCTTAATTCATCATGCCAGAGATGTTCAGCTGGATATCATTGACATACTGATATCTCACCCTGTGGTGATGTACAATCTCT
This sequence comes from Vipera ursinii, assembly GCF_947247035.1. NCBI lineage: Eukaryota > Metazoa > Chordata > Lepidosauria > Squamata > Viperidae > Vipera > Vipera ursinii. The sequence goes on from NC_139512.1 coordinate 255,022,706, forward strand.
CTCAGCAATGATTCTACCCACCTACCATCATGTAGACGGCAAGACCACCTGCTGCCATTGTCAACCTCTCATCGCTCGGTTTGCTCCCACAGGGTTGGCCTACTCAGAGTTCCGTCGGTTAAGCAATGCTGGCTGGCGACCCCTAGGCGGAGAGCCTTCTCTGTGGGTGCACCGACCCTCTGGAATGAGCTGCCTCCGGAGCTGCGGATGGCCCCTGACCTTTGGTCCTTTCACCGTGACCTGAAGACATGGATGTTTCAACAATCGGGCCTGGACTGACTATGGTTTTAAATTTGGTTTTATGGGGTTAAATTACTATGTATCGAACATATCTACTGTTTAATTCTTTTTTAAATTTTGTATTTTCATGTTCTTTTTTAGTTTTTATTGTTGTGAGCCGCCCTGAGTCCTTAGGGAGAAGGGCGGCATATAAATATAATCAATCAATCAATCAAATCAATCAAATCAAAAAGGACAAAGAGAACACTGACTCCTGCAGGACCCTTCAAAGCATAGCCTGACAACCAGACCTCTCACTCCCAATCAACCCTGACTGAAAACAGCCTTGGAAGAAGGAGGTAAACTGGGATAACTCTGTGTCACCCACTCCTAATCCCTGAAGCTGTTCCAGAAGTATACCATGATTGATGACATAGAAAGACGCTGAGAGGTCAAGTAGAGCAGGGATGGATGTTCTACCTGCATTCTGGCCCTGCCAGAGATCACTAAGAAGTTTGAATAATGCTCCTTTCTGTCCCATATTCTAGCCTGAATCCTGATGAAAGGAGTCCAGATAATCTGTTTCATCCAGAATCCTCCGAAGCTGCAGGATCCATTAGGGTGGGATCTAACAATGGCTTTTAAAGGAAGGAGTGAACCAAAACCTTCTTAAAGGACTAGGGTACCACCCCATCATCCAGATATTTAATTTATTTATTTTTCACATTTCTAAACCACCCATCTGTCTCAAAGAGCAAAGATGCATTGATCACCCCCAGTACCCACCCACATGTCATCTCCCAGGAGGCTTTTACCAGTCAAGGAGGACACGGATCTAAAACACAGGTGCCTAAGCTCACATTACCTAGGATCCTGTTGTCTTCCTCAAGAGCAACAGGGTCAAACTGTTCCCAGGTAAATAGGCAGGAACTTCCTTTAGGCACCTGCACTGGACCAGTATGCACATTGATGTCCAACTGGGGAAAAAATGAGTGATTTTATCTGCCAGAAAATCAGAAAACTCCTCAGTGCTCCCCTGCAGGTAGGCCTTCTTTACACAGAAGGAATCAGGTTACTTTAAAGAGGGCCACCAAGTAATTATGTGCAGATGCAATTAGTGCAGAGAAATATTTCTGCTTCACTGCATGAAGGGCCACAAGGTAATCCCTAATAGCAGCTCTTATCCATGCTTGGTAGAATTTGTTCTTTGTTTTTTGCCAGTGATGATCTAGACACTGCTTGATCTGGTTCTCAGTTCTTATATATATCATGGCACCTGACAACATCCATGAGAAAACTTGTGCGCAATCCTATTTAAAATTCAGTCACCCTCCTTTCCAGGTGATGACTAGGGTCTCAGCAGGAGTACACAACAGGCCTTCAGTTACGTTAAGCAGTTAAGTTAAGGAGACCTTCATTTAAACATGATAGACCTAATGCTGTGAATTGACAGCTGAGAATAAAAATGGTCTGCAAACTTTAGTAATGGAAGTCGAGGAGCATACGGAAAAAAATGGGACTAAGATTAAATATATAGAAGAGCAAACTATTGACAGTGGGCAGAGAAATCTGCCTTATAATTAATAAAAATATTTAAATGATGGATAGTTTCTGCCTTTTAGGATTAACCATCAACAGTAAAGGAACATTCAGTCAAGAAATACGCTACAGACTAGCACCTGGTAGAATATCATGAAGGCTTTTTCAGATGATAAGGTGTCTGCACCCACAGAGATCAGAATTGTGCATGCCGTGCTTTACCATGTGATATTGCATGAAAGCAAGAGTTGGATTTTGAGGAAGCAAATAGGAAAAAAATGTTGATACTTTTAAACTTTGGTGCTAGAGAAGACTCCTGTATACTATGGATAGCCATGAAAGCAAATAATCAAACAAATCAACACAGGGTTCTCACTCGAAGCACAAGTGACCAGTTTCAACATATTATGCAAATATCTAGCTGAGAAAGGTAGTAGGAAAAAAAAGAGAAAAGAATGAAGACCAGCAGCAAAGTGGATAGACTCAATTATATTAGGAGTGGGTGCATCATTGCAAGAACTGAAAGACCTAGTTAGGCACAGATTGTCCTGGGGAAAATTTATTTTTGTGATAGTAAAAGCTGACACCCACTTGGTGGCACATAATCGATCAATGTCATGATTTGACAAGGTATTCAGAAAAATATTTTGCATGGTTCTTCTGAAACAATATAATATGTATCATCACAAAATGAGGTTTTCATGCAGACAGTAATACCACGCCTTGTGTAATTTTCAGTTTGTGGTGAATTTACAACTATACATTAACTGAATTATATTCTTTAAGAGGAAAATTCAATTAACAGAGAATGATTTTGGGGGCTGTTACCAATGTTGATTAAGATGCTTGGTTCTACTATAAAACTTATTTAGTGGCTCTGAGCAAATGTTGTCGTGTGAATAAAATCTTATTCTGTGTGATATAGGCAGTGGTGGGATTTAGCCAGTTTGCACCGGCAGAACCGGTAGCTAATTTTTTTGTTGCCCAGGCCCAGAACGGACTTCCGGAAGTGGCATCCACACAGAGAACCGGTTGTTCACATATTTGAATCCCACCCCTGGATATAGGGGGAACATAGAACAGAAATACAACTAGAAATAATAGGTGTACAGACTGCAATTTTCATTTTTAATACATCTCCATGCTCTGTTTAAAGTGCCATTTGTTTCTTTTAAGACTCTAGATCTTTTGGGATTAGGCATCCAAACCTACTACCAATCCTAAAGTTGACTTTCCAAAACCTATTTGGCTGATGGGCAAGGCGTACAGGGCTTTTTCATAGCTGACCTCTTTTTGTGTAACCTTTGCTGCACATTGGAAAACATGTGTTTAAATTAGTCTTAAGGCCTTCCTTATTCCAGCTTACTTTTAATTGGTAATGATGTTCTGTAATAGGTAATAGAAAAAGTTTCCTTAACTTCATTCCAAGCTGATTTGGTTCAGAGCCTTTTAGAAGGAACTGTTGTTTGTTTTGTTAGGGTGGAGTCCTATTTTTTAGGGTAAAAGTTACTTGTTCTTTATTTTATGTTCTGGATCCTAATTTCACTCTGGACAGAGTTAAACCTTGGAACTTTCAGTGTGCTTTATTCTGTATGAGGTAACTACAGACTTGTGCAGTATCATGGCCTTTTGCAACTCCAACAATACTGTGTTTATTTAGTTCCCTGGGTGAGAAACCATACACAGTATTAAGCCATGTTTTAAATTTAATCTTAAGAAACGTTTTGCTGAAAGGTTGTTCTCTAATGTGTATACTAGAGTTGTGCTAAATGCCACTTAATCAAAACAGGGTAATAATAATACAATAATAATAATAATAATAATAATAATAATAATAATAATAATAATAATAATAATACAATTAAAATTGAACTAGCATTATTTTTCATTTTTTAAATAGAATATAATGAAGCAGAGCTGAAGAAGTTTTTTGGATGAGAAGCAAAATGTCTTCAAGGAGAAAAAAGAAAGTCCAGTTACCTCATGAAAAAGCACCTTTGAGACTACTATGATCTGGGTGACTGAGAATCTCCATAGACATTTATCCAGTAGCATATTTTAATACTGCAATACAAATTAAATATTACATATTTATTACATATACTTTGTGGCCTATAACTTTAGTGGCAGTAAGGTACCTATTCTTCCTGAAAACAATATCTTCTTGTCCTTGATCCCATGTCCTTGTCCAGACTCATTTCAAAATGAGATGGGGAGCAAATAAACTAAAAACTGACTGACTGACTGACTGACTGACTGACTGACTGACTGACTGACTGGTGGATGTTTTGTTGAGTGCTGCAGTTGCAAAGAAAATAACATACTGCAATCAATTAAGGAACTCTGGGATCTGTTGTTTGTAAGAGACTATTTATCACATAAAGCACATTATTTCTACTTTTAAATTTGTCTGCCTAAAATTAGGGTAGATAATTTTGAAAGGCATTTTCTTACAGCTTATATGAATATTTGTTTATTCCTATCATGCATTTTTTGTTTTTTGTTTGTATTCTAAAATACAGAAATGCTCGTCCTGCTATCCTATTCATAAAATACCAGGTGGGACCCCTTCATGGATTACTGCCTTGTCGTGGTGAAGGGGCTTGTGTAATTCAATGAAGCTATGAGCTATACCATGCAGGACCACCCAAGATGGACAGGTCATAGCAGAGAGTTCTGACAAAACATGATCCACTGGAGGAGGAAATGGCAACCCACTCCAGTATCTTTGCCATGAAAACCCCAAAGGAAAAAAGATATGATGCTGGAAGATGAAGCCCTCAGGTCGGAAGGTGTTCAATATGCTACTGGGGAAGAGCAGAGGGCTAATACTAGTAGCGCCAGAAAGAATGAAGTGACTGGGCCAAAGCCGAAAGGATGCTCAGCTGTGGATGTATCTGGTGGTGAAAAGAAAGTCTGATGCTCTAAAGATTTTTTCTCCATAGGAACCTGGAATGTAAGATCCATGAATCAAGGCAAGCTGGACATGATCAAACAAGAGATGACAAGACTGAACATCGACATCTTAGGAATCAGCGAACTAAAATGGACAGGAATGGGTGAATTTAATTCAGATGACCATCAGGTATACTACTGCGGGCAAGAATCCCTCAGAAGAAATGGAGTAGCCTTCACAGTCAATAAAAGAATAGGAAAAGCAATACTGGGATACAACCCCCAAAATGATAAAATAATCTTAGTTCAAATCCAAGGCAAACCATTCAATATCACAGTAGTCCAAGTCTATGCCCCAACCACTGGTGCTGAAGAGGATGAAATTGACCGGTTCTATGAAGGCCTATAGCACCTTATAGAACTAACATAAAAAAATGATGTCCTTATCACCATGGGGGATTGGAATGCTAAAGTAGGAAGCCAAAAGATAACCAGAATAAAAGTTTGGCCTTGGAGTACAAAATGAAGCAGGGCACAGGCTGAAAAATTTTTGTCAAGAGAATACAATGGTCATACCAAACACTCTTTTCCAACAACCCAAGAGACGGATCTACACATGGACATCACCAGACGGTCAACACAGAAATCAGATTGACTATGTGATCTGCAGCCAAAGATGGAGAAGCTCTATACAGTCAGTAAAAACAAGACCAGGAGCTGACTGTGGCTCAGACCACGAGCTTCTCATTGCAAAATTTGGCTTAAACTGAAGAATGTAGGGAAAAGCACTAGGCCACTCAGGTATGAACTAAATCATATCCCTGACAAATATACAATAGAGGTGACAAATAGATTTAAGGAATTAAATCTGATAGACAGAGTGCCTGAAGAACTATGGATGGAGGTTCGCAACATTGTACAAGAAGTAGCAACTAAAACCATCCCAAAGAAAAAGAAATGCAAGAAAGCAAAATGGCTGTCTGAGGAAGCTTTGCAAATAGCTGAGGATAGGAGGGAAATGAAAGGCAAGGGAGAAAAAGAAAAAAAACACCCAATTGAATACAGAATTCCAGAGAATAGCTAAAAGAGATAAGAATGCCTTCTTAAATGAACAGTGCAAAGAAATAGAAGAAAACAATAGAATAGGGAGGACTAGAGATCTCTTCAAGAAAATTGGAGAGATGAAGGTAACGTTTCGTGCAAAAATGGGCATGATAAAGGACCAAACTGGCAGGGACCTAACAGAGGCAAAAGAGATTAAGAAGAGGTGGCAAAATTACAAAGAAGAACTATACAAGAAGGAGCTTAACGTCCCTGATAAGCGGGATGAGGTGGTCACTGACCTCGAGCCACACATCCTAGAATGTGAAATGAAATGGGCCTTAGGAAAGCTGAGCAACAACAAAGCTATTGGAGGTGACAGTATTCCAGCTGAGCTATTCAAAATCTTAAAAGACAATGCAGTAAAAGTGCTACATTCAATTTACCAGCAAATTTGGAAAACTTGACAGTGGCCACAGGATTGGAAAAGATCAGTTTACATTCCAATTCCAAAGAAAGGCAGTGCCAAAGAATGTTCAAACTATCGCGCCATTGCACTCATTTCTCATGCTAGTAAAGTTATGCTTAAAATCCTACAAGCTAGACTCCAGCAGTATGTGGATTGAGAACTACCAGAAATGCAGGCAGGATTTTGAAGAGGCAGAGGAACTAGAGATCAAATTGCCAACATACACTGGATCGTGGAGAAAGCTAGAGAGTTCCAGAAAAACATCTACTTCTGCTTCATTGACTATGCTAAAGCCTTTGATAGTGTGGATCACAACAAACTGTGGCAAGTTCTTAAAGAGATGGGAGTACCAGACCATCTTATTTGTCTCTTGAGAAACCTATATATGTGGGTCAAGAAGCAATAGTGGGAACTGGACACGGAACCACTGATTGGTTCAAAATTGGGAAAGGAATCCAGCAAGGCTGTGTACTGTCACCCTGCCTGTTTAACTTATATGCAGAGTACATCATGAGAAAGGCTGGGCTAGATGAATCAAAAGTTAGAATTAAAATTGCCAGGAGAAATATCAACAACCTAAGATATGCAGATGATACCACTCTAATGGCAGAAAGTGAAGAGAAACTAAAGAGCCTCTTGTTGCGAGTGAAGAAGGAGAGTGCAAAAGTTGGGATGAAACTAAACATTAAGAAAACCAAGATCATGGCATCCAGCCCTCTCAGTTCCTGGCAAATAGAGGGAAGAACTGGAGGTAGTGACATATTTTATTTTCCTGGGCTCCAAGATCACCGCAGATGGGGACTGCACCAAGAAATTAAAAGACGCTTGTTCCTGGGGAGGAAAGCCATGGCAAATCTAGACAGCACACTAAAAAGCAGAGACATTACCCTGCCAACAAAAGTGCGTATAGTCAAGGCTGTTGCAATGGCAGTGAAAGTTGGACCATAAGAAAGGCTGAGCACCAAAGAATTGAAGCCTTTGAACTATGGTGCTGGAGAAGACTCCTGTGAGTCCCTTGGACTGGCGATCAAGCCAGTCAGTCTTAGAAGAGATCACCCCTGACTGCTCTTTAGAAGGCCAGATCCTGAAGCTGAAACTCAAATACTTTGGCCACCTAATGAGAAGGAAGGACTCACTGGAGAAGAGCCTAATGGTGGGAAAGATTGAGGGCAATAGAAGAAGGGGACGACAGAGAATGAGGTGGCTGGATGGAGTCACTGAAGCTGTAGGCATGAGCTTAAATGGACTCCAGAAGATGGTAGAGGACAGGAAGGCCTGGAGGAACATTGTCCATGGGGTCGCGATGGGTCGGACACGACTTCGCAGCTAACAACAACAACCATGCATTTTTTGTTTTTTGTTTGTAGTCTAAAATACAGAAATGCTCATCCTGGTATCCTATTCATAAAATACCATGTGGGACCTGAGATGGTTGAACTCTGGCCAGAAGGCTTATTACAGAGTAAGCTTCCTTGTTGCTTATACTTTTATTGTCCCCAGATAGTATGAGAAACTGAATGAAGATGGTTGTGAAGAAAGGAATTCTTATTCAGTAGAAGCTGTTATTCTTGCTGCTGATTAACTGGTTAGGGAGGCACCAATAGATTAAAAACAAAACAAAACAAAAAAACCTTTTCTCTCTCCTAAATATATTCATGATATCCTTGTCAATAAAAATGCCCAGCATACAACAGATTAAGTTACTAGGACTACTCTTACCCTATTTTTACATTCAATGTCTTCCCCACAGCAGGCAAACTATAGGTCAGGGATGGCTGAGGAATTCTGGGAGTTGAAGTTCACAAGTCACAAAAGGACCATGTTTGAAGACCCCTGCTATAGATGATATAGCTAATTTCTTGGGTTTGGGAGGAAGCATTACCCTTTTTCATATGGAACTGCTGTTCTTTAACCGACATAAGCTATTACTACACTGTTCTTCCTGTAAAGTGTTTTAGAGTGATAAATTGCACCAAGCTTTGATTAATTTGGAAATATTTCAGAAACAATTGCCCTCACTTCATTTAATTTGTCTTTGGCACTGTGAGAGCCAGCAACTAGGCCTTCATAAATGAATGCTGTGGCCCCAGAGATTCCAGCACAATCAGTCACATATAGACAACATGAGTTAGCAGTCCACGTGGGCTCACTCAGACATTAATTAATGTACAGCATGCCTGGATAAATGATTTTCTTTTTTTATTAAACGAAGGTTTTATCATTTCATTTTTATTCTTTAGCCTAAGTATAATTTAAAATCAATATGGGGATAGTTTTCTGCTTTCCAAATCTTAAATTGCAGGTCAGACTACTCCAGTTTTTGCAAAAGAGGAAATGTGGTTATATAATGGATACAACAGTCCTCTCTGAACTTTGGTTACTACAAATATTGTGTAGCATCACAGATCATGGTTATAATGACTTACACATTTCTAAAAAGCTTGAAGCCTGTTGCCATGGTGTCAGCTTGGATTCTACAGCTAAATTAAATAGCAGATTGTAACTCGTCTTGCTGGCATCCACCAATATGCTACAGCCTATTTCATCCTGACATAAAAAAGAATATTGGTATCTTTTTTTCCAAAAGCTGTATTCTAGAAACATGAAAAAATGAAGAAAGATGCTCACATACAGCATTCCACAAATCTACAATGTCAGCAGTCAGGCAGACCCACAAAACTCCAGCCTTTGTGAAATAAGACATTTCACAAAATACATACAGGACCATCCCATCTGTTGCTGTTTTTTCACTTGTCCCTAAACAACAGCACGATAAAATATTAATTAATATATATGCAGTAACTATAGGTCTTTTCTGAAGAGTATTGAAGTATGGTTGCTAGTCTGAGATGGCAAGAATAGGGGAAAGGTTATGCATACCTCATCTATGTGATTTCATGGTCAGTGCTTAATCGCATCTTAATGATTTGCAACCTTTGGCTGCTCAGCTACTCACTGTGTAAGTCATGCTACTACAGGTTATCACCTATGTAAGAAGCTAGAGTAAAAATGTCTGTTTGGACCTTGCTGTTAGCAGTAACTTGGCAGCAATATAAGTTAAAAATACTAGAGGAGAGAAATTTCAAACAAGTAATACAATATCCAACTGATATTTGGATGGCTTTTATTTACCTGTTTTTATTTTTTATATTTTTTCTAAAAAAAAAATCTGTTAACTTCCTAATTTCTAGAATCCCAAATTAACTTTAACAGGGCAATCCAGCACATTTATTCAAAGATTGGCTACACTGGTAATGATGTACAATAATAACATATTTTATTGAAATTTACTTGCAGATATTCAATAAATATTAATTTAATTAATTTAATATTTAATTTACTAAAAAAAAGTTGCAGCACTGAGATACACAAACATAAACATACATGCATAGTTGCATATCCCCTTCATGGATTACTGCCTTGTCGTGGCGAAGGGGCTTGCGTAATTCAATGAAGCTATGAGCTATGCCGTGCAGGGCCACCCAAGACGGACAGGTCATAGCAGAGAGTTCTGACAAAACGTGATCCACTGGAGAAGGAAATGGCAAACCACTCCAGTATCTTTGCCATGAAAACCCTATGGACAGTACCAAAAGGCAAAACGATATGACGCTGGAAGATGAGCCCCTCAGGTCGGAAGGCGTCCAATATGCTACTGGGGAAGAGCAGAGGGCTAGTACTAGTAGCACCAGAAAGAATGAAGCGACTGGGCCAAAGCCGAAAGGACGCTCAGCTGTGGATGTGTCTGGTGGTGAAAGGAAAGTCCGATGCTGTAAAGATTTTTTCTCCATAGGAACCTGGAATGTAAGATCCATGAATCAAGGAAAGTTGGACGTGGTCAAACAAGAGATGACAAGACTGAACATCGACATCTTAGGTATCAGCGAACTAAAATGGACAGGAATGGGTGAATTTAATTCAGATGACCATCAGGTATACTACTGCGGGCAAGAATCCCTCAGAAGAAATGGAGTAGCCTTCATAGTCAATAAAAGAGTAGGAAAAGCAATACTGGGATACAATCCTCAAAATGACAGAATGATCTCAGTTCGAATCCAAGGCAAACCATTCAATATCACAGTAGTCCAAGTCTATGCCCCAACCACCAGTGCTGAAGAGGAAGAAATTGACCGGTTCTATGAAGCCCTACAGCACCTTATAGAACTAACACCCAAAAATGATGTCCTTATCATCATGGGGGATTGGAATGCTAAAGTAGGAAGCCAAAAGATAACTGGAATAACAGGCAAGTTTGGCCTTGGAGTGCAAAATGAAGCAGGGCACAGGATGTGTTCTGAACCAGCCCTCTTCTCGCACCCCTAATCAAAAGAAGAGTCTGGAAAGCGTCCAAGACCAAAAGGCTTCTGCCAAGTTTTAATTACACTGTTACAAGAATACAAGAGCTTGACTTCTCAAACGGAAAAGTTGCTTTCAGCAACCAGCCCCTCCCCAAACACTTCTTTTATAGAGAGCTCAGGGCGTGGTCTCCCTGTGCCTCCTCCCGAGGAGTCCCATAGCCTTTCTTTGTTTGTCCCTGCTCGTCTGCCTCCTGCGTCGGGCGTCCTTGAACAGGGCCAGCTGTGGGTCATCATCCTCCGCACTCTCGGGCTCACACAGCTGAGAAGAGGTTCCCGGCTGAGGACTCTGCAAAGTCTCCAAATCATCATCAGCCGGTTCGTTTCCCTCCTCCCCCACATCTGAGTCCTCCGATACATCGGACCCGGCTGTCGGACCCACAGGCTGGCCCTGAGTCACAACAGGATGATAGAATTCTGTCAAGAGAATACGATGGTCATAGCAAACACTCTTTTCCAACAACCCAAGAGACGGCTCTACACATGGACATCACCAGATGGTCAACACAGAAATCAGATTGACTATATGCTCTGCAGCCAAAGATGGAGAAGCTCTATACAGTCAGTAAAAACAAGACCAGGAGCTGACTGTGGCTCAGACCATGAGCTTCTCCTTGCAAAGTTTAGGCTTAAACTGAAGAAAGTAGGGAAAAGCACTAGGCCACTCAGGTATGAATTGAATCATATCCCTGTTGAATATACAGTAGAGGTGACAAATAGATTTAAGGAATTAGATCTGATAGACAGAGTGCCTGAAGAACTATGGACAGAGGTTCGCGACATTGTACAACAGGTAGCAACCAAAACCATCCCAAAGAAAAAGAAATGCAAGAAAGCAAAATGGCTGTCTGAGGAAGCTTTGCAAATAGCTGAGGAAAGGAGGGAAGCGAAAGGCAAGGGAGAAAAACATAGATATGCCCAATTGAATGCAGAATTCCAGAGAATAGCTAGAAGAGATAAGAATGCCTTCTTAAATGAACAGTGCAAAGAAATAGAAGAAAACAATAGAATAGGGAGGACCAGAGATCTTTTCAAGAAAATTGGAGAGATGAAGGGAACGTTTAATGCAAAAATGGGCATGATAAGGGACCAAAATGGCAGGGACCTAACAGAGGCAGAAGAGATTAAGAAGAGGTGGCAAAATTACACAGAAGAACTATACAAGAATGAGCTTAACGTCCCAGATAATCACAATGAGGTGGTCACTGACCTCGAGCCAGACATCCTAGAATGTGAAGTGAAGTGGGCCTTAGAAAAGCTGAGCAACAACAAAGCTAGTGGAGGTGACAGTATTCCAGCTGAGCTATTCAAAATCTTAAAAGACAATGCAGTAAAAGTGCTACACTCAATTTGCCAGCAAATTTGGAAAACTCAACAGTGGCCACAGGATTGGAAAAGATCAGTTTACATTCCAATTCCAAAGAAAGGCAGTGCCAAAGAATGTTCAAACTATCGCACCATTGCACTCATTTCTCATGCTAGTAAAGTCATGCTTAAAATCCTACAAGCTAGACTTCAGCAGTATGTGGATCGAGAACTACCAGACGTACAGGCAGGATTTCGAAGAGGCAGAGGAACTAGAGATCAAATTGCCAACATACGCTGGATCATGGAGAAAGCTAGGGAATTCCAGAAAAACATCTATTTCTGCTTCATTGACTATGCTAAAGCCTTTGATTGTGTGGATCATAACAAACTGTGGCAAGTTCTTAAAGAGATGGGAGTACCAGACCATCTTATTTGTCTCTTGAGAAACCTATATGCGGGTCAAGAAGCAACAGTGAGAACTGGACATGGAACCACTGATTGGTTCAAAATTGGGAAAGGAGTCCGGCAAGGCTGTATACTGTCGCCCTGCCTATTTAACTTATATGCAGAGCACATCATGAGAAAGGCAGGGCTAGATGAATCAAAAGTTGGAATTAAGATTGCCGGAAGAAATATCAACAACCTAAGATACGCAGATGATACCACTCTAATGGCAGAAAGTGAAGAAGAACTAAAGAGCCTCTTGTTGCGGGTGAAGAAGGAGAGTGCAAAACTTGGGTTGAAACTTAACATTAAGAAAACCAAGATCATGGCATCCGGCCCTCTCAATTCCTGGCAAATAGATGGGGAAGAAATGGAGGTAGTGACAGATTTTATTTTCCTGGGCTCCAAGATCACTGCAGATGGGGACTGTAGCCAAGAAATTAAAAGACGCTTGCTCCTGGGGAGGAAAGCCATGGCAAATCTAGACAGCACACTAAAAAGCAGAGACATCACCCTGTCAACAAAACTGCGTATAGTCAAGGCTATGGTCTTCCCAGTTGCAATGTATGGCAGTGAAAGTTGGACCATAAGAAAGGCTGAGCGCAAAAGAATTGAGGCCTTTGAACTATGGTGCTGGAGAAGACTCCTGCGAGTCCCTTGGACTGCAAAGCGATCAAACCGGTCAGTCCTAGAGGAGATCAATCCCGACTGCTCTTTAGAAGGCCAGATCCTGAAGCTAAAACTCAAATACTTTGGCCACCTAATGAGAAGGAAAGACTCACTGGAGAAAAGCCTAATGCTGGGAAAGATCGAGGGCAATAGAAGAAGGGGACGACAGAGAATGAGGTGGCTGGATGGAGTCACTGAAGCAGTAGGCGTGAGCTTAAATGGACTCCAGAAGATGGTAGAGGACAGGAAGGCCTGGAGGAACATTGTCCATAGGGTCGCGATGGGTCGGACACGACTTTGCAGCTAACAACAACAATACAAAATGTAACTTGAAAGCACAGTCTAAGAATTAAGATGCTATCTGGGAGCATTATGAAAGTGGAATATTTTTTCTATGACATCCTGCTATCTTGACACTTTGAGCTAAGTTGGGTTCATTATCTTGAATCTCTGATTCCCAGTTGTTTTGACCATGTGAATCAACTTGCCCTTTTGTGTTTTTATCAGCTAGTAAAAACTATGCTCCTTTGACCTTGACCTTTTACATTTTTCTGTGAGTTTTCATGAGTACTGCACTGGATATATTCAGCTAACTAAATAGTGCAAGAGGCATGAGCACACACATTTACATCATTTCCAACAGACTGACAGATCCTATGTGTAGCAGTTAGGATGTAAAGGATGCTTCCCTTAATTAATAAACCCAAGATGTTGCATAGATTGTGTAAAACCAACTGCTCATGTTAATGGTTCTGAAATTAAAAATGTCTTAAACCAGCAATCGCTTAAAGAACCAAGTCTACAGTATAGTCCAAAAAAGCTGAAAAAGATACTCTGGCCACTGGTTCTTTAATCACAGGAGGGCAACATAAGCAAGTCATCAACAGTAAATTAAACTGCATTTCCCTCTTCACTTTGTTTGGAAGGTGATTTTGCTTAAAATATTTACAAGCTACTCATAAAATGTCTGGAAATCTCAGGGTCCCTGAATCCTTGTTCCTTAATTTTAACAACTAGTCCACAATCTAAAATGACAAAATACTTCCTGACATGACCAATGAATTGTGCTGACAGGTTATATAAATCTCCTGCCTTTTGTAATTCACTAAAGGCTAACTTAATGGCTTCTTTGAGCTTTCTTATGCTCCTTAGGGCTAAGCCAAAGAGAGAGAGAGAATGAGTGCAGAAATGATTGTAAATACTTGGCTCTGACATCTGCATTACATCCATTCAATAAGGGGAGTGGAGATGTTTTAAAACTGCAGATATGCAGTTAGAAATAAATTGATGCCGATCAAATTGTGACAACCCATACTGTCTGCATACTTCATGAAAAACTTAGGGAGAACTTAAAGAAAAGTAGGGGATTTGTCTATGGCTGTTTAGGCCAGATACAGGCCTAAATCTACACTTGATCTAATCATTTGCCAGGTCTAGAAACTAAACCAAACAGTACTATTATGATTAAAAAAACAAAAGACTATAATTTCACTATTATTGTGTAGTGGGTCTGACGCAAGGAAGAGACGCCAGCCAGAGTGTGAGTTCAGCTCTTTATTGGAGGGGATGGCCCACTGGGGAATGAGGGTTACCTGGCCTCCTTAAATACCTAGCCAGGTAAGCGGACAGCCAATGGGGTTGGCCCTAGGTTTCCCACCGAAACTGGGTTTCCCGCCAAAAACCGTTCAGGCCAACGCCCCCTGGTGGCTGTTGCTATGCAGGTGCCTGCATACATAACAACTATAATTTCCAAATTGTGGATGCCTGTTTTAATTAACGGAATGAAATGAGAAAGCTGGAAAGAAGGCCTCTTATGAAATGTAAGAAATGCAATTAATCTTGTTTTTAAAATGTAATCCTAAATCATTATGCCAGGATGCACTGAATGCTTTCTCTCTCCCTGCCAAGAATCCTACATTGTCTGACTGAATACAGTACAAAAATGTAAGTTTACAGCACAATTTCTGTCTATTTTCCCTAGAAATAATCCATTTATTTCTAGATTGACAGAGGAGATACTAGAAGTATTACAGCTTTCACATTTGTGTTTTCCCCCCTCAAGCCTCCCCCCACCACTTTTAAAGCTGACAATAGATTTCCTTGCCTTTATTTTGAATGGAGCCAAAATCAAATCCTGTTTCTTTTTTTCCTCCATCCAGCTATGACCAAATAATTGGAAGAAGTCTGACATGCAGCAATTGAAAAATGATTCCTCTTCCCCAGCAGTCATTTTCATTTTTTGATTCCCCCCCCCCACTGACTAACACCATAGAAGAGCAGTGCTTGGAAGAAAGGAAGAACATAAATTTTCATCAACAATGATGATAACGAAGACATTATCCATTCAGTCGTGTCCAGCTCTTGATGATTTTGTGGGCTGGGTTTCTCTACATCTTCTGATCTTGCATTGCTTCTTTGAGTTTTTCTATGCTCTGTCTGGTGTCAACTTTGATAGTGTCCAGCCATCATGTTCTTTGGCAGCCTGTTTTCCTTTTACCACTAATTCTTCCCAACATTATTGCTTTTTCCAGTGAATTCCCCCGCATGACATGGTCAAAATAAGTGAGATGCAGTTTTGTGGGTTTTTTCATCAACAACATACCCAATTAAAAATGAGAATAGATGCCAAATGATTCATATTTGCACAATCTATCACTGAAAAGAGTACAAAATGCTGAATACATGTCACATTCTTTCTTCTCTTGAAACTGCGTCAGAACAGTATAAAATAATAAATATTATAACTCAGTCAGCATAAGAATATCCTAGAATCACAAAAGCAAGGTTTCAGTAAAAAAGTATGAACAGTAAAAAAGATCACTTCTTCTACAGCCATTGAAAAAAAGATCAAGATAAAACATAATCTATAATAATGTACTTGAAATAAATACCCAACCACTATCATAAACAATAAAGTGATAATGGTTCAAAATGGGCACAGGAAATATTTTTGCAGGATGCAACAACATTCACATCTATCAGGTTCCATAAGCTACTAGGAATGCAGAATGTGTGTGGAGCAGTGCTTTTTTTCTAAAAAAAAAAAAGGTGCCGGAACTCAGAGTTGTTGTCACTGGGAGTGATGCCAGTGTCTTGCTATGGCGTCGCCGCCCCTCCTTTGCACCCCCACCCCTGCGGCTTGGTGATGGATGAGAAATATTGGTTGCCATAGTTATGGATGAGAAATATTGGTTGCAAAGTTGGCATTTCTGGATGTAA
Source organism: Vipera ursinii (assembly GCF_947247035.1). Lineage (NCBI taxonomy): Eukaryota > Metazoa > Chordata > Lepidosauria > Squamata > Viperidae > Vipera > Vipera ursinii. The sequence continues at coordinate 255,038,864 of NC_139512.1, forward strand.
TACAGATATTTTGGACTTATTTTTGTTTCTTTGCATGTTTGATATTTTTAAAAAGGTATATGCTACTGACTATGCTTATGCACATATGTATCATCTTTTGCTAGGATACATGACCACTGCTTGACCAGAATGTGAAAAGTGAAAGATTGTGACTAAACAAAATTTTAATGTACAGATAATACCACCAGAAATTATTTTAGCCTTTTTAATAAATGTTGTTATTGATGTTAAGCTCACCATGGAAAACATCATATATTGTTATGTATATACTAGGTTAATTAATTAAAGACTGAAGCCCAACATAACTAGATTCTAAATAATCTATTTTTCAAAACACACAACAGTCCAAACAGTAAAAGTAAAATCCAAATGAAGAATATTTCATTCTTAAGAATTGTTTAATTTAAAGTGGTTTAGTTGTAATAGATGGTTATAGATTCAAAATAGTTTACAAGAGTATTTACAAAAGATATTTTTTTCTAGCATCAGCTAAATTAGACATATTACATTGAGAAAAATGTTTCTCATTTCTTTCCTGTAACCTTTATTGATTTTATTGCAGAGATGTTAACATAGGAAATAGATTATTTTGTTATCTAATTTTACCTTCCCAAAGACAGAAGCAGATGAAAAATGTGAGGTTCTTTCCTGTTGGCTTTTTTGAATTAGCTGTTTTAGATTCTAAAAGTTTAGTTCCTAAAGAATTAACCTTGTAAATAATTTTAATGTACTCCTCTAGTGCAGGGTAGGCAACCTTGGCTCTTTTATGACTTAAGGACTTCGACTCCCAGAATTCCTGAGCCAGCATGGCTCAGCTTGGAAAGCTCTCTCTTTCCCCTCTGCGTGGATGGCTCAGGATTTCTGGGAGTTGAAGTCCATGAGTCATAAAAAAAGAGCCAAGATTGCCTATCCATGCAATAGGCTTTCGAAAGCCAATAGAGGGAGCTTTATTTTTTTGCAAAAAAAGGTGCTGGAACGCCGTTCTGAGCATTCTATGAGAAAAAAAGCCCTGGTGTGGAGTATCCAATGAGGGATGTCTGAGGTCTAAAAGAAACTAAAGCTGGTTTGAGGGCCATGCCTGGGGGCAGGATCTAAAAAAAGTCAAGATGACAGTTACAACTATGAGATTGAACCCCGGTTCCTTTGTATACACATCACACATGTAATGCATGTTTTAAAAAAAGTGAATAGGGCTTTGATTACATGGTCTATGGCTGTCAGCCTGTTTTTGATCCCATCCCACCAATGCCCCTGCCTATTTTATAACCTTGCCCCAAATCTACCTCATTTTAAAAGCAAAACTTTTCTCCTTTGCTAAAATCTTATTTAAAGAGATAGAATGACACCTAGAATAAAATAGCATTTTCTTATCCATTTCTCCTCCAGGCAAAGTGTCCAGGTCTGGAATAGGGGCTGGAAATAATCTTGCAACAATATGGTTGCATGTTTGATTGGAGGAATGTGCTATACGAAGCCATGGTTTGTTTTATTCATGTTTTTAAAAAAATAGTCATAATAGTATCAATCAACATGCTCACTCAAATCAAATTACATACATTTTAGCATAAAACATTTGTGTTAAATTAACACCTGAAAGAGAAACTGTATACCTATAAGCATACACATATTGTTGTACACATACATATGCATGAATAGTTGTACACACACCCCTTTTTATATTTTCTATTGCATATTTTCTAAGCATTAGGGATGATGGTTGGAAGTGGTCTGAAATTGAAAACAAGTCCAATTTCACATGTAGAGTATTACCATATTTAGGATCAGAAATATGCATAGGATTTATACCATGTACTTCAACATGTACAATTTTCCATACTTTCTCCACTTGATCCCAGCATGATTCTCATTTATAACTCTAAAGGAATAGAACAATCGAAGCAAGTCATCAGTAATTATGGCTGTAGTGGAGTTTGAGTGAGAGCTAACTTGAACTGGCACGTATCATGGACCAGTCCATCTAAATTCATAAGAAGTGTTTGCACTTGCCTTCAGGTCATTATATGATGGCAATTCAGAAATAAACCTCTGTTTGGTTATGACAGATGCTCACAGATACAGAACTTTTATTATACACATTATAAAGCTACGACATTACATTACTTTTTGCCATTATCTCCGTTCAAATTGAGGCACGTCATAAAGTCTTGCAAGATTTGAAATTCCTTAGTAGTAGTTGCTTGGTACCAAATCTGGACTATAAGGGATGTGTGATCAAAAACATTCCAATGGAACTCCTTCAAAAATTCTTGGATGCATCTAGCGGTGTGTGGGTGAGCATTATTGTGAACCAACACCACACCGGAAGTCAGCATGTTATGGATGGCTCATCTGAGTTTTTGTAACATTTCACAGTAGACTTCTGAATTGATGGTTGAACCACGCTCCATGAACTTCACTAGCAGCACTCCTTTGGCATCTTCACATTTGACGGGATTTTCTATGGCACCACTTCTGACGTGGTGTTGGTTCAAGATAATGCTCGCCCGCACACCACTAGATGCACCCAAGAACTTTTGAAGCAATTCCATTGGGATGTTTTGGATCACCCTCCCATAGCCCAGATTTGTTGCCGAGCGACTACTACTAAAGTATTTCAAACCCTATAAGACATTATGGCAAGTGTCTCAATTTGAATGGCGACTATGTCAAAAAGTAATATAATGTTGTAGTTTTCTAATGTGTATAATAAAAGTTCTGTATCTGCGAGTGTCTGTCATTGATAACCAAACAGAGGTTTATTTCCAAATTGCCCTCATGTATAGCATGAGATTGCTTTGTAGATTAGAGTCACTTTTGACTGGAGTGCCATATAATTCTCCGAAAGCAAGCAAACAAGCAAACAAACAATACTGATCTCATAAATCACAGTATGTCTGGATAGTTTTCAGTGTGCTTGTAAGCTTTGCTTTTATGCCAGATCTCTCTTGTATACATCTCTCAGATTATGATTTCACTTTTCATACCAATAGCAGCTGTATTTTAATAATAATAACCATAATAATAATCAATCAATTGCAAAAGGCAGTTTTACTTGTAACAGCTTACATCCTGCAATGATACCTTTAACATCACCGAATAACAACATCTGCCTATTCTGAATCCTTAGGAAGAACTAGATAGGTGGATAAAAATGCCAAATGGAGTCTAAACATCTACTGTAGCTGTCTGCTCAATGAACTATAATAATAATCAGCAGCAGCCATTCCAGCCTCATTCCTTTTATCTAGGGCTTGTGACTTGGTGATATTAAATGTTTTGCAACAGGAGCATCAATATCACATTTTGGTCTGTATTTCTCTCTTTATTATGTATATAACATTTCTATATGCTAATGTTTAATTGCATTTGGCTTTATCTTCAGGTAACAGTTCTACACTGTGATGGGTGGAAACTCCCTCTGGCATAGTGAGTTGTTTATACAATCAGCCAGCTTTCATGCTACTAGTCTTTTCTCAAACCTTGCAGGAGATGTAGAAATAGGAGATGTTTATTGTAGCCAAGAAAAGCCTTGCTGATCTCCAGATATAATAACTGAATATAACATTGTCAGAAGTATCAACATCTATTGGGGATTTGTAGAGCTGGTAATATTCAGTTCTTTCTGTTTCAAATGCATGAAATCAAGAGCTGAGTATATTTATTTATTCAATAAGTACAGCTGTCCATCTCAAACCAGTAATTCTGGGTGGCTAAAAATTATATAAACAATTAAAACACAATACAAAAATAAATGAAATACAATAGCAGCCAAGAGGTATTGGACTAATCTGTTGTTGTCAACGTAACCAGGAAACAGGGTCCTTCACACACACACAGCCAGGTCTTCAAGGGTTTCTGAAAGGCCAGCAGGGTCAGGGAGGGGAGGATTTCCAGATGGTAGACTCTACATTAAAAAAGGCACACCTTCTGATCTATTAATAATTAGAACTACACAATATATTCCACTGGCCTTTGCAATTTGGTCTATTGAGTCGCTTTGGATAGTGACATGGACAGCATATTAAATAAATAAGTAAAAATATTGAAGGCAAATCTTATTAATTCTTAGTTTCTCTAGGCATATGACTAATACATTTATGAAATTCTGATACTGCATGAATTCTAAATACACTTACAGAATCACAAGACATTTTTTGTTTGTATATCAGTTCCAGAACTTCCAGATAAGCAGTCTGGTCCCAGTGCCTGGGAAAAATGTCTTCAGAAAGGCCAGTAAGGTTGGCACTGTTTGTATCTCTGGTGGGGAGGCTGTTCCATTGTAATAGAGTCATTGTAATAGAGAAGGTCTACTTCCTAGGATCTGTCTGATGATGTTGTCTCACCAAGGAGTCTTGAAGCATGTCCAATCTGCAAATCTGAAGGGAGAGAATATTCCTGGTTCTGCAGGTAACCTTACATCATGACATACAAGACTTAAAGCTGATAACCAGCACTTTGAATTGCACCCAAAATCCTACTGGGAACTAACACAGCCTACATATCAGTGGGCATACCAATAATTACTCTTTATTTATTTATTTATTTTAATTCCATTTATATCCCGCCCTTCTCCGAAGACTCAGGGCGGCTTACAAGCTTAGCAGTAGCCTTCATTCTATGTATATGCCTGCTTATTAGGGCTTTCACACACACCCCAAGCGGCATTATTACAAAGTCAGCTTAATTGCCCCCAACAATCTAGGTCCTCATTTTACCTACCTCAGAAGGATGGAAGGCTGAGTCAACCTTGAGCCTGGTGGGACGCGAACCTGCACTAATTGCAGGCAGCTGGTGTTACTTAAGGATGCATTAGCCCACTGCTCCACCAAGGCTCTTTTGTATAAATTTGCAGAATTACTGCAAATTACTATTTGCAGTAATTCTGATCATGGATTTAGCATTATTCCAGAAAAGTGGTAGATATGTGTCCCAAAACCCTCCAAGTTGATTGGATAATGGAGGGGGCATGGGACAAAGTTTGAGAAGTTCAGGAAGAGCACCACCTGAGCACTGTCTCCATCTACATGACACTTGGACATTGTTTTTTGATAGAATCCTAAAATGATTAATAGCAGGATTGCTATAAAATCAATGTCCACTGCTTCTGCTACATGTGAACCACAGTAGAGAGTAATCTTTCTGGCAATCTTGTCAATCTTTTTAGTGACCCTACTCTTGGTCTGCCTTCATTACCACCACCACCCCTTTTCTATTGCTATTTCTAGCACTCTCTCACAACAGCAGCAAAAATGTGTTTCAAAAGAGGTCTAGCACTGCTTCACAACAAAGTACTTGCATGAAACTTGAGATTACTGCAGCATCAAAAAAGATGGCAGGCAAATCTTTGATAGGATTTGAATCCCTATCCTCACAGTCATGCGTTTGTAATACAGGTCATACTTATCTGCCACCATATCACAGACAAATGAGGTTTTTACCAGGCATGATTACCAACAGCAAGCTGAGGCCTTGAAGTGCAGTAATCCTGTCACCTAGCTCAGAGGTTGGGTTCAAAAGGTCAGAAGTAGAAACCTGTATCACACTCCTGATTCTTCTTCCTCTGGAACAGCTTGCCTAATGCCTTCTGAGATATTTCACAGGGCCTGTCAATTTAGAAATATACAAGGGACTTCAGTTCCCTGAAGCTCCCTTGTCCCCTCCCTCATTGCTTATCCTGTAACATTTTCTCTCTCCTCATGGGGCAATAGTTTGCTAATCCTATCTTTTTCCCTCTCACTCATTTTTGCCACATTAATATCACACACTCAACCTATCTTGCTAACCTATCAATAATCCCTCGGCAACCCATCTCTGTCCCCACCCCCCAGGACTAAGACATATGAGAGAGTGTACCGTCATAAACTTAGTCTGAGGATGCCATATCGCTTGCCCTGTGTCTCTTACTCCTGGGATAATCTACTCTTCCTTCCCTTTCCAATCTTAAGTGCACCACAACTTCTCCTTTTCAGGCATGCAGTTCTTCTGGGCCACCAAAGAAAAGAGCGGCACAGTTGACCACTGGGTCTCCAAATGTCTCTCCAAACCCTAGGCCTACTAGTTCTTCCAATATCCTTCACCCTTATTTTTTTCACTGTTTCTACCATGATGCCAGGCATCCTTTCATCATCAACTTTCCTCTACCTGGTTCTGCAAAACAGCTGCTCTAGCAGAAGCCTACCATCACTGTCCATAAACCTGAAGCCACTGGAAATATCTCATTATGCAATATCCCAATTCTCTTGTTTACTGATTTTTTCATCTTTTCCATTACCATCATGTCCGGTAGACATCATCATATAGGTAAAGGTAAAGGTTCCTCCGCACATGCATGCTAGTTGTTTCCAACTCTAGGGGCCGGTGCTCATCTCCGTTTCAAAGCTGAAGAGCCAGCATTTGTCCAAGGACATCTCCGTGGTCATGTGGCCAGCATGACTAGATGCCAAAGGCTCATGGAACGCTGTTACCTTCCCACCGTAGTGGTCCCTATTTTTCTACTTGCATTTTTACATGTTTTCGAACTGCTAGGTTGGCATAAGCTGGGATGAGTAACAGGCGCTCACTCTGTTACGCAGCACTCGGGATTCGACCAGCCAAACTGCTGATCTTCTGATCAACAAGCTCAGCGTCCTAACCCACTGAGCCACTGCGTCCCTATACATCATCGTATATATTCTGCTAATTTTGTTTCTTTGTTCCACATCTGTGCAATCCTTTCTAAGCCAAAACATTTCTCCCGTACCATCACACTACATATTCAGCTGTGTATTCCCTTAACTTTTATTACCTATATAAGCTCCTTCTTGATCCACATAACAGAATAAAAAGCCAGAAGCACTCCCCCCATCTAAAGGTAACTATTTGCCATAAATGACAAATATGTGGAATTTTCCCTCCTAAAGAATTTTCTTCAAAAGAAAAAATGGGCTAAATTGTTTTCTCCATCTGCTAAAATCATAAAATTATCCCCCATCCAGCAATGCACTTTTCTTTTTAAAAATAGATAGCAAAATATTAAATGCAAAGCTATATTAGGAACATGTCCACTTGGCTTTCACTTTAGATGTATGGAATATTCAGACTTTCTGTTACCTAGGAAACCTTATATCATTAGGTACTAATAGTAGTATACTGTCTTGTGTTTTGCTGTATTTAATATAGGGGTGGGCAACCCACATGTCTCTGCTATCAGATTATTTACTCCAGATCAAACCACTGAAATTCAGCACCAAAAATGACTATTATTAGAAACACTTAAAATGTTTTTTAAAGAACAATGAAAGGCAGAATGGGAAACTTCTATGAGCCTCATAATTTGTATTCACATTTCATATTTTGTGGAGATTTTAAAGGTGTGAACAGAAAGGGCTTGGCTTCATAAATTTCTCCCACTTCTGTTCCAATGCTCACCTCCATGTCTTTCCCCACAAAGAAAGGCTCCACACACATTTGCACAACTCAGGTGACCCTGGTCTCAACAACTCTCTAAAGGAATGCAAATGACCATCTGTCTGCAAGCAGTATAAATCCTTCCACTCCCTACCATCTAGTAGAGCTGAACAAGCTTCTTGGATGAGAAATGAAATGTTTTTGAAAGAAACACAAGAAAGTCCCGTTGCCTCCTAGGAAAAAGCACCTTTGGGACAACCATACATGGATGGCTGAGAACCTACATAGACATTTAGCTATGAACTCTGGGATGAACACCTGTCGGAAGGTGAGAGAGTATGAATGGATTTCCAGAAAATATTGCAGACTACAGAAAGCATTTGTGCTTCAGTTTGAGATTCAGACAGCACAGACTCATCCCCAACAGGCCGTGCCTGAAGGGACACAGAACAGAAAGCATCCTGCAGCCAAGAAGGGTCCACACATGTTTGTACTACTCAGGTGACTCTGGTCTCAATGACTCTCTAAAGCAGAGGTCACCAACCTTTTCATGCTGGTGACCCGGAGGGAAGGGGAGCAGCTGGGAAATTTGTGTGCATGTGCACAAACAGGGCTGCATGCACCCACAGGGCGCTAGCGGCCCCTGTTATGTATATATGTATATAGGGGATGTTACACAGAGATAGCCACTGACACCACCAGGTGGCAGGGTGCCCTGTCAGGATTGGCAGGGCAGTCCTTGGCGGGAAATCTGGACAATGGGATTGGTTCCAAGAATACCTGGCTAGGTATATAAGAGGGGCAGTTGCCCCTTTGTTTGCCAAGTCTGTGCTTCATCAATAAAGAATGTTATGTTGAACCCTGTTGTCCTGCATCATCCATCTTGGCCATGCGGCCCAGAGCCCAAAACTTAACAGCCCTGTTTGCACATGCATACAGGTGCTAGCCGCCACTGCTGCTAGCGCCATGTGCAAGCGCAAAGGGGCCATGCAATCCGCATGGCACTAGCAGCACTGTTTGTGCATGCTAGTTGCCACTGCTAGCACCACACACATGCACAAATGGGCTGCAAAACCTGCAGGACACTAGCGGCCCAGTTTGAACATGCATGCAAATGCTAGCCACCACTGCAGCTACTGATGCACACATGCCCAAATGGGGCCGCGGATACTAGTTTGAGTGGGGGTGAGTGCACACCCACACACATGTGTGCACTGGCCAGCCTTTCCACAACCAGTGGCCAGTTGGCCACGGTCCAGTAGTGGGCTGTGGACCATAGATTGGGGACCTCTGATCTAAAGGAATGCAAATGACCATCTGTCTACAAGCAATATAAATCCTTCCACTCCCCACCATTTAGTCAGATCTGAAGAAGCTTCTTGGATGAGAAGTGAAGCGTCTTCAAAAGAAACACAAGAAAGTCCCAGTTGCCTTCTGGGAAAAAGCTCCTTTGGCACAAAGAAACGATGTGAACAAAGGACCCATTTTTGGCCCATTTTTGCCTTTTTTGTTTTTGAAGCCCATTAAAAAATGGACATTTAAGGGCATGGAAGATGAAATTTTCATTTCAAGGGGCTAAGGCACTTATTTTTTTCTTTCTTTAAATTACAAAAGTAATATGTACTCACAAAACCAAGGAGCTTCAGAGGCTGATATTTCACTACAGAGTTCTTGGTTTGAGCATGGCATTGTGGGGGCAGGTGTCATTTCAAGAAAAGGTCAAAGAAGAAACAGTTTTCTATGCAGAGCCCTATTTTTTCCAGATAAATTGGATTGTTCTGGGGGAAAAAAAAAATAAAGAAATAGTAAATAGACTCTGTTCCTGCTAGCATTCATCCATCCCATCTTGTACCTACCAAAGATAAATCTGCTCACAGCAAGATCTGTGCTGGCTCAATAGCACATAATAAATGTCTGTGTGTTTGTGTTAGATTATTATGAGACTGTTTAGTCTCCTTTCTAAGAACAATTTCTACATATTATTGTTCCATTGTTGTACCTTGTTTAACTAGGTTCCTCCATCAATATTTAGCTTCTGAGACAGGTTTAACTGATTAGGCATGAAAGCTGGCTGGATGACTTGGGCCAGGTGCTCTCGGCCCAAGTTACCTCACAGGGTTGTTATTGTGGGGAAAACAGGAGGAAGAAGGGGTTTAAGGCATGTTCACTGCCTTGAGTTATTTTAAAAAAATAATGATGATGGGATGAAAATAAATAAATAAACAATAATTGGCCACTGTCACCTATAGAGCTTCCTTGGCTTAAGTGGAGATTTGAACCTCAGTCTGTCTGCAGTTTAAATTCAGCATACAGATCCCCTTTTTACAAACTATATGACATCCGTAAATGCTTTCAGCTGACAATTCATGGTAAAAATATATTTTGTTTTGCCAAGATTACACTTTCAGATTACAGATTGGGGAAAAAGTACATTTTATGATAATCTCTTCTACTTATTTTGTACAATTGAATTGGGCCTCTAGATACAATACATTCTACCAGAATTACCATTGGAAACATTAAAGGTACAACTTCAGGAAGTCCCTTCTGCGTTCTAAATGTTTCCATCTCTTGGACTGAAATCTTGATGCTTAATCGTTGCAGTCCTAGATTTTCTGTTCTATGATTCTAATTAATTATTATTGGTTAAGCATACCTGTAACCTAATATAAGTATTCAGTTATATGTTGTAATTCTTTCTGACTCACTAAATTTAGATCTTCTATAAATTTCAGTAAAGTGAGCAGTAGAAATATCTACTCCTGATTTAAGTTTCTTTTATTCCATCAGCAGAAGTGTGCAAAACCCTTTTCCCAACATGCCATAAACAATATCACTGGAAAAGTGTTTTAACTAATTAAATTGGCAAGAATTGGCCACAAGACCAAGCTTGCATTCCAACAGACACTGGATGTATACACATTGTTCCTCTATGCTGGGGTTTTCAAACTTTTTCTGGCCTTTGAATTAATTGCTTAAGAAAAGAGAAGAAACTCCTGAAACCCCCCACTCAAGAGGCAAAACTCTAATGATAGCACAGTGGTTGTGTTTGAGTGAACTTTTCTTTTTGTTTGCCCTTAGTCTCTCATGGAACCTTATCAAGTTTCATGAACTCCTAGGCTTTGGGGCAAGTCTTAAAACCTGCTTTATGCCAGTGAGGCAACTGAGTGCTAATATTGTTGTATTGCATTTTTTGAGCTCAGTGCATATTGGCTGTAGGTGAAGCTGAGAGTAAGTAGTAGTAGTAGGATGGTGGTGTAAAGGCAGCATGGCAAATTTTGCCATGGCCAACTTGCTATGACTATCTTGCCACAGTGATCTCACCATGGCCAACTTGCTGTGGGGCAACTCGCCATGGAAAATTCCACACAGGATAACTCAACGTAATAAATGTTATCCACCACTGTTTCTTCGATACTGTTTCCATTTTCATCAATGGAAATAATGTCAAAGAAACACTGGCAGATAGCATTTATCACATTGAGTTATCCCACGTGGAATTGTCCGTGGTGAGTTGTCCTGTGGCAAGTTGGCTGTGGTGAGTTGTCCCATTGGCTGCAATGTGATGGCCACAGTGAGTTGGCCATGGCAAAATGCTCATGGTAAAATGGCCACTGTAAATTTTTTTTATCCCATTTATATCCCGCCCTTCTCCGAAGACTCAGGGCGGCTTACAATCTAAGAAGCAAAAATCAATGTGCTTAGCAATAGCCTTCATTCTATGTATATGCCTGCTTATTAGGGCTTTCAGCCCCCCCCCCAAGCGGCAATTTTTACAAAGTCAGCTTATTGCCCCCAACAATCTGGGTCCTCATTTTACCTACCTCAGAAGGATGGAAGGCTGAGTCAACCTTGAGCCTGGTGGGACTCGAACCTGCACTAATTGCAGGCAGCTGGTGTTACTTAAGGAGGCATTAGCCCACTGCTCCACCAAGGCTCTTTTTTTCTTTGTCCTAGATCTGTGGAGGATAGGTTGTGCTATGTGCTGTTTATTCCATAAGTTAGCTTGCCAGATCCATCAGTGTTACAAGAATACTCAGCAGCCAGCTTGATCTTCTTTTGTAGAATGGAGGGTTAGAACCATCATTTATAGTGTCTCAGGCAGAAAACTATTTGGGGTCATTTCTACTTCATATATATATGAAGAATATTAAGCCTAATTTATTCAACTCTGGATAATCTTTAAATTGCTGAGTATAATAAATCTCTGTCCAATGAAGCACCTTCTTTTTCAACTGTAAAATGTTCTAGACCTTGCTGAGGTCTGTGAAAATAGGAACAGTGAAATAGCTTGCCAATTATCAGCATATTCCTGCTGTTTTATTTTATTTATTTATTTATTTATTTATTAGTTTTTATAAACCGCCCTTCTCCCGAGGGACTCGGGGCGGTGTACAGAGGAAGGAATGTATACAGATTGAACAATAAAAATAATAAGAAACACTAATGAAAACAAACTGGGACCCCAATTAACGCTATCATGCCAGGCCGGACTGCTGGAACAGGAAAGTTTTTAAGTCGCGACGGAAGGTACGGAGGTCAGGGGCCATCCGGATTTCGGTTGGTAAGCTGTTCCAGAGGGCTGGCGCACCCACTGAGAATGCCCTCCCCCTGGGGGCCACCAGCCGACATTCCTTGAGCGGTGGCACCCTGAGGAGGCCCTCTCTGTGGGAGCGCACAGGACGGTGGGGTGCTGACATTGGCAGAAGGTGCTCCCGTAGGTAGTCCGGACCCATGCCATGTAGGGCTTTGTATGTCATTGTTAGCACCTTGAACTTCACACGGAAGGCAACCGGAAGCCAGTGCAGCGCACGGAGGAGAGGTGTGATATGGGAGTATTGGGAGGCTCCCAAGAGTGTCCGTGCCGCCGCACTTTGCACCAGTTGAAGCTTCCGAGTGGATCTCAAGGGCAGCCCCATGTAGAGAGCGTTACAATAGTCTAGGCGAGAGGTCACAAGGGCATGGGTGACTGTACGTAAGGAATCCAGGTCCAGATAAGGCCGTAGTTGGCGAACTAGTCGAACCCGGGAGAAGGCCCCCTTGGTCACAGCTCCTATGTGGTCTTCCAGGGAGAGCTGCGAGTCTAGGAGGACACCCAGGTTGCGGGCCCTATCAACAGGGGGAAGTAACTTGTCCCCAATGTTAAGCAGTGGGACGTTCTGAATATCCTGGCTTGCCGGTACGTACAGCCATTCAGTCTTGTCCGGGTTCAGTTGAAGCCTGTTTCTCCCCATCCATTCCCGGACCGCTTTCAGGCAGCGGGACATCACGTCTAGGGCATCACTGATATTGTTTGGAGTTGAGATAAAAAGCTGGGTGTCATCAGCATACTGATGGTACCCTACTCCAAAACTGCGAATGATCTCACCCAGCGGTTTCATGTAGATGTTGAACAGGAGAGGCGAGAGGACCGACCCCTGAGGGACTCCGCAAGCGAGAGGCCTCGGGGTCGACCTCTGTCCCCCTGTCAGCATCGACTGCGAGCGACCCTGGAGAAAGGAGGAGAACCAACGCAGAACCGTGCCTCCCACTCCCAGTCCCCTGAGGCGTCGCAGCAAGATACCATGGTCGATGGTATCGAAAGCCGCCGAGAGGTCTAATAAGACTAGGACAGAGGAATGGCCCCTGTCCCGGGCTCTCCAGAGATCATTCATCAGAGCGACCAATGCCGTCTCCGTGCTGTAGCCCGGCCTGAAACCCGATTGGTACGGGTCTAGATAAACCGCTTCATCCAGGATCTGAGGAAGTTGGTGAGCCACCACGCTCTCAACAACCTTCGCAAGGAAGCGAAGATTGGAGACTGGACGAAAGTTATTCAAAGAGGATGGGTCCAAGGTGGGCTTCTTGAGGAGAGGTCTCACCACCGCCTCCTTCAAGGCGGTGGGGAAGTGACCCTCACTCAGAGAAGCAGAGATGACCGCTAGGAACCAGCCTCGTGTCCCCTCTCGAGCTGCATAGGCCAGCCAGGAAGGGCACGGGTCCAGTAAGCATGTGGAGGAGCTCAACCTTCTCATAATCCTGTCCACTTCCTTAGGAGTTACAGGATCAAATTCTTCCCAGATGACGTTGACAAGACTGTCCATGTCTTGTTCTTCCATCTCAGCCCAGTTGGAGTCCAGGCCAGTTCGAATCCGAGCAATTTTATCCAGCAGATATTGACCAAATTCCTCGGCTCGACCCTGCAAGGGTTCCTCCCTCACCTCTTGGTTTAATAGGGAGCGAGTCACCCTGAACAAGGCAGCCGGGCGATTATCTGCGGACGCGATGAGGGTGGAAAAGTAGTTGGATTTTGCCACCCTTATCGCAGCGAGATAAGACCTGGTGAGGATTCTTAGTCGCAATCGGTCGGATTCGGATCGACTGGATCTCCAACGGCTCTCTAGGCCCCGTCTCCGACGCTTCATCTCCCAGAGCTCCTCGGTGAACCATGGGGCTCGCTGGGATCTGCGCCGGGTCAGAGGCCGCAAGGGTACAACTCGGTCCAGAGCCTCCGTGGCTGCCTTTTCCCAGGCTTCCACTAAGGCATCCGCCGAGCTGTGAGCAGGGGGTGCATGCGTGTCCCTAAGCGCTGCCTGGAACTTATCAGGGTCCATTAGGTGCCTAGGGCGGTACCATCTGACTGGCACCGTGCACCCACGGTGGGGGGTGGCAAGGGGGAAGTCTAGCCGCAGGAGGTGGTGATTGGTCCATGACAGGGGCGTAACAGTTGTGGCACCCCCACCGATATCATCACGCCACCGTCCAGACAAGAACACCAAGTCTGGGTTGTGGCCTCTCTCATGAGTCGGCCCAGAAATTATTTGCAACAGGTCCATGGCCGCCATGGAAGCCATGAACTCCCGAGCCAGTTCGGACGATCCTCCCAGGGACGGTAGATTAAAGTTGCCCAAGACCATGAGTCTTGGGAATTCAACCACCAACCCTGAGAGGACATCAAGTAGCTCGGGTAGGGCCGCCGCTGCACGATTAGGTGGTAGGTACGCCAGCAGCAGGCCCAACTGCGCCCCTGGGCCGTATCTCAGTAGGAGAGACTCACACCCGACCATCTGAGGGACGGTGGTCTCTCGCGGGCTAAGGGATTCCCTGATGATAACTGCCACTCCCCCGCCCCTCCCATGAGCCCGGGGCTGGTGCAGTACCTGGAAACCTGGCGGGCAGAGGTCAACCAGAGGAACACCCCCCTCTGGGCCCAGCCAGGTTTCCGTGATGCAGGCCAGGTCCGCATGCTCACTCTCCACTAGGTCACGAATGAGGTGAGCTTTGTTAGCTACGGACCTTGCATTCAGGTAGACCAGCCTTAGCATGGGAGGGTGCGCACCTTTGCTCCCGGGTCCTCCGGGGGAGAACAGAGGGTCGGAGCGTCTCACCGCTTGTACAGAGATGACACTCCCGGTGACGATACGGCCCTCTGTTTTGCCCATTTCCAAAATGAGTGTGCAATTTCTTTCCCCTCATTATGTTTAAATGAAATCAAATTATCTCTATTTTGTGTTCAGTATATAATAAAGTAAGGGAGGGTTATATAGCTGTGTATTATGAACCCATCTTCATTTTTAAACATCCATCTGTCATGATTCATGTTTTATCAGAGCTTGTATTTGATTCCAGACAGCATTGTTCAAATAATGTTGACTACGGAAGCTGCTGTCAAAAATAGGAATTTGTTGACATTTTATAATGTAATGCAAGGGACCAATTCTACACCCCTCTTACCTTCCACTCACATATCCACAATATAACCATATCCCATCATGTATCAGCAGGGCTAGATTTGCTGGAGATAGTGTCTTCTAATTATGACATCCATTTTCTGACCAACACGATAATGGATTCTCTTCCAGAAACATACACATGACTGAAAATGGTTTTAAGTGACCTTTGTATGTGAAAAAAATATAATGGGAACTAGTCAATACATTACACTTAGAAATGTGTCATTTTGAAAATTGACATTATTTTTAGCTTTTTATTCCAAACTGGTTCACAATGCAAAATGTTTCCAACATGCATGTGTCTTTGTTTTATTTAAACAGAACAGTTTTTAATAAATTTTCCACTTCATATCCAAATCCCTTTTCTGAGTGGTCACAGCTAATTTAAATTTTGTCATTTTGCATTCATTTCCATTCTGCGACTCATTGACCCAATGCAGAGATTCATTTTGCAGCTCTTCACAGTCTATTTAGGATTTCACTATTCCAAATAATATGGCAAAATCCATTCAGGGTCTAGCTTGATTCCACATCACTGCATGACCAAGTTAGCACTTATGCTTAAAGCACCTAAGTCTTTGACTATTTTTCAGAGTTCAAGGAAGCTTGCAGAAAAAAAAAGCAATCAAACATTTCTCTAAAACAGAGAAATGTAATGCCCTAAACCAGGGGTGTCAAACTGCCGGCCCATGGGCCGGTTGCACCATACAGAGGTCGCACCCATCCCGGCTCCGGCAACGCAAAAAAAGTTGTGATACATCACGACACATAACGTTACCTGGTGAGTTTGACACCTGTGCCCTAAACTCTAGTAATCAAAATACTTAGAGTATGACTGATGGCAGTTGAGAAAAGCAAGGAGAAACATATTTATTGAACATTTTCATCAACCTTCAGAAAGTTGCTGGTAAAGAAATGGGATGGGCTTCCTTTGGAGGAAATTTTACAGTCAAGGCACACCCAGTCCCAGAAAAGGTCTCTTTCTTGTCCCAACAAAATTGACTGGTTGATACATACAGAAGCTTTCCAAATATGACATATATTTTGAAACAATGGATATGCTGGAGCAGAAGTTAGAAAGCCATCTATGGGGATGCTTTAACTGCAGTTCCTGCACTGAGCAGGGTTTTGAATTTGACAGTATAGTGGCTCCTTCCAATTCTTTGATTCTCTGTTTTGCGAACAGTAGAAGACATATCAAATATCCTAGTCTGAAAGCATTCAGAGCTTTTAAAGCTCATCACCAAAATTTTCTGAATTGTAGTTGAGAACAACTGAGAAGTCAGTGCACCTATTTTAATAAAGCATCTCAAGGTTTGAATGTGACCACAACTTTTTGGATGAATTCTGAAAACTCCTCAAAGGCAGCCTTGTGTAAATCTCACTGCAATTACAATATGCAGGTATGGTGTAATTATGGCAATCATCCTGACCAGATTTGTATTCTTCAAGAAGGGATGTTGTTAGAGGACAAGTCTCAACTGAGCAAAGATTATCTCTAAAATTGAGTATCCAAAGTCAGATCTAGGACCACAAAAATTCATAGACTATGAGTTGTTTCCAACAATTCCACTTCAGCACTTACTAAATCCAGACCTAGGCCAGTTTTACTGACTAGGATGTCTTTGTCTTATCATTAGTTGCTTATTGTTTGCTTACTTCCAATCTATTTCCTTCTCTAAATAATACAAAGTTAAATCACAAATCAAGAATGATTTTCCCAAGTAGTTTAATGCACCCATCAAATAGAATAGAATCGTCTGAATTCTGCATACCTGTAGCCAAGAGATCTACACAGTTCTCCCAATTCTGTGTTCTGAAACAGGCTTTTTACAAAAAGGCCTTAAGTCACTACATGATTTTATTTATGCATCCAAGTTCCACTTCTTTAAACCTGTCCAAAAGAATAATTTGGTATTTCAGGAAAGTGTCTAAGAATAGCAAAATAAATATGTTTCTTTCTCGGCATAGATGCATCAGTATGGATAAAGCCATCTCAGTCTCACAGACAAGCCTAAAGGTGAAGTGGATCTAGATTATGTTTCAGCCAAAAAAACCCTGAAGTTGAGAAATGACTACATAATGGAAAAGAAAACATATCCAAGAATAGAATATTCTGTGAAAAATTTTCATACAAGCACTATTTGTCTATCAATGATGCTTTAATCTTTTTCAAACTTGCAGAAACTACTGCTTCGTGCAATGAAATATTTAAATATGATTAGATCTAATGCAAACATTTGAAATTTCTAGTTTTTAAAATTATTTAGGCATTGTTCTGCTTACTGCTATCATTTTTCCTAGTTCACAAGCAGAATTACTTTTTTTTCCAGGATTTACTAATTTCTGGAAAAGTAAAGGACATGCAGTTAGATCAGATAAGCACAAGTCAATATATATTTTTATTACAAAGAACAATATCATTGTAATTTACTCATATGAGAACTCTTGGCTTGCAGAAAAATATTTTAGCAACTGAGTTTCATGAATTTGAAAATAGAAATTCATATTGAGATTTCAGCTACATGATGGGTCAGATTCTGTGGTATTCACCCTATTTCACTTTGGATATCTTTAGTATCCAGGGAAAGATTCTACCCAGAGTTATGTAATCTCTCTCTCTCTCTCTCTCTCTCTCTCTCTCTCTCTCTCTCTCTCTCTCTCTCTCTCTCTCTCTCTCTCTCTCTCTCTCTCTCTCTCTCTCTCTCTCTCTCTCTCTCCCTCTCTCTCTCTCTCTCTCTCTCTCCCTCTCTCTCTCTCTCTCTATTTCTTTCTCTCTCTGTGTGTAAAAGTGATAGAAATCTAAATTTGTAAATTGTAAAGTTATGAATTAAAAATATAAAATCACATACAAACACACTTGTAAAGGGAGTCTTATTAACTGACAGAGTTGGTCACTTTTGATATTACAGTCAAATGTGATGTCAGATTGGTGACGTATCACAATCAGTTTAAAACAGTTTAAAACAGTTAAAGAATAAATTTGAGTGTTATGGCCAAAAAGAACATAAACCAAAAATGAGGACCCAGATTGTTGGGGGCAATTAAGCTGACTTTGTAATAATGCCGCTTGGGGGTGTGTGTGAAAGCCCTAATAAGCAGGCATATACATAGAATGAAGGCTACTGCTAAGCTTGTAAGTTGCCCTGAGTCTTCGGAGAAGGGCGGGATATAAATGTAATAAAAAAAATTCAAAATATTTTATGTCTGGATTGTATCCACAAGCAGACATTGGGTCCAGTTCCAAATTGCTTTATGTGTTCCTCTAATGTTAATTTATCTTCTAACATTTCCTGTCTCTTTCTCTGTTACATTTGCAGTGGAACTAACCTTAGAAGCAAGACTGTGCCTTCATAAGCTAATTAATATGATGTCTCTTAGGCAACAATCATAAAATATATAATTGGAAATACAACTTCAGGCATGCAATAATAATTTCTTTCAAATAAGGTTGTGTATGATGAGGATAGTAGAATCATTTGGAAGTTGTGTGTGTGTGTTAGGGCTTGCAATTCTCTACATCAATGGTTCTTAAAGAAAAGTGTGGTCCCAGCACCTCTGGGGTCCCCTAAGACCCTCTCAGAGGTCTGCAGAATCAACATTATTTGCTTGCCTATGCTGAAAGGTAATACGGTATTAAAATCCTATCAAACAATGGTGACAAGTGGTAGTTTAAGTGAATGCATCAGTTCAGACCAGTTGACTGTGAATTTTAGTCCCACTTTTTTTTAGGCATGAAGTTTCTTGGATGACTTTGGGCCAATCCCTCTCTCTCAGGCCTAGGATTCAGGCAATAGCAAACCATTTCCCAATTTTTTCCAAGAAAATTGCAGGATCTCGTGTGGCTGTGGCCAGGAATGAAGATTGGGGGAAAAAAAGAGATAAATATTACCCATACAAGCAAAAACTCTTTTGGAGTCCTCCATTTTATTTTTTATTGAAAAGTTTTACAATACATTTTAAACATAAATTGACCTGACCTCCCCATAAAGCCCACCCATCCCACCCCCTCCCCCCCGACTTCCCAGAGCTGAATACAGGGTATTGCATCTAACAAGCTTAAGCTAAAATACACTAACTAACTATGAATACACTTTAAATCCTATCACACTTTAACTCCCATTAAACATAACTAAATAATACATGTTATTAAATTCTAATACTCATTCTTAAGCTAAATGAAAATTTTAGTCCCATATTTATTCTGAATGTAATCAATCCATCTTCTCCATTCCGAAATGTATCTTTGTTGTGATTGATCTTTCATATATGCTGAGATTTTTGCCTCTTAACCCTAGAAAAAAATCATTAGTAATTAATACAAAATCAATCCTAGAAAAAGATTGGTGTCTATCAGAAAAAAAAGTAAAATCCCTTACTTCCACATTTTGTTCTCTCCAGAAACCTCTCAGTTCCAAATCATCTTTCATATCAAAAAAAGACTTAGGCAATCTAGCATGATTTGGAGTACTTTTAAAGGTCCTTTTTTGTCTTTCTGTGTGTCCAAAACTCCAATCCAGTCTCCCATTAAAATACAAGATTTATTATCCCATTGAATTATTTTATTATGTAAAAGTTTGTAGAATTTTCCTTGCTGTTGATTGGGCACATATATTCCAATTAAAAGTATTTTCTTCCCTTCTATTAAAAGTTCAATTATAATATATCTTCCTTGTTTATCTGCTTCAATTAAGTTAACTGTTAGGCCCTTCTTCACATAAATAACTACTCCATTTTTCTTGTCCGGAGCTGATGCAATAAATTGTTTACCCAATCTAAAGTTTATCAAATATTTTTGATCTGATACATGAATGTGCATTTCCTGCAAACATATAACATCATTTTTAGATTGTTTCAAATACTGAAATATTTTCTTTCTCTTTTGCAGAGAGTTTAGACCATTAACATTCCATGTTAGAAACTTTGTTGCCATCTATTGTGACTTGAAGCTTTCGGAGCATATCTTGCAGATCCATAAGCACCTGCCTCTTTGGTCTCACTCCTCCCACTGCTTCAGTAATAATAGATTCTTGAGCGGTGATTTTAGGGTACTGTTTCTGTTGTTCTTGTTGTTGTTCCTTTCATCTGGTTGCAGATCGTGTCATTCTCTGAACCTTCGGTTCTTCTAATGGTACCAGAGGCTGCACAGTTTCCAGAGTTTGCTGTACTTCTTTTACAGTCAGCGGGGTCACCTCTTCACCTTGCTGTATTCCTTCCATTTGTGCCTGTGCCTCTTCCTTCCTTTCCTCTTTTGAATTCTAGGGATGGCGGTGAACCTGCTTTCAGTACGTTACAGTGAAAATCTCTTGCATCCAAAACTGTATTAAGACAATATCTTGTACCTGCATAATTCACCGCCATCCCAGTTGGTATCTACCATCTGAACTGGAGCTGTCGTTTTTTAATTCATCTGCCAAGAAGACAAACTCTTTCCTTTTTCTTAGAATTCTTGGTGGAATTTCTTTCAAAATCAGGACCTCTTGATCCGCCACTTTAAATCTATTATTATAAAAAGCTTGAATAGTTGCATTTCTAATCATTCTCTTTGTAAAATAAGCAACCACATCTCTTGGTAGTTTTCTTTGCCTAGCAGTCCAGGAGTTGACACGAAATATTTTATTTATTTCCATTATAAAATCTTCAGCTCGCCATCCCAGTATAGGTGCTACAGCATTTGCAAATATCTCTTCCAAATTTTCTTGTGGATTTTCTTTCAAACCTCTTACCCTCAAAGCAAACTCCATGTCTCTATATTGTATCATTACCACCTCATCATTGATCTTATCCATTTTATTTTCAGCTTCGCACATTTTAGCTTCCAGTATTAAATTACTTTGGTTAACTTCTTCCACACATTCATCCAAACGCTCAATATGAAGTGTCAGCCCCTGAAATGCCAGTAAAATATCCTTTCTTATTTCCTTATTTTTCTCATTAATGAGCTCTGCCATTTGCTCAGATTGAAGTTTTAAGGCCTCTTGTAAATCTTTCAATGTTAATGTTGATGAGTATACTGTGGGGGATGGCATCAAGTTCTGAAGTGCAGATTGTTGTTGAACTGGTGATGCCCCCACACTTCTAGAGATGGGAGCTCTAGGCGGTTTAGAAGCCATTTTAACACCCATTAACTTTCATTTCTCATTTTCACTTTTCCACCCAATCCTTATATAAAGGTCGCAATTTAACTTAGAGACCCAGGTTACAACTTTGTTACTTTCCTTTTAAATCTCCAGATCTTTTAAATCTCTTTTATACCAGCTTCAAATGTTTTTAAAAGAATCTTTTACAGCTTTTCCGGCACCATCTTCCTCCCCTTTCTTTTAGATTAAGCTTTGGAGAAGGAAAAAAAAATAGCACTCCAGAGTTAAAGATCATGTACTTGCAATTTCAAAATTCTGCTGCTCAGCTCTGCCTGCGTCTGAGTAGTCCAAAGTTCAACATTGAATGCAGGGATGGTTGCAGCGTCCTGCTCTTTTCTAAAGCCTTAAAACAGAGGAGTCCCCAAGTCTGGAGTTTATTTCAGGCTCCGAGGGAGCTCTCGCTCTTTGCTCCCCAGATTGATCATTC
The DNA here is from genome assembly GCF_947247035.1 of Vipera ursinii. NCBI lineage: Eukaryota > Metazoa > Chordata > Lepidosauria > Squamata > Viperidae > Vipera > Vipera ursinii. The sequence continues at coordinate 255,060,529 of NC_139512.1, forward strand.
TGGGGGTCTAGGGGAGCTCTACCTCTATGTGAATACTCACCCTCCCCTCTTCTCCCAGGGGGAGGGTTCCCAAACCACAAAGCAGCTGATTGTCGCTGTTTCCGCAATTTAAATGGAGTCAACGGGGCTGACGGTCAAGATGACTACCATCGACGGAGCCTTGCCACCCGAAAGTCCCCTCCATATTTTTTTTAAAGTAGGAAGGAACCCTGAGAGAAAAAGAGTTTAAAAAACACTGCTCTAGATTTAGTTAGTCAGAAATGTTTTAGAATACACAGAAACACAAAAGCAGCAATTCATCAAAGCCATATTTCTCTTTTCCCTAATCTGTGTCCAAAGGCATTAACTAAATTGGGCAACAAATGGTTCTGATGATAATTCACAGCTCAGAACTGGGGAGAGCAGGCAGGAGGCAGGCATGGCCTCAAAGATATAAACCCAGTTTTACCCACTGAACTTGTACAGGGCAAAGCTGGTCTGGTGTACTCCAGTGATTGTACAGAATTGCTGCAGCGTCACTCTTGCTGCTTCAGCCTGCCACTATTCTCACCTGCAGTCAGCAATGGTCCATTCTAGCAGAGCTACCAGCCCAAGCTCTCCCTCCTCTTGGCCTTGGAGATAGACTACTCCACAGAGGCCAGCCCTAGTAATCCAGGAGGAGCAAATGCAGCAGGAAAGCTGTCACTGCTTCCTGAGTTAAACCAAGATCCCTTCAGGTTTTCAATTTATCAGCCAGTTCACACAAACTGGATCAAACTCCACTAAACAACCCCATTAGCATAACTGTGAGGAAAACAAACAATGCATTCACACTCATGGATGTTACTAATGACCTCTTCTGAATCAAAGCTAAAGATCTACCTAGCTTTAGTGGATACTTACCATGTTCTTGTGTAATTTAATGTTTAATGGCCTGGTTTGCTTAAGACAAAAAACAACACACAAACAAATCAGCCAAGCAAATGTCAGTGTGCAATTCAGCACACAATCCAGCCAAATTTCAGCTTTTAATCTCATTAGTTTCAGTAGAAGAGTTTACCATTTTCTGTTGAAATCAATATATCTAAAAAGGTTCTTAACCTTGTTAAGATTGACACAACAGCAAAAGAGAGATTTTATGTTTTTCCATATGAGCAAGCAGCTTAACGTAGGTTGCAATCCTATACCTACTTCTCAAGATCTACCATGTACATTTTGATCTCAGTTTATGTGCATCGAATTATTAAACTTTTCTTTTTCAAATCACAATGCCATTTTACATTCTATTATTACAGAAAGTCATAGTTGGGAGAGAAGTTTTTAAAATTTATCTGACAAATTCTAACAGAATAACAGAGATGAAAGGGACCTTGGAGGTTTTCTAGTCCAACCCCCCATCTCAAGCAGGAAACCATATACTATTTCAGACAAATAGCTTTCCAATTTCTTCTTAAAAACCTCCAGTATTGGAGAACCCACAATTTCTGGAGACAAGTCATTTTACTGATTGTTTTAACTGTCAGGAAATTTCTCCTTAGTTCTAGGTGGTTCTCTTCTTGATTAGTTTCCATCCATTGCTTCTTGTCCTGCCCCTCAGGTGCTTTGGAGAATAGCTTGTCTCCCTCTTCTTTATGGCAACTCCTTAGATTAGGCATGTCAAACTGCCAGCCTGCAGGCCAGATGCATCATACTAAAACTGCACCCACCCCATTGCCGGCAATGGGGAAAAAGTCGCAATATGTTGTGCAACGTCACATGACGTCGCGAGTTTGACATGCCTGCATTAGATATTGAAACACTGCTATCATATCACCCCAGTCCTTTTCATTAAATTAGACATACCCAATGCCTGCAACCATTCTTCATATGTTTTAGCCTCCAGTCCCCTAATCACCTTACTCTTCTCTGCACTCTTTCTAGAGCCTCAACATCTTTTTTATATTGTAGAAATCAAAACTGGATGCAATATTCCAAGTGTGACCTCAAGAAGGCATTATAAAGTGGTATTAACACTTCACATGATCTTGATTCTATCTCTTTGTTACTGCAGCCTAGAACTGTGTTAGCTTTTCTGGCTTTTGGATCTTTTAGTTTTCTAATTTGAATATCCTTCCTTGGATAAATGGTGAGATGGATGGATGGATGAATGAATGAATGAATGAATGAATAAAAAAGAAAGAAAGAAAGAAAGAAAGAAATTTAATTAATTTAATTTAATTTAATAATTTGATTTCTATACCGCCCTTCTCCCGAAGGACTCAGGGCAGTGAACAGGGCAATACACAATAAAAATCGAATACAAAAATTAAAAAAAACCATTAAACATCATGCCCATAAAATCAATACATATTAAAGTTAAAACTAGTTTTAAAAACCCAACCCCATCCCATCAGACCAGGCCAGCTTGTTCGAAAAAGAATGTTTTGAGATCGCGCCGGAAGGAGCGAAGGTCGGGGGCCATCCGGAGCTCAACCGGTAGGCAGTTCCAAAGGTCTGGCGCACCCACAGAGAACGCTCTCCCCCTGGGGGTCACCAATCGGCATTCTTTGATTGGCGGCACACTGAGGAGGCCCTCTCTGTGGGAGCGCACTGGACGGAGGGAAGTTGACGCCGGCCGCAGGTGTTGCTGTAGGTAATCCGGCCCCATGCCATGAAGGGCTTTGTAAGTCATAACTAACACCTCGAACCACACCCGGAGAGCAACCGGTAGCCAATGCAGCTCGTGGAGCAAAGGTGTAACATGGGAGTATCGGGAAACTCCCAAGACAACTCGCGCGGCTGCATTCTGCACCAGTTGGAGTCTCCGGGTGGACCTCAAGGGCAGCCCCATGTAGAGAGCATTACAGTAGTCTAGACGAGAGGTCACGAGCGCATGAGTGACTGTGCGCAAGGCATCCCGGTCTAGATAGGGCCGCAACTGGCGCACCAGGTGAACCTAGGCAAAGGCCCCCCTAGTCACAGCTCCAATATGCTCTTCCAAAGAGAGCTGTGAGTCTAGAAGGACCCCCAAGTTGCGGGTCCTATCTACGGGGGGTAATAGCTCACCCCCCATGGCCAATGATGGAATAATCGGAATTGCCCAGGATGCCGGCACGAACAGCCACTCAGTCTTGTCAGGGTTGAGTCGAAGCCTGTTCCTCCCCATCCAGAACCGGACCGCCTCCAGGCAACGGGACATCACGTCGAGGGCATCACTGGGTAGTTTGGGGTCGAAATAAAAAGCTGGGTATCATCAGCATATTGGTGATACCCAACTCCAAAACCACGAATGATCTCACCCAGCGGCTTCATATAGATGTTGAACAGGAGAGGCGAGAGAACTGATCCCTGAGGAACTCCACAAATGAGAGGTCTCAGGGTCGATCTCTGCCCCCCTGCCAACACCGACTGCGAACGTCCCAGAAGGTAAGAGGAGAACCACTGGAGAACTGTGCTTCCCACTCCTAACCCCCTGAGATGTCGCAGCAGGTTACCATGGTCGATGGTATTGAAAGCCGCTGAGAGGTCTAAAAGGACTAGGACAGAGGAACAACCCCTGTCCCGAGCCCGCCAGAGATCATTCACCAGTGCGACCAATGCCGTCTCCGTGCTGTACCCGGGCCTGAAACCCGATTGGTACGGGTCTAGGTAGTCAGCTTCATCCAAGAACAAAGGGAGCTGCTGCGCCACCACGCTCTCAACAACCTTCGCCAAAAAGCGAAGGTTGGAGACCAGACGATAGTTGTTTAAAATTGCTGGGTCCAGGGCAGGCTTCTTGAGGAGGGGTCTCACCACCGCCTCCTTCAAGGCGGCGGGAAAACTACCTTGACTCAAAGAAGCAGTAATCACTGCCTGGAGCCAGCCTCGTGTCCCATCCCGGGCTGCATAAGTCAGCCAGGAGGGGCACGGGTCCAATAAACACATGGTGGAGCTCAGCTTCCCCATGATCTTGTCCACTTCTTCAGGAGTCACAGGATCGAACTCTTCCCAGATTGAATCGACAAGGCCGCCCGTATCCCCTTCGTCAGACTCTGCCCAGTCGGAGTCCAAACCGGTCCGGATCCGAGCGATTTTGTCCGACAGAAATCGACTAAACTCCTCAGCTCGACCCTGCAAGGGTTCCTCCCTCACCTCCTGATTAAGGAGAGAGCGAGTTACCCTAAACAGGGCGGCCGGGTGATTATCTGCGGACGCGATGAGGGTGGCAAAGTGGTTAGACCTAGCCACCCTCAACACTGCGAGATAAGTTCTCGTAAACGACCTTAGTCGTAACCGGTTGGATTCAGATCGGCTGGACCTCCAACAGCTCTCTAGGCCCCATCTCCAACGCTTCATCTCGCGGAGCTCCATGGAGAACCATGGGGCCCGTTGGGATCTGCGTTGGGTCAAGGGCTGCATGGGTACAACTTGGTCGAGTGCCTCTGTGGCTGCTCTTTCCCAGGCTTCCACTAGGGCATCGACCGAGCTGTGAGCAAAGGAGGCAGGTGGGGGCCCAAGTGCCATTTGGAACCGCTCAGGGTCCATAAGGCGTCTAGGGCGGAACCATCTTGTTGGCTCAGCAACCCCACGGCAGGGAGTGGTAAAACGGAAGACCATCCGCAGGAGATGATGATCGGTCCATGACAGGGGTAAATTAATTGGGTAACCCCCCCCCAAGATCATCTAGCCACCGTCCAGATAGAAAAACCAGATCGAGCGTGTGACACCCCCCCCCATGAGTTGGGCCCAGAATAACCTGCTTCAGGTCCATGGCCGTCATGGAAGCCATGAACTCCCGAGCTAACTCAGATGATCCCCCCAGGGATGGTAGGTTGAAGTCACCCAAAACTATAAGTTTGGGGAACTCAACCACCAACCCTGAGAGGATATTGAGAAGCTCAGGCAGGGCTGCCGCCACGTGTCTAGGTGAAACGTACACCAGCAGCAAGCCCAACTGAGCTCTGGGACCACATCTCAGGAGGAGGGACTCACACCCGGCTATCTGGACTGTGGTGGCCTCCCGCGGACATAAGGTCTCCCTCACAACAACTGCCACTCCACCGCCCCTACCCTGAGCCCTAGTGCAGCACCCAGAAACCTGATGGGCTAAGATCAACCAGGGGGACCCCGCCCTCTGGGCCCAACTAGGTCTCCGTAATACAAGCCAGGTCCGCATGCTCCTCCTCAATCAAATCGCGAATGAGAGGTGCTTTATTCATTACGGACCTGGCATTAAAATACACGAGCCTGAGCTCAGGTGGCTGCTCATCCTCGCTCCCGGTACCACGTGCTGAAATCAGAGGGTCGGAGCGCATCACCACTTGAAGACAGCGGGGACGCACCCCCGGGTATTGATGTGGCCCTCTGTTCCTACACCTGCAGCCATTCCCAACTGCCATGGGAATAGATAATCCCACACCCCACCCCGGGGCCCCGTAGGCCCCCAGCCCAGCCCCCACCATGGCACGATCAGTCCCTGACCTGGTCTGAGAAACGGTTGGTGGAACCCCCCTAGTTTCCAACCGAACCAGTAAACCCACCCCCCTCCCTAACCCCTCAAAACATTTGGCTAGAAAACACACCAGGGGCCTCTTATTAAATTTGGAAGAGAGGCTCGAAAGAAAGAAAGAAAGAAAGAAAGAAAGAAAGAAAGAAAGAAAGAAAGAAAGAAAGAAAGAAAGAAAGAAAGAGAGAGAGAGAGAGAAAGAAAGAAAGAAAGAAAGAAAGAAAGAAAGAAAGAAAGAAAGAAAGAAAGAAAGAAAGAAAGAAAGAAAGAAAAACTAAGGACACTTCTCTCCAGATAAGAATCAGCTCTGGACCCTACTAATCTCACAAAATTAGGTGGGTTGAAGATAACAGCACCATTTCTTCCCATGTCCATGCATCTATTTCTCAAAGTATGAGGCTTAGCAGTTCATCCTCATTGCAACTACTCAGGCTTTTTGTATATATCTAGACAAATAAGCATAACCTGAACAACAACAAAATATGGATTGAGGAGTCTTTGTCCATAGTCATTTCCTTTTTGGATTATTATAATGCATTCTACATAAGGCTGCCCTTAGAAAATATTCAGAAGCTAAAGCTGGTACAAAATGCAAAAGTTCATGCAGTGTTGAGTATATGCTGATATGTTTAGATGACCACACTGTGTTGAGAGTTACATTATTTGATGGTGGGCTTCTAGGTGCAATTCAAGGTTTAATTGTCAACTTGATGGACCTGGGAATAGAACATTTTCAACTGGCAGTCCTATATTTTGAGAGTCCTTTCCTATGGAGATCCAGTCTGTTGTTTCATTCCTGATTATTAGGAGAGCAATTAAGATCTGATTGTTCCATCTGTGCAGGGGGACAGTATACCATGGGAAAGATTCAAAACTGGTGGTTTATATATTTTTGTGTTTAAGTCCATTTTATTTACATAGTATTATAGGTAGATTTATTTATTATTTTAGGGTATTGCTTCTTACTTTATATTGCTCTTGATTGTTGGCCAACCATAGCCTTCAAGAATGGGTGTACCACAAAAAAATAAAATATTAATACAAGTCAATTATGGGAAGTATTTGAGTAAGTGTTGGCACCACTTATGAAGTTCTCCATGGTTTCTTGCTAAGTACTCAGATGATTGATGGAATGAGCAGCAGTGATCAATATAACAGAACCGTTGAATTGTTTATGGAATTCAGCAACTGTATCATTGTGCTATGTGTAGCTATATCAGGCTTAGTCAAACTTATATGATTCCAGGTTCTGCACATTCATCAACCATCTGTCATTCAAGAATTTCATTCTTACTGAACAGTCAGAAAATTAAAAGTCTTTTCCTATTTCATCCAGACACCATTTCCATGCAAACAGAATCAGAAATATAGTTTACTTTTAGTCATACAGTATATCAAACCAAAACAACTTCATAGATACAGACTATCACCGCTGAACCAATACTAAGATTCCTCTGTGCTTAATAATTACATTGCTGTCCAATCCTATATTAATCTCTCTGTAATTCTATCAGTAAATAGCCTCTATATTTGTGCATGACCACAAGGAGAGACACTACTTGGTTTTCATTTAAACTAGTCCCCAATCATTGAACTTGTGGAAAGTTGTGGGAAGATAGCAAAATCAACGCTATATTTTAAGAGATGCTCTTGAAGACTATTTGAAAACTACAGCTGGTTGTGACAGCATGTGGGAATGACCTTGGGAGATAGGGCAAAGGGAATGATCAGATAAAAGGCAGTTGAGTCCACAGCAGGAATCTGGATAGGGCAAGAGGTTACCCTGTCTCCCAAGGCCATTACCACATACCGTTAGACTGGTTGAGAATGTGGTGGCATAGGCAGTTATGAGCATGCCCTGGTATACCCTTGTTAAACAGCTGTTTCAGTAGTTGCAATGGTTACCGTTAGAATTCTGGATGAAATTCAAGTGCTGGTTATCACCTGTAAAGGCACAGGGGTGTGAAGGTGTGAGGGACTACTTTTCTTTTGTAGTTGATACCCCTCCTATATGGTCCAACCATGTTGGCATGGTTTGATCAATTGATTTAGCAATGCCACCTGAAAGGACGTAGGAAGGGATCCTTCCTGTCTCCTGGAATTATATCCTTTCAGTGATTCATATGGACCTCTGTTTTTATTTAGAGGAATCTTTGAGACCAGTCCTTGGGCTAAAGTGGATGGCACTTTTTGTGAGTCACTAGTGTTTTTTCCCCCAGACATTCTTTCTGTATTTTGGATTGTGTGGATTGTTTCATGATAAGTTTTGTACATTATAGGTTGCACAATGGAAAGTGATATTGATTGTCCTATAATTTTAATAAAGTAAAGAATAAAAATAATTCTTTTTATGCTGGTCTGTGATTTATCTATAATAGCTTGTATCTTTCACCATATTTTCAGGGTACTGTTACATATGTCTCCATAGAAGAAAATTCCTTTGAATTCAATGGACTTAGTTCTCAGTACATACGAAATAAAATTGCAACTTGCAATTTTACAGTCCTATCCCAACCTAAATATACTCAGAATTGCTACCTCTTCTTTTTCTTAGGCATGAGTCTGGTTTTGTATTCCTTAGTTGTGTTTGACAATTATTAAAATAATTTAATGCCAAGTATTGGTGCTGGAATTTTAATGCTGGGAATTTTCTCCTCCCTCCCATTTTTTTATTTACAGAAAAATCTTCTTGTAGTATGATAGGTCAGCTTTTTCCAACCAGAAGTATAGGAGTACATGTAGCCCTTGATACTAGACTGAATGCTCCAGCACTAAAATTCCAGTGTAAGTACTTGGCATTAAATAACTTTTAGGACTGTTGTTCAAAAGTACAACAGACCTCTCCAGGGCTTACAATCCAGATTCAAAACTCTAATGGCTGCCCCCTGATCATGAGATCACACTTTGGATGCATTGATGGCTGTCTTCAGCAGCCACAGTCATGTGACAGCAATTTAGGACATTTACTTTTAGTTTCCAGCAAAAAATGTCCATTGCAGACAATGGATTTGCTTAATGATCACTGTGTTTGCTTAATGACTGTTGCATTCACTTAATGACCACTGTGAAAAAAAATTAAGGCCCATGGCCTACTGACACAACGTATGACTGTAATTTTGGGCTCTATTAGGGTTGTAAGCTGAGGATGGCCATCAGGTTAGGGAAGATGGCAGGAAGTTATTTATTTACATATTATTTATAAAAAAATATCTATTCTTTACATGAATATTGATTACTACCAAATAAATAAGAATTGCAATCTCTAACTATGGACAGACCTGCAAGCTGGGTGATGAAACTGTATATCTTGTTATATTTATAGAAAAATAAATTGTACTTCTTCCTTTGCCTCCCACCTCACACATTTTGAACAAATGTATTAGGATAATGTTTTTAAAAAGCAAGTGATGAGAAGTTCTCCTCTGTTCTCCTGCCACTGATTGCAGAGGTATTATTTGTTTTGAAGGAGAAGCATCTGGTTCTTGTTACATGATCATCTCATAGTGGTGTACATTAAAATGTCATTCACTCAGCTAAAGAAGAAATGTGTAAATGTCAGCAGAAAAAGAATTAGGACCATACAGTTTTGACTAATGGGCTTATAAGTACAATTCTATGCACAATTAGCTGAAAGTAAGGACTACAGATTTTACCATGAGTCATTTTCATGAAATGGATCATAGAGCTGCAATCTTGACTTACAAACATCTTCCGCTATTTTCTCAGAAGTAAGTTATTATAAAGTATCAACATTTCTATTTCTTATCTGGTTGTCTTAAATAACCTAAATGATAGCATTTACATTTAGATCTTTTTTATTCCAAACATTTAAAAAGTTGATGGTGGTGGTCGTGGTGTTGGTATGCTTGGGGTCCCCCCCCGTGGAGACAGCACATGTTTATAAAATGGAAGATGCTCCGCACATGTTTGTAACATTTGTGATGGTAATTCTACTGTCAAAGATCAGCTGCTATCATTAATTTCCTTTTTTGACAATGCACCTTTTAGCAACCTTCCCCATGCTAATGTTTTCCAGATGCGTTGAACTACAGCCAGTGGTATCTAGGGGGAGTTCAAATAAGATAAGATGATGGTCATGGTATTGCACTCAAGCCCCCACCAATTTGTATATGTGGGCAACATCAATGCACAAAAGTGGCTGAGCTTTAATTGTGCCACCCTGATGATCCCCTTGACATTTTTGACCCATTTCCCTGGTGCCCCAGATTTCAGCTGCTAGAAGCTTCAGCAGGAGAATAACATAAAACAGAACATAGAAAACACCCTGGTTCAAAATACTCTTCTGAGTCACAAATCTCATCAAGCAATTTTATCCTCATTTTATTTTCCCTTACGGGGCAGTTATAAGAAGAAATAAGAGTCCAGTAATCATATCCATTACCTTGATTTTTTTTTGGAATATAAATCAGGTGGGTTATAAATATAATAAATGAACTGAAATTATTACTGAGACTGGAGATTTATGAAGACCACTCAATATATTGTTTTAAGTCTACAACTTGTAACAGAACCACAACTGATCCCAAACTGCAATTATAGAAAAGTGGAGCCTAAGTAATATTGATTCTCCCCACCTCCTTTTCCCACTAATTGCTTTTTTTCCCAGAGACAGGCATATACATTCATTGTCTTTTGTTTGAAAACAAATGTGAGATTATAGGAAATCCCCGCCATGGCCTTGACATTTTTCCAGAAGAAATTAAGAGTTGAATTCATCAAAACATTGAATGTTAAGGAGTCAGAAACGCTGGAATGTTTGTCCAAAGTCCCAAGACCCACAGAAAACTTTGTCATCCTGCCGGGCTCCAGTCAAAAACCGGAGCCAAAATAAACAGAGACAGAAACTACATCGGACTGATCCTGTGGAAACAGCTGTAACCACTTAGGTGGAAAACCATCTCAAATTCTTCTCCCAGAAAACACTGATCACATGGGAGAGGGCAGGCAGGAAAACTCTGTCAAGTTCTCTTCAGCTGCGGTCAGGAAAATATTTTTGTTCTTCGCAACTGTAAATAGACGGTTTCATCTATGATCACAATAGGAAAACAAGCCGCAGGAATGCTGAATTCTTTCGACCGCTGTTCTCCTTTCTCCCCCTTTTACACTGCTGAGAAGCTGGTGCTTATTTCTTTCCATAGATGGTTCACTTTTTCTGCCTTAGCAATGAAGCCTTGAGGGTTTGGGGAGAAAATTCTGCAATCTGCAGACATGGCTCCCACATCTTTATGTAGTTTCTATGTTGCAAGATTTCATTTTTTTCTACCCAGGTGTGGAGAGGCATATGCCAATAATAATAATAATAATAATAATAATAATAATAATAATAATAATAATAATAATAATAAGTGGGATCATAAAATAGTGAAAGTCATAGAAAATGATAAAGTTAAACTGCTCTGGGACTTCAGAATTCAGACAGACAAGCACCTGCAACATAACACCCCAGACTTAACAATTGTTGATAAGAAAGACAAAAAAGTCTGGATAGTGGACATGGCAGTGCCTGGAGACAGCAGAGTAGACGAAAAAGAACTGGAGAAGATAACAAAATACAAAGACCTACAAATAGAAATAGAAAAACTGTGGCAAAGGCAAGCAAGGGTAGTACCAATAGTAATAGGTGCCTTGGGTGCAATCCCAAAACAACTGGAGCACCACTTGAACACCATTGGCATTGACAAATTCACCATTAGTCAATTGCAAAAGGTGGCCTTACTAGGAACTGCTTCCATCCTGCGATGATATCTGTAATACCATCAAAGATCCGTATCTGCCTATCCCAGGTCCTTGGTAAGGACTTGATAGATAGACAAAAATGCCATATCCAGTCTGAACATCTGGCTGACTGTGCGATGATCAATAATAATAATAATAATAATAATAATAATAATAATAATAATAATAATAATAATAATAATGATGATGGTGATAATGATGATGATGATGATGATAAAAATATAATTCATTGTGTTCATTTGTCTAAATCAGCTTCACAGAAGAGGACCTATGCTGGAAGTACTAAGAAACAGCAAAGATAAAAAAAAAGGGAATGGGATAGAAGTCTTATATTGGATTGCATCTGTTCCAGTTCAGGCTTGGAAAAGAGTGAAGGAAAAATGAAAGGGAGAGAGTGGGAAAAGGAAAAAAAAAAGAAGTTTGGAAAGCAAATATTTTAGAATTTTACGGGGCAATTTTAGATGAGATAGGAGTGAGAGCTAAAGCAGCTGTTTCTCTTCTGTTTCTTGAGCTATATCGATTTGCTTCTGGCCAGGACAGAAAGCTGCAGGGAATATTTCTGAAGGGAGGTACTGTGTTATCACACAGTCTTCATCCATATATATATATATATATATGTTTCAAATGTTAACTCTTTAGATTACCTTGCTAGGCCCCAAACATGGGGCAAATCTTTATTTCCTGTTTTCAGCCTATCTTGAAGGCTATCGAACAGGCAGTAGTCACACCGGACAATTCCTATATATATGTGTAAATTACTAACAAAGAATTAAAGGGAAACTGAAATGCATTTCTGACTCATTAGTCGTCATCAGCCAGCCATACCCTTCTGAGATTCGAACCATGGGCTGATTGCATATGAGGCAGTGTTATTTGCCTCTAAGCCACAAGGTCTCTCTCGCTCTGTTAGCTTTTTTTCTGCAAGGGAAGATATGTTTCAAATGTTAACTCTTTAGATTACCTTGCTAGGCCCCAAACATGGGGCAAATCTTTATTTCCTGTTTTCAGCCTATCTTGAAGGCTATCGAACAGGCAGTAGTCACACCGGACAATTCCTATATTTGTGTAAATTACTAACAAAGAATTAAAGGGAAACTGAAATGCATTTCTGACTCATTAGTCGTCATCAGCCAGCCATACCCTTCTGAGATTCGAACCATGGGCTGATTGCATATGAGGCAGTGTTATTTGCCTCTAAGCCACAAGGTCTCTCTCGCTCTGTTAGCTTTTTTTCTGCAAGGGAAGATATGTTTCAAATGTTAACTCTTTAGATTACCTTGCTAGGCCCCAAACATGGGGCAAATCTTTATTTCCTGTTTTCAGCCTATCTTGAAGGCTATCGAACAGGCAGTAGTCACACCGGACAATTCCTATATTTGTGTAAATTACTAACAAAGAATTAAAGGGAAACTGAAATGCATTTCTGACTCATTAGTCGTCATCAGCCAGCCATACCCTTCTGAGATTCGAACCATGGGCTGATTGCATATGAGGCAGTGTTATTTGCCTCTAAGCCACAAGGTCTCTCTCGCTCTGTTAGCTTTTTTTCTGCAAGGGAAGATATGTTTCAAATGTTAACTCTTTAGATTACCTTGCTAGGCCCCAAACATGGGGCAAATCTTTATTTCCTGTTTTCAGCCTATCTTGAAGGCTATCGAACAGGCAGTAGTCACACCGGACAATTCCTATATTTGTGTAAATTACTAACAAAGAATTAAAGGGAAACTGAAATGCATTTCTGACTCATTAGTCGTCATCAGCCAGCCATACCCTTCTGAGATTCGAACCATGGGCTGATTGCAAGATAGGCTGAAAACAGGAAATAAAGATTTGCCCCATGTTTGGGGCCTAGCAAGGTAATCTAAAGAGTTAACATTTGAAACATATCTTCCCTTGCAGAAAAAAAGCTAACAGAGCGAGAGAGACCTTGTGGCTTAGAGGCAAATAACACTGCCTCATATGCAATCAGCCCATGGTTCGAATCTCAGAAGGGTATGGCTGGCTGATGACGACTAATGAGTCAGAAATGCATTTCAGTTTCCCTTTAATTCTTTGTTAGTAATTTACACAAATATAGGAATTGTCCGGTGTGACTACTGCCTGTTCGATAGCCTTCAAGATAGGCTGAAAACAGGAAATAAAGATTTGCCCCATGTTTGGGGCCTAGCAAGGTAATCTAAAGAGTTAACATTTGAAACATATCTTCCCTTGCAGAAAAAAAGCTAACAGAGCGAGAGAGACCTTGTGGCTTAGAGGCAAATAACACTGCCTCATATGCAATCAGCCCATGGTTCGAATCTCAGAAGGGTATGGCTGGCTGATGACGACTAATGAGTCAGAAATGCATTTCAGTTTCCCTTTAATTCTTTGTTAGTAATTTACACAAATATAGGAATTGTCCGGTGTGACTACTGCCTGTTCGATAGCCTTCAAGATAGGCTGAAAACAGGAAATAAAGATTTGCCCCATGTTTGGGGCCTAGCAAGGTAATCTAAAGAGTTAACATTTGAAACATATCTTCCCTTGCAGAAAAAAAGCTAACAGAGCGAGAGAGACCTTGTGGCTTAGAGGCAAATAACACTGCCTCATATGCAATCAGCCCATGGTTCGAATCTCAGAAGGGTATGGCTGGCTGATGACGACTAATGAGTCAGAAATGCATTTCAGTTTCCCTTTAATTCTTTGTTAGTAATTTACACAAATATAGGAATTGTCCGGTGTGACTACTGCCTGTTCGATAGCCTTCAAGATAGGCTGAAAACAGGAAATAAAGATTTGCCCCATGTTTGGGGCCTAGCAAGGTAATCTAAAGAGTTAACATTTGAAACATATCTTCCCTTGCAGAAAAAAAAGCTAACAGAGCGAGAGAGACCTTGTGGCTTAGAGGCAAATAACACTGCCTCATATGCAATCAGCCCATGGTTCGAATCTCAGAAGGGTATGGCTGGCTGATGACGACTAATGAGTCAGAAATGCATTTCAGTTTCCCTTTAATTCTTTGTTAGTAATTTACACAAATATAGGAATTGTCCGGTGTGACTACTGCCTGTTCGATAGCCTTCAAGATAGGCTGAAAACAGGAAATAAAGATTTGCCCCATGTTTGGGGCCTAGCAAGGTAATCTAAAGAGTTAACATTTGAAACATATATATATATATATATATATATATATATATATATATATATATATATATATATATATATATTGCAGAATGTCTTCCAGAGATGTGGGCGGTTTTCCAGGAGTGCAGAGCACACCCGGCCAATTTATATACGATATAATATTTCATTTAAGTAGGGGAAATAACTCATACAAGACAAAAGTATGGAGGTTTTATTGAGGCTTTATATTTTTAACAAATGAAGAGGGAAAAGGTTTTACTTGGAATAGCAACCTCTCTTTATTTATCACTTGCATATTTTTTTTTAAAAAATGCAATTAAAAAGATAAAAATTAGAATTGCAGCAGTGAAAATGAATGTCCTGCCTAAATTTTTATTTTTATTTCAAATGATACCGGTCCTTAAAAAAGATTCTAATTTGGAAGAATGGCAACGGGGTATCAATAAATTTGTTTGGGCAGGGAAAAGGCCACGAGTTAAACTTAAGATTATGCAGGATACTCGTGAAAGAGGTGGTCTTAAAATGCCTAATCTTAAATTATACTATGAAGCTGCTGCGTTATCAGGAATAAGTGACTGGATTAATTTGACACAAGAGAGATTATTAAATCTTGAGGGCCATGACTTTTTATTTGGCTGGCATGCATATTTGTTGTATGATAAGAAGGTAGATAATGTGTTTAAAGTGCATATTTTTTAAGACAGGCATTGTTGAGAGTTTGGAAGAAGTATAGACATAAGTTAGATTACAAGATGCCGTTGTGGGCAATTCCAAAACACGCAATAGAAAACATAAATGTTGGCTTTAAACATGATGTGACTACGTATAAGGAGATTTTAAGCTTGGAAAGAAATGTCTGGTGTTTGAAGCCGTACAACCTCTTGCGAGATGAGAAGATTGTTCAAACTTGGTTTCAATATACTCAGTTACGGGCCAGGTGGAAAGAAGATCAGAAAATTGGTTTTGCAATGACTGATGAAAATTTGATAAAGCAAATTAGAAATCAGGTCCAGCACATATCAAACGGATATATCTTGCATTGATAGAAATTGACTCAGAAACAGAACTTGTTAAAGATTGTATGATAAAATGGGCCCAGAATATTCAAGAAGTTATTACAATGGACATGTGGGAAAAGATCTGGGTGAGGAACGTAAAATTCACACAAGCCCAAAACCTAAGAGAGAACTTTTATAAAATGTTTTATAGATGGCATTTAGATCCTAAAAAGCTTGCAAGTATGTATCCGAACTATCAGCCAAAATGTTGGAGGTGTGGTGGCGAAGATGCAACATATTTTCATATATGGTGGACCTGCAAAAAGGTTAAGGCTTTTTGGATAAAAATTTGGTGGAATATGCAGAAGATCTTCAAGCAAAGGATAAAGTTTTGTCCGCAATTGTTTTTGTTGGGTATAATTACAGATGCTACTGTTGTGGACACTAAGTTGATGTTGAACTTAATTACAGCAGCAAGACTCTTAATAGGTTAATATTGGAAGAAGGAGGAACTGCCGACTATAGAAGAATGGACTCTAAATGTTTCTGACCTGGCAGAGATGGCAAAGATTTCGGCTTACTTGAAAGATCATTCGCAAGAACGTTATATTATGGAGTGGAAAAAATGGATTGATTATATCCAGAACAAATATGGGACTAAAAAGTTTCATTTAGCATTTGAATAAGTCTTCCTTTCTTTTTTCTTTTCTTTTTCTTTTCATATGTAATATTAATATTGCTTGTAGTTATCTTATATGAGCTAGAGAGCGATAGAATTAATAGTTTATTGTTGTTAGCATATGAATGTTTATGATTGTTCTTTGTTTTTATACCTTGTACTTAGCTCTGAGAAGTCGGGGGGGAAGGGGGAAATGGGGGGGAGGGACAGGGAGGGTTAGGTAGGGGTGGGGAGAGGGGGGGATTGTTAAAGATAAAATGTACTGTAAAACTTTTCAATAAAAAAAGATAAAAATTAGAAGCTAAGTGTATGCTGTTGACTACCAGCCTCTACCAGACTTCCTTCCTCCTTCACTTCCTCCCTTCCACAGTTGTGACTCCACATGAGTCTCACAGAGTGTATCCATATTTCACAAGTCCCCTGCTCATCATTCCTGAAGGGCACATCTGTATGATGGAAACATCCTATCATCCCCAGCCCATTGCCAAGTTCATCTAACTTGCCTCCTCCCCCTCCCCCGAACCAATGGGGAATAGTGCTTTTAATCTTTGTGTCATTTGAATAATAATATGGAAGGTTTAGAGATTTGAACAATTCCTAACAGCTGCTTTTGGCTGCCATAGGCATGCTTCATCCTCTACATTGCTGGTGATTTGTCTCTGTATGGTGCTAGACCAAGTCTATAGCTTTGAGAGGCCCAGGGCCACTGGTGGGATTCAGCCAGTTTGCACCAGTTCAGCAGAATCAATAGCTAATTTTTTGTTGCCCAGGCCCAGAAGGGACTTCCAGAAGCGGCATCCACACAGAGAACCAGTTGTTCACATATTTGAATCCCCCCACTGCCCAGGTCTACGTGTTATTGCTAGAATAATATCAAGAGTCTTAGACAAAATGACAAACCAGGACCCCCCTCTGTACAACAAATTGTCTGCAGACCAATACAAAAACCAAGAATTACTTTACTTGTTGAGCCCTTTGTTGTTGTTTTACACAAGTTCTTGCTTATTATTTAGAAAGGGCTGGTTTTCTCACTATTTGGGCAGATTTGGTCTGATTGCCTCTGTTGTAGCCCCTCTTTCAGTCAGCAGAGGAGAAGGGCTGCTGGCTACTTCCAATCAATTGTCCAAAATTTGCTTCATTCCCCCCCCCCAAAAAAAAGAGGCAACTGGGCTTTCTGCCTCTGAAAACATTTTGCTTCTCATCCAATAAGCTTCTCCAGTTCAGTGAATTGAAAAAAGCTTCTTCGAGGAATAGTGAAATGTTTTCAAAGGAATAAAACCAAGAAAGTTCAGTTGCTTTTTGGTGGGGGGGGGAGGAAGCACCTTTGGGACAACCCTGACCTGGAGAATCTCCGGAGGCATTCAGGTAGGGGGTTCTGGCATGAGCAGGGGGTTGGACTAGAAGACCTCCAAGGTCCCTTCCAACTCTGTTAATCTATTCCATTTCTAGGAAAGGTGATGGACAAGGATGTCTATAAAGTGATTTTATATTCTGGACCGAAAACTATTTCATTGCAAAAGTAAATTTTAAAATTTATGGTCTTAAAATGAAACTATTTCATTTCAGCAGTAGAGGAAAATATCAAACAATGAGAAGGTAAAGAGATGGGGGGGAAATGGAAAGGAAATTCCCAACCTATTACATCTTCAAAACTAAAAACAAAGGCTCAGTCCATAAGTTTGAGTCAAGACCTTTTATAGCAGCCTACCCAGTGGTGGGATTCAAATATGTGAGCAACTGGTTCTCTGTGTTGATGCCCCTTCCAGAAGTCCATTCTGGGCCTGGTCAGCAAAAAATTAACTACCGGTTCTGCCAAACTGGTGCGAACTGGCTGAATCCCACCACTGAGCCTACCTAATACTAGGGTTTCTTAGCACCACCATTAGTTTTGGAGCTACCTACTTATACAAAATATGCAAACCATCAGGAATTGCTATCAAGACAACAAGGGAGCCACATCGCATATTGAACTTGGTGTATATTTTACCACAGGGTAAATCATTTGACATATTCCCAAAATCTGATTCTTCTTCCTTGAGCATTTCAAATCCAAGTTCTCTAGGCTTAGGAAAAAGGTATGGCTTCAGAGATGTGTACTCCCTCAGAATCTTTTTCAGAACATTAGCTGTATTGAGGAAATTCCACCAATTCTTTTTTTCTTGGGGAGAAAGTTGAAAAGGGTGGAGTGCCTTTGCTCTAGAGCAGACATGTCAAATACAAGGCCCAGGGGACGGATCTGGCTCGCGAAGTGGTTTCATGTGGCCCACGAACCCATCCTGGAAACAGTGAGGGAATGGGCCCCATTGCCTTGCCCACAATGCTGATGCATCCCTCAATGAAATTGAGTTTGACATCCCTGCTGTAGAGCATTCTGTAGGAAGTGGATCTATTGGATCTATTGCAATGCAATTTCAGATCTGGACAAAGGATAGAAAATACCTTGTGGATCATCTATGGTAGGACCTAGATTGAGGAAGTATGGTCTTCTTAGTCCAATCCTACCCCCTCCCAACTTGATGGCAGTCCCAACTTTGGATGAACAAAAAGTCTCTGATCTGGGAATTCTGAGGTACTCACCTGCAATGGTCAAACCCTGGCCTTTATGGCTGTTTCATTATTACAGTTGTCTAGAACCAAAAAGTAACAGCAAACCTATTTTCTTGAAATACTTGTTTGTTCTTATTTGCAGAGTATAGGCTTGAGAAACAGAATATGAACTAGGCTTCATCCTGAAGGGAAGGCAAAAGTCTCCTTTTATCTTCTACACATTGCCCTTCATGAATATGATATATCCATCTTATTATTCTCCCCCAGAAAACTTTGTAATGAGCAAGGGTTTCATGTCAGTTGGCAAAATTATTTTAACAGAAAGTCAATCTGCAAAGTGAAGCATTTTAGTAAATATATTGTCCATGATTCAGCCATCGTCAGCCTTCTTTGGAAGCCTATTGATTTGACTATGTGAAACAATTACCTCCTACTGAAAGAAATAGCCAAAATACAACTTGGGCAAAATTGCCAACCTTTCTGTTTACAGTTTTAATTGTTCTGCTTTGGTTTGTTTGAAATTAACAACAGAATCATAATGATCTGTTTTCCAGGTCTGAAAATTCTTTAGTTTGGGAGTGGCCACACAAGGATCAGGGCTGAATATGTAATAACAAGAGAGAGTGTTAAGTTGGAAAGAAGATTCCAAGAAATGCAATTATTGCCAGGATGATGCAAAGCCAAAAATGAGAACAAGAAGATTCCCTTGTTACATTTCCTTTTTCTACAGCTGTGGCTGGACTACTGCCCAGGAGGCCCAAAGAGCCAACATATCCTCTTCCTCAACATAACAACACCACTCAAACATCTGCAGCTGAGGAGAAAGAAACCAAAAGTAACACTCCAAGCATGTGCTGGATAACATTTCCCCCTCAGAGTAATAATACACATGTCCTTTTCCAGTCAGAACTGATTTCAATCTCTAATTTGTTGCTGTGTGTAAGAGGCAAATAAAGTCCAAAGCAAGATAAGTGAAATCTGCAATAGCTGTGGTTAACTCTATAGATCTTTCTTCAGTCATAAATTGAATTATTCCTAATCACAGGGACTTAAGTACCTATACCATGTTCCTACCATGCAATTTCCAACATTATGCAAAATGTGGAAGAAAGTAAAAGCAGTGGACAAAAGCTGAAGATGAATAAACCATGCATTCACCAATATTGTTCAATATACTTCTTTATACCTCTCTATTCTTTCAAACCTTTACTTCTATATCCATAGCATTGTTTTGTACATTGTCTTTTAGTCTTTTAACCTTTCACTTTGTTTGAGAGTTCATTATTCAGGAATCATGAGTCTCTTCAGATTTGCATCTGGAGATTTGCATCTCCTCAGCAATGATCACTAGAAGAAGCATTTGGAAATCTTGTGCCTTCCTGTTCTTGTAGGCTACAGTTCCAAATACCCTTTCTCATTGCCCATGTTAACTAGGGCTTATGGACATTGTAATATTTATTCACTCATTCATACATATATTTGCATTCAGCCTACAGGTCTCCAGGTCTCCAGGTGACTTGCAGCTATAAATGCATAAAAACATAATCCTAATAATCAATGAATATTTATTAAATCTCATCTCTACCTAAGTAAGATTTGTACTCTGTAAGAACTCCAGAAAAATAGCAATTTTACAGCTTTCGTACACATCTCTGTCCCTCACAGCTAAGCTATTCCACAGTGAGGGACTTGCTATGAGAATGCCTTCCTGTAGGACCCTCTCCTACTATGCTTTCTTTGGGCACTTGCAATATTCCTTTTTGGTTAGATTTTATTGATTTCTTTTTAATTATTGGGCAGTTATTCTCCTTGCCAGATGTAGTGAGAGTTTGCTATAAAAGCACTTTGAATTGGGCCTGGAAGCCCAACAGTTGTTACTTTGTTGGCATAAGTCACCAATGGGCCAACCAAAATCTTTTGATCATCTTCAGGTAAAGCCCTAGTAGAAAAAACTTCACTATTCTAACTGGGAATAATGAAGAGAGGAGCCACTGTCTTTGGTGCTGTCTGCTCTAGGAAAGACTGTAATTGTCAGAGCAGCTGAAGTTGCCAAATGTTTTCTTGTTCTCAGGCTCTACCTGCTGCACTAGTAAGAGTCATGAGTTCAGAAGAAGCCCCAGATTCTGTATTTGTTTAATCAAAGAAAATAGATATGACTCCATCAATGGCAATATATGAAATATCCTTGTACCTGGAGATTGTCTGGACATCAGTGACTCCATCTTTCAGGGATTCAGTCTGAGCCTATTCTACCGCACTACACAACCTCTAAGACGTTGGGTTGGGATTTTCAGTACCTCTCTGTTCTACGCTGCTAGTTTTATACAAAGTCAGATTCTGGTAATGAATTCAAGGTGTCTATTGCAGCTTTAAATCTTTCCCCAAATAATACAAAACATGCCATAAATCGAAAGCTTTCTTTGTTTTATGTAGAAAACAACCACAAGAATAGAGATGAGCAACAAAGATGATAGGGGGTCTGGAAGCTAAACTGTACAATGAATGGTTGAGAGAACTAGGTATGTTTAGTCTAACAAAGAGAAGCACTGGGGTGAAACCATTTGTCTGGAATGGTGTAAGGTCTGCTTGAGCAGGGGATTGAATTAGAAGACCTCTAAGGTCCCTTCCAACCTTTTTATTCTATGTTCTAAGAACTTACTTTTGAGAAAAAAAAAGTCTAGAAGACAAATGTCAGGTTTTGGAAAATCCAAGAATTGCCAATTTCTAGTCCAAAGTTCCAAATAATCTAACAACTGTGAATACACATTGTGGGAAGCCCCCCCCCCTCCCTCCTAGAAGAATGAAATATTTTGGGTAATATTAAAAGAGGCAGAATATTATATTCACCTAAAGGAGAAGACAAGAAATATCTTCTTAAAGGCAGAAAGCAGCCCCAGTCTTCCTGCTATAGGAAAACAGTGTCAAGCAGTAGCATAAAGAGGCCAGTCTTTAGGAGATTTTGTATCCATTCAGAAAGATTGGGCCACTCTATTCATAAGCAAAGAGCAAACAGAAACTCCAAATAAGCAACACGATTAGGCAATCCAAAGTTGACAAGATTAGCTCAGACAAACAAACATCCTAGGATTTGCATTTCCCCATTTATTTATTTATTTATTTATTTATTTATTTATTTATTTATTTAATTTGTATACCGCCCTTCTCCCGAAGGACTCAGGGCGGTGAACAGGGCAATACATATTAAAACAAGATACAAAAATTAAAAGCAATTAAACAAACAATGCCCATGAATAAATTAGTACACATTAAAAAGTTAAAACAGATTTATAAAACCCAACCCCATCCCATCAGGCCAGGCCAGGTTGTTCAAAAAGGTAGGTTTTGAGATCGCACCGGAAGGAGCGGAGGTCAGGCGCCATCTGGAGCTCGGCCGGAAGATGGTTCCATAAATCCGGCGCACCCACAGAGAACGCCCTCCCCCTGGGGGCCACCAGTCGACATTCTTTGACCGGTGGCACCCTGAGGAGGCCCTCTCTGTGGGAGTGTACTGGGCAGAGGGAAGTTGACGCCGGCCGCAGGTGCTCCCCAAGGTATTCCGGACCCATGCCATGTAGGGCTTTGTAGGTCATTACTAACACCTTGAATCTCACCCGGAAGACAACTGGAAGCCAATGCAGCTCGCGGAGCAGAGGTGTAACATGGGAGTGTCGGGAAACTCCCAACACAACTCTCGCGGCTGCATTCTGTACCAGTTGGAGCCTCCGAGTGGTCTTCAAGGGTAGCCCCATGTAGAGAGCGTTGCAGTAGTCCAGATGAGAGGTCATGAGCGTGTGAGTGACTGTACGTAAGGCATCCCGGTCTAGATAGGGCCGCAACTGGCACACCAGGCGGACCTGGGCGAAGGCCCCCCTAGTCACAGCTACTATATGGTCTTCTAAGGAAAGCTGTGAATCTAGGAGGACTCCCAAGTTGCGAGCCCTATCTGTAAGAGCCAGCCATGACCGCTACATAACATCATAGGAATCTGGCAACTGCCATTAGAATATTAAAAGACATCTTCTTCCACAGGAACTGGCATCTCAATCACAAGGCCCCAAAGAATGCATACAAGCCCACTTATCTCAACCTCATTTTGTCAGCCACCCCAGAAACATGCTGTTGCCATTTTAGTTTCTGGCTACCAAATAAACAGAGTCCTTCTTTTCTGCAGCCCCCATTTTGTTTTCAGCATCTTTCTCCCAGCTTGGAACCAGATCTGATTTTTCTTCCCACAACATAACCACAGACAGAAATTAGAATGTTATTTTCTACAGCCAGCCACAAAAGTCATTTGTTGATATCCACCAACTTGCCTAATTGGCAGGGTCATACTTCTTTCTTTCATTGAGACAGATTAACTTTCTTTGTTCTTCACATAATGTGTGATATGTTGTTGGGCTTGGGACTTTGCTAAATTTAGTATCTTTGTCACCTGATTCAGTTTGTACCTATGACTCCTGTAGTGTATGCGACTAAAAGCATACACAGGATGTCAGCACAGCAGGGGGCTGGACAGCTCCAGGCTAAAAACTGCATTTGGTGGGAAAGCCTGTTTCGAAGAAAGCCTGACAGCCCCAGGACATGGTCAGCTCTGGCAGGAAGCCAGGGTTTAAATCTATTGGCCACCTGCACTGGCAGGAACCCCAGGTTTGAATCCATTGGATGGTATTCACCTGGGCAGGTATAAAGATACGCCAGGTAACCCCCTTTCCCCAGCTTTGTTTCTGACCTCAATAAAGAAGTGATTACCCAGCTGAGTGTCTATCTCTGTGTGCGACCACGCTACATTGCACTGGCGACGAGGATGGGATCCTGCCCTGGCTGCGTACGAGACCCCATCGGCAGCACTGGATCAGGACGCAGGATGACCCGAGATAGCGGAATGGCACAGCTGGGTCAGTATCCCCTTTTTAATAGTAACTGGCCCGAAGAGTGGGAAGCCTTCATGGGACAGCTCAAGTGTTATCTAAGGGCGAACGGGATTAAGGATGACCGACAGAGAGCGGTGGCACTGCTCTGCAGCTGCAGAATGGAGACCTACCAGCTGGCCGTCGGTCTCTGCTCACCGGACGACATCAACACCATCGGCTACAATGAACTGCTGGCTAAGCTGACCAAACACTTATGACCAGACATGTCTGAGATTGCGTGGAGGTATCGTTTCAAGAAGCGTGACCAACGGCCGGGTGAGTCCGCTAAACAGTACATGGCCACCCTAAGGCAGGTAGCCTGTCTCTGTAATTTTGAAAACCTAGAAATCAGGCTACGGGATTGCATCGTCTGTGGGTTGTGGGATCGGAAGCTGCGGCAGAAAATATTCGCAAAACAAAAACTAACCCTGAGAGACGTTCAGGAAGAGTTCCTAGCCTGGGACATGGCAGAGGAGTCCGACGCGAGGGCAAGTGGAACCATCCACCAGCTGAGCGCTGCAGTGGGGACAAAGGATCAGTACCCAAAGTGGACACTATACGTCGAACCCCTCGACCTGTCGCCACAACCCGAGACTACCTGAGCGAAGCAAGACCAGCTGCAATGAATCTGAAGTACCAGGAGTGCAGGTGCGGAACGAACACCCCCTGGTCTACCCAACTCTCTGGTTACAGTGTGAACTGGCCCCGCTCTACTCAGCACGGTGACTGTGGACAACCCCGGTCTACCCAGTGTTCTGACTGTGGCACGAACGGCCCCCGGTCTACCCGCTGCACAAGCTGTGGAGGACAGCACCCCCGGTCTACCTGCCGGTTCAAATCGGTGAAGTGTCGAGAGTGCAGAAAGACCGGACACATCACGTCGGTCTGCAGGATTGAAACTCAAGAGGGAAAAATGCAGGATTGGGGTGACTGACACAGAGTTCCTAGGGTTAAGGATTGATGCTCAAGGCATCCATCCCTCAGCATCCAAGGTCAGGGTAATCAAAGAAGCCCCAATTCCACAAAATAAGGCAGAGCTACAGGCATTCCTGGGCCTGCTCAACTTTTATCACACCTTCCTGCCACACAAAGCAATGATAGCAGAGCCTTTACACAGGTTGCTTGACAAGCAATCACCCTGGAACTGGTCTGCCACACACATGGACGCATTCAACGCACTAAAAAACCTGTTAGCAGGAAATGCCACAGTTACACATTTCAGGGAAAACAAGCCAATTGCATTGCTTGCGATGCATCCCCTTATGGGATTGGAGCAGTCCTCAGCCATTTAGAGGAGGATGGAACTCAAGCCCCCATTGCATACTACTCGAGGACCCTGTCAGCTGCAGAGAGGAATTACGCTCAGATAGATAAGGAGGCACTGGCAGTGGTCGCAGGAGTAAAGAAGTTCCATGATTACCTGTAAGGTAGGGACTTCCTAATATACACGGACCATAAGCCACTATTAGGTTTGTTCACAATGGATAAGCAGACACTGCAAATTCTGTCACCCAGAATGCTACACTGGTCTATTTTTCTGTCAGCATACGCATGCAAGTTGGTACACAGGCCAGGCAAAGAGATGGGGCATGCTGATGGTCTCAGCAGACTTCCTTTAAGGGATGCTTAACCAGACCCCGCACCTGCTACTCAAATACTGGCAATACAGGAGCTGCCAGAATGCCCCCTCAACACTAAAGACGTGGCTACAGAGACCCCCAAGGACAAAATCCTGAGCAGGGTGAAATCATGGGTAAGCAGTGGGTGGCAGGACAAGTCACCAGGGCAAGAGTTCATTGCATATTTTTCCAGTAGACATGAACTATCAACACACAAGGGGTGCCTGTTGTGGGGAAGTAGAGTCATAATTCCACAAAGCCTAAGAGGAAGAGTCCTTCAGTCACTGCAGGAGGGCCACCCAGGGATAGTAAGGATGAAGGCTCCGGCAAGGAGCTACCTTTGGTGGCTGGGGTTAGACAAGGAAATAGAAGGGTTAGTAGCAGGGTGCTACTCGTGCCAGAGGTCATGGCCCAAACAACCACATGCACCAGTACAAAAATGGGAGGAAACACCCCCCCCATGGTCCAGGATGCACATAGACTATGCGGGTCCATTCCAGGGACACACATTCCTAGTAGTGGTAGACAGCCATTCTAAATGGTTGGAGGTGGTGCCCGTGGGCAACATGACCTCAGCAGGAACCATTCAGGCATTAAGGGGGCTGTTCGCAACCCATGGTCTTTCAGATGTAATTGTGTCAGATAATGGAACGCAATTTACTTCATCGGATTTTCAGGTGTTTCTGAGGACCTTGGGGATTAGACACGCCACCTCAGCCCCCTTCCATCCAGCCAGTAATGGATTGGCAGAACGATTTGTACGCACAACAAAAGACGCCCTCAAGTGCATAGTCCAAGGGGAATGGAAGCAACAGGTGGCCACCTTCCTTATTCACCAACACTCAACACCCTGCTCCGCAACAGGCAAAAGCCCAGCAGAACTTGGATGGGGCAGACGCCTGATAACAACACTGGACAGGCTCCACCCAGACAGATTAGCAGCAGATGTCAGGACCCCAAATATCAAAAAAGTTTTTAACACTGGTGATTCCATCTGGGCAAGAGACTATAGCTCAGGTCACCCATGGGTGCCTGGGGAAATACTAGACCAAACAGGCCCCCTGTCCTACAAGGTAAGAGTGGAGGGGAAACTCCTGTGGAAAAGGCATCTGGACCAGTTAAGGAAAATGGCTCAGGAAAGGGTTTTTGAGGATACTCTGGGGCCTGATGAGGAGGAGGAATCGTTAACACAAGCATCCAGGAGGGCTACCAGAGGGTCACAAGGGCAACCCTGCTCCAGGCAGGAGACTGGCAGTGGGGACAGGGAAACACCTGACCCAAACGAAAGAAGGGCACAGTAATGTCAGCAAAGCAGCCAACCAAACCCCAGCATCACACAATTCCCTGGAACCACAGCACACACACACACACACACACACACACCATGATCCACCACCACCACAACAACCCGGAAAGGCGGGAGACAGCAACACACCACTGGGTGAACGAGTCCTAAGAAGGTCAAGCAGGGCCCACAAGGCTCCAAGCTATCTCTCTGATTATGTGCGTTCCTAAGGGGGGAGGAAGGTGGAAGTGTCAATAATGAATAGGATGTAAATATTGTATATAGTTAATAGGATGTAAAATTGTATATAGTTATGAGAGAAGGAATGGCAAGGGGATAAAACCTCACTATGGGGGAAGGGGTGTAGTGTATGCGACTAAAAGCATACACAGGATGTCAGCACAGCAGGGGGCTGGACAGCTCCAGGCTATAACCGCATTTGGCAGGAAAGCCTGTTTCGAAGAAAGCCTGACAGCCCTGGGGCATGGTCAGCTCTGGCAGGAAGCCAGGGTTTAAATCTATTGGCCACCTGCACTGGCGGGAAGCCCAGGTTTGAATCCATTGGATGGTATTCACCTGGGCAGGTATAAAGATACACCAGGTAACCCCCTTTCCCCAGCTTCATTCCTGACCTCAATAAAGAAGTGATTACCCAGCTGAGTGTCCGTCTCTGTGTGCGATCATGCTACATTGCAACTCCATAAATGCTTTTTCACCTAAAGTAAATTCTGTGGTCACAATCAGATTCAGTCTGTTCAGGTTCTTCAGTCTTTGAACTTGAAGATTCAGATTGATGCTTTATAACCTCCTGTTCAGCTTTGGTGGATATATAAAGTATATATAATATGTTATTATCAACACCACAAGCTGATGGATGATCTCTCCCGGCAGCTTCACGTAGATATTAAAAAGTGTAGGGAAGAGAGCATGTTTTGAGATTTGAACACTCCACATGGAAAGCTTGATCTCTGCACCAGCACCAGGAGTGAAACCACAGCAAAATTCCAATTCCCCAATGCCAAGCTTTCACAGATGGATCAAGAGGATGCAATAGTTGATGGCCGCCTGAGAAATCTAACAGAACCATGAGTGGTATGCCACCATCATTCAAGTCCCACTGCACATCATTTCTAGGAGTGATCAACATGATTTCCATCTTATGCCCAGGCCTGAATTTTGACTGGAAGGATCCAGATAATCCACTTCATCTACAGTTCTATGGATATGAAAAGATTGAAGACTGGTCAATGGTGGATGAGATGATGGCTTCTTGGGGAGAGGTAGGCTACTGCCTTCTTCAAAGGTAGTATCAACATTTTTCTTAGGCATCTAGTTCATCCTTTCCTCTCCATCCCATAGAGAATTCTGTTTACTTCCTCACATGGCTTTTTTTCTCATAGAACGCTCAGAATGGAGTTCTGGCACCTTTTTTTGATGGAACCTTGTAGGGTAGGCAAGGCGGGTTGTATGACATGTGTGTGTTCCGGCAACTTTTTCTTTTACAAAAAAAGCACTGCTACCTCAAATGTCGTACACTTTAAAGAAATAACAGAGAACAAGACCTAACTTCTGTTATCTTATGAGACTGCCCATTTGGCATCTAACTCTGAGGATATGAATGATTTTGGGTGCAAAATGCCTGCCCAGTTGTCTACAGTGATTATCAGAAGAACTTCTGAATCAACAGCACCCAATATTTGTCCACTGAAGATTTTATTTTTGTTTGCTTCTTAACTGGACTTTCACATGAGCGAGGTATGATATACTGTATAAACTAGACTATTATAGAAAGAGATGAAAGTAGACATGCCAATGTCTGCTCTGCTTATGAATGCCTATTCAACCATAATTCTTCCATCTTCTACTACAAGTACGGCTGGTTCCCCAAGTCATGATTGCTAATTCTGCATATTGCTAGTTTTTCTGGGTGGATACACAGGAATGAACAGGATTGTTCAAAGAGAGTGGAGCTAAATCTCATATTAAATAAACTGGCCTCTACGTCAGTTATAAAAAAATCATAACTTAGCTTCCCACAAGTTTGACAACTAAGAGCTATTTATTCTACCTTGTCCTAAAATGCACCACTATGCCCAAAATAATAGTAAATCATTTGGAAGATGCACTTGGCATTTGAAAGGAACACTTTCTCTAAAGTCCTTTTTACATATTTCAGTTTATGTTTTCATATAATATTTTGTGGAAGATAAACTGATATTATTTCAGCATATGGAGAAGATGACATTTAAAAGTGGAGAATCCCTATCCTGTCTGCCTAGTTATTTCTAGTTATGTTTATGGCTAACCAATACATGAACAACATATTCTACCATTTAGAGATGTTCAAAGCCTTTCTTTGGATAGTTAATGGAAAAGGCCAGTGTGTGTAAATCTGCAGGTTTCCAGTCCACAATTGTTTTTCAGTAACTGAGTCAGAGGTGCACCCTATTACCAGCCCTAATGAACTGGTCTAGGTGGCCAGGATGCTCTTACATTTGCCATCATACAGTCTTCATAATTCAGTGGTACACTGTTTTTATACCTCCCTAAGATCAAGACAAATCTGTGCCTTAAGGAGCCTTTTGAGAGATTCATAAAGCATTAAGTATTGGCTAGCTGAGCATTACAAACATAATTTGTGTTCAGTGAAAATATTAAATAAAGTGACAATTTCAGGACAATTAAGTGCCATATCTTTTTATTCAGAGACAATAGCACTTATTAATATTGTATACAAACCACCTTTTAGCGAGAGTAAATCTATACCTTGTATGTAAAAGATAACTTTCTGTAGTGGGAAAGGGAATTTTCCACACGTGTACAGTTGAATGGAAATCTGACTAGGAAGGAAGAAATCTAATTCTCTTCATCAATGGAGCAATATGGCAACAGACTAATATAGAGAATCAGCTGAAGACATTTTTTCTGTCTGAAACTGAATCCAAATGGCCTCTCAGTCTGTGTAAGACCACTGTTTCTCAACCTGGGTAATTTTAAGATGTGTGGACTTCAACTCCCATAATTCTCCAACCAGCAGCAAGTTAAGTTTCCATGAGTGTTGAAGTCCACACTTCTTACAAGTTGTCAAGGTTAAATAAATTTTGCTCCACCATTCAGACACCAATGCCTGCAGGTAATAGCATTAAAATGAAGCAGGAAGATTTAATCCATCTTCATAGAGTTATGTGAAGTATACAGTAGCTGAATTTCCTAATAATATGCACACAGCATGACATTGCTAGCTGGGAAGAGATTGCATTCCTCTTGCATTGATGCATTGATTCAGTCATAACCAAATATCATTGTGACATCGCTCATCAGAGATAGTAAAACTTCCATTGTCTTACTTTTTTATTGCTCAATATCACAAGAGAGAAGAGTCAAAATTTCCTTATATGGATGCTACTCTTTCAAGACATTTCAACCACTAATCCACAGCTTTTCAGGGATAATACTCCAGACAACCTAAATATTTATACACACTATTAGGACTGGCCAGTTTTGTATTGATTTTATATTCCAACTACTCAACTAGTGGCATTTTCCTAGATCTGTTAAAGGTAATAAAAGAGCTAGAGAAACAGAAGACTAAAAAAAACCCTTCTCTGGTTAGTGTTTGTTTTTAATCTCATCCACTCCATAAGATAAAAAATGAGAGTCACTTACTATCATTTGACAGCTCTGCCAGATGGCTTGTTGATGTGACATAATTGGTGATGTTGGGAGAGCTTGTAGTGGCCAGATGTCCACATCATCACACCAACAAATAAATGAATCCACAAACACATGTTCAATGATGGCTTTGTTGGCATCCAAAGCAAAGAAACCAAATGGTAAATGAGAATATTGATCAAGGTTAGAGACAGTGATAAATTAGTTCAGAGACCTAGACAATGCCCACACCTGTACTTCTGGCAAAAAAAGATGTTTGTTAAAGTTGTCAGTTAAATGCTTGTCTTAGGCCTAGCATT
The DNA here is from genome assembly GCF_947247035.1 of Vipera ursinii. Lineage (NCBI taxonomy): Eukaryota > Metazoa > Chordata > Lepidosauria > Squamata > Viperidae > Vipera > Vipera ursinii. Next base: position 255,090,861 of record NC_139512.1, read on the forward strand.
TATTTATCACATCATGAAGGGAAAATAGCACTTTAACTATTTTTTGTAAAAAAATTCAAATAATGTATTCTTGCAATTAAGTATGGTGAGCTGCTGATAAACATTTACATAAACTATATACGGCATTCTCTTTTGGGAAATAGAATGAAATTGCTGGCACATTATCCTAAGTTATCAACATTAGGGATAGAAGATAGATCCTTTCCTTTTAAGTTATTGGTTTTTTTCAATTGCCCTAAGAAAAAAATGTAGTTCTGTGTATTTTCAAATTATACTGTCTATCACCACATTGATTACCAGAGTCAGTTTCACTGATCTAGCTGTCTGAGAGAGTGTCCCCTTCCCCTGGTATTATTCCATTCCCAAAGCTGAATGGTCACTGTTCCACACTGAAAGAGCAATTGTTCTTCACTGAGGGCTATCCAGCAGTTGTATTTCCCTGCTAAAAAAATGAAAGCAAAATGAAAGTTGTAGAAAAAGAATAGTATCCAAAAGACACATGATTTCTAAGGACGAAGGGGAACAGGTTGTAAGAGAGTGAGGGAGGCATAAAGACTACACATATGTATACACATGGATATTAAAATCTCATATGAAAGTAGACACTTTGGATATCTAAGACAGAGTTCCCCAACCTTTCTGACTTTGGAGACTAGGGGTGGGGAGGGGATCGTTCTGGAAGAGAGGGAGGCAAGTGCGTGCATGCACAGCTCCATTTGCATGAGTAGTGTGCACATGCACACACCACTCACGCAAATGGAGCAGGCATGCCGGCACTTGCCCACTGCTCGTGCATGTGGGGATGCACCCATGTGCTCACCCACCATGTCCATGGCCCAGTAGTGGGCCAGGGCCCAGAGGTTGGTCTAAGATGAAATAGAAATCTTTTTGAAGCAGTATGAATGAAATGGGCCTTCTTGCAGCTTCTTAAATCATGAAATGATTAAGAAGGTTGAAGAAGCTTCTTGTCTTTTTAACCCTCACTTTTCCAAATCTAGAAGACAACAGAGTGAGTAGGAGGGGAGAGACATTTAGAGACTGATGCATCTGTTTGTTAATCACATTTGTGTTCCTAGTATTCAAAAGGAGTTTTTTTTAGAATTTATGAGTTGCCTTTTTCCCCACTCCAATCCTCTGAGCAAATTGTGCTGTATATTGTGTGTGTCTTCTATACTACACAATCAGGGTTAGGAAAACAAATCTGTGATAGTTATCTTTCAACCTGTCAAGGTATACCCAGGGCACTGCAATAAGTCTTTCTCTTTAGGATCCAAATGTTCTTATAGGAAAGTTAAGATGTTGCTTTTGTTGCAGATATAGAATTGCCCTAATAATGAAGACTTCATATTAGAATATAGAATTGCCCTAATAATGAACTTCATATTAGAATATAGAATCAAAGAAGCAAGTTCTCTCAGTTTTAAATCTGCAGGAGGTTTTTTCCCCCTGACATCGCATCACATCAGACTGGTAGTAGCCCTTTTCTTGGGCCTTTCTGTTCTGGGCTCTTGAAATTGGTTTCCATTATGATGCTCCCTTCTTGCTTCTCTTCCTTTGTAGACTCATACCTGATGATACCTGTATTATAAAAGCCTCTATAATTCTCTTTCTGTAATTAGAGAGGTGCCTTACCAATGTGTGCCATTTTCATAGACATTGCACATCACACAGGTTAATAGAATTATTTTTCAATAATTTCATAACTGGGGAAGTTCTTGACAAAACTTCATCCATGTGGGTGAAATCTATTAATACAAGTTTGCAAGTAATACATGTTTGCAATCTATTTAAAAAAATCACTAGCACATTTCTTTTATAAAAAAATGAAATGGAAGGCAGCCTGGCAGCCACTTTCTGCATTTGTTTGCTGGAAGTAAGCATTCTTTATCTCCACAGCTTGGATTGATGACGTTTCAATACCATTAAATGTTGCACGTGGAGACATGGGTTTTAAAATTCCCAAATTCCATGATGGGACTTCCATATTGATCTGATTCGAATTGGGCTATTTTCCTAATTACCAGTCTTGGCTTCCACTATGTCTTCAGATCAGTATACATCCTTCACACATGCTAATCAAGCACCCTTAAAATGTGTGAGCACTTGTGTATCATGTAATTGTTTTTCTCCACTCCTTATAAATAGTTCCCACTGCACTTGTGTTGGAAATACCGAGGTGCTTTTGGGTTGAAAGGATTAGTTGGTGACATCACTATTGCCTAAGGCAGAAGTAGGCAACCTTGGCTCTTTTATGAATTGTGGACTTCAATCCCCAGAATTTCTGAACCAGCCTTGCTGACTCAGGAATTCTGGGAGTTGGAGTCCACAAGTCATAAAAGAGCCAAGGTTACCTACCCCTGGCCTAGGGAATGTCCAGTTGGGGGTTCCTTTCATATCCCCGGCAGGAGCTGGAGAGAAGGACAGGAACTCACTCCTCCCCATAGCAGCACTTGGATCTCAAACACAGACTTGATAACCTCCTACCCAGCAGTGGCGTAGCGTGGGTTGTCAGCACCCGGGGCAAGGCAAGTGACGTCACGGCACCGCCGAAAAGATGCACCCCACAGCGGCGTAGACTTTCCAAGAAGAGTCGTGCGCATACGGGATGCTTCCGGGTCCCTCTCGAGGGCGGCTGGGTGGGGCTCCGACCTGCAAGAGCTGCTGCATTCAAGCTCGCATGTGAGCTAAATAAAGCCACGCATGCGCATGAAGCTAGGCCGGCTGGCCAGCGGGTCCGTCTTCGCTCGGCCAAACCTACCGGGGCACCTGCGGGGCGCTTGCGGTTGGCCTGAGCCTGGGCGGAGAGTTGGGCACTTCTATTTATTTTATTCAGTTTATGTGGCCACCCATCTCACCTGCCGGACTTGTTTCGCTTTGCAAGAAAGAGCAGCTCGAGAGCGGAGCCAAGCCGACTCTGTGCAGCCCTTGGGGCTCCCTGAGCAGCTCAGTGCAAGCGCCCCCCCAGATGTTGCGCCTGGTGTGGCCGGCCCCCCTGCACCCCCCACGCTACGCCACTGCTACCCAGCTTCCTAACCATGTGATCCACCATGCTCATAAATGGCTAAAAAAAGCATACACACACACACACACACACACAAACCACAAGCAGAAAAGCTTGAAGTTACAGTAATTATTTGAACCTGTAATCAAGATTTCTAGACAAAATTTTGAATCTGTATAAGACCAATAACCATCTGCACTGGAACAAGTCAGGCAACACAATTTCAAATTGTCTGCAGAAAGATGTACAATATTTAGTGAATAAAACTCAACTGTTTCACTACTTTATTTTATCTGTTCAGGCTAAGTGCCTGCTTTGCACCTTCCAGACATACTATACAGGACTAGGGACATGTGTCTCTAAAGTGATTAATTCCATCCCGATTTCATCCATCATATTCTGAACCCAGTTGAGAAGGTAAGAGGCCATGATGTTCCCAGACATACAACACCGATACCTACTGCCCCTTGAAATGATGTTCAGAAATATTATTCATTTCTGGTAAACAATTTAAAGAAGTAGCTGTTATATTGAAAGGTCTAAAACATCTGAGGCCAAGCTCCTTCAATGACAATCTCCTTGAAAATAAGCTTTGTTTCTTTGCATATCTCTTTATTTTCTGAGACATGGAGAGTTATAAACCATAGGGAAGGGATAACCTAATGCCTGATTTATGCCTAGGAACAGAAAGTGGGGGATCAGACAAAATTCCTACCCGGGAGAAAATTGACTTCTCTCAAGATCTAAAGAGCTACAGTGATTCAAAGATAAATCCTGGATTTAATATGGTTTCTAATAAAATAAAACATAGTCAGAAATAAATAGAGGACCTCAGTTTCCAGCTGATCTGGAATTAAGGCAAAATGCTGATGTAGAAAGGCCTTAGTATTGGGCATTTGAGCTCTGTTTGATTCTTTTAGGCATATAATAGTTTCTTCCTCGCCTACGGCTGGTGCATCAACTCCTATTTACATTTAGGACATGTTGAATATGGCTTACCTACTGATGCATATTCTTCATTCATATCTCAAGATTTTTCACTCATGATCAGAGACAAAAAAAATTCTACAATAGTTTTCACTGGGAATAATCTTGGTATTTTGCTCCCACTAGACCTCATACATATTCCACATTATACCTGCAGCATTTATCTTTTTTCAAACAAAAATTTATCCCCCTCAAAAAGTGTCAATTATAAATGTTTGGAATTAATAGACAGCAAAAATCTTAATTACAGTGTAATTTGTCCTCATTTGTCCTCATTTGCCTTATTTGCTCTCTGGGTATTCGGAATTGCTATTTTCTACTGAGGCTTTTTGCATATGAAATGCTTTCTTCATTAAGAGAAACTTATATGATAAGCCACTATCCAAGGGGACTTTTCATTCCTGAGTTAAAGCCTCCTGCAAATGCTGATTTAGAATTGAAAGACAGCTTTAATCTTTACAGAATTGCAACCTCAGAGCTATAATGCCTTGATCATCTCCTTACATGTTAGATACATAAATATGTGAAGAAATTATGCATTTTGTGAATGGCTGGGAGAAACATATGGAACAAAATTTACATAAATATATTTTTGTAAGAGATTTGACTCAGGAAGCCAATGTACATTTTCTGCAGCCAACGAAATAATGATGCTGGTTTTCATAACATAATAGGGTTTCCTGATACACCATTTGGCCCAGTTAGTCTTATAATTTTTTGCCAAAAATGTTGAATTTATCCTTGGTCTTCTGAGTAATTTAGATTGTGCTGTGTATCTCTTTGGTCTTTCGGCATATTATTTCAGCTGTACTGAGAAACTAAGATGAAAGTAGCTCAAATCAGAAACATAGTTGGTATATTTATGTCCTGAAGCAAAAAAAAAAAAGGCAGATCAGAAGTACAAGGCAGTTCTCGCTTGAAGATTTACAATAAGATAAAGGAAACTGTGTTTTTCAAATAAATCCAAAAACATCAGAAGAGGTAGTGTTGCTTTATAAACTGGAATTGTGAAGGGCAGCCATTTTTCCCCAAGACTCAAATGTGCCAATTATTAAAGCAATCCAAGAGGCTGGTTTACCATTTTGCTGTGCTCTTCCAATTTCCCCCAGTATGAAACTAAATGCAGCAAGATCATGACAAGGTTAGGAAGGCTGCTGCTGTCATGTTGCCTTTTTCTTGTTGTTTACCAGTCAGCTAATGGGAGTGCTAGTTTTGATGGTGAGGACACTTTCAAGACAGTGCAAAAATATTTCTGAGTGTGGGGATAGTGAAAAGGGTGCTGGATTACTCAAAGTCAAACTAACAAGCTGCAGGCTTCATTTAGTAAAGCAGTGACCAGACTTTTTTGTTTTCCAGTATCAAATCTCCCTCATTTTTTTAAAAAAACAAGTTTTATTGATTTTTTAATATTTACAAATACATGTATTTGTGAAACAGTATGGTGGTTGGGTAGTTAAAATAAGAAATAACCGGTTGTAAATAGTTCAGGTTACATCAACAGAGATGCCCTCTCTATTTCCCTTAGTTATTACATAGTAAAATAGGCAAGTTAGTACATTTTTAGTTGTAACCTAGTCAATCAACGAAACTTAAAATATATTTTCAGTAATACATATGAATATCCTGTTTTTAAATTTTATCTAATTGCAATAGGATATTCTAGAGTGGCCTATAGTATATAGGAAAAAGCTTAATTTTGGGGTAACTTACAATTCCCTATTTCAATCAAGAATAATTCTTTTGTCTACAAAACTTATACTGTTCATTACAAAGCATTCTTATGTTTTACCATTAAAGTCTAATTTTCATCTTAAGAAATCAGTTATTAGAAATATGTTTTTTGCCTTAACCATTCAACAATTATTAAAATACTATCTTTTATATATAAAATTCTAGATTCTATACTATGGTTCAAAAGTAACCACTGAATATTCTATAAGTCATCTTAACCATACATCAATTATTAAAATAATATCTTTTGATATGTCATTCCAAGTTCTAAAATATAGTTCGGAGTTGTATTCTGAAAGCTTACATTTGTTTTCCTTTACCGATCTAAAAGCTAAATGTAAAATCAGTTATATTTTTGGGGGATTCCCCTTAATCCATAAAAAAGATATTTTTATAGTCTATCTTTAGGAATCCCAATAGAGAAACAAGTTCAGTTTTTTTAAAAATCTAACTCTTGTCTTGCTTTTGTGCCAATCATGCTTCCCTCTTGGCATCTTTAAAATCTCAAATGTATCTTCATTTCTTCCTATACCACTTATGTGAATCCAGGGAGTGTATCCAAATGTCAGTTTTGCAAGGAAGATGTCCCCTTTGTAACCATTGTATTTTTGCTTTGATAATTCAGTTTTTGATGGTTGATATAATATAGTTGTCATTAAATCAGTCAAATCTTTTTTTCTTCCAATTCTATCTGGGTTAGGTAGAAAGTAGTAGTTGGTATTATGATTGTCCTTTGATTAATTGAATTCTCAAAATATTGTATTTGAAGGCCTTTGGTGTCTTCACTCTTGGTGTTGTTTTCTTCAGGTGCTGCTGCTTTTTGGGTTATACGTTTTGTAGTTTCCATTAACATTTCGACTTTAAGGTCTTCTGTAGGTTGCTTTTGTTGTTCTTTGAAATCTCCTATTTTAGTGTTAGTTTCCACTTCTTTTATTTGATTTTGGGTTATCTTTTCCTCATTTAAAGTCAAAATTTGATTTGGTGGCTTTAAGTTGTCAGATTTTTCTTGCAATTTGGCTTTAATTTGCTCTGTCATTGCCAAAATTGTGTTCACTATCAGTTTATGATCAAGTGGTGGGATGTGTTCATCCATTTCATTGTTGTTTGCAGTTAAATCTTCCATGGTGGCTGTTTTAATAATAGTCAAAGATTTTCCACCTCCTGAAGAGTTGTATTCAGTGTCAGGTGTTCCCACCCTTATCTTAGTGTCAAGGACAGCTGTGTTATTCAGTCAGCTCTCACAACAACAAAAAAAAGGAAATTTACTTGCTGTACCAGGATTCGCCACAAGATGTCATCAGTAACATATAACATGCAATGTAGGAATTTTCTTTTCTTTTCTTTTTCCAAATTAATATAGAACTTTTGTAGGATTAGTCCAAATTTTTTCCTTAATTTACAGCTTAGAGAAAAGATAGGGTAGTGGATTCCCAGCAACAAATAGAAGCTTTTTAGTAAATACAGATGGAATTACTTAATTTCTTTGCTGAATTAATTAAAGTTCTTTTGTAGCTTTGAGGCTTTAAGATTTGTTCCCAAAGTAGATATTTGCCGTTTTCTCAAAAAATGGGGAAAGAGATTTTCAGGAAAGTCCCACAGGAAGATGGTTAGGGAATAAGAAAGGTAAAAGCTCACCCAGGTCTTCCAGATTGCTTCTTAGTGCTTTGGCTTTCGGCAGGGAGCAGCTTAATGATCGGCCATCTTTATGGCTGGTCTCTTCTTCTTCGGGCCAAAGGAGATGATTCTGGATTCCAGCGGAGGGCTGCTGCCCTTCCGCGATTGCATGAAAGTCCTCCTTTCAGAAACCGCCCCTCCAGGGCGATTTTTGACCCCTTTTCAGGGTCCTCCAAAAAACAAAGAAATGGACGGCAGGAAGCAGGCTGTTCCTGCATGTCCGGAAGCGCCGTGTGCGCAAACCGGAAGCCAATCTCCCTCAGTTTTTTTTTCATGCTAGACTTTTCTTTTCCTGTAGAAGGAACTGGTAAAAAGAGCTGAACAGTGGAATAGGGGACTTGGAAAAAATAATTTGAAAAGAATAACTCCATGCCTTCTGCATCTTTAATTTGCCTTAATTCCTCAACATGTTAAATCAGTTCATAGCTATCACAATGTTGCCCATTTCTGCCCCAAGAATATATGACCTTATTTTCTGCTTTGAAAATCACAGTCACAGACTAATTGCTCTCTCTTTCTTTCTCTCTGTGTGTGCAAATGATATTGCATGCAGAATTTTATTTACTTTCTTGCAAGTGTGAAGCTTAGCCTTTGAAAGAATTAGCTGCCTGCCAGCCAGAAGCAACAACTCCCATACATTGAATATATTTAATTTAAGTATCTGTTTTAGGGAAAGGCTATATACCCTTCTAAAAACGTACTGTAGGGACTTCCGGTTCTGCCCTGTAATGATGTAGCTGAGGGATCATGGGGCTCAGCACCCAACGGCTGATTTTGCCTTGCCAGGGGACCATAAATGGGTCAAAAGTCACCCTGTAGAGGCAACAAAGAAGGAGGGGTGCCCTGATGATCGCAGAATGATGGCGGTTGATCCACCCGATCTTGGGGGAAGCCCTCCAACCCGATAGGAGAAAGGCTAGCTGCACATCAATGTCTAGCCCAAGCTACTAGCAGCCGAAGTCCCAAAGCATGAACCAGAACAACGGTGAACAGTGTCCTTGAAACTGGGTGAGAATATTGATCTTCTCTCTTCTATTTTGTAACTGATTCCCTGCAAAAGATCCCCAAAGCAAGAAATCCTCGAATGTGAGGGAGGGGACTAAATCCCCACCTTCCATAGATGGAAGCAGTGAATTAACTTCTAAGGGGGAAAGAATACTGAAATGAAATTAACAACACTATAGTCTGTATAAATCTGAAAATTAAGAAAACTGTTAAGATTTTACATCCTAAAGAGCTTCAAATTATAAAAAATAATCTTTTTATTTGAAACAGTTGGAAAATAAATAACTACTGACTACTACTACTCTAGTGGAGAATCAGAGCATAGAACAACAGTAACTCTGAATCAGAAATTGGTAAGATGCCCAGAAACAAAGAAAAAATTGTTCCCTTAAACCTTCCGCTAAATAGAAAACAGCTGGGAACAAGAAAGAAAACATACTGGGCCATTTATAAGCTTAAAAATGCCTGCAGACAAAGAAAACTTTAACTGTTGTCTAAGCTCAATAATTGTTCGTAAAAAAGAGAAAAACTTTGACTCTTGGCTAATCTTCTAGGGGGGAATTTACTAGAAGGCTTGAAGGTGGCTAAACATTCTGGATTGCAACTCTGACTGGTTGATAATTGACCCCTGAATAGAAGAATTGTTATAAAATACTGCTTTCACTGATGCCCTGACAATTGGAAACACACTGGATTACAAAAACCATATATAAAGATAAGAACAATATAAGATTTGGATGTTTGGATCTTGCGACTGGCTAGTTTGATAAGGCTAACTACAGAGACTATGGTACTGGTGAAAGACTATTTGGAGGGGGGAGATGAAATAGATATGGCATATTTATCTAAAAGGGACAGGAAACCACACCTAATATACCCTTCTGAAGGATCTAGCATGGAACATCAGAGAACTGCAGGAGTAATACTCCAAGATAAGACAAGTACATTTCAGGAGAAAATGTATGCAATGCTATGACAGATTAAAATGACAATAGTATCATACCATGATGAGATCAAAAACAACTTTGATGACATAAATGAGCACATCTTCAATTGAAACTTACAATTGAAAAACTCTCAGAAAATGATGATAATGAACAATCAGATAACAGATAACAGAACACAAACTAGAAAAAAGTGACTTAAATACGGAAGCTACAAATGAAGAGAACTACAACTTAACACAAACAGAAAAAAATCTACAAGATTTTACCACAACAATGAAAATGGATAAGAGGATAAGAAAGAAGATTTAACAAAATGGATTATAGAGCTGCCAGGAAAATCATGAGAGTATGGGAGACAAAAAGCGTACATCCTACTCAACTTATCTTTCTCACTTCCAATAACACTTACAAAAATACAGGAACTTCCTGACAAGTGGAATATACTAACTTGGAAAGCTATTTGGCAAAAGAAGAAGGCTAGAATTAGAGTCAAGAGATTTGATTTGACTTAGCAGATAGAGTACTACATGATTAAACGTTTGTTTGAATATGGTTAAAAAGAATAGATAATTTTGGATATAAAGGGATCCTATAGTAAGAGGGATAAGAGCCCTGGTGGAACAGTGGGCTAATGCCTCCTTAAGTAACACCAGCTGCCTGCAATTAGTGCAGGTTCGCGTCCTACCAGGCTCAAGGTTGACTCAGCCTTCCATCCTTCCGAGGTAGGTAAAATGAGGACCCAGATTGTTGGGGGCAATAAGCTGACTTTGTAAAGATGCTGCTCAGGGGGGAAAGCTCTAATAAGCAGGCATATACATAGAATGAAGGCTATTGCTAAGCACATTGATTTGTGCTTCTTAGATTGTAAGCTGCCCTGAGTCTTTGGAGAAGGGTGGGATATAAATGGGATTTAAAAAAATAAAAAAATAAGAGATATAAGTAGTAGAGTATTTTTTACAATATATGAAATGTTAAAATACTGGGATGATGTATGTGAATGGAAAATTTGGATATTAAAGGTAATTAATTCTGAAAGAATTATGACCAAGAACAATGAGTTGAATACTGAGAGGAAATTAAGCTTAAATAAGAATATTGAAAGCAGGACATATAATGAGCTAACAAGATAACGTTTACAAATATAGTTGAAATATAAGCCATTCAGAAAAGATGTTATATGTGGATGTTATAGGATATATAAGTAATATAGTATTTTTACAATATATGAAATATGAAAACATTGGGATGGTGTATGTAAATGAAAAGTTTGGATATTTAGGTAATCAATTTTGAGAAAACTATGACTGATAAGAATGGTTTGAATACTAAGGGAAAATTAAGTTTTAATAAGAATTTTGGAAACAGGACACATAGTGCCCTAACAAGACAAGAAATACAATTGAAACATAAGTTAATTAGAAAAGATGTTATATATGTATGTCAATGTTATTTGTACAAACACAAAAATGTGTTTACATCCAACCTTGTATGCATTGAAAATATTATTATATTTATCTAATGCTGACAAAAGAGAATACCATTGGAAGAAGGGAAGATCAAGGAAACATATTATTAATTAATATATTGATCATGGAATTATAGAAATTAATTATTATTGATTGTTTTTTCAAATATATGAACCCAGACAACACGCTCTTTACTAAGCCCTTAAAAAAAGGTACTGTAGTCTTCCTACTTTCAACATCACATCCCCACCATAGAATATTCTCAAAGGAATCACAAAATAACTTTTAGTAAAGTGGAGGCTTCCTATTCAATGGCAATAAAATATTTCGGTAAGTCATTCAGCAAAGCTGCTATTAAATTAAACAGTGTTTGCCAATTCATCAATTGAAGACAGAAGCATAACATTCCAAAACTAAACAGCTTTTAGTTTTTATTACTGTATTACTCAGTTGGCTTTTACAAATTGCAAATATGTCTTAGAGAACAAACAATGTTCTTTTTAGGCAGGTATGTCCAATAGTTGTGCAACTTGTCATTCAGCTCATTCTCATTTAGCAATCTGCAATATTCCAAAGAGAAGAGATAAAATTAGAGTTTGAAAATTACTGATGGTAATTATATTTAAAAACATTGAAAGGTTGCACGCAATTACAGTAAGTCTAACTTCCCAATGTCTGAGGGATCAAACTGACAAACATGTCTGTGAAATATTATTTCAGACTGAAGATACATTTTTATGTTACTAATGGCCAAAATTGTAACGTTTTTTCTTGCAAATGCAGCTAGAAAACATCTGTGTGGCAAGCTGGATAATTTTATATTGGACTAGATTGCTTTGTGGTCATATTCCTACAGAACCTGGGAATGATTGATAATGAGTAAGTTGTTTCCCTTTCTCAGCTTAAGCTGCTTTAGAGGGGCATGTGAGGATACGACAAGAAGAGTCCTCTTAAATTTGAATTCCTTGAAGATGGAGGAGAAGGTAGCATGAAAAATGAACGAAACAGGAATTTCATAGGAATGGTGTCTTTGTAATTTTACTATCCTTGAATATGACCCTTGGCATCAGCACTCCAGAATTCCACTGTGTAGTCTAAGACAGGCATGTCAAACTGCTAAATGCGTCATGCCAAAACCATGCCCACCCCATTGCCGGCAATGGGGAAAAAGTCACAATACGTCGCACAATGTCACGTGATGTTGCAAGTTTGACATGCCTGGTCTAAGAGGTTTTTTTTTTATTTAATTAGGGTTCCATTTGGTTACAAAATAAAACTGCTTTTTTGTGTTTTTTTAAAAGTATGTTCCAATTGTTAGAAAGCATAAAAGAGATCATTTTTTTTAAAAAAAATATTAAAACCCCAAAGGCATGTTTTCAAATCCTGGATAAAAAGATAGTTTGAACTGCTTTGACAGATTCTGTTGAATAGAATGAGGTGGCACTGTTAAATTTTGCAGGCTTGCAAATTCTCTTTTGCAAGCATTAGGGAATTTTGTACTGAAGTCCTTTCCAGATGGATTATGTTTATTAATGCTCAAAATTCTTAGAACCTGAAGTCTATGTATTCATTTTACTTTTATTCTAAAGTTGTTCTTTAAATCATTCTCTGGGTGTGGATGCATAAGAGCAGTGTTTGTAACCAGCTATTCTGAAGGTGTGTCACACATGGAAGGGAAAATCCTCCTTTTTCAGCAGAGCACTGAAATATGACATCCCAATTACCACAGGAACATGGGACGGACAGCCCATTTTTTGTTTTGTTTTATTTCTGTACTCTTCAAATTTATGTTAAATTCAGCTGTTTCCATTCTTGATGTAGCAGATCAGATTCTCCCCTGGTCTGCTGCCTTTTATTAGTTAAGCTGTCTCTGACTGCTCTGAATGGAAAATTCCCCCTGCCGCCAGTGGTTAGAAGTTATTATTAACAGGATAGCCAAAAAGGACTCACATGCCTGAACAATTTCATTCTAAGATCGGGCTTAAAAATGTGAAAGGTTATACAGCCAACTCTCCAATACAGCTGCCATTCATTTTAAGTAACTTGCAGGAAAATGGTTCTCATTGTTTGAAGAGAAACAGTGGACAGACTGGATCCTTAGGCAGAGTGAAGGGACAGTGGTGAGGTGGTGGAGACAGTGGGACCTGCCTCGAGGTCTGCCTGTTTCCAGATGTAGAGAAGGAGAGTAGCGAAGTAATCAGCTTCAGTGAAAAAATAAATGCCAATTGCCAATCCAGTTGGTTTTTCTATATGGAATTAGAGAAGTACCACTTGGTACCAACCTTTCAAATATAGACATACGTATTGTGTATAGAAATTAAATGGACCTATAGCACCTGAAGGAAGGAAAAAATACTTCTTGGTTCTGCAATTTCATTTCTATGTATTTAACTCTTTTATATACTGTATCTGGTTTTCTCTTCATGCTGCAATAAATAGTTCCTTCTTTCTATTTGTTTTTGCTATTATTTGTACTGTGGACATGAAATATATGCATGATGCTTTATACAGCTAGCCAGCCTGCAAGAAGGAAACTCAGCCTCCCTGGCTGCAATCTAATTTATGGCCAAGGGTTACATGAGAAAATGAAATAAAAAAGACCAAAGAGAGTTGAAGTGACACTTATGCTTGCTTCATCAGAGGCCACTTTTAATCAGTTGGATTTGGACATTATACTAAACCAGGGGTAGGGAACCTTGGCTCATTTATGACTTGTGGACTTCAATCCCCAGAATTCCTGAACCAGCCATGCTGACTCAGGAATTCTGGGAGTTGAAGTCCACAAGTCATAAAAGAGCCAAGGTTTCCTACCCCTGCACTAAACCATACTGTAATGGAATGGTTTTAGCTTTACGCATATCAGAGCAAACCCCACTCCTTACTTGCACTGATGATGTTGCCTAGTTAGGGTAATGAAATGTCCACAAGAAAACAACTAAGCTCAGAGAGCACCAAGGACCCCTCTTTTCAACCCTGACCTACACATATTCTCCTTTATTGGCTTTATACAAATCTTCTGCTTGATGGCATAAAGGCTCAGTATATTTCTGTGCAGGGTAACCTCTAGATCAGGGATGTCAAACTGCCAGCCCATGGGCCGGATGCGTCACGCCGAAACTGCGCCCACCCCATTGCCGGCAATGGGGAAAAAGTCACGATACGTTGTGTGATGTCATGTGACATCACGAATTTGACATGCCTGCTCTAGATTAACAACACAGCTTGCATTGAATAATGTCAGCATGCTTATTTTTTGGTTGTCAAAGCCAATATTGGTCCAGATGTGCCAAAATAACTTCCATTCTAACCATTATTAGGGAATGCTGCATGTGGCATGAGTGCAGTTAAGACTGGTAAACTGGCATGACCATCTGCTCTTCTCAGAATGACCACCCTTTTCATGTGTACATGCAAAATCACAATGCATGTGCACCTCGTGCAAAGCTTGTACCATGACACCACGATGGTTCTTTCGACATTTTGCCCTCCCTCCCCACACCCCCAGTAGATTTTGCTCCAACCTTCTTTTAAGGAAAAAGCATGATGTAATAGCCTCCATTGATCAAGCCCCTGATGGGCATCAGAAGACAATTTTATGGCTATAACTGTTAATCATGACACATGGTTGTCAACTTGTAACATAAGAGTATAGACTATAATTAGTCAAAGAAATGAAATAATGAAAAATAGTTAAGTCTTAATGAAATGAAGAAAAATGGGAAAGATGTGATTGAATTGAATAATGGAGGACTGATCTTGTGGAGTAGACTTATATATGGAAATAAAGACATAGATTTAATCAAGGCTGAAAGTAAATGGAAAGAATGCTTGTTTTTTTAAAAAGCAAAAAAATGGCTGGGTATTAAGGGTAAGCGTATATTAAGGGTATATTTCACTATGTTGAATAAACATGTCCAGGTTACTTGAGGAACCGATTTACCTCACTGGGACTGCCCTGCCCACATGGCAAAGGAGGCATGGCATGGGATCTGTCAGTCAAGGAATTTCAGCTAGCAGGGTACAGGAGAAGGGGCTTCTCTGCTGTGGCTTCTGCCCTTTGGAGCATCTTATCCCTTGAGATGAGATTGGCTCTCACCCTTCTGTCCTTTTGCAGGAACCTGAAGACCTGGCTCTGCCAGATGGCTTGGGGTCCTAACAAGGGACCATCACATTGGAGGTGGTTGTTGAATTGAGAGGCAATCCACCTCTCCCCTCCATGCATCCCGTTCCCTCCCTCCCCATCTTTTAACTATATTTTATCTCAATTGGGATTTTTATTTTTATTCTTTTAAAGATATTTATTTGTTAGTGAGCAGCATGGTGGTCTAAAGGTAGAGCTCTCACCCCAAAAACAGAAGGCTATGAATTTGATCTCAGGTAGTGACAGATATTTCTCTCTCTAGGGACAATAAGGAATTGTCTGCTGTGGACTCCACATAGGTGTCAGGAAGGGCATCCAGCCAATAAATGCTCAGTTCCTTTCAGTTGCCCTGACTCCACCCCAATGCAAGGAATTACAGTGTCATTTTTTTTAATCCCATTTATATCCTGCCCTTCTCCGAAGACTCAGGGCGGCTTACAATCTAAAGCACAAATCAATATGCTTAGCAATAGCCTTCATTCTATGTATATGCCTGCTTATTAGGGCTTTCGCCCCCCCCCCCAAGCGGCATTATTACAAAGTCAGCTTATTGCCCCCAACAATCTGGGTCCTCATTTTACCTACCTAAGAAGGATGGAAAGCTGAGTCAACCTTGAGCCTGGTGGGATGCGAACCTGCACTAATTGCAGGCAGCTGGTGTTACTTAAGGAGGCATTAGCCCACTGCTCCACCAAGGCCCTTTTTATTTGTTTATTTATTTTATTTGTTAGAATTTTATTTTATTTGTTAGAAATTTTTTGTTAAAATTTTAATACTGGAAGCCACCCAGAGTCATTTCGTTATGTGATGGGTGGCAAATAAAATTCAATAAATAAACAAACATAAACATAAAAGTTCAACATGGAAATGAGGTAGTCAAGACAAGTAGGTAGTAAAAGAAGAGATAGGGCCATGAATGAGTGATCAATAAGGGAAGGGTTAAAAATAAAAGTGAGAGACCAATATGAAAGAAGTACACTGAGGAGGTATAGTCATACAGAAAGAATGAATGAATGGGGTAAGAAGAAAAAGACAGAGGATGTTGTGTTTGAGTAGTCTCAAGGACAGAAAAAAGGGAGAAGTTTAATTGCCTATGGGGCGTAAGGAAGTGGCGGAAGCAGAAATGTTTACAAGAGATATGGAGTATTATATTGATTGATATAGGTGCAAACTACATTTAGATTTTCTTTTCCATTCTCTTATATTTTGCTGTACATTTCTTTTACTCTGCATAGTGCTGCTTACTTTGAAATGGAAGAGTACAATGGGTTTATATATTTATATGGATATCTGTATGTACATAGATTAAAGTACAGTTCAATGTGCTTTACGAACACAGATATTTGCAGCTTAAACAAACTAGGATTAAAGGAAGCATGGCTTATCATGATGTGTGGACTAATTCCCAAATATGAAAAGATCTTAATTTTGTATTAATAATATTTTATCTAACATTGCTGCTATATTAAATTAAATGGCATGGAAGCTCGGCACATTGGGAGTTAAGAAGGAACTATTCCTGCTTCAGTGAATATAAAAATACTTTAGTTCTTTCCTGAAATGGAAAATCCTCTGCCTATAAAACTATAAACCTTTCCCCAAACTTTCACAATGTTCAAGTTCAATATCAAGCAGATTTAAATACGGAATGTCTGCATCTTATCATAAAGTTGAAAATTCATGAAGAATGATCTTCTTACCAGCTCTAAAAGAGACTCTAGTAATAGTTTTAAATTCCTAATGAGGAATATTTTTAACCACTAAGCTCCTGTCCCACACAAACCAGTTATAAGGTAAGGTGTGGTAATCTCTTAATGCAAAAATGCCAAATCTGCAGTTCTTGCAAAAGGAGGGCACAAGTAAATTAAAGTATCAAAATACTATTTGACATTGGAAGCCAGAGAAGTGGAGAGGGAATATAAAAACAGCCACATGTCAGAGCGTACACAGTCTTATTGCACAAGATAACCCAGGAGTAAACACAGTAAACAATGGTCTATAGTAAATGGTGGTTTATCTTACACTATCTATAATATCATACACCAGAACAATATACATACATGTACTAATACAGCAGGATCCAATAAACCAGTTACAGCAGGAAATGGAAGAGAAGAGAACACATCAGCAGAGCCTTCCCTTTATACAAAGGCTATTAAAGTGACACAGACCCTCCTGAGTCGTTCCCATCATTACATCTTATATCTTACATTACATAAGCTGGTTAGCTGTTAAATCAATACCTTGACACCACAGCGTATTTGTTAGGAGTTGGGTGGCATATGCATTTAATGATGATATTTGTTATGTACTGGGCTTTTTAAGGGAATACCACATGGGTTGCTGGAGCAGCTAACGGCTCTCCAGCAACCTAGATTACAAGTCTCCTGTGCTCCAATTGGCTATCTCCAAGTGGCAATGGTTGATTCAAACCTATTGGCTGCCACCTAGGGGCTAGACTATATATTGCGGCTAGTTGCAGCCAATTCCCCAGTACAGTTTCTGCATAAATAAAACTATGAGTTACCATGTACTCCATTCCGCATCTACATTCTGCACCAAAGAACCCGCTATTTAACAGTGGCGACGAGGATGGGATCCTGCTTCACCAGATAAAGAGCTGAAGTCTAAGAGGGAAAGGCAGCACATGCCAGAGGGAAGAGGCATTTCCCCCCCTCAAGGTCGCCTAGTAAGCTACGCTAGCGACCTCATGCTCAGTGGACTCATTCCCTGAGCCTGAAGCAGGATCCAGAAGAACGCAGGAACCAGCAAGAGAGAATGCCGAAGGTTGGCAAACACCCAGAGAAATGGCCATCATATTTATCACAAGTAGAAAACTACCTCAGAGCCAATCAGATTGTGGAAGAAGGACTGAAGGCCACAATGCTACTCTGCGTGTGTGGCTCAGCAAACTTTGATTTAGCTGAGAACCTTTTCGCGCCGACACCAATCAAAGTGGTCTCCTACGCAGATCTCAAAAAGAAGCTATCTGGTCACTTCCAGCCCAAGATGTCTAAAATGGCTTGGCGGATCAAGTTTGACCAAAGAGTGCAGCAGCCGGGTGAATCAGCTTCAGGGTTCATAGCGGACCTGAGGCAGGCCGCATGCCTTTGCAAATTTTCAAATTTAAAAGAGTGTCTACGAGATCGGCTTGTCTGAGGCCTATGGGACAGAATGCTTCAGCATGTCGAGCCCTACGGGGTCGACACCACAGAGGGGACCACAGAGGGAACGAGGGGAGCACGACCGGCAGCACCCACGTAGCTCCGAAGGCCCAGCTGCGCCCGCTCTCACCAGCTGAACGGCGGGCGAACGCCGGACCCGCGGTCGCACCATCAGCTGAGAGGCGGCTGGAGGCAGCTGCGAGCGGCCACGGAGAACCCGACTCGACATGGACAGCTGGGAGGCGGCTGGAAATGGCTGTCGGCGGTCGCGCGGCCCGATCAGCTGGGAGGCGGCCGGAAACAGCCGCCGGCGGGTCCGCGGTCACACCAACAGCTGAGAGGCGGCCGGAGACAGCTGCGGGCGGCCATAGAGAACCCGCCTCGGCACGGACGGCTGGGAGGCGGCCAGGAGCAGGAGAAGATGCGAGTGGGCATGGGCGCTGCCTCGCGATCCCGGAAGCAGCGTGCAAGCCGGCAGTGATGCGGGGCGCTGTACAGCTGCGCCCGGACTTTGGGGGCTGCCAGAGGGCCATGGGTGTGGCGCAGGGTGTTGCGGTGGTGGTGGGGAGCACGCACGGGACCTTAGGGGGAAGTAGAGCTACACTTTTCTTCACGCTGGGGGTTACGGCGCTAGCGGGAGGGGCTGGGCGTGGGTCGCCAGGGTAGGGGCGTGGAGTATTTACGCAGGCCAGGCAGATGCTGGTCTGCGTGGGGAAGGGGTGGGGCCTATGGGTGGGGCTGCTGCCTAGTTACAGGCACGGCATAAAAGGCGCGTTGGGGCGAGTAGCTCCCAACGCTGACTTTGTAGTTGCATGAATCTCTTCTTAGTAAAGGTTTTCTTGCAGTCAACTGTGCCACGTCGTCGTTTTTCCGGCTTGTGCTCTCCGGCGTGGACATTAGATTGACACAACAGAGACTATTTGCTAGGCCAAATTTAATGTTTTCTGTAGCACAAGATGAGGTGATGGCTGACGAAGCTGCATGGGGCGCCGTACAAACAGTACAGCCCTCCAAATCAACAAAGTTCAAAGAAACGGTCCACCTTGAGGATGCCAAATGCATCGGAGAATCTTCCGAGGAAGAAGAACCTGAAATCAACCAACTCCAAAAGCAACCCAACACGCAACCCCACAACAGCCAGCAGCGAGAGGACAGTTACAAGGCAGTTCTCTTACTGAGATGTAAGGCGTGTGGCAGCAACCATTCTTGCGCCAATTGCAGATTTTGTTCAGCAACGTGTAGAGCTTGCGGAAGGACAGGCCACATTGTGGTGGTTTGCAGAGCCCGCCAGAGAGACTGGTCACCCAAACACCAGTCGTAAGAACTGACTAGGAAAGGTACTGGGGCCAAGGGTCCAGTTAGTGTGGGATTTTTCAGAAGCCGTAGAAGCATATGCTGCACTGGGGCTCAACACCCACTCAAGCCCAAACTTAAGCTCATGGTAGAGCTACAAGGAGTTCCATGTAAGATGGAATTGGACTCTGGCTCTGCAGTCTCAATTATTTCTCAAGACACTTTTAACTTCATGTGTAGGTGCAGTAACAATTGGGCCAAACTAAAACCCTCTGATATAATCCTAATGGACTTTCAAAACGATCAGGTTAAAGTTAAGGAAGAAGCCACTTTGTTGGTTAAATTTAAAGGGTTTTTGGGGAACCTGGATGTAATAGTAGTAGGGGGCCAGAGAACAAGTCTTATTGGACTTGATTTGTTTGATGCCTTAAGTATTCAGGTTACTGGCATAAACCAGACACAAACTGCAGACCTCGTGTCAGTGTGCGAGGAATACGTGGATGTTTTTGATTCAACACTTGGAATATACACAGGCCTGCCTATCTCATATAAGCTAGATCCCAACGTAGTTCCAATCAGGGTTAAGCGTTGTAGGGTCCCCTTTGCCTTAAAACACAAAATTGATTGCGAAATTGATAAGCTTGTAGAATCGGGCGTGTTACTGCCTGTTGATGGTGGGGGGCGGGAAACTCCTATAGTTACTCCACTTAAAGCCAACAGGGAAATTTGCATTTGTGCTGACTATAAATGCACTCTAAATAAAGCCCTCAAGCAACACGCTTACCCAGTTCCAGTGGTCAACCATATTTTAGCCTCCTTGCAAGGGGGTACTATTTTTGCTAAATTTGATTTAGCACAGGCCTATCAGCAATTGCTGTTGATGAGGCCACAGCCACGGCTCAAACAATCGTGACTCAAAGGGGGGCTTTCAAAGTTAAACGCTTACGACTTCCGGTGGCGGCGCGGCGCCGGAGACAGCCTTTTCGGGCTGCCCGTGGCTCAGCTGTGTAGTTTTCACCCGAAACAGTGCCGATCAGCTGTTTGGGTGAATTTGAAGCCCCCTCCTCGGGAGAAGAGGAGGGGGTGAGGCCCCAGGTAGGGGTCGAGTTCTCCGGGCCGCCTGAGTTTAAAGCTTGGGCGGCTGAAGGATCGAACTGCCCCGTAGCCTGGGTTGCTCCCAGCTGGTCAGCGTCTCTGCTCCGGATTTCTTGGAGCAGAGCCAGGCGTTTGCGACCACCCCTGCCAGAAGGAAAGACTCTGGAACAAAAGGAGCAGGCAGAGCGGTACAAGAGGAAAAGGTGAAGAGGATCTTTATTTTTACTCTCGAGCTTAATGGACTTTTTAAACTTAAAGTGAAAGTGCGTCACAAGTGAAAGTAAAAGATGGCGGCTAAACCTCCCTCAAAAACTCTTCGGAGTGCTGGAACTTCTCCGGTGCAACAGACATCGTTGCAAGCCTTGCTTCCTCCTGCTGCATTGACATCGAAGGATTTACAAGATGCCCTTGAAAAGCATGCCCAGAGGAACAGATTCCAGAGGAGGCAGAGGTAGAAGCAGATGACAAGGTCGTGGTCATGGTCCCAGGCGTGATCTGCAAGCTTCACTTGCCACATTGGCTTTAACCAACGATCCACAACCTCAACCAGAGTATGACAGATGACTTCTTTGGACTTTGGACGGTAGAGCAGCATTACATGTTATCTAGAGAAAAGACCTTTATACAGAGATGCATGAGCCTGAACCTGAACTTCGTGAGCTTTACTCTTTTTCAAATCATTCTGTTCAGGTCATGGGAAAAGGAACTGTTTATCTTGAAGAGCTCGATGCATTTATTCCTGATGTTTATTATGTACCATCATCTAATAGAAATTTGCTTAGTCAGAGTCACTTGTCTAGGGTATCAAAATTCCAGGTTCATCATATTGAAAAAGCAAGTTATGTAGTTAAAGATGGAGATATTGTTGCTGAAACTGTGTTGATTGGTGGTGTTTATTACATAAAGCCAAAGTCTAAGCAGCAAGAGCAGGCAAGTATACAAGATCCAAAAAGGGAGAGTGCAGGCCCAGTGAGAGATGTCCCAGAGAGAGATCCTGTTGCTATTTCAAAGGCTCCTAAAGCTAACAAGAAGACAAATAAGACACAGGTTGCCCACGGCAAGCCTGAGGTTCCTAATAAACATGCTAATGTTGAGAATTCACTAACTGGTAAACCTTTGCATTACAGGTGTATCCATAAGTGTCATAGAAGATTGGGTCATGCCAGTTTCCGTGTTCTGAAGAAGATGCCAGAGTTCACAAGAGGTTTGGATCTAAAGGGGTGTAAGGTGTTCTTGGATTGTGCTGTCTGCAAAAAATCCAAATCCAAAGCAGCAGCAATTCCAATGTGCGCTACACGCCTGTCAACATGCAGTTTTGATTTGGTACATACTGGCATAGTGGGTCCTTTTGCATCAACAATTGGTGGTAAAATATATTTCTTGACAATTGTTGATAATTACTCTAGATATGGATATATATTTCCTATGAAAGAAAAATCTGAGACCTTTCATATCTTTAAAGACTTTGCCGCTCTTGTATATACCCAACACAAAGTCAGCATTGCCAGAATTCAGAGTGATTGCGGTGCTGAATTCATGTCTCAGCGTTCTCAGGACTGGATGCATAAGAATGGCATACTACACCAGACCTCAGCTCCTTACACTCCGGCTGAAAATAGAGTGGGAGAATGCAGAAATGGGGTTCCGCAAACAATGATGCGTTGCCTACTTGAAGATGCTAACCTCAGTCTCCCATACTGGGGTGAGGCTATTAAATATGTGAATCATATCATCAACCGTACTTGGAGTAGTGTAATAAATCAGACCCCTTATTTCATGCTGTATGGACACAAGCGTGATCTCATGCATCTCCATATTTTTGGTTCATATGCTATGGTGAATATTCCTTTAGCTCAAAGAAAGAAAGGAGGTCCTGCAGCAAAAAGAATGAGATTTATGGGTATTGATGATAATTCAAAATGGAGCAAATACATCGACTCTTCTCATGTAATAGTGATTTCACAATCTGCTGCTTTTGAGGATGATGCTGACTGGTCCAGGATTCATTCTAACGATCCTGGAGTTTATTTTCCTAGAGATGCTGCTGCTAATGCCACGCAGCCTGATGATCAAGATTCACAGGTGACTGTTCCTTCCACAAGTTCTTCTCAACCTATTGTTCCGTCTTTGCAAGGTGCCGATGCTGCCGCTGGTGATGATGATGAAGACGAGGATGAAATGGAAGAATAATGGATGGTTGTTCCGAGACATTCCAAGAGGACCACAAAGGGAATCCCTCCAAAATGGTATTCGTGGCAAGTAACGAAAACACCTTTACCTTTGATTTGTAATGTTACACTTCCTCCTGATAAGTTCACACAAATCAAACATCTTCCTGAATCAGAGCAAGATAAATGGTATGAGGCAATGCAGGCTGAAATGGACAGTCTAAAGAAACTTTAAGTGTTTACGCCTGCAAGCCCTCCAGCAAACAAGAAAGTTATTGGCACTCGATGGGTCTACAGAATTAAAAAGAAGCCAAATGGTGAGTCATTGTATAAGGCCAGACTTGTAGCTCAGGGTTTCTCTCAACGTTATCCTGAGGACTATACAAATACTTATTCACCCACAGTGTGGACTGAGAGTGTGAAAATCGCCTTAGCTACTGCAACTATCCTTGGTTTAGAGGTTTTCCAGTTTAATGTTGAAATGGCTTATCTACACGCTGATCTAGATGAAGAAATTTATGTGAAAGGTCCTCCAGGTTTCCGACAACATGAAGGGGATACTTGGTTTCTACACAAAAGTCTTTATGGTCTGAAACAGTCTGGTTTAATGTCTTATTTATGTCTTTCCGACAAACTAAATTCAATGGGCTTTATTAAGTCCTAAACAGACGAATGTGTGTTTACTAAAAGATCTGATAATAGGTACGAGATAGTTCTTGTTTCTGTTGATGATATTGTTTATATTGGTCCAAATAAGCAGATGAGTGAGATTTTTGCTAAAGCTTTACAAAAGTATTTCATATTAAAGTCTTTAGGATATATTAACACTTATTTGGGTGTTCAAGTTGTCAAAACTCAGAAGGGGTTTAGTCTCACATAGGAAGATAAAATTGAACAACTATTGCATCACTGCAACATGAAGGATGCTAAGACAGTGAGTATACCCATGCAAACTGATTTTCACAACTTGGCACATGAACCAAGTCCTGTTCGAAGATCAAACACTTTATCGCTCAGTCATTGGGTCGCTGCTGTATATTAGTAGTTGGACTAGACCCAACATTGCACTTAGTGTTGATCTCCTATCACGACATGTAGGCAAGGCAAAACAGTTTCATTGGACATGTGTTAAAAATTATTGAGATACTTAAAGCACACTAAAAACATGAAGTTATTATTAGAACCGACACATACTGACTATGCAGAGTTATATTGTTATGCAGATTCTGATTGGGCGAGCGATAAGAAATCACGTAAAAGTACTTCAGGTTATATGATGTTTTTAAATGGATGTCCTGTGTACTGGCATGTGTGCAAGCAGAATTTTGTTTCTTGTTCATCTACTGAAGCTGAATATGCTTGTGTGTCAGATGCATGTAATTCTCTAACGTGGTTTGATGCTTTAGTCACAGATATCTGGACACAGCCAATTCTGTCGATCACTGTGATGGAAGATAACGAATCTGTGGTTTACATATCTGAAACACGATTTACAGGGTCAAGGTCTAGACACATTGACATGCGTTATCAAAATATAAGACAAGTAGTTAAACAAAGTTTTGTAAAATTGCAGTATGTGCCTACACATGATCAGATTGCTGATATGCTGAACAAGCCACTTCCTGCAGCCCAGCATGAGTATCTGCATAAGAAAATGTGTCTTATCTGAGTTCTGCCTTACTGACAAAAGAAGGGGATGTCACTGCGTTTTTTTAAGTTTTTGTCAGTAAGCTCGTTGCAGTCTGTTTTTTTTTTTGCAAGTTGTATTGTTATCTTATCATTGTAACCATGGTGAGTGTCACATGTTCAGCCATGTATTTTGTTTGGTTTTATATTTATTACTGTGTGCACATGTCCAAAACAAAAGTTACTTTCTCTTTCTTTTTCTTTGTGCTGTCTGGTGAGATAGACATGCAATTAAGAGTCTTTCTTTTATTTTTTGATTAAAGTTTTTATAATAGAATATATGCTTCGGGGTTTTCTTTATTTTTATTTGATGTTTATCATGCATCAAATGAACCACGGTTCATTGCCCTCTGATAGGGAGTTTTGTTTGATTTACTCCCTGACAGAACTAAACAAAACATGTGGAAAAGGTTGTGAGAAAAGATGGTTCTCAGTCATATAAAGACGATTCCAAGCAATTTCTTGCTGTCTTTTTCAGAACTGATGAGTGCATGGAGAGGAGAACAGTTTTTTATGCCCCTGGCTCTATGTCAGTGTTTCTCAATCTGGGGACTTCAGCTCCCATGATTCCCCAGCTGGGCTTGCCTGGGGAATGAAATCCACACATGTTAAAGATGCCAAGGATGAAAAACACTATGCAATGAGTGAAAAAATTTAAAGGCAAACTCTCAGATTGACTACTCAACATACAAGTAGCAAGGAAATAGCAGTTTGGGGTAAGATACTGTTATACTGGGGACAAGATTAGGAGAAGCATCTATGATAACAGGTTTGTCCTTGTTATAATAACCATGGTTGGAATACTAAGATCTCTGTCTGTCTGTCTCTTAGAAACATGAGTCTTCTTTGAAATGCAACAGAACATGAGGCTTATCCACACTTGATGTCCTTGGAAAAGAACTGAAATACTATTTCTAATTCTGATTTATTTCATATTGATGATATTGACCAGATAGGAAAATGTGGCATATTATTATATGTAGCCTTGTTCCTATGGGGCATAACTGTTTTGCATCAGAGAGGGTTTTTTTTTTTTTGCTTGTCCTTCTGTTGTAGGTTTTTGCATGTCTAAAAAAGCTTTCAGAACAGACTTTGAAATGAGGTCTAGCTTGATTGTGAAGTATAATGTACCTTCATACAAGACGGAAGTGATATGCCTGGCCAAATGAACAGATGATTATGGTGGCAGCTGATAAGGAGAGCGCTGAGAAAAGCAGAGCAAATGGGTCATAGAGGTTGATTAAGAGGCAAAGCGCCTGATGAAAAGATAGCAGGCAATCATTCAGGGTATAGTCTAAAAATCAAATTGGCGTTTTCCTCACACAATATTTTCCCAGCACTTTATTCTTATTGTCTAATGCTGAGCACAGTGAAAGATTGCAGGGAAAGCAGTGGGACTTAATTCCAAGGAAATACATTCAAGACTGAGAAATTTCCCTTTTTTGCCTGCAGGGACATTCTTTTCATACGTCTCACCAGCCATACCAGACAAGGCTACATTAGAAATGTGGCTTAAATGAAGGGTATTATTTCTTTTGCTATAATTCAGTCTATACTTATAGTGTAACCCTATTCATGACACAAGACCCAGAGTTAAAAAGATTAAATATTTGGGGGTATATCTTTCAGCTTCAAATGTGAAATTATATAAAAATGATTATGAATTGTTATGGTCAAAAATACAAAAAGAGCTAGATGGTTGGAAAAAATTACAATTATCCTTATTGGGAAGAATTGCAGCAGTAAAAATGAATGTTTTGCCAAAATTTCTATTTTTGTTTCAAATGATACCTATGCTTAAAAAGGATTTAAATATGGAGGAATGGCAGAAAGATATTAATAAATTTGTTTGGGCAGGGAAAAACCCACGAGTTAAATTTAAGATAATGCAAGATATATGTGAAAGAGGTGGTCTTAAAATTCCTAATCTTAAATTATATTATGAGGCTGCTGCTCTATCTTCAATTAGTGATTGGTTCAATTTAACACAAGGGAAATTATTAAATCTTGAGGGTTATGATTTGTTATTTGGTTGGCATGCATATTTATTGTATGATAAGAAGGTGGATAATGTTTTTAAGATACATATATTAAGGTATGCTCTGTTGCAAGTATGGAAAAAATATAGACATAAGTTAAATTATAAAATACCAATTTGGGCAATACCTAAACATGCAATAGAAAATATAAATGTTGGATTTAAACATGATGTGATTACATACAAAGAAATTTTAAGGATAGAAAGGAATGTATGGCAATTAAAGCCATATACTATTCTAAAAGAAGAAAAGATTGTACAAACTTGGTTTCATTATGGGCAGTTGCAAGCAAGATGGAAAGAAGATCAGAAAGTTGGTATTTCAATAACTGATGGAAATTTGGTAAAACAAATTAGAGATCAAGGTCAAGCACATATAAAAAGGATATATAATGCATTGATAGAAATTGACTCAGAAATGGAACTTGTCAAAGACTGTATGATAAAGTGGGCCCAGAACTTTCAGGAGGTTATAACAATGGATACTTGGGAAAAGATTTGGATTAGAAACGTAAAATTTACACAGGCTCAAAATTTAAGAGATAATTTTTATAAAATGTTTTATAGGTGGCACTTAGACCCTAAAAAACTAGCAAGTATGTATCCGAACTGCCAGCCCAAATGTTGGAGGTGTGGTTGTGAGGATGCAACGTATTATCATATATGGTGGACTTGTAAAAAAGTCAAAGCTTTTTGGATTAAAATTTGGTGGAACATGCAAAAGATATTTAAGAAAAAGATAAGGTTTTCTCCACAGTTGTTTTTGTTGGGTATTATTACAGATTTTACTGTTATAGATACTAAATTGATGTTGAATTTAATTACAGCAGCAAGACTTTTAGTAGCGCAATATTGGAAGAAGGAAGAACTGCCTACTATAGAAGAGTGGACTTTCAACGTTTCTAACTTGGCGGAAATGGCAAAGATTTCAGCATATTTGAAAGAACAATCGCAACAGAGATATATTGTGGAATGGAGAAGATGGATCGAATATATTCAGAATAAATATGGGACTAAAAAGTTTCATTTAGCATTTGAATAAGTAGTGGTTTTATAAGATGTATTATTAGTTACTTGTTATTTGTTAGTAATATAGTTATGTTTATGGAGAGTTAAAGTGCGATAGAATTTAATGTTTTATTTTTGTTGTTAGCATATTGTAGCTTACGTTTGTAAGTTTATACCCTGTATTCAGCTCTGGGAAGTTGGGGGGGAGGGGAGGGGAGGTTTATTATTCATTTTTTTATTTTTATTTTAATTCCATTTATATCCCGCCCTTCTCCGAAGACTCAGGGCGGCTTACAAGCTTAGCAGTAGCCTTCATTCTATGTATATGCCTGCTTATTAGGGCTTTCACACACACACCCCAAGCGGCATTATTACAAAGTCAGCTTAATTGCCCCCAACAATCTGGGTCCTCATTTTACCTACCTCGGAAGGATGGAAAGCTGAGTCAACCTTGAGCCTGGTGGGATGCAAACCTGCACTAATTGCAGGCAGCTGGTGTTACTTAAGGAGGCATTAGCCCAGGTTTGGGGGGAGGGGAGCGGGAGGGAGTGAGTTTTTTCTATTTAAAAAATGTACTGTAAAACTTTTCAATAAAAAAGACCCAGGAAATCAGACATACAGCTGAAGCTTTAGAAAGCTGCCTAGTTATTATGATTATAGATATTGTGTATTTTTATTGTTATTACTAGGCATGTACTGTATATTTTTTAAGGTTCATGTTTAAGGTTAGAGTAAATGGTTGTTATATAGTTTTAATTATTTTTTATTGTTTAGTTTGCATATTGTTTATATTGTTTTTGTCTTAATATAGAGATTATTTTATTATAGATTTGTATTTGTACTCAACAAAGTCTCTTTTTTGTATCCCTTTTCCTTTTCTTCCCCTCCTTGTCACTTTTCCCCTTTGATTCCCTCCCCGCTTTTAATCTTTTCTTTTTTTGTTACTCTGTATTTTATCTTTCATTAAAACTTAATATAGTTTGTCTCTTTATTAAGTTTATATGCCACCCAACTCACTATCAAGTGTTTCTGGACAGCTTGTAAATACATATGGACTCTTTTACATAAATTCTTTATATCTTTCATTTCTGTAACATAATTGTTTTTATTAATTTTTACACTTCTATCGTCAAGTCCCGTGGTGGTGCAGTGGTTAGAATGCAGTATTGCAGACAAACTCTGCCCACAGCCAGGAATTCCATCCTGGCCAGCCCAAAGTTAACTCAGCCTTCCATCCTTCCAAAGTCAGTAAAATGAGGATCCAGATTGTTGGGGGGCAATATGCTGACACTAAACTGCTGAGAGAGTGCTGTAAAGCACTATGGAGAGGTATATAAGTGCTATTGCTACTGTAGTTTTAATAATGTTTTACTTACTTGCTGGTATTCTAATATCTGTAAACCATTAGACTGAGGTAATGGATAAATCACATCCATCCACCCACCCACCTATTAATCCATCAATCCTTCCTCTTGGCCTTGAGCTTCAGAATTCTATTCCTAGTTTTTGTCTATTAGCATTGCCAGTTGTCTAAGCAATATGCAACTGGCTAACAGCTGTTGGGAAAAACTGAATGTATTACAGTATTTATCTTTCCTAACTTGCAAGAGAATTTTAAATGTAAGAGGAAATGAAGCTTTGCAGTCAGGAAACTTCCCTCTTAGGAATGACTCAGATTTTTAATGTATGTATTTATTCGACAAACATCAATCTGTCAGTCTTTTCATGTCCAAGTCAAATCATGTGTCCCATCCCATCCGTCTATAAGACAAAACAGTTAGACCTGGAGTGAGGTCTCATTACATGTCCTGACCCTTTGCAGAGTGCTCTTTGCTGTCACCTTGCTACGTATATATTTACAATCTCTTTGAGTGGGGTTGTGAGAGTATGGCATTATAATGAAAAGAGTCAGTCTTGACTCATCCACATCTCCATGTATTTTGAATTATGGATGAACAGAGGTATCTGCCAGGTGGTCTTTTATCCTTTGCATTCCTCTCATTATCCATTTTTCTTCCTTCTCTTTACCCAACCCACCATCCCTGGCTTCTGCCTGAAATGAGAGCACAAGAGCCAAGCAGCCCATCAGTTATCCACCAACTCTTCACGTGTAGCTGAACCAGCAGAATCTTCACAAGGAAGTCTTCGTGGAAACTGTGTTTTCACCTTCTTCAGATTTTAAAGGAATAAGTTCTCCTTTATATTACTTCTATAGCCAGAGGCAAAAGATAATCAGAATAATATGGGATGCCTATATTAGCCCCAGCAACTTCATCTTAGTCACGTATATTTGGGATTGAAAGAGCAAAGAAATATGTGAACATAAACAGACACAATTTGGGCATGACCAATATAAATACTGGTGATGGAATACATGTTTGATTAAGGAATTGGCCTAAGTTTTAATAGGCATAACTTAAATCGATGTCAGAGTTTTAATCATGGATTTAACATGGCTGATTTAATTTATACATAAAACACATAACTGACTTGTAGAGACTGTGGCTTATTTCTTAGTACTTATCATCCAAAATGATGCTCCAAGAGAATAGCCTTCTCTGCCATCACTCCTGTCTTTGGAACCTGAGTGAGGTTGTCTCTACCCTGACCCTCAGGGGTCGGTTCTCTCCCCCCTCCTGTTCAACATCTATATGAAGCCACTGGGTGAGATCATCTGTGGCTTTGGGGTGAGGTATCACCAATATGCCAATGATACCCAGTTGTTTATCTCCACCCTGAGCCAACCCAGTGATGCCCTTGATGTGATGTCCCAGTGCCTGGAGGTGGTGCGGGTCTGGATGGGAAGGAACAGGCTCAGGCTGAACCCCTCCAAGACTGAGTGGCTGTGGATATCGGCATCTCGTACTGTCCAACAGGTTCCATCTCTTCTGATGGGGGGAGCTATTCCCCCCTCAGAAAGGGCCCGCAACTTGGGTGTCCTCCTGGATTCACGGCTTAATTTGGAAGTTCATCTAACTGCCGTGACAAGGGGGGCTTTTGCACAGGTTCACCTGGTATGCCAGTTGCACCCCTTTTTGGACCAAGATGCCCTATGCACAATCACCCATGCCCTTGTCACCTCTCGCCTGGATTACTGCAATGCTCTCTACATGGGGCTGCCCTTGAAGTGCACCCGGAGGCTTCAACTGGTGCAAAATGCAGCCATGCGGGTGCTTATGGGAGTATCTCAATACTCCCGAGCTGCATTGGCTTCTGGTTGCCCTCCGGGTGAGATTCAAGGTGCTGATAATCACCTTTAAAGCCCTACATGGCTTAGGCCCGAGGTACTTGCGAGACCACCTGCTGCCAATGTCAACCTCCCATCACCCGGTTCACTCCCACAGAGTCGGCCTCCTCAGGGTGCCGTCAGCCAGGCAATGCTGGCTGGCGACCCCCAGGGGGAGAGCCTTCTCTGTGGGCGCACCGACCCTCTGGAACGAACTGCCCCCGGAGCTGTGGATGGCCCCTGACCTTCGGTCCTTCCGCCGTGACCTAAAGACTTGGTTATTCCAACAAGCGGGCCTGGACTGATCATAGTTTTTAAATTTGGTTCTTTATTGGTTTAAATTGTTCTTATTTCTTATATTGTTTAATCCTCTTTTAATTTTTGTATTTATATCTTTTAACTTTTTATTGTTGTGAGCCACCCTGACTCCTCAGGGAGAAGGGCGGCATATAAATTTAATAAACCTAAACCTCATTTCTCCTTGTCTTCAACCCTCCTGACCATCTGCAAGAGCTTAAAGACCTGGCTTTGCCAGTTGGCTTGGGCTCCAGTGGGTGGGGGCTTCACATTGGGGGTGGTTGATAGATTAATAACAGTTTCCATCCCCCGCCCTCCTGATCATCCTGCTCCCTCCCTCTCGATCTTTTAGTTAGGGTTGAGTATTTATATTTTTATAGCAGTTATTTGTATTGTGTGTATGTTTTGTATAGTTTTATCATTTTAATATTGTAAGCTGCCCAGAGTTACCCCTGTGGTAAGATAGGCAGCCAGTTAATTAATTAATTAATCAGTTTTCTTATTGGCTCCATTTAAATGTTCTTTTGGGCTTCCTATTTCTGACTCTAATAGTATCCACTACAAATAAGAATGTGAAATTTTGGAAGGATTGTGCCAAACATCACTAGTTTTGCTTTCCACTTGATCAGCTGGCTACTGCCCGGTTACATGGTATGAGCAGCTAGGATTCTATTTGAGCATAAAAATATAAACAAAAACTATTCATATTTGAGATATTAAACTGCTTTACATACACAAGTCTAGAGTACAACTTGTTTATTGTAAACTTTGTTTCCTTGCATGAAGAACTAGAGTTACAACTGTTTGGCTTTTTGGCTTTTTCTACCTGATAGATCTCTGAACTAAGAAACTTTATTTTTTTCCTATTTGCTATATTAAATTCATGTTCTTTTTGGTTTTGTTTGCTTTGCTTTAAAACGTATGACTTCTATTAACCTAGCTTGCAAAGCGAAACGTGCTCTTGGCTATCAGCCCAGGGCAGCAACTATAAACATATGTTCAGTCTTCAAAATGCATTATTCTCTAGATATTTTATCATTTCCTCACTGCAGTCATTTGATTTCACACCATTCATCAGGTTGTGCAAATAAATCATATCCTATAAACTTTTAACAGCCTCCCTAGGAAAGCCAAAGTGCCCATCTCTATTTAAAAGGAATACCTGGAAGAATAACTTAACAAGCATTTGAAATGCTTACTTAGCTATCTACACCTTGGGTTTATTTTGTCTTAGCCTTTAACACTGTGTAGCTGCAATTCTAATCAAATTAATAGAAAGCAAGTTACACTAAAGCTCGGGGTGAGTGGGTGAGAGACACTAACTTTCAAGAAAACATGTTTAGGATCAGTCTGAATTTGTAATAGTTATCGATCCAACTTTCCAACCAGAAATATCAATCGTGAAATAAAGATAAAAGCAGTGAACATGAAAGCAGCCAACAAATAATTTTAAATGCAATTAAAAATATGCTGAACTTAATTACAGATATCTATTGCAGCACCCAAAGAAGCTGAAACATCAAAGTCCTATATAAATAAAAGTGGTTTTGCTTGCCTTTAAAAATGAAAGTCATTGGGCATCCTTGCCAAAGAGATTCATTATCAGAGAGGAGCCACACAAACAAATTCCCCTTAGAGAGCAAGAATGGTGGGTAGTTTGTGTGCATTCAAGTTAATGTTCAGTCCTGGCAATTGTCTGAACTAGTCTCTGCAGGTTTCTTGGCAAGATCTCAGAAATGGGTTTCCATTGCTTGCTTCTAGAGCTGAGAGAGAATGACTGGCTCGAGGTCAGCCAGCTGGCCTTGTGTCTAAGATAGGACTAGAACTCACTCAACTTCTAGTTTGGGGCCTTAACCACTATGCCAACTGGCTCTCTAAGTACTGATAAAAATAAAAAGTTTGAAGGAGTGGTGGGATTCAGCCAGTTTGCACTAGTTCGGTAGAAATGGTAGCTAATTTTTTGTTGCCCAGGCCCAGAATGGACTTTTGGACACTGGTGTGAAGACACAGAAAATGGGGTCCTCCTTAGGATCCTCCTTAGGTAAAGTTCTACCATCATTTCCAAAATCTTCCAGAAGATTGAGGAGACCTGTCCAACATGACATGAAATATAATTTCCCAACAAAATCTGTGTTTAAAAAAAAATACACTGGATTTATATGAGCTGAGATTGTGGCCCTGTGGACAAGGGGGTCTCTGGAACTTCAGCTCATGTCCTGCTATACTGCATCTTCTAAAAGGACTCATGGGCTCACTTTATAACATATCACTTAATGAAATACCCAGGAAATACTTATCTCTTTTATTTACAACTACTGTTGTCAGATCAACAGGAAGTAGTTGCTTTGAATGTGGCCACGTTTTGTTACATAGTATGCAAAATTTCACAAACTCTAACTGCTTATTGATAATCCACCACTAATTGTGATATATTTTTGTCTGGTTTTTTTATTATTACTGGTTTTAATGCTTTTATCTGTAAAATAAAAGAAGCTTCTGTCCACTGCAAGGAATGGAAACATCAAACTAGAAGTTGACCGTGAAGAGATAAAATGCATAGAAAAAAAATTACTTTCCTTAGAATCACAGATCACTCAGAATGGTGAATGCAGCACAAAAATAAAACATCAGATTGCACACAGCAATGACGAACATGAGCTGAATATGGAAAAATGAGGATATCAGCCTGGCAACCAAATGTAGGTTACTTCTCTCTATTGTGTTCCCTGTACCTTAAAAAAGCAAGACAGGAAGAAAATTGACTTGTTTGAGCTGTGGTGCTGGAGAAGTCTCTAGTGCAGGGGTAGGCAAGCTCGGCTCTTTTATGACTCATGGACTTCAACTCCCAGAATTCCTGAGCCAGCCAAGCTGGCTCAGGAATTCTGGGAGTTGAAGTCCATGAGTCATAAAAGAGCCGAGCTTGCCTACCCCTGCTCTAGTGTAATCCTTGGATAGCAAAGGTGACTAACATGCAAGGATTGGAGTACATAGCACCAGTCATGACACTGCAAGGCAAAATCATGAAACTGCATTTCACTTACTTTGGCCATGTTATGTGGGGGAATTCACTGGAGAAAGAAATTATGTTCGGAAGAGTTAGTGGTAAAAGGAAACCAGACTGCCAAAGAACATGGTGGCTGGAAACCATCAAAGCTGACACTAGACAAAGCTTAGAAAAACTCAAAGAAGTAGTGCAAGATTGGAAGATGTGGAAAGACCCAGTCCATAGAATTGCAAGAGTTGGACATGAGTGAAAGAATAACATCATCATATCTGGCCTGAATGGCCATTAAGTATCATTATATCCCAGGGTAACACAGATCAATGAAAGAAGAAAATCACCTTCACCATGACCTAGAGTAATTGTCTATAAGAACTACATTTCACATTCAAAACTCTATCAGGAGGCAATTCATAGCTATGCAAAGAGGGTGGTGAGTTCCTGTTCATGCTATGTTTATAACATTTTATCAGCAGAGAAAAATAATTGCATTTGAGATAAATCAGACTATGTCAAAGTTGCCCAATCTGTGTAAGTATTTCTAATTTTCCATTCAATATGTTGTCATCTTCTCGGATTCTTGAACTCTGCCACTGCTACTGATTGTAGACTTTTTGTTGTAAGAGGGCACTTCATAACTTAATAGCTCAGCTCAGAGTCTTGTTTGTGCACAATCTCTATGAGTTGTGGTCCTGAGGTGAATGGAAGTCATTGTCATCAAATGCCTATTCTCTTCTAGACAGAGTATGTTTTACCTTTGAAAAAATTAATATTGGAAATACACAAAGATATTTAGACTTGCTTTAAATTTTCTTATATTGGCTTTATGAAGTTTATTTATCAGCTAAATATTTACATTTCTCATTTTTTTTGGAACCTCAGTTTACAGATTAAGCTATTAATGCCAAACCTAATCCCTCCTCCATGATAGGGAATTTCATTTATACCTTTCATAGGCATATAAAACCCACACCTTACAATCTTCAGAATGCTACGCGTTAAAGCAGCAAGTGTATACTATAATAGTACCAGACTATTTTAGCACAATATTCAAGAATTAAGTACATCAGCTTGTACTTATTTGTTATATAACAATTGTTATTGCTATATTAACAATATAAATCTGTTAATTGAATTATAAATTTAAATAAATAAATTAACAGGCAAATAAGTTTCTGTCACATCATTTTTTCTTATGTTAAGCTTGAAATTCTGGAGTATAATAACACAACTTATTCATATATCAAAATAAAATATATACCAGTAATACTTAGATTGGACAGGACTGCTCTGGGATCTCTTTTACACAAAGTGTAATTTCAAAATGTGGCCACTGATTAATAACCCACACTGTGGTGTAATATTCACTGTGTTCAAAATATGAGCCACAGGAGCATGCTTTATAACTGTTATTTAGAAAATATTTAGAAATATTAGAAAAGGAGAGTTTTGTTGATGATTGATGGCATTGCAACATTTACAGTCCAACAATCTTGCTATGAAAGTGTGCCCAGGTTGTTCAATCATAGTTCTTGGTTTCTTTGTTAACAATAGCAATTGCGACTAGAATTTCGATTACTAGGCAACATAGTTATGAAGGCTGATTCACATAAACATTCCTTTTGGTCATGGCAGTTTCATTTCCTGCAGTAAATCATGCACCATATTTAAGCATGAGCCTTGGTGGAGCAGTAGGCTAATGCCTCCTTAAGTAACACCAACTGCCTGCAGGTTCGAGTCCCACCAGGCTCGAGGTTGACTCAGCCTTCCATCCTTCTGAGGTAGGTAAAATGAGGACCCAGATTGTTGGGGGCAATAAGCTGACTTTGTAAAATGCTGCTTGGGGGGGGGGCTGAAAGCCCTAATAAGCAGGCATATACATAGAATGAAGACTATTGCTAAGCACATTAATTTGTGCTTCTTAGATTGTAAGCCGCCCTGAGTCTTCGGAGAAGGGCGGGATATAAATGGGATTAAGGAAAAAAAGCATGCTGTCACATGATCACCATTTCTGACCACCCGCCAGTTTTCCCATTGGCTTGGCTGTCAAAGTGGCAATGAAGGTCACAAATGACAATTATACAATTGCCAGATGTTGCGACAGTAAGAACCTCATACTTCCTTGACTATAAGTCCCTTGCCTTTCTTCCTCCTATGTTCTCTTACTGGAGTTGCCCATGCTCAAGTCAGTTTCACGAGCCCATTTCACCAGCAATCTTTGAATCCTTTCTAAACAGTTTCAGCTTGAGTTTTCTAATTTTTGGAAGTAGAGCAGCACACATCTTCTCTCAGCAGTGAAACAGATGGTAATATAACTCATGGTAGAATCTGGACACTCCATTTGCCTATAAGAATCATCACAGAAGCATATGATGGGGAAATATAAGTAGGCAGATCTTGCTCATTTTGCTGAATGTCTTCAACTGAATTTCAAGTTTAAAATCACAAAAATATAGTTTATAATTAATTGAAATATACACATTTTAGTATTACGAAGCTTTTTTGCATGATTGTGTATAAAAAAGAGGAGGTGTGTGCAATTTCATGAATGTTTCATAGCAAGGATGGAAGGAATAATTAACTGCAATGCCGGTTAATTACAAATTACAACCCTTTTTGAGAGTCATTCAGGCCTGTAGCTAAACCAAGAATGTTTACTGTTATGTTGAATCTTCATGATTCTGCTGATGGCTTCAACCTTCTTTTGTCTTAAAATATAAGAAAGACTCTGCACACCATGGAATAGAGTCTCTTCCCTCCCCCCAAGATCCTCTCAAGTGAAATTTCAAATTAAATGTAACTTTGGGCAATACATCTAAGTATTTCCAGAAGAATTCCTTTTTCTTTAATCCCATCATGCTTAAAAATTTTAAAACTCAGGAAATGAGATGAGAAAGCCCAAATGTTGCTTTTGAACAAGGAAGACTTACACTATTGTATGCAGGAATGTTTTCCCAGCAACTTCAAGCTAGGAAAGTGTTGGATAAAGAAATCTTCTTGCATCTTTTTCCCACCAGTACTCATTCAAGTTAATGAAAGAGAACATTCTTTCAGAGAAAAGGAAAATGTCAAAAAAATTCTTGGGGGAGGGGGGAAGTGTAGTGTAGTTGCAGTCATTTGACTTTCAATAGCTATCTGTTATTCTCCTGCCTTTCTTCCTACAATCTGCTCTCCAGAGATTTTCAACATGGCTGGTATCTCTCTTATATCAAATCCCAAAAGAAAAAGATAGTGATAGTAGCTCCTACTTTAAGGAAGGCCTTTCACGCAGAGATATGATTGGTCCCAGCCTTGCTAGCATTCCACAAGCAGTCTATATTTTCAGCCCA
Source organism: Vipera ursinii (assembly GCF_947247035.1). Lineage (NCBI taxonomy): Eukaryota > Metazoa > Chordata > Lepidosauria > Squamata > Viperidae > Vipera > Vipera ursinii. The sequence goes on from NC_139512.1 coordinate 255,128,118, forward strand.
TGTTTGACCATTTGTTTAGACTACCTAATTCCAAGGGCACTCACAATATTTATTGATGGCCTTTGATAATATGGTGGGTTATTATTATTTTCCTTTTTGACCTTGTTTACAGAAGCCAGGGTCTGAGCAGGTTATAAATATTTTCAAATAAACCAACAAACTCCTACCTAGGATATTTTCAGCAGCCATGCTATTACTGTTACTAAGGGAGAGTCCTGTCTTTGAGAAATTGTTTCCTGGAGAAATTAAGATAAACCATCTAAATATATATATATATATATATATATATATATATATATATATATATATATATATATATATATATATATATGCCTTCAGATCTGCTCCTTTGAAAATCTTTTTCTTTCCCATAGTCATAATGCAACAGTAGACAATAATGGTGAATAACTCTTTGAAGGTTAAGCATAATCCTAGACAAAGGGTATGAGAATTAGTTTGGTACAGCGGTTAAAACATCAAACTGGAAATCCGAAGACTGTGAGTTCCGGTCCTACATTAGGCAGAAAAACCAACTGGGTGATCTTAAAATAATCACTCTCAGCCCTGCGAAGGAGACAATGGCAAACCACTTCTTCCAAACCTTGCCAAGAAAACTACATAGATTTGTCCAGGCAGTCTCCAAGAAATGGGCATGATTAAACAGAATGAAAAAAAGAAGACAAAGGGTGGGGAATCTATGACTCACCTGTCCATTGGTCATGCTGGCTAAGGCTGCTGGGAATTCAGCAAGTTGCATCTAAGCCAACTTTGCAAACATATTTTATTTATTTTATTTTAGTTATTTATTAAATTTGTAACCTGCCATTATCACTTCATAACAAACTAAAGACAACAAATGTACCTAGTACTCCTTCCTCCACTAATCTATGGGCTGAGAGTGAATGACTGGCCGAAAGTCAACTAGCTGACTTTTCTGCATAAATCAGGACTAGAACTTACAATCTCCTGGTTTTCAGGTCAACACCCTAACCTTAATACCAAAATTTATTATTATTTATTTTATTACTTGAATTAGAACTATTTTCTCCTTGATACTTTCTTAAAAATTCTTTGTATAAATAAGGTGTAGCAATAGTAAACTCCTAAAAACTATTTTTAAAATACTTAGAATATTATTTTCAAAAATATTTCCCTAAATTAATATCAAGCAGTCTACAACTTGATTGCATGTAACTGGTCTATTTTGAAGCCAGTCCTGTGACAAAAAAATGTAATCACAGCTACCTATAACTAACAAAATAATTATTTTTATTTCATTAAGCAACTTTAGTTTTTTAAATTATGAAAAATGTGGCTTGAGGAATTAATTCATTATGCATGGTCTATCAAAGTAAGAATGAGGTTGTTCTGAGCTAGCTATTGATCACATCTGTGGTAACTTTCTGGCTTATCTGTGTGGCAAGCAAATGGACCTTCATTCATTCTTCACTGCCTCTTCCATCAAGTATAAAGAAGCCACTGTGATGCCACAAAGCTCTTGTGTTCAAATTCAAATTAAATTCCAAACATTTTTGCTTGTAAAAATAGATCACATGCATGGTATGTTTAATGCCCTGATCCTTGGGGCTTAGAACTCTTTTGATAATGAGTGTCAAGTCACTGATTCTCCAGAAGCAAAATGGAGGGCAAAATCCAGGATCCAATTTAATTCTGCTAGTTCTACAATGAAAAAAAAAATGCCTGGTGGAACTTGAGCAGTTTGCCTTATCATGTTTGCTTATCGTGTTACTCAGAGGGAAATATTTCCATATATTCACTTCAGATTTGTGACTTTTATTTGTCTGTGTGAGGAATTAAAGACATGCTACATAAAAATGAAATAATAAGGAATTAGGTTAATCACTTGTCTCCAGTACTAGATTGTTAATCTAGTTTTCATGTTACCGAATTCTATTCAGTTGGATCAAGAGTATTGTATGAGGAAGGCAAACCTGAACAGGATAAGGAGGAAGCAGAGGTCCCACCAGATGGATAAGAGATGCTGCACTAAGATCATTAATATTGAAAAATCAGTTTTGTCAAAAATCAAAATTTCCTTTAGAAAAATTCTACTTCTGATAGCTCTTTCCTATTCCAAAGGCATGCTAATAATAGTAAAAGGCTTCTTTTCAATATAATGCAACATATATAAATGACCTGCTAGAAGTTAATGAGTGGGTTGAATGGAACTTTGAATTTCCTATGGGGACCTTAAATATTAAAAACATATTTATATCCTTACATTTTCCACTAAGTGAAAGTATCCAATATGTATTTTTATATTTTGTATGAGAAAGTATATTTGATAATTAGCTCTACTACTTGGTTTTATTTTCCCCCATATGAAACCACCTGTAATGAAGAATATTGAAGTTGAAGGAAATATCTGCAGATTACATATTTCTTAGTCTGATGTTCTCCAAAAATGGTGAGTTTCAATTACCATAAATTATAAGTAGTATGGCCAGTGGTGACAGCATTATACCATTATACTGAAGCCAACAAAGTTAGGGGGGGTCTTGGACAACTCGCTGTGGGCAACTCGCTGTGGGCAACTCACTGTGGTTCAATAAATATAAAAGTTTGTTTGAAGTCAGGTTTGTTATTTTCAACATAGCATCACTGAGAGCCGAACTATGGAGAGTATACTTCAGTATGTAAGTAAGGTAGAACAAAAATTAATTTAAAACTGGAACTACATTAAATGTAAAAACAATCCATTATATATAGTTAATATGATAACCCCTCTGTATGTATAATTTCCTTCTTTATGTAGGTTAATATTTTATTTACTGGCACTTTTGAAGAGGCACTGAATTCATCACCTCAATCTTTCAAGGCCACCTATGGCTTGCAGCCTTATAATTTGCATTCCCATTCTAATTGCTCCTGAGTACTACTTGAGGGCAATTTCTTAACCACAAGGAAGAATTAACAATTGGCCAAATTATTAATCTGAAAATCTTGTCAAATATCCTCTGGACTAAATTTCTGTATTTTGTGGCAGAAACACGACAGCCTAACCCCTCAATGCCTTGAAGAATATAGCAGGCACATCATTAGAAAAATGATAAGCATCTTCAAGTAATTTCATCTGGAATGTAAAGGGAGTTTTCTGACATGAATGAAGAGTCACAGTCTTGAATACTGATTTGGTTCTATAAGAGTGAGGTTAAACTCGAGATGAATTCAAATGAATATTGGTGTCTCAGAAGTTTAAAACTAAAAGGAAGTAATCCATCAAGTGGGAAAAAATGTTTGATCTGACATCTAATATAATGTAGTTCACAAACATTTTCTTCAACAGCACTTATCTCTAGTCTCATTGCAGATTTCAGTAACAGTGTCCCCTGAAGAAATTCAATAATTCCAGTAATTATAAACAGATGTCTTATTGGAATGCATGAACTGTTAATACCAGGAGTATGTATGTTATTATTTATCTATAGATAATAAAGTTTTGTACATACGTATTGATTCTGGATATGCTATTTTCACCAATTTGATTATAGGAATTAAATTTTCTTATGGAAGAAATTGCTTAATCTCTCTTAATATAAATTAAAGCAATACTTGGCAATTGTGAATACTACCTAGCATATGACATTTTCTATAAAAAATTGCTCTTAACCTTGGATAGATTATGAGAACATTCTTTGTCTTTTCATCAAGTAGAGCTACATTTAACTGGAATATTCTATTTGTGTAACCATGTTAGTCTTTTGTAGCAAATCAACTAAGATAGTTCTACCATTGTAAAGAGTAAAAAAAACAACAATCCAAATACTGAGCCAGTGGATTTTAAGAAGTCTCTGAGAAGGCCTCCTGCTGTTATAAAATAGCATTCCAGTGGGATCGGGAATCTGGCCCCTTCTATACCAAAGAACTATAATGATCAAAGCTGGCTGCTGTGCTTGGGTGCCCATAATGCCATGGCTCTTGCATTGGTCTATCACATTGAACCAATTAACTCTTCTGCTGTTTCAGAGGAACTGAAGTGAATATAATTCTGAGTGGGCAGTTTCCCACTGATGGAAATTCCCACTGTGTTCCATTTCTGGGTTCCTGTGAGTTCTTCCTTCCTTTTGAAACTGGTACAACAGGGAAATAGTAGCAATGCAAAAGGACTGCTGAGGATTTGAAGAATGAAACTTGTGTTTTTCTTGACAGTCCAAATCTACCAAAAAATGGACCCATAGTTTTCTGGGGAACAAGCTGCTAGAGCTTGAAAATGAGAGATCTAACAGGCTAAAAAAGCCTGTCAAATGAAGCCTTGCCTTCATTTCTTCTTCTTTTATCCAACTTAGATTGCTCTGTGTCAGATTCAGGCTGTCTCTGGGACTTCATGTTATTTCAGTACCATCTTCAGTTCTATTCACCGAACTCAGGAAGATATTGCTTTCTTGATAAAAGTGAAGAAGAGGAGAACAGGGAACTGTTTATGAAAAAAATGCCATGCATTAACAGGGCCTTTTGCAAATCCCATGTGAGGTGTCCCTCCACAAAGTGTTAAACAACCATGTCTTCTTAAAGGAGTGTTAACAGGTGATTTGAAGGCCTTCTGTGGTTCATGGCAAGTGAGTATGCGTGCATATCCATTTGATTTCACCAGCTTTCCTAGTGAAAGGGTTTGCTGTGTATGCATGCACACATGCAGATAACTGGGAATCCTCTTCAAATAACTAAGCTGAATCTTCTGGAAGTGTGAATGCATTAATGCTTCAAGTAGGAGTGTGTCAACATACTGGTACTTTGTGAAACACCACTATTCAATGCTTCTCATGGCTCTATTAAATAAAAGAAGCAATACAATATTAAATAAAGATTTAATTAAATTGGCTTTTTTAATCTGTTATTAAATGAATGCCAGGAATTAACAGATACCATTTTTATCACGTATTGGTAAAATCTGCCACCTCCTTAGCAGCAAAGTTTGTATCATGATGTCACAATCCACATTTCATCACTTTGCTGCAAATGCCTTTGCATCAAAGTGAAGCAATTTAATTTTCCAAGACAAGCTGCTGCTGCTGACAATCTAGATTTGAAGCGATGCCACAAGGCAGGTGGAGCCACTTCACTCAGACCTAATACACATATGTTTGCATCACTTTAGATATCTGCAAGTTTTGTACCAACCTTAACTTTTCTGCTTCATATCTTGAATTTTGCCAGCTGCAAAACACAATATTAGACAATGCGCTAACAATTTGATAGATGGCAGCTTCAGCAATTTAAAATCAAGCCATAATCTGTTTTTCTTGGGCTCAGGGAGAGATTAATAGGCAACTGTTCCACAAATACAAATGTACCGTAGTTTTTCCCCCCCAGAGACTTCCACTTGGAAATGCAGTCAGATTTAGTTCAAATTGAAATATGATGTTTTCCAGTTTTTTATGCAGGGATTTTATAAATCCTCTTTATTCTTTTGACTAATTTTCAGTATGGATTCAGTTAGCATTTTTCACGATATGTGAAGTTGCATTTCATCCGTCTTCTCGTGCAACCTGCAACCATCCTGGAAATGTTAAGACTGTATAAGGGATTCATCAAAATTCTAAATGTGGACAGAGGCAAAGAGTATTGCATACATTCCTACTTTATTTCTCTTCTCCCATTGTTTTCCTAACCCTGTATGTAGAAAGTGAGAGAGAATCTGTACTTGGAAACTTGCTATAAAAAAGGAGACCTCTTGATTTCAGTTGTTTGTGTTAACTAAAAAATCAGATGTTTATAGTTTGACACCTCAATCACTATCATTTGATGATTTTTAGTTTATGCTGATGATCAAGCATAAAAAGGCATGCTAGTTCTTTCAAGTGAATAATGGTAGCACTTGAACTCTTAGCCCCAACTTTGCATTCCAACCAAATAATGCAGCTACCCAAGCCATGTCTGAACTATGATGAAGTTAGGTATTTTCTCTTTTACCTAGAAAAGCCAGGTTTTCTCCAGCATAGCAATCCATTTGGTACATCTTTCAATATATATGTCCTTATATTCTTCTCATAGAACTACTTATGCTTAGATAGAGTTTATGCTTTTCTTTCTTCAAAGCTTTTCAAGTCTCTGATTTTATTTTTGTCTTTCATAGGAGATAATTCATCAGACTTGGTGACAAATCATTCTTCCATAATTCCAGAAGGGCGATCTTGCTTATGTTCCTTATTTCCCCCGTTTTTGTCTTTCATAGGAGATAATTCATCAGACTTGGTGACAAATCATTCTTCCATAATTCCAGAAGGGCGATCTTGCTTATGTTCCTTATTTCCCCCCTTTTCCTCCATTCTTTTTAACAATAAGCAATAAAGCACCAAAACCAGATTAGGCCCTTTGGGTCCTCCCACCCAATAGGTGGTTACAAAGATTTAATATCATACATAAACCCCCCCTCATGAAAAACAACCAGACTTTTACAATCACATCACATCACTCTAGCACACACCCAATGAAAGATCTCCAAAACAGCTTAAATAATCCAAAAAATTGAGTCACCCTAGAAGAAAAAAACAGAAGTTATCTACAGCACACAGTGTAAGAACTGTAGCAGCCACTATGTAGGGCAGATAGGCAGAAGACTAGCAGATTGTATGTATCCATGAACACCAAGTAGCAGTCAGAAGATGTGATGAAAACTCTTTAATCTCACAATACTTGGACAGACTGAAACATATTTTCACCTGGGAAACTATGACCATCCTACACTAAATCAAATCCAAAAATGCTAAAAAATTCACAGAGATTTGGTACTCAGAAAATCAGCCATTAATAGACATATGGGATAAACGATATTTACACACCATTCAAAAGAAACAACAACAAAAGACTAAGAAAGAAACAAAAAGACCAGAACACATTGTCTACAACAACCTACACCCAGATAAGTGAGGACAAACAATCAAGCAAAAAACAATATAGTAATCAAGGAAATACCAAGGTGAACCCCACACTCCCACCAAAACTGGTAGGGCAAGCTGCAGTATATAAACAGGGAGCAATCACTGCACTCACTTATATTGATGATGTTACCTAGTCAGGTAATGAAATGTCTGCAACCAAACACCCACTCTCAGAGAGCACCAAGGACTCCACAATTCAACCCAGAGCTCCAGAAATCAGACTTAAGATACAGGAGGATCTGGACAGACTTGAACACTGGGCGCTATCTAACAAAATGAAATTCAGTGGTTAAAAAAATAAGGTTCTACACTTAGGCAAGAAAAACCAAATGTACAGGCATAGTATAGGTGGTACTTTGCTCAATAGTAGTAACTGTGAGAGGGATCTCGGAGTCCTAGTGGACAATCACTTAAATATGAGCCAGCATTGTGCTGCAGCTACAAAGATGATTAGGGGACTGGAGGCTAAAACATATAAGGAACGATTGCTGGAATTGGGTATGTCTAGTTTAATGAAGAGAAGGATGAGGGGGGACATGATAGCAGTGTTCCAATATCTCAGGGGCTGCCATAAAGAAGAGGGAGTCAAGCTATTCTCCAAAGTGCCTGAAGGCAGGACAAGAAGCAATGGATGGAAACTAATCAAAGAGAGAAGCAACCTAGAACTAAGGAGAAATTTCCTGACAGTTAGAACAATTAACCAGTGGAACAACCTGCCTCCAGAAATGGTGAATGCTCCAACACTGGAAGTTTTTAAGAAGAGACTGGACAGCCATTTGTCTGAAATGATATAGGGTTTCCTGCCTGAGTAGTGGGTTGGACTAGATGACCTCCAAGGTCCCTTCCAACTTTATTATTATTATTATTATTATTATTATTATTATTATTATTATTATTATTATTATTATTATTATTATTATTTACTCTTCTCAGATATTAAGGAATGCAGTTTGTTAAGGGAAATGAAGGAATTTCATGAATTGGTGAATTTTGAACCAATCAGGATTTAAGCTTTCCTGGCATTTGCTTATTGGTTTAAACAAAATAAAATTTAGTACTGTGATGCACAGAGAAATCTACTTTTTTATTTTTCTAAATTCAGGAATTGCTTGAGATCTTTTATGCAAAAAACAAAACAAAACCCCAAGACCTACATTCGTCAACTTTACAGAACTGTGCAAATACCATAAATCACACTTTGAAAACTGCATAGAATATTAAAAATATTGATATTAATAACAGATACTTTTCTTGATGTTATCATTGTTTGTGCAATATCTTATTATATTATAATCTCAAGTATCTGCCTTGAAGACAAATTCCTGTACATTCCCTATTTTCTAGCCATTGTTGAGATATTTTTGAGAATTGTACAGCAGTAATTTCATGAAGAAAATATAAATTCTTATCTTTAATATAATATAACCACTACTTACAGGGCCTTAGTATATATACAGGTGTTATATTTAGCTCTTGTTTACCCCACAATCACAGAGTTATCCGAAAGAAAGTGTCTCTGTTTCAATTTAATTTATTTTTATAATACAAGAATATTAATAAGCACTGAGTTGCAGAATTTTTTAAAAAGGCGCATAGATGGAAATATAATTTCATCTTAGTTTTCTGTTTTTATATTATCTTGCATTTCCCACTACGCTCTTCTATTATTTGCATCACATCTCATTTTCTTAAATTACCTCCATTTATCTAGGATGGTCAGAATAGTTTGCAGATTTAGTGGCAGCAATTACAGGCTTATTCCAATGGGACAGACTTGCACGTAATTACTAATGCAGTAATAGAACAGCTAAAAGCTGACGAAGGTAGTTAGGAAAAATTTGGAGTTGAGACAGGAACAAATAATGAATGACAATAAAATACCTATTCAGGCAAAGTAAATTCCTCTATGGATCATCCTAAACACATTCTGTACTTGTATGACTTTATATTTTTAGTCCTTCTGAGAAATAATATTATTTTTGTGGGTTCCTTGGTGCTCTCTAAGCTTGGTTGTTTTCTTCAAGAGCACCAACGAATACATAGTTCAACCCTGAGCTACAAATATTCTCTTCTATCGTTAATATTATCTCTATATGAAAACATTTGATAATACAGTTTTTCCTGATACATGGTGCTATTATAAACTATTCCCAGTACATGCACGTTGGTTTGAAACATCCTCAGTTGTCCATAATTTAAATGCAGTTTTTTGAACCGGGTCCTGTACCAGTAGCTTTTAGATTATTTATATCTTGCTTTTATAATTTTTATAAATAATTGAAGGTAGTGAACATACTTAATACTCCTTCCTCCTCCTCCTGTTTTCCCACAGCAATAATCCTGTAAGGTGTGTTGAACTGAAAGAGAATGGCTAGCCCAAAGTCGCCCACCTGACTTTCATCCTTAATGCAGGACTAGAACTCACAGTCTCCTGATTTCTAGCCCCAAAGCTTAACCACTAGACCAAACTGGCTCACTCTGAATTATTCTCTGAATTACAGTCCATAGTATATTCTCTTTTGTCCCTATTGCCATTTTTAATTGACAAGAAATCTATGAGAAATGCCCTTTTACTTGTCTCCCTGTGAACTTTATATAATGATCTTGCTTCTAAACTTTGGCAATATGGCTTTGAGTAGTTTATAAAAACACTTCTCTTACAATTATTTATGTTCCTGTTTGAATGAACTGCAACTAATATAATCCATAGAATATGTCCAGATGAATACATGATTAGATAAAGAGTAAATATTCACAAAATCATCTAAAAAGGCCCTTGTGTGAACATACGGTATGTTGATTGATAAAACACTGGAAATATATCTTCACAGATGCTGCATACACTTTTTATTGTTGATTGCCAGATTTTTTTTATTTATACTCACGTATTTCAGTATGTTATGCTGATATAACAAATACATGCGGTTTCAGAGTACTCCAGTTTATCCATGTCTGTGTTGTAATATTGTTTCCCCTATCTGCTAAATGGAATTAAATCCTATGTGAAATAAAAATTACACACCATTTTTTTAACAATGAAGCACATAGGAAACTATGGAATTAAAATAGTTAAGATACATAAACTATAAAGGGATTTCAAACAAATATTTGAGGGTTCAGCATCTCTTCCTTATGTCTCCTGAAATAATTACATTAAAACTGATTTTTCAGTTTCAATCCACATTACTCCATTACCCTACTAAAATGATTTTGGCAAAGGAAAGATCACATTATTCTAAATCCAGATCCTTTGTTGGAGAAAAACTAGAAAGATTCATGAACGCTAACTTTAGCCTTGCTGCCCAATCAGAAACAGCAGCTTTAATGAGAGAACAAACAAACAGTCAATATTGGGAAAATTGAACAGAAGAGGTATTTTCAAGAAAATGAAGCAACTGCCAAAGATAAGTGCCAAGTTAAGTAACAGCAGCTTAAGTTATTATTATTATTATTATTATTATTATTATTATTATTATTAATATTATTATTATTATTATTAATTCAATTTCTATACGCCCTTCTCCCGAAGGACTCAGGGCAGTTAACAGGGCATATATAAATAACAGTACAAAAGTTAAAAGAAAATTACTGTTTAAACTTGAGACCCATAGGCTTTAAGAGTCAGTTGCAACCATGAGCTTGGTTGTTTTATTGCAGATGTTTCATTATCCAACTAGGTAACATCATCAGCACAGTAGTTCATGAAACAACTGAAATATCCAGAATAATCAATATGATCTCACTTTCCTTATTTATTCCTATACCAGGTCAATCAAAGTAATTGTGAGTATATCTCCCAGAATGGTTAGTCAGCCCATTCCCACTGATCATGCTGATTGAGAATATTGGAAATTGGAGTCTCAAATGGGGCAACTTGGCTCTTTGTTGGGATATATTTGTCTTTGCCATTTTCCCCCACCGTCCTTTTAAAAAACAAGCAATACTATCAAGGGAACTACCGTTCTTATTTTAAGCTTCATATATTGCAATATTGAAACCACTTATTCTGATGGCATTCTGTTGATTTTAAATAAATCATGTCAGAGTACATAATTTGAAGGATTTGCTGGAAATAGAGCATACTTATAATTATGATTTATTATCATTATATATCTCACCCAACTCATATTGTTGTTTTCCCAGAGAGCTGATGAGGATTGATAGCATTAGTTCAGTGGTATCAAAATCTGAATTAAGGAAAGAACTGCTTTGAACTACAAACCCTTGAAATGCTCAATTTGTTCTTATACAGTAGATATGCCATTTTCCTCAGTGTGTTCTTACAGACATGCCATAAGCACATGCCTCAGATTATAAAGTTAGTATTTCAGCTGTTTTGGATAGATTTTTAAAACATGGACATGATTCTCAATTAAACCTGATCCATAAATTTTAAAAAAGTGTTGTGCCAATGTAGATGCTAATATGATTCATTCCACACAGCACTTAGTTAAGGGGAGGGATGAATGCCACAGAAGAATTTTTTTTTATTAGTGAAAGTCTTGTTTTCCTTAAATATAAATCTTTTCCTTTGCTTTTTCCTGAAAAAAAGGCAATTAATTATTAGAAAGAGCTGTGTGAGCAAATTATTTTATTTTTGCCTAAAGGAATATTTTCATGAGCTTTTAAGATTCAGTAAGGATTCAGTAAGGAATTTTAAACAACTGTTTTTCATATTAACATAAAAGCACCCAACCATCTTGAAGTAGTGGCAAATTAGAAAAGAACAAAAATCCAATTTCTAAGATCTTACAGGATATTTTAATCCTATAAAAACAAACTCAAAAAAACTAATTTCAAAGAATATTACAAATATTAGACTTTGGTGAAGAATTGAATGTATTCTTTTCCTAATTATATTGCTTACATAGATACATTACACACTACTCAGTTCCCTTTTGGGAGAAGCAATATTATGCATAGATAAGAAATATTAAGGCAAAGATCTTGAAGGTATGAAATAATAATTAAAAGGAAACATAGATAACAAACATGTTACAAAACATCCACACTCCTACTGCACTATACTCTGCCTTCTGTTCTTTAAACTTTTGTTATGCCAAACACCCCTCTTAATTATCTCATTCCAATTATATTTTGTATTTTTGTCAGTCTGATGAGGAAGACCACATCAGGAGACCTCCTCCATAGGAAGGTAGTGTTTCTCAACCTCAACAATTTGAAGTTGTGTGGACTTCAACTCCCAGAATTCACCAGCTGAGGTCGAGAAACATTGTAGTGCATATGTCTAATCAGACAACAGATTTAAAGTTAATATACACAAAACTATCAGGTTAATGTTAATCCAAAATGCTCTCACCTTATCAAAATGAATGTGAAAATCAAACCTTTATATGCCCCTTGAAAAAAATCACAAAAATATATGATTCTGTGAATTTCATTTGAAGTATGACAGCAACATATTTATTCCCCTGGGAAGGAAAATATTCTCAACTACTAATAGTGTCTAATTAGTCAGAACAATGACACATAGAGATAATGCTAGATCTTATTTTGAAATAGCAATATGAAAATTTATTAAATAAGATGGCATCTTAAATGTGAAGTTGTGTGTTTTTTTATGACCAGGAAATAGTAAACTCTAAAGATCAAGTGGATTTACAAACCTGCAGTGTATTTGTTAATAGGATTTTGCTATCTATGCTTCTTCATGGATGCACAGTAAGGGAGGGAAAATGTGTACAAACAGAAATGAAGTTTTTTTTTTGTATGCATTGTCAGAGAACAGTGGTTGATCATTTCAGCAAGTAGCATGCTTGCCTACGTTGCCTAGCAACACTAACCCATCACTGATGTTATTCTGATCAGAGAAATAGAGGAGCTATAGATAGAAGAAAGCTTTGCTTGTTCAGGTTATTGAAAAAGCTGGGATTAATACTAAATAAAGCCAGTTATTTAGATCTGGCAAGCCCAAGGAAACTTCCTCCATATTTCTACTTGTTACTCAGCTGATTCAAACAATGCGCTTGCTAGATATTTAATTGCTTCTCAGATCTGAGATGATGTTCATCAGCTCTTACTCAAGAACTCTGCAATAGTTTTTGTCCCCCCACTAAGCATACCACTGGCCAGGTATGCAAAAATGCTTGGTGTTTCCACATTATTTATATAGATGCTTAAATATTTTCCCTAATATTTCTACACCTTTGATGACTATATTTTATTATTTACAAAGTGACATTATGCTACCTATGTCTTATTCATTTGACGAATAATTATGTTGTCATTCAGGAAGTGCTATTCAACCAGTCCTCAATGTTGTGATTATGGGGTAGACCTGTCCCTTGGTGGCCACACATTGAGCAGAAATATCTTCAATGAAAGTCCTTGAAAGGAGCAGCTGCTAATGCCCTGGATAGCATATCAATGGGGCAACCAGTCACAAAGATATATGGCTGATGTGATAAAGGCAGCCTTGTTGACTTACTACAAATCAGGGGTCTTCAAAATTGGCCTTTTTATGACCTGTGGACTTCAACTCCCAGAATTCCTCAGCCAGGCATGCTGACTGAGGAATTCTGGGAGCTGATGTTCACAAGTCATAAAAGGGCCAAGTTTGAAGACCCCTGCGATAAACTGATGGCATATCCCTCCCTTTGGTACAAAGTTCATAATATTTTAGAATAAATGTGGGCATGGAGGCTTCTATAGTTCTATTTTTTAAATTTTGGTTATATTTTGTAACATTTGTCATACTAGTGATGTTTGTTTGTGATATTTTTGTTTCTTTTTGTTCCATTTTGTTTGCTATTATTTATAATTAATGACATTTTCCATTACATTTTTTATTTTGTTATTTATGATTTGCTTTTGCAGTAAGTTGATTTCTTTTTATATTTTTTTCTTCTTTGTACTTTCTTTTAAACTCATTACAATATAAATGAAGTTTTTTTTTCAAAAAATGGTATCTGGATGATGGGAAGGCCTGCTGTACCTGCACATGAGATTCTTTCATGGGCATATGTACTCAGTGTGTGAACATACCTGGGACTGCAATATCAGGGCTGATAAACTGTTCACTTTGTAGCAAACCTCTCAGGTCATGTGGTAATTATAATATGAAAATTAGAAAGTTGATATTCTATTTCTCATTTATTTGCTTATTAATTTTTTATTACACCTTTACTACTAAGGTGATGGGCATACATAATACTTCTTCCTCCTCTTTTTCACACAACAACTCTAAAGGTTGGATTGGGATGAGAGAGAGTGACTGGCCCAAAGTCAGCCAGCTGTCTTCCATGACTAAAGTGAGACCAGTGCTTTTTTTGTAAAAGAAAAAGGTGACGGAACTCACACATGTCATGCAATCCGCCTTGCCTACCCTACAAGGTTCCATCCAAAAAAGGTGCCGGAACTCCGTTCTGAGCGTTCTATGAGAAAAAAAGCCCTAGGTGAGACTAAAACTCACAGTTTCCTGGTTTCTAGCCTGGTGCCTTAAACATTACTATTGGCTTTTCTATGGATCTTTTTGCCTCCATACTAAGCCAGCGCACTTACAGCTGAACTAGAGCAATATTTCTTCAGCTTTAGGAACAAAGATATCATGATATGATCATTACATCATCATCTAGGCAAATAAGAAGCTTCTGAATCAATTTTAGCAACATCCATACTAACAAGGCTGAACTCTTCAATTGATAAAGTGGACTGTTATTCCTTGTTGGCTATTAAATATCAACATTGATAAATTTATCATCACTGATGACATGTATTCTTAACTGCTAAATTTGCTGCTTTTATTTAAATTTATTTGCCACCTGAGCTCTCAACAACATTGAGAGTCATATATTTATTAGTTTGAGGGATTTATTGTAATTTGTTAAAGCATACTGAAATAATTTTCCAGTTAAGAATAGTATATGCAAAAAAAGGGTGGAATGAAAAAGCTGCAAAATTCACTGTGATAACCACCAAAATAAATACATATCTTGATTCAATTTATGGTTATGAAAAATGTAAAAACTAATCTAAATAATAGTTTGCTATTGTTTGATTGGGATTATTATTGATTTATGTTTTCTGTTGAAATTTTGTGGTAAGTTGCCTGGGGTGAATAATTTAAAGGGCAATGCATAAAACTTTTTTCTATAGATTAATAAAATGCAACATAAAAGACTATTGATTCTGCACAGTAGTAGAATAACCGCGGCTACTTTTTGCTTTATTGTTATAGTAAAACATTGTTAAATAAAATGAATGCATCCAGCTTGCATATAATATCTGCAAATGAAATGATTGCAGGTTTATGAATCATGTATCCTTTACGATTGATCTTTCGCTATATTTATAGATGGTCTGTTTATTCTGTCTTCCCAATTCCCTTTTACAAATCAAACATCTTGTAATCCACAGTACATTGACTACATCTTTATTCATTTCAAACATTACTATAGATGTTTTGCTATTATAATTAAGGAAGCACAATAGTGCTGAGTTGTTGCGAAGTGAGTGTACCAAAATATGGTTTTGAACAATTTGAAATCTCTCACAGTACAATCAGCTTTACACTTACCAGTAGATGGTGCATTCTGCAGGCAGATTCTTCCAGCTGTCTGGAAATGCTCTAAGTGGGCTCTCAAAGTGCCCTGCAGAGAAAGATGTATTACTATTATTGGCTATACTGAAATGTAGATACGTCTTCAAAGCTCAAGATGCTGTACATATATTCTGGTCTCTAATATTTGGACTATGTTAAATGACTTTTTTTTAATCCACAGGAAATATAATCTTTCCATACATTTGAATTGAACATGACCTGGATTTAAATATCTTATAATAGCAGCATATCGTCTTTATTTCAATATTCATTGCTGTAATTTATTGTGGCAGAGTGGTGTTCCACTGGCCATTGCAGTGTCCCTGTGGTCACGTGATCAACATTTAAGTGCTTGGTAGCACACTTATAATCTCAGTGGTTATTTCAACTCCCTACCCTCTCATCTTCCTCTCCATCTCTGCCTTTTTGGCTGCTCCACACTGCTGCATATGCTTTCCACTGTCACTGCCTCCTGCCTGCCATCTTCCTCCTCCTGCAGCTGGCTGTGATACAGGTTGGGGTTATTGCTAGTTCATTCAGTTCACACTCACACATTATCCAGGGTGTACCACAGGGGAAGAACTAGTTCTGCACACAAAGCAGCTGGCGGTGTTCTGCGGGATTGTCAGCATCATCCAGGGCTTTTTCTCTGCTGGTTTTTGCCTTGCATATAAACCAGTCCAGCAGTGACTGGTTTCTTGCTTCCGCCATTAGGATGGGGTGAGGTGATAAAGGGTTAGTGGCGCAAAGTGTGGGCTCTGTAGTTGAAGCTGGGCTTCCTCAATCTAAATTCATCACCTTAACTTCTATATCCCCCTATTACTATCTTATTTGGTAAGCATAGGATATGGCATGTGTTGGTGCCCTATGAAAGAAAAACAGAGGCACGATTTATTAATCATGTTAAAATGTTCCCAGATTCTATTTGCCTGACTTATTTTATCTTACTGTTGCCTTAATACATTGTAGTTATTGCTGAATTCACCAAGCCTTTGCCATGATAAGATGAAACCTCCACCCCTTTCAATGCCCTTTGCAAGCCCCTTCTCTGACTCATTGGAGGCTTTCAGACAGATGATGAAGAGCTAATTTGACTGGGTGGAAAAGCAGGTTTCTGGTTCTTTTTTCACTTAGACATCACAACATGGTTTTCACCAATCATTTCCCTTCAGCTTTTGACTTTTTGCAAAATTAATGGTTTTGTGTCTTCAAATATTAAAATCTCCTACCAGCTCTACGCATTTCAAATGCTCTCACCCCAGCCTGTGTTGGGGCAAGGACAAAAGGGGACAGAATAAGAACATGTGAAACACGTCACCATTTTTTTTGAAGCATAATTCTTTTGCATGGCTGCTACTTCTTTTAATACATTATTTGATCTGGAAAGGCTATAAAAACATGTTGGGTAAAAGCTACATATATAAAAAGGGCTGTGTGATGTAGGTAAGATTTCTATGGACCACAAAGGAATGCAAGTCCTCTCAAGGTGACATGATTTACCTGGATGAGGCATTTCACTTCACTCTTGGAATCATGGGAGACCAAGTTTATTTGGGGAAGGACATGGCTATTATTTGAAGCAACCCCTCACATCTTGCAACATCTACTTAGTTTTGAAGGATTAAATCACCTCTGCTTGTTTGGCTAAGTTCAGCAGCTCCAAGTCCCATCAATTAAGCAAGGTCACCTTGCAGGATGCTTGCAGTTCCTTGAAGCACCTTGCAATTCCTACCTTCTAGAATGTTCTTCCCCCTGAGCTCAGTGTGGCTGCCACCCTGGGATTCTTCAGGAAGCTACTGACCTACTTATTCCCTCAGTCAGGGCCAGATTGATCACAGAGCCACCCCTTTTGTTCTTTATTTTCTTTTGGTTTGATTACTTTGCTCTTCCAGTGTGTTGTATATGTTATCAATCAATAGCTCAGGGTTGAAATGAGGGTCTTTGATGCTCTTTGAGCTTGGTTGTTTTCTTGGAGACTTGGTTGTTTTCTTGCACACATTTCAGTACCTTAACTAGGCAACATCATCAGTGCTAGTAAGGATTTGGGTTTGGTCTCAGTTTATATTCTAGTGGCTTGTCCCGGGGTGGCCTTAGTGGTTCTTTAATTGGGCCGTTTACTGTTAGCTTGTTTGGCAGTTCCTTGATTGGGGTATTGTTTACTTGATTGTTGGTCTGATGTTAATCTTGGAGTTAATTCATGCTCATCTGGGTGCTGATTGCTGGTAAGGAGGCATTTGGGTCTTTTTGTTCCCTTTTTGGCTTGTTGATCGTCTCTTTTGCATGGAATTTAGATATTGTTTGTATCTATATGTCTATTGATGACTATCTTGTCAGAGTGCCAGGCTTTTAGAAATTTCCTGGAGTTTTTGGACTTGGCTTGGTCTAGGATGATCATAGTTTCCCAAATGAAACTATGGTTAAGCCTGTCCATATGTTGTAAAATTAAAGAGTTTTCATCATATCTTTTGACTGCTGATTGGTGTCCATGTATATTTTATATTTTTATTTATATTTTGGTTCCTAGAAGGTGCCCTGAGTCATATGGCATTTGGGTGGCCTATGCAATCAATCAATTAATCAATCAATCACCCTTTTATGATTGCATTCAGTAATTCTGAAGAAGGCTAATGGTTCGGCAGCCAAAACACGGTTAAAGAACAGAGCAAAGCAGGCTTTGTGGAACCCTGAATGGCAAACTTTAAGCTCATTAACCAGACATTTCAAGGAAGTGTTAACTTTGCAGCAAACAGTTTTAATAAACTCTCTGAAATTGTATCCATGAGAATTAATGGGCCTTCATGTCTATGGAGTTATAGCCTATACTGAAGGAAGCTTTGCACATAAACTATACAGGTATTGGCTTCCTCATTAGAAATGAACATATATGGCAATACAGTATGGATACTATTTTTGACGTAATACCACAAATGTGATACTCATTTGCCTATTCCCTCAAATTACCAACCAGCTAATTTTGCATAGTACATGTTAAGTCAAAATACTCCAAGTGAAACTTAAAGGATTTAATGCATAAATGTAGTCTTCCAAACCTTTAACCAATGGGTTAAAACTACAAAAATGTAAGTTCAGACTAGATGTCAGGAAGTATTTCTTGACTGTATAAGCTATTAGCCATAGGAACAGTGGCCACATAAACTGGTAAATTCTCCTTCTTTGAAGGTCTTCCAATAAAGGTTGGATACTCATCTGCTATAGATATTGTACTGTAGTCTGTCTTGAGCAAGTGACTGAACTAATGATCTCTGATGTCCTTTTCAAAGCTAGAATTTTATTATGTCAAAAGTTTGCAATAGCAAAAATAACTTCCCCATTTTGCTACCCTCTACCAATGTTGGAGTTAAGGTATTTTCACAGAGACAGTGGTTAGCATGGTCTAAATTTAAAATAAGTTAATAATATATAATTGAATATATATGCTTGATAACCTCTTCTAAGCACATTTAACTAAACAACAAACTATGTTACTTCTATTGATTTATTATTTGTCCATACTACATGCACTTCCCCCCACCGATTGGTGGGATTCAGCCAGTTCGCACCAGTTCAGCAGAACCGGTAGCTAATTTTTTGTTGCCCAGGCCCAAAATGGAGTTCCGGAAGTGGCATCTCCACAGAAAACCAGTTGTTCACATAGTTGAATCCCACCACTGCCCCCACCCCACTACAAAATGTTTAAAACCAAAAAGGAAAGTACTCTTCCCTTTATTTAACTGGTTTGCAAATTTCAAAATAGATAGAAACATGACTTGACTGAAACAGTTATTCTAAATTGATTACTGCATGAAACCTATTCAGACTGATAATTCCTGGAATATCTTATGGAGATTAAATATGAACACTTAATGGCCACAGCAGCATTTTAAGAGATAATCTGTCATTGGCAATAAAATATTCATGGAAATTAACATGACGATTTTGTTTTTGTTGCCATGAGGTCAGGACCTGTGATCAAGCTCCAGTTTCCCTGGCTATTTTGCATATATATTTTTTAAACCAACTACTCTTAAATATGGATGAAGTTTCATTTAAGCAGCCATTCTTTGCTTGGATTCAGGAGACCACCAACTTCAGCCCAGTTCACAAGCCATTTTTAGATTACAGAAAAATCTCAATATTTATTGTAAATCTCAACAAAAGTCAGCTTTCTAAAATGTCAGTTCTAATGCTCTTTGACAACTCTTCAGAAAAATGGAGACATTATTCTTTGCCAGTGTGAATCAATGTATAGATATAAAATGAATAATTCAGTGGTATCAGTAAAGGTTTTGAAAATAGAAATGGGTTCAATAAACTATCTGCCTACTTAAAAGATATGTATAAAGGTTTAGCTAAATGCTCCACCTCCGTGGCTTGTATCAATTTGCGTATATCTAGCAGCAATGCAAAATGTACCTGAACTGAAAACTTTTGCAGAGGACAAATCAATTAACTAACCAATTACAGTCTTATGGAATATTTCATGGCAAGTGGTGGACTTAATGGGAAAGATTAAAATAAATGAGTCTTAAACTTTGATTGGTGTTGACTGATTTGCTTAGTTATATTTTTAATATTACAGTACTACAATTTTATATTTTATCACTGTATAATGCAGCCTTCCCCAATCTGGTGCCTTCAAGTTGAACTGGATTATGGCTGTCAGAATTCCCAGTGAGAAACTTGGGAATTTTGAGTTCCATCAGATGGATGGCTGGAAACAGTTATTTGCATTTTTAAATGGAAGAGAGATCTTATTGTGAATGTGCAAGTTGTAAGCTCTAAGTTTAATAGACATTTAGCTTTGTGCCATTCTGTCTGTCTACATCCATTAGTGAGGTATGGCTCTTGTTCATGTATAGACAGAATTCCCTGGCCGCTCCTTCTGCTAGAAGTAGGAAGGATTTGGCTTTTTGAAGAACTATGTGTGGGGGAGCTGGGGTTGCACTAGAGTCTGAACAAGTGTTCAAGTATTCACTTTTTCCTTTGACTAACAGGGAATCTCTCCGAAATATTGGAGGAAGGGCAGGTAAATGAAACAGAGAAATATTTGTTTCAGAAAATTACCTACTCTACATGTAGGTAACATTTTACCTGGGAAAAGTCACTTTCTTTATTTTCTGTGTGGTGTTGTGTCAAGTCTGAAGTTCTCATTTCACTATATATTTTAGAAAATTTAGTTGCATAACAAAGTTTTATATATACTTCACGCTGGGCATAAATATTTAAACCTTCTGCTCGCTCTCTCTCTCTCTCTCTCTCTCTCTCTCTCTCTCTCTCTCTCTCTCTCTCTCTCTCTCTCTCCACCTAATTCAGAGACTGGCCATCTCACTCACAGAGCAATTCTGGATGATGTACAGTTGAAAACTTTCTTGGAACTTGCATATTCATTTGAAATCTCTGCAATATGTCTTCTAAGATTCTTATAGAGAGATTTTGTTTATTTGAGATAGACCAGTAGGATCTTGTGGTCTTCTTGGAGTATTTCTTATGCATTTTCTTGTGGGTTTTCTTTTAGTAACTAAATATGATTATAGCTAATATGATTTGTAATTTCTTTTTTATAATGCAAAAGGGATAAAGGTTTAAATTAAATGGGAAGGGTTTTATATTTTACCTTTGTTTTCTTTTCTATATTATATTTATTTTTGTTTATTTCCTTTGTGGTTGGGTATTCTTCTTTCAATTACCAGAAAGGCACATATAATGGGATTGGAGAGGATGCAAAGTCGGGCACCCTCTGGAACATAAATGGGCAAGATGAACTCCCTAGTCATTTTCCCAAGACACAAGGTAGGCCCCAAGTGGACAGATGAAGACTTCCAATTGGAGACATCCAGTCTTCAATCTTATGGGTTAGTCAGTTCTATAGCTAAATAGACACACAGAGCATAATTATTTTAAAGGAATAGGATAAGAGAAGCCAACTGTTTTTTTATAAAATGGATATTCCTAAAGGTATTCAGTCATATTTGAAAAAGAAGTCTTCAGCAACACTCTCAAATTAAGGGCAAAAATTGAATTTCAACATGTACCTCCCCATGAGGACTTTGCACCAGAAACAGTTCTGGACCTGTATACTTATTGAACATCAGCTGGTTTTGAGATTTGAATCATAATTTTCCTGGCTTGGTATTGATTTACTGTATCTGAAATTGACTGAAAGTTGGATTCTTTCTAGAGTGCTGCACCTCTATGGAAATTCTAGTATCTTTGCCATGAAAACCCTATGGACAGTACCAAAAGGCAAAACAATATGACACTGGACGGTGAGCCACACAGGTCAGAAGGTGTCCAATATGCTACTGGAGAAGAGCAGAGGGCTAGTACTAGTAGCACCAGAAAGAATAAAGTGACTGGGCCAAAGCCGAAAGGATGCTCAGCTGTGGATGTGTCTGGTGGTGAAAGGAAAGTCCAATGTTGTAAAGATTTTTTCTCCATAGGAACCTGGAATGTAAGATCCATGAATCAAGGCAAGCTGACGTGGTTAAACAGATGACAAGACTGAACATCAACATCTTAGGAATCAGTGAACTAAACTGGACAGGAATGGGTGAATTTAAATCAGATGACCATCAGGTATACTACTGTGGGCAAGAATCCCTCAGAAGAAATGGAGTAGCCTTCATAGTCAATAAAAGAGTAGGAAAACCAATACTGGGATACAATCCCCAAAATGACAGAATGATCTCAGTTCAAATCCAAGGCAAACCATTCAATATCATAGTAGTCCAAGTCTATGCTCCAACTACCGGTGCTGAAGAAGATAAAATTGACCGGTTCTACAATACCTTATAGAACTAACACCGAAAAAATAATGTCCTTATCATCATGGGGGACTGGAATGCTAAAGTAGGAAGCCAAAAGAGTAGGAAAAAAAGTAGGAAGCCAAAAGCCAACCAGAATAACAGGCAAGTTTGGCCTTGGAGTACAAAATGAAGCAGGGCACAGGCTAATAGAATTTTGTCAAGAGAATATGATGGTCATAGCAAACACACTTTTCCAACAACTCAAGAGATGGCTGTACACATGGACATCACCAGACAGTCAACACAGAAATCAGATTGACTATGTGCTCTGCAGCCAAAGATGGAGAAGCTCTATACAGTCAGTAAAAACAAGACCAGGAGCTGACTGTGGCTCAGACCATGAGCTTCTCATTGCAAAGTTTAGGCTTAAACTGAAGAAAGTAGGGAAAAGCACAAGGCCCCTCAGGTATGAATTAAATCATATCCCTGAGGAATATACAGTAGAGGTGACAAATAGATTTAAGGAATTAGATCTGATAGACAGAGTGCCTGAAGAACTATGGACAGAGGTTCACAACATTGTACAAGAGGTAGTAACTAAAACCATCCCCCCAAAAAAAAGAAATGCAAAAAAGCAAAATGGCTGTCTGAGGAAGCTTTTCAAATAGCTGAGGAAAGGAGGGAAGCGAAAGGCAAGGGAGAAAAAGAAAGATATACCCAACTGAATGCAGAATTCCAGAGAATAGCTAGAAGAGATAAGAATGCCTTCTTAAATGAACAGTGCAAAGAAATAGAAGAAAACAATAGAATAGGGAGGACCTGAGATCTGTTCAAGAAAATTGGAGAGATGAAGGGAATGTTTCATGCAAAAATGGGCATGATAAAGGACCAAAATGGCAGGGACGTAACAGAGGCAGAAGAGATTAAGAAGAGGTGGCAAAATTACACAGAAGAACTATACAAGAATGAGCTTAACATCCCTGATAACCACGATGACGTGGTCACTGACCTCGAGCCAGACATCCTAGAATGTGAAGTGAAGTGGGCTTTAGAAAAATTGAGCAACAACAAAGCTAGTGGATGTGACAGTATTCCAGCTGAGCTATTCAAAATCTTAAAAGACAATGCAGTAAAAGTGCTACGCTCAATTTGCTAGCAAATTTGGAAAACTCAACAGTGGCCGCAGGATTGGAAAAGATCAGTTTACATTCCAATTCCAAAGAAAGGCAGTGCCAAAGAATGTTCAAACTATCGCACCATTGCACTTATTTCACATGCTAGTAAAGTTATGCTTAAACTCCTACAAGCTAGACTCCAGCAGTATGTGGATCGAGAACTACCAGAAGTACAGGCAGGATTTCGAAGAGGCAGAGGAACTAGAGATCAAATTGCCAACATATGCTGGATCATGGAAAAAGCTAGGGAGTTCCAGAAAAACATCTACTTCTGCTTCATTGACTATGCTAAAGCCTTTGATTGTGTGGATCACAACAAACTGTAGCAAGTTCTTAAAGAGATGGGAGTACCAGACCATCTTATTTGTCTCTTGAGAAACCTATATGTGGGCTAAGAAGCAACAGTGAGAACTGGACACAGAACCACCAAATGGTTCAAAATTGGGAAAGGAGTCCGGCAAGGCTGTATACTGTCGCCCTACCTATTTAACTTATATGCATAGCACATCATGAGAAAGGCAGGGCTAGATGAATCAAAAGTTGAAATTAAGATTGCCGGGAGAAATCTTAACAACCTAAGATATGCAGATGATACCACTCTAATGGCAGAAAGTGAAGAAGAACTAAAGAGCCTCTTCCTGGCAAATAGATGGGGAAGAAATTGAGGTAGTAACAGATTTTATTTTCCTAGGCTCCAAGATCACTACAGATGGGGACTGTAGCCAAGAAATTAAAAGATGCTTGCTCTTGGGGAGGAAAGCAATGGCAAATCTAGACAGCACACTAAAAAGCAGAGACATCACCCTGCCAACAAAAGTGCATATAGTCAAGGCTATGGTCTTCCCAGTTGCAATGTGGCAGTGAAAGTTGGACCATACGAAAGGCTGAGTGCCAAAGAATTGAGGCCTTTAAACTATGGTGCTGGAGAAGACTCCTGCGAGTCCCTTGGACTGCAAGGCAATTAAACCAGTCAGTCCTAGAGGAGATCAGCCCTGACTGCTCTTTAGAAGGCCAGATCCTGAAGCTGAAACTCAAATACTTTGGCCACCTAATGAGAAGGAAGGACTCACTGGAGGAGAGCCAAATGCTGGGAAAGATTGAGGGCAATAGAAGAAGGGGAGGACAGAGAATGAGGTGGCTGGATGGAGTCACTGAAGTAGTAGGTGTGAGCTTAAATGGACTCCAGAAGATGGTAGAGGATAGGAAGACCTGGAGGAACATTGTCCATGGGGTCACGATGGGTCAGACATGACTTCACAGCTAACACCAACAAGAATGGCTTCATACCAACCAGTTAGATTTTTCAGCAAAGAGCCGGAAAAAAGAACACAAGCACTGCTGATTTGGTGGCTTTACAAATCCAATCAATCAATCAAATTTGTTATGTTTGTATGTGTTGAGGGATTTCCTTTTCTATGGAATGGAGTAAACAGAGTTTTATTTTTCAGCTCCCAGTAAGGATAGTAACCAAGGAAAGAGAGCAGAGATGAAATGTTCAAAAGTTTGATCTATTTATATCTTTCTTTCAGTAGAGGACCAGCTGGCAGGAAATCCCAGTCTGCTTCAGAAGTTTTTAGTGACTAAAAGAGATTGCTTTGTGGAAGGACTTCCACTTCAGGGATCAAATCTTAAGACTTTCATCATTCTGTAACAAAATATTGCATGTCCACTTCCTACAGAAGATGTTTTTTCTCACTCGTAATGTGGGTGGCTGTTTCTGGAGTAGACCTTCAAATTCCTAAGGATTGTAGAGCAATTTATGATCAGGCCATTGTGGCTTGGTCTCCACCTCAACTTGATCTGGATCACTACAACAATGTACTGCAGTGTATCATCCTTCTAAAAATTTAAGTTACTTTTCTTTTGTACTGAAGCACAGAAGGAGGGCAATGAAATGATTGGCTGCCTTTCTCTACTGGAAGTGGGCCTCTGAGCATGCACTGGCACATATGCAAAGCCTCCCTCTTACCTTCAAGACCGAAGCACTGTAACTCTCCTTTAGGCACTTTGCAGGACCACCTCAACTGAAGGAACTTCTTTGAAGCTTTGTCAAAGCAAAGTACTTCTTTGAAGATCTTCATAGCCCTATTGGCAAGCCCAAATGCCTCACAGATGGGCTGCTGAGTCAAAGAGACTGAAAGTGTAGTTTTGAAGTCTCTTGAGATAAAAAGGATTACAAAGGAAAAATCAATGTCAGGCTTTGTGAATTCAAAGAGAGGAAGAACAGATTTTTTTTCCTGATTTTACAGTGAAAGTAGAAGGTGATTAAAAATTGTGGGTGGAGTCCACTATTACAATATTACCTATCCTCCATTTATAATGCATATTCACTCTTTTATATTTGAGTATATGAAACTGTTATATCAATATCCATCTGAAACATAAAAATAAATCAGTGTGCTTGATGTTGAAACAGATGATTATATAAGATGTTTGAAATATCTACAATGCATATGTTTTCAGACTGTTCTTGGCCCATAAGCATCCATACAATGTAGATCAAAATAATGCTTAAAATTTGGTGAAATATACTCATGCTCCAAATTAGAACACACTATTATTTGATGTCAGTTGAACAGCAGGAGTCCAGAAAGTAATTGGTTTTAATTACATAGGGAAGAGTACAGCATGATAAACAGATATAGTCATTGATTTTAGGATATGTCAGAGAGTTATATCCTCTTTCCATCCCACCATTTCAAAGTCAATAAATCCATCTGTCTCCCATTTAAGCATCTCCCCAAAGGGAATGACCTCTTGCATTGTGTACTGCAATGGACTGTTTGAGGATGGTGCCTCATTTGTTTTAAAGGACTAAAAAACAATACACAGCTAACATCCATCCTTGCAGGCAGCTTGCATCTTGAAAGATGGCGGATATCAAGGTCATGAGCTAATAGAACCAAGATTGGTGAGCTAAATGCTCAGAGGAATAGCAGACTGAAATTGTAACTTGAACAAATGAAATCACGTTGCACTCAACTAATGAAGCTGTGAGTGTAATTTTAAGAAAACATTGAAAAGATAAATGGCCCTCTATCCAGTCCTCTAATCGCCACAATCTGCTAGTCTTGGAGAGCCATTTAGGGTTTTTTTTTAATTAGTTGACTGCCAATTAAAAAAATAAAATAAAATGAAACATTGGAACAAGATCCAGCATGCTGTGTTTGTGGATAGACTATGCTTGTTCGTATCAATTTATTTTCTGAGTTAAATGGAATTAAGTTCATAGATTTTCTTAGCCCATATTTTCTTGGTTTATGTATAATTTTAGAAAGCAATATACTAATGTCTAAAGTTGGGTGGAAACAGGGAATTAATATTATATATTCATTTTTTTAAAACTGCCAGAAATTCAGTAGTATCTAAAAAAAACCCCAAATAGATTATAATATATGTATTTTTCTCTTTAAAAACAAACATGAAAATATTATCCATTATTAAATAGAAAAGCAAACTGCCTGGAGGAAGCTGCTGTAAAAAAAAAAATCTAGGCTCGAGTTTTAGATTTTTATTCATTGGTGAAAAATATCCTGCTGTTAAATTATAAGTTTTATATTTAAAGCATTATTTTCAACTGTGCTTTCATTTAAAAAAAAACAAAGTGAGCATGAGTATATATTTCTTTTACAAAAGATAGGTGAAATATTTGCTTCTTATCCAAGTAATTTTAACTGGAAATGCCAGAGACTGAATCTGGGAATTGGAGTATACAAAGAATGTGCTGCGCAGTGAGTTGGGGACTCTTATCTGTGCGTTATTATACTGCTATAATTGATTGTTTGGACCAATGGATAACAAGGGCTCTTTCCTCACATGCATCTAACCACTACTTGGACACATATGCCCTGGCAGCCTTTTTTTCTACCATGTCTT
Organism: Vipera ursinii; assembly: GCF_947247035.1. NCBI lineage: Eukaryota > Metazoa > Chordata > Lepidosauria > Squamata > Viperidae > Vipera > Vipera ursinii. Next base: position 255,155,374 of record NC_139512.1, read on the forward strand.
GTCTCCAATCCACATGTGAGACACCTTAAAATTGTTAACTCTTCCACTATTTAAATAGTGTTTTCCCCTTTGAGCAGTTAATAACTCATGACAGTTTTACTGTGGGTACAGTGTGATGCACTATGCTGGCTATTTTGTTAGTGATGCTCGTAGATAGCCTGAGGGGTGGGGGTATCAGCCTAGTATCTCCTGGCCATTTTATTGGCCTTCCCCTCCAGTCCTGGGGTATTGTCATGTAAAAATAACAATAACAGAGTTGGAAGGGAACTTGGGGGTCATCTAGTCCAACCTCCTGCTCAGACAGGAAACTCTATACCGTTTCAGACAAATGGCTGTCCAGTCTCTTCTTAAAAACGTCCACTGTTGGAGCATCACAATTTCTGGAGGCAGGTTGTTCCACTGGATAATTGTTCTAGCTGTCTGGAAATTTCTCCTTAGTTCTAGGTTGCTTCTCTCTTTGATTATTTTCCATTCATTGCTTCTTGTCCTGCCTTCAGATGCTTTGGAGAATAGCTTGACTCCCTCTTCTTCGTGGCAGCCCCTGAGAGACTGGAACACTGCCATCATGTCATATCCAATACTAGCAACCGTTCCTTATATGTTTTAGCCTCCATTCCCCTAATCATCTTTATTGCTCTTCTCTGTGCTCTTTCTAGAGTCTCAACATCTTTTTTACATCGTGGTGACCAAAACTGGATGCAGTATTCCAAGTGTGCAAATGATTTTATGCTTGCGTACTGACTTCTAAGTGGCACGAGTTTTTTATATAAGGATGCAGTTGAGGATGCAAGCATCTTTACAAATATCACAGTTAGTAGTTCTCACGAGAAGATGATATGATGCTGCAGGTAAGGTATCTGCCAATAGTAATTTGAAGGTACATGGTGTGCTATGATAGGGAAACTTGTAAGCACTTGTGCAAAGAATAAACAGGTCAAAACTATTAATAGTCTACAGTCCTCTAATGATTATGTAAATTCACCAGCTTGTGAATTTCTTGACTGTGTAGCTGAATTTTCTTAACATTTTTTTCTGTAATTAGTGGATAGCTGATCTCTATGCCAAGTGAAGAAATCACAGTATCCCAAATGTCTTTGAAAATCCAATAGCTCATAGCATTCTAGTTCCTTTCCACACCATTGTATATGTGCTTATACATCCATCTGACCACATTACCTTCTCCAAAAGATGGAATTAATATTCATTCATAATACATACTTTTCATTAATATGACTTAATGCTGTTGTTTGAAATTTAGAACAAAAAAACCCCAAGTCTTACCATGTCATAACCTGGCTTTTTGGGTTCTCCTAAGTTGAAGATGTTATGAAGTGTTCTTGCTTTCTAAGACAATTGTTTTTTTAAAAAAATTATTTCTAAGATGCCTTCACTATTGTTGTTGTTAGTTGCACAGTCATGTCTGACCCATCGCGACCCCATGGACAACGTTCCTCCAGGCTTTCCTGTCCTCTACCATCTTCTGGAGTCCATTTAGGCTCACGCCTACTGCTTCAGTGATTCCATCCAGCCACCTCATTCTCTGTCATCCCCTTCTTCTCTTGCCCTCAACCTTTCCAAACATTAGGCTTTTCTCCAGTGAGTCCTTCCTTCTCATTAGGTGGCCAAAGTATTTGAGTTTCAACTTCAGGATCTGGCCTTCTAAAGAGCAGTCAGGGTTGATCTCCTCTAGGACTGATCGGTTTGATCGCCTTGCAGTCCAAGGGACTCGCAGGAGTCTTCTCCAGCACCATAGTTCAAAGGCCTCAATTCTTTGGCGCTCGACCTTTCTTATGGTCCAACTTTCACTGCCATACCTTGCAACTGGGACGACCATAGCCTTGACTATATGCACTTTTGTTGGCAGGGTGATGTCTCTGCTTTTTAGTGTGCTGTCTAGATTTGCCATTGCTTTCCTCCCCAAGAGCAAGCGTCTCTAAATTTCTTCGCTGCAGTCCCCATCTGCGGTGATCTTGGAACCCAGGAAAATAAAATCTATCACTACCTCCATTTCTTCCCCCCTTCACTATTAAGTCCAAATAATACTCAAGCCTGCTCAATTCTTTTGCTGCATGAAATGTACAATTGCCTCTTTTCCTCCTGAATAGAAGAACAAAAGTAAAGATGAATTAAATAGTTAACAATTTGCTGTATGTTCATGACACTTGGCATCTGCTGCTTCTATATTTCCAGGCTGTGAACATTAATGAAGTTCAGCTTCCTAAAGTTTTGAAAACACATTTATTTTTTTGTTTTGGAGCCCAAAGCTTTGCAAAATTCTTCTTGTATTTCCCTGCCAGTTTCACACTATTTTGATTGAAGTCTATTGTCAGCTTTATCAGTAAATAAGTTAATTTGGCTTATAGTAATTATGATGCCTGGGGAAACTCATGGAAAAGCCCTCTGTAGTCCTGTTGATGATTTCTATTAACTTAAAAAGTAAGAAAACAAACAGGAGCCATCAAATGTTAACAATCTCCCTTTTCTGTTCTACTCTGAAGAACTGATTATCTCACTGGCAGTCTATAAATCTTACTCTGCACTCAAGATTAAAGTGAACAAGTGAAGCAATAACAGGCAACACAGTTGATTATTCCAGGTTAAGTCCTGCTTTTCCACCCCATATTCCTACCTACTTAGCATTCTATAGCAACTGAGCATGCTCAGTCTTGACTGAAGTTTTTTTTTTTTATCTTCTATCTTATATAACTGAAAACTCCAGGGTCTATTAATAATTTCTTCTTGTATAATTAAAGTATAATTTAAATGGAAGACACATTAATGTGTTTGTGGAAAAAAAAGACTGAGGCTCACATGCATCTATTGTGGATATTGACTTTGTCAACTCACATCATCACCACTGTAATAAATTTTATTATCTATACAGTTCTGTAACAAGGCAATTTGAGAAAAAATGCACACATTCAAGTTTTATCTCATGGGCTAGCAAGTAGTATGCAAAACAGAAATGATGAGTTTTCACTTCTAAATGCAACTAATAAGCTCACTGTTACTGAAGAGGGATTATAAGAAACCTGTTGAAATATTGCTCATGTTTTAACACATGTATGAGGGGTGGGAAGCATTAACCATAAACAGTCTTTTTTTAGCTATGGTTCCAATGAAAATTATCTTCTATACTGTGATTTTAAATGAAGTTTCTATTTTTCCATAGAGCACAAAAAAGGAGATATTTCTTAAAAGGCTCTCACAGATGGAAAAAAAATCTTTCAGTACTTATTAAAAAATATTTCCATTTTTATAATGATACTAAAGGGCTCAAAAATATTTGCAGGGTTTGAACCAATGAGTCCTTCTATTGTCTCTGGAATATGATTTTTTTATTTTTTTGATTGCCTCACCTCCTTGATGTCAAGAAGTACTGGCCTGGTTTTCATGTTGCACCTTAAATTACAGTACTAATGAGAAGTACAGTACTAAGACTTGAGAATGTCCTTATTTGCAAACAAACTTTTGATATTCCAGACATTCCTCAAGACCTGATTATATCATCAGGCCTGGGTGTCCCATATTTATTTAGATTGCTCCACTACTGAGGTGGTTGTACTCACTCTCCTTGTTTGCTTGGAGTTTGTATATATTTTTAGTTTTAATTATCTTGACTTTTAATGCTGATTTTTCTAGTTTTAAATCTCTACTTTTATGTATGTATTCTTTTATGTTGACTATTGTACACTGCCAAGAGTTTCTTCTCATAGATAGGCAGCTACATAAATTTGATTAAATATTTTTTTTACTTCCATAATTTTCATTGCTAGTAAAACCATACACTTATCACATAATGAGTAACAAAGTTATATCTACAGCTACATGATAAACATTGTAGAATATTTATTTAAATGTTAGGAATTACCTATTTTAAATTTACATAATAGAATGTTACTAGAATGATCAGGATTATGCAGAAGTTTAGGTGTTATTAATTTGCATTCATCATTAGTTGCGTTAGAAGAATCAGTCTCTGCCAAGCTTTGGTAATCACCTGTAAACAAACAAAAGCCCAGAGTTTCCCAAGAGAGATATCAAATAAATCTCAAAAGCAGAAGACTAATGCCAATTGTACAAAAATGGTCCAGGGAATTGCAGAAGATCCAAGATAATAACATATACAATAAATACCTCTAGTTTTTGGTTGCTAGGAGTTCAAGATTCATGAAACCAGAACTCTTGGAACCATATATAAACCCCAACTGCCAATAGTCACTTTGCAAGTAGTGTACTAGTTCTGAGTAAAATCTTACTCAAGAAAGAGGACTTTCAGTCACTGAAGTCATTAAGGCTAGATTTAGCCTTAGTAGGTAATTTAGGGCTTATTGGTCAAAACCCACTATCACACAATAAAATGGAATGTTAATAGAGTTAATTCAAACTGGAGATATAGGCAGAACTTTCTAACCAATGAGCTTTTAAGATACTGGAAAGGTATCATCCACAATCTATGAGTCAATGAAAGTTGGAAAAAATGTTCAAAAGTTGGTGTATCACATACTGATTTCAGTGATTCTCTCATTTAGCAGGTGGAGATGTGATTCAACTTGTTAAGGTAATTGCCTCCTTTAAAATTGTATTAGTAATTTATTAACAATTACAGTAGAACGCTACAAAACATAATTCTAGGCATGACTATTGGGCTTTAGATAAGCATTTTTATTTAAAGTTTTTTTAAAGCAGTGACATTGTTTAATTATGGCTGTACATATTCAGTGGGATGGGCACCATATACATTTGTTGAATAAATAATAAATAAATATATTTTTGACTCTCATGTTTCATCATTTATATTGCTACCAGTGTTATCTTAAATATATGTATAATATTTTTCTCTGGAGTTTTACTAACTTTCATTTCAGATGGAGTAATTCCCCCCCCCCCCCATCATGTAAGATATTCAGCACAAACAGCCTTATCTTCTCGGCATTGCTTCTTGCAGGTTTCAAGGGTGATTGCAAAGGAAAGGACAGATAAAATCCCCAATATTCTGAACTCTCTTATCTTGTAGTCCAGCCAAATTAATCTACTGCCCTGTTCTTTATCACCATCAATATGCATTTCCCCCCTCTCCGGTGAAGTTAGATTTCATCTTCAAGTCATATATAGTTCATGCTTTAAAGAGCCTAAGTGAAAACTTATTACATTCTTGTTCACACAATTTCTTCTTCCATTCCTTTGGATTAAAAAAAACCCCAAGTACTTTTGTCAGACACTTTTCAGCTAAAAGAAAGTAGTGAGCAATAAGGTAAAAATTTCACATAGAGTGAAGTGTCACATGACACTGTAGTTCACTTAGGAAAATTAAAGTTTTCCATTTACTACCAGATATGTAGGCAGACTTCATAATAAATATAGTTAAATTCATATTTTTACTATCATATATTTTTACTTTCCTCAAAAGCAGTAGAGAAATAAACATATATATGCCATATAATCACAATAAAATACACATTCATGAGACAGCTACTATACAGACAATATCTATCCATTCCTTCCATTCTTCCCTCTGCTTCCTTCCCTCCTTTCTTCCTTTCCTTCCCTGGTTTCTTCCAAAGAATTTTTGGAATTGTAGTGCTATGTAAAAGTTTAATGAATCTTCAGTGGTTCTTCTCACAGAGATAGAATTTCCAAGATTACTGTATAAAGAGAGTAATAAATTAACCAGATTGTATCCTCTGTATTTTCTGATGATACCAGTGGTGGGATTCATATATGTGAACAACTAGTTCTCTGTGTGGATGCTGTTTCCGGAAGTCCATTCTGGGCCTGGGCAACAAAACATTAGCTACTGGTTCTGCCGAAGTGATGTAAACCGGCTGAATTCCACCACTCGTTGATACCCATTATCTTTTAGAAAGTCTAACCCACCTCAAATTTAATTGGCCTGCATATTGTTATAATAGCACAACCCACTATTTTATTACAAGAGCATAACTTCCAAAATATGAGTGGTGGATCCATAGTACCATCATTTCCTATATATATATACTTTCCTCATCCCTTTTGTCTCAGACATGGGAATTTACTTTCACTGAACTTGTGCAAGCCTAGTTTCTGTTAATGTTCAAGAAAGGGTCAGGGAAATGAAGAGGTCTAGATTTTTAGCTAATCCAGATACCACTTAACCATTGTCCTATTTTGTGCTGCATTATCAGACACAGTAGTACAAACACTCCATTTTGATCCAGAGGGCTTCAGCAGAACTTTTCTAATAGTTGGAGAAGGTGTTTTATAACTCTGAGGCATCTTCTTAGAGACTACAGGATGATAATTTAAGCATAAAAGTATATTGACAATCATATTCCTGTTATTTCACATTCCAGAAAGATAGTCAGAGAAAGCAATGCTTAACTGTTAAAATATGTATCCTACTTTTCCATCAGAAATTCAAGGCAGTGGCTCTATTTCCCCCCCACTTCCACCCCCACATACAACAGCAATCTTATGAGTTAAGTTGGCTCAAAATCAGCTAGTGAAGTTCATTGGCTGAGGGGGAACTTGAACTGGGTGTCCCTACATTTTAGCCACCACATCACACTAGCTTAGATCTCTGCTTCCATCTCATCTTCAGTCTCTGTCTATACACAAACTATTGTACTTTTGTGCAATACTAACTGCTTCTTCATTGTCCTTAGAGAAACAACAGAAAATTACTCTTGTCTTTAAATATTCATTGTGTGGAAGCAATATTTTAACTTTGACTTCTGTAATAATAAAAACAATAGCACTCATCTTTTCATGAAAAGGCAAGGAATGATGACTGATGACTTATTAAACAAACAGATTCTTTAGGAAACGTAGAGTGGTGTCAAGCAAAGTGCTACCTATGTATCTGAATTAAACTATTAGATTTGTTGGGATGTGTAGATTGGTCTTGATCTGCTTCATGCAGGCACTTCATGTACCTGAAGCAATATCCTTCCACAAAGCTTTAAGGCACAGCTCCTCCGTTTGATAAAAAGGACTTCTTCCATGTTCAGAAGCCACTCCTATTGCATGAAGTAATATGTGCAGGTGCTTTGTAGAGTTGTTTCAAAAGGGCATTTTCAGCAAACTTCCCATTGAAGTGAAGTATCTTCCAAAGATTTATATAGTTATCAGTGTTTCTTCTGGATTTATAGCTAGCTATTATTAGAAGGCTATTGGAAGATTGAGTGTGTTTTGGTAGTGCGCCCTTGGGAGACCAAGTCTTGGCTGGCTGAAGTCATAGAGGTGAAAGTAAAGTGAAGACATGTTTGTTCATTTTTTTATCCATTTCTTGTTTTGTGTGGATGGGGTGGGGTGAGGGTGGGGTGATGGGGTTTAGATATATCATTTCACCTCAGCTCAGCTCAACTACCTGATCAATTTTTGAAATGTAATCCAGAGTCATAAGGTGGCCGCAATTCAGTCTACAATACCCCAGAAATGATTCAATATAATTCCTGAACTGTAACCAAACTCCATCGCCCATAATTTAACATAAGAGGAGCATAAATGGCTGTTTGTGTTTTGCATCAGCATAGATTCCTATGTACTTGAGCTTGATAAGGAGATAAAGAATGTTCACAACTCATAGAAATCTTTTCAATGGTTTTTGTGCTATATTTCATTGCGTGAAATGTTTTGTGAAGGATGTTGATGCTCCTTCTGGCACATGGTAGAACTGATTGTTATTACTAAGGAAGAAGTGTAAGGAATTAATTCTCTAGGCAATAAATTAAATTTATCCAAGTCAGCTAATACAATTTGCAAAACCATATACTATTAAAATTCAGGCTAAGCTATCCTGAGCAATACTGAACAAGTAAGCATCTCTCTCAAGTCCTAAAAATTCTACCCCCAACTCCAGAAATCAGGTTTGGGCCCATCAAAAGGACGTTGATTTCAAAAGTCACTTTGATATGAAGATGGACTTGTTGGCTACTGAATCCAGGATTTCTTTCTCTCCTCTATTCCAAATGGCTTGTTCCAAATTCTGCCCATTTGGGCTTTGGCTTAATTCAATGCATTCTCTTATTGGGGTTTTATAAGACTGGGATTTCAGGATGTCTGGCTGACTTTGCAAATATCTCTTTATGAAGAGATACTGAAAAGGTGAACAGATATGGATTCTCTCTCTGTTGTTGACCTCAAAGGAAAGAAGTTGAGGAATTCTATGTCCCAGAAGTTGTAAAAGATGTGCATCTGGATATCAAAAAATAGCTGAACATTACATAAGCATTTTCCATGGAAACAAAAACAATGTTATTAATCTGTAGAGAATATCCCAAACATTTCATAAGTTATCAGGTGTTCATAAATGGACATGGAGTTATTTTTGAAAACAAAAGATGTTTTAATGATTTATTTTTGCATGCATTTTCAGTCTTGTTTTAGTTTTGTTTTGTCTCTGAGGACATGGTTGTAGGTTGGTATTTATTTTAAAATATTTATTATTTCTATTCTTTTATATTTGTGACATGCCTATCCCCTGCCCCACTCTCTAAAATGTCATATTTATAAATACACACACATACACAGAAATACACTCACACACACACTACCATATGGCAATACTTAGACTTTAAAACTGGGGTTAGGAAAACATGTCTTTTTGGATTGTACTTTTTACAATTCGGAAAAGATGCACAAAGTTTTTAGTTTTTCAATCAAGTAGAAAATTTCTGTTTCATTAGTGACAAATCAATTTCAAGAGGAGAGAAGGAATGTGAAGAAGTTATGGCTACATCTGCATGCCCTCTCACCTTTGGCTCAAGGATGCCTTATTAAATGTTGTTGTCCTCTTGATTCAGCTTTTCTCTCATCTGCAGACCATATCCAAGGCTTCCTAAATTCAAAATTATCTTCTCCCAGAAACAACTATGCTGATGACACACAGGGTCAGCAATCTGTCCAATCCCTATTAGCCAATTGCGGCAAGTCATTGGCGCTTGCTGAGTGAAGTGGCTGTCAGTTTGGACATTCTGTCATCTACTCTATGGACCAGATTTTGGAATTGATCAATGGGGTGGGGCAGGGACTTTTCATAAAGCAGGAATGGAAAGCCCAACCATCCTCCAGAAGAGATTCTGAGAAATTCCCCAAACCCAGCAGAGTCATCAGCCAGAACATAAAAGCTCCCTCACATTACAGTCTTTTCTGTTAGCAGGAAAATCACAAATTGCTGCACTTTAACATCCCCTAACAGCAAATAAAACACCACCACTCAATGGCCTGGTTAATGAAGCAGAATTGAGATTGGTTATGAGGACAAATCAAATACCATGTGCCATCTCATGGACTAGAGAAAAACATGCTAAATGACCTGTCTGGATATGCCCTATAGCTGTTATCTTGAATTTTTAAAACATTTACTGAATGTATCATCTTTCTACCACAAAGGATATGCAACAGATTTGCAGTATCTTTTTTTCCATTTTCTAAATTGTGATTTTGTAACCTTACTGGTCTATTGGTTGCATTAAAGAATCTTTTTTTTTTTGCTTATACTCTCACAAGCAATTAAGTATTGTGAGTCTATAAATAAAGTTATCCAGGGTTTTTAGTTTTGTTTTGTTTTTTAACACATCTACAAGACTTTTTCCTTTCATAAATGCCTCTTTTCTCATTTTTAAGAGATGATACTTATATGTGATAGAATGGCAGGAAGCCGGATGGTGGGAAAATGTAATTCCCCTGATGTCATCAATTTCAAATGTACTATAGCAGAGAAATCTCACATCAAGTGTCCCTTTGAAGATTTTCTGCCACAGAGATTAAAAATAGAATAGTTTGATAGTCTAGCCAACATGCAGCTGAGAATTAAACCACTGTAGAACTAAGAGAATGATAGCTCTACAACTATTAAGGAAATCCATGCCTTTTATCTCACTTCTATCAAGAATTCACTATTGGCCGCACAGCAACAATTTGTACTGCAATTTGGGATAGAAGATCTTTCAAACTTCTTCGTCACATTTGTGGATAGGGATATTGGGTGAACAACTTCTCTGAATTTCTCAAGGGCAAAAAAAAAAGTTGATGTCCAACAATTTGCCAAGTCTTCTTAGTCATAAAAGTACCATTGCTAAACATGGCCAATAGGAAGCGTTCCCTAATGAGGTTTTCTTTGGGATTTAATAAAAGAATAGGAAGCCAAGAAGCCTGTATAGGAGGCTGCGGAATTACTGGGGAGATGATAGGAAAGAGAAAGACAGCTGTGACATCTATAATAAGCCATAATGTCATAACCCAAATGATGAAGATGGATCATGTCATGGCCCAATTATGTAACATCATTAGTCTGACAAAAGTACTTCAGTCATATCAATTGCCCGATAATAGGCAAGTGGTTATTTGTGTGCCCCAACCCCTTTGCAGTATGCCTGTGGTTATGGAAGTTTGGTAGTAACTACATGTGTCATCATGTAGTTGTGCAAATGATGTGAATAATATAATTTGGATCATATCATGATGCCATGATGCAAATAATGTACAGTACATAAATTGCATAATTTGCAAGATGATATCATGACATATATAATATTACTTGCTTTTGCTTCCTTTGCCACACCTGTAAAAACCTATGATTCCCATACTCTCTTCTTTTTTGAAAAATATCTAAAGCAAATTATTTTCAATCACTGACAACTGGTGGAACCAACACTAGTAATATGGAGGCTAATAATACTGATTTATAGGATTGCTGGATAGGATATAATGTATGTGTAACTGTGAAATACTTTGTACACTTCAAATAACAACACCAATAATAATTCCTTCAAGTGTTCAGTTATTATTCCTAAAGACGTTGAAATGAAAAATGTTAAAAAATGATTTTTAAAAAAATTAAAGACATAATTAATAATGCTATTTGACACTTGTCCATATACATCTGGTCTGAATATGACCAGATTGAATATGATGTGATTCACATCCTTAACCTTTGCTTAGCTCTTTTTATTTCAAATAGACATCTTACCATAGTGTTTAAAACTGTGACACTAATGATCATTGTGCATAAACTGTCTCCAAGTGCTATCTACTGATGGACGTCAAAATCTCTTTCTCCTTCTTGTTATGATTCTTTATTGTAAAATGAACTTGTGCTGAATTGTCATTAAATAGAAGACCACCCTCCACCTTCCATTCAAAGATAGGTCTAAATATAATACAGTAGGCCACTGCATCTCTCCCACCCTTGGCTACATTTGAACTGAAAGATATAGAACTTTGAAAAACCTGTGAATCCTTTCAGACAGTGGTGCTTCTGAACACTTCATTTGTTCTGTTATGCAAGAGACAGCAAAGCCTTCACTGGCTAAGCAAACTGGTCCCAGCTAAACAAAAAATGTTCTTGAAATAGGCAGGAAAAGAGGGAAATGCAGATGGATACAGATCTTTGTAAGGTTCTGTGCTTTTAAAGTAAGCAAGAGGAATGGAAGGCAGCTTGACATAGACCAGGACAAAGGGAGAGAGAGATTCCAAATTTTCTTCTTTCACAGTACTTTTGGCAACGAGTCTATGGAAACATATGAACTTTTACATATATATGGTGAGAAAGATGAGTTCCTGTAGAGGAAGAAAAATGCTCAATGAGATTAGCAGGGGAGATCTTCACTGCTGGGATTCCCACCACAATGTTTGCTCATCTGGAAGGAATCTAGCTCTGCTGTTTGTATTTGATTAATAGCATTTTAACATACACCACCAAATTTAATACTTATTCAGTGAGAAAGGATAGTTATTTTTCAACTTGAGAAAGGAAAAAAAACCCCAGTGGGCAGTGGCTTCTGTAAAATGGGTCAAGTATATAGCCAGGACAAAATTGCCTAGATTTTTTTTTAAAAAAAATAATATTAATTTGCTTTAATATATTTAAGTTATACTACTGAGATTTGCTAGCCTCATTGTGATGAAGGTCATATGGGTTTATATTTGCACCTGAGATGATAGATAGATAGATAGATAGATAGATAGATAGATAGATAGATAGATAGATAGATAGATAGATAGATAGATAGATAGATAGACAGTTTCCTTTATTTGATAGCTTTCCAGAAGACAGACATCTGTCTGGAGGTATTACTGTTTAAAAGACTTTTCAGGCTTTCAAGTCAGCCTTGAAAGTTTCTCCCCTAATTACAAACTGCCCCATGAAAACTGCCTGACTACTATCCCACTGATTTTTGAGGATTTTAGCAATATTTGACATGGTAATTCTGTACTATCCAATTAGCTTCTTTATTCTTGTTCAATTTTATTACTTTGCTCCACTTGGAAGACAAGCCTTTCCTGCCCTTCTAATCCATGCCTGAATGTAAATACAAGAATTTAAGTGCAAACAATGTGACTAGTTATTAATACAGTCTCCACTCCACAATCCATTTCATAATTTGTCAATGGGATTTGCATACTGATGACAATTAGAAGAACTCTGAAACGTGTGTGGCATGAAGCTGTTGTACACTAATTCTTTGTTGCTCAATAAATGGAGAGATGAAGTTTGGATAATTTCCTCAGTAGGAACATTCTATTATTTTACCTTGGCTATAGCTGTTAGACTAACGTGGATTGGGAGCCAACATACTTTTTTATCTTCGGCAAGACTTCAGATTCTGGTGCTTGAAAATCCCTCCCTCCCCCCTCACCCTTGCTGAGTTTTCAATATTTTGGATGGGGTAGAAAAATGAGCAAGTCTACTATTTCCCTGCAAATATATGTGGTCTACCTTCTGATGTGCTACTTCACTCATCACTCAGTAACTGTAGTAATGGCCCAACAGCTGGCTTTGACTTTTACAAATAGATGTATAATCTTTCTCTTAAAATAATTCTAGCAGTAAGAGAAAAAAAAGAAAAAGGTCATATGCTGAAGGTCAGCAGCAAAAAGCACTCTGGACATATTTTAAAAACCTAGAAAGTTTCAATTTACTTTCCAAATGAACAGCCTGGCCTGCCCCAAAGTTGAGTTCCATCACAAGACATTCGACTATTGAAGGCTGCTGTCACAGGTGGCCAGTGGTGCAGCTGCAAAGAGCTTCCTGCCAAGGGGGCAACATGGGTCCACAGGAAGAAATGTTCCTTTCCTCTTTCAATCTGTTTTCAACTATAAAGGAAGACACAGCCTACACGCCTACAGAATATCTGCCTGCCCAGCAGTTTGGCTTCTGCTGTAGTAAAGCTCTGAGTAACATTTAAACAATGTGTGTATCAGGAGGATCAAATCATTCACAAGAGCTTTTAAAAAGGAAGAGGCCCTTGGCTTGCCATAATGCTACTCTGAAAAAAGAGTATAATATTAATGTGCTGCAGTTCTTGTCCTTTTATCCAACAGCTGGTATTTCTGAGAATATGCATAAAACTGTGTAGCAAGGTATGTACATTTTAAGGGTGTGGGAGATATGCCAAGAATTGATCCTCATTTTTCCTCTTTCCCAATTTGCTAATGTAGGCCATGTTGGAAGTGTGAACTAACACTTCATTAACAGTTCATCCTGAAATCATCAGGTAGCTTACAACAGTAGGCAAGAAACCTAATCCAGAGATCATGAAAGAATCAACAAGATCATGTAGCCAACATTTCAGTCTGGAAGGCACAAGACTGAATAAAGTCAAAGTTCAAATCAGACCACAATCTGGTAAGATATTTGAAGCAATGTTAAAGATATCAGAGCACAAAATACAAACGCATATACAAAATAAGGACATGATTTTCAGCACACTTCCATATGAAGAGCTTTGTATGAAAGATTTTCAACCTCAGTTGCAGTGCAGATGGCATATATATAATTCAGCACAGAATGCAGGACTACGCAGGAGCACAGGGACTCTAAACACTTTCAGAAAGCTTTTGTGCACTATCTGCCTCTCAGCTGATTTTTTTAAAACAGCAACACTTTTCCTGGAAGTTATTTGGCTGAATATGAGTTAGAACCTTCCATGCCCAAAGAAAACCATTCTTTCCTTCTGGCTATGCTGAGCATTGAGTCAATACTTACTTACTTACTTACTTACTTACTTACTTACTTACTTACTTTATTTATTTGTAGAGCATATTTGTGTCCTGCTGAAATCCAAAATGACTCTCAGAGGCTCACATATAAAAATGCAATATAAAACAAACCCAAAACACATGCACAAAACCCGCACAACAACTCTACAAGAATAGAAGTAAAATAAAAGATGGCAACAAGAATGTCAAATCAGAGGAAAGAACTCTGAAAAACCTCCATCTTTCGGAGCCTGCAGAAAACCAGCAAAGAGGGAATCAACCTGATATCTACAAGGAAACTGTTCCACGATGTTTGCTGCAACAAAAAAGCAGCTCTTCTTTGCCCCAGACTCCCAAACATCTCCAAAGCATGAGATTTTATTAATTTATCTCTGCTAGATCTGATTAGTTCAGCTGAAAGTAGCCTCCCCATCTCCTCCATATCTCCTGATCTTCAGGAAAGTTTAGGATTTGATTCCTCTTGGGATGCTGATATGAGAATACTGTGGAAAATCACTTTTTGTGGTAAGGAAGAGGGGTATAATCAACTACGGAACAGACATAGAAAAATGCATGATCATTGGCAATGAGATCTCAGCCAGAAACAATTCAAAATATAATTGTAATGGGCCCTAAGAATAACCTAATAGAATCAGAGGAAGAACCACAACCAAGACAAAGAAATTTGTGTCCAAGGAAGAAATGAAATTTGAGAATGTGTCTCAGGTTTGATCCTCCCTATTTCTCTTGAAGATGAAAGGAAGGGGGAGGGGAGTCACCATCTGTTACTGTAACTTTATAATAAAAGTAGTACTAGCATTTATAACTTTGATTTCGTTGTCTGGTTTACCTTAAAGTTCTGATGATAACTTAGGCTTCAATCTACCCTTCAGTCCGCTGTGCCCCCAGGAGGAACCCTACAATTCCATTTTATATTTTCATGGGCAACTGGGCATATTTCCCAATGAAGTTTTCACCTGCAACTATCTACCATTCATACTGTCTAACCCTTCCTTTGCAAGATCCAGTGTCATTCTGGTAAATTTTAAAAAATGCTCAGAACTGACATTTTGCTTTGTAATTTGTAAAGCTCCCATTTAGTTTCTTAAGTTAAAATACTGTTAAAAAAAACCCTCAGAATTGAGCTTAGCAGATACTATGGAAGATTTCATGAACATCATGATGCCCTTAAGCCCCATTCTATCCCAACTGTTGAACATACAAGACATTATATTTATTACAACTAGCTTCTAGACATGAACATTGTAAATTTCAACGAGATTTTTGAAATGTGGGTTAAAAAAGTATAAAGAACTAATCCATAAACACTGTTGTTCCATATATTGTTCATTGTCTAACAAGGTTTCCTTCTGTAAGTTTAAAAATCCTTTTTTATTCACTTTCCTGTAGTACCTTCTTTAGAGAATTGATCTAAATTATCATGTTTCCTTTTAAATCTTCACTGATTAAGCTCCTTAGTTTTAGGTCTTATCTTGTCAGCTACAAATTAGTGTCTAACGGTCCATCAGCTTACAAGATTACCTTCTTACTATGGTAATTTTTGGAGTCTTGAACAAGTATTGAGACAGATTTAATCAATGGAAACACTTTCTACTCCATAGTATTCCGGGATAACAAGTTACTGAGATAATTTCTCAGTGAGAAGAGAATATCTTCTAATTTAACCAGAAGGAATGGCTTCTGCAGGAAATGCTGAGAAGTTTCATTAGCTACATGTTTTAGCAAATCAACCTGATTAGCACCTCCTGAACTAAAAAGATATCAACACACAATGTTTGATTTATGCATGTCTCCAGGTTTTTGCACTACAGTTATGAATTAAAACGTGAAACCATCATGGCTGCATAACAAACTGAGGGACAAAAAGGACAAGTATAAACACAATGGAAAGAGAGGCACATAACTAGAACAGAATACCAGCAAATATCCTAAATCTGCAAGGACGTAGTTAGGAAAGCTAAGGCCCAGAATGAACAAACACTTGCGACAAATGCCAATAACAACAACAACAACAAACTTTATTTCAATATGTAAGGAATAAGAAAAAAGTCAAGGAAATGATTGGTCCACTAATGGGAGAAGATGGCTAGAAGGTGATGGACAACAGGGAGAAAGCAGAACTGCTTAATACCTTCTTTGCCTCTACCTTCATGCAAAAGGAAAAAAAATAACCCAATCTACCAAAAGCAGCACCTTGAGAGATAGAGCAAGAATGGAGGTCAAAATAGGCAAGAACTATTAGCCTTGGTGGAGCAGTGGGCTAATGCCTCCTTAAGTAACACCAGCTGCCTGCAATTAGTGCAGGTTCGCATCCCACCAGGCTCAAGGTTGACTCAGCCTTCCATCCTTCCGAGATAGGTAAAATGAGGACCCAGATTGTTGGGGGCAATTAAGCTGAGTTTGTAATAATGCCGCTTGGGGTGTGTGTGAAAGCCCTAATAAGCAGGCATATGCATAGAATGAAGGCTACTGCTAAGCACATTGGTTTGTGCTTAAATTGTAAGCCGCCCTGAGTCTTTGGAGAAGGGCGGGATATAAATGGGATTTTTTTTAAAAAAGAACTTGGTAAGAAAACACCTATCCACTCTAGGTGAATTCAAATTGCCAGGACCAGATGGCTTACATCCCAGGGTCCTGAAGGAGCTAGCAGTTGTTTTCTTGGAACCACTGAACAAAATCTTTCACAGCTCCTGGAGCACAGGGGAATTGCCAGAGGACTGGAAAAGAGTTGATGTGATTCCAGTCTAAACAAAAGGGGGAAAAGTGGATCCAAGAAACTACAGAGCAATCACCTTAATATCAATACCTGGGAAAATCCTGGAAAAGATAATCAAGCAGTGGATTTGTGAGCTTCTAGAAATGAACAAAGGGGTCATCAGAAGCCAGCATGGATTTGTAAAAAACACATCACGCTACACAAATCTTATTGCTTCTTTTATAAAGTGCCTTGGTGGAGCAGTGGGCTAATGCCTCCTTAAGTAACACCAGCTGCCTGCAATTAGTGCAGGTTCGAGTCCCACCAGGCTCAAGGTTGACTCAGCCTTCCATCCTTCCGAGGTAGGTAAAATGAGGACCCAGATTGTTGGGGGCAATAAGCTGACTTTGTAATAATGCCGCTTGGGGGTGGGCAAAAGCCCTAATAAGCAGGCATATACATAGAATGAAGGCTACTGCTAAGCACATTGATTTGTGCTTTAGACTGTAAGCCGCCCTGAGTCTTCGGAGAAGGGCAGGATATAAATGGGATTTTTTTAAAAAGTGACTAAATTAGTGATCAGGGAGATGTGGATATAGTATGCTTAGACTTCAGTGAGGCATTTTGTAAAGTAGTCTACTTCTTGGTAAGATGGTAATCCATCCACTAGATGGATTCACAGTGGGCTCACCAACTGCACTCAGTGCTTAGTGCTAAATGCAACTACATTTACATGGAGGAAACCATGCAGTGAGGTCTCCCAAGGGTCTGTTTTTGGGCCAGTGCTCTTCAACATTTTCATAAATGATCTAGATGAGGGGATAGAAGGGAAGGTCATCCAATTTGCAGAGTTCAGGATAAATTGCACCAGAGAACTAGGTACAATTAGGGAACTAGGTATGCCTAGCCCAGGGGTAGGCAACCTCGGCTCTTTTATGACTCATGGACTATGCTAACTCAGGAATTCTGGGAGTTGAAGTCCATGAGTCATAAAAGAGCCGAGGTTGCCTACCCCTGGCCTAGCCCAATGAAGAGAAGAATTAGGTGTGATATGATAACTGTCTTTTGGTAAATACATGAAAATAGTGGGCTGTGGGCAGAGTCAGCCTGCAATACTGCATTTAACCACTGAACCCTAAATGCAGTATAGGGAAGAGCAATATAGAGCAGAAATGTTGTGATCATTTATTGCTAACTTCTGAATAATTCACTTTTTAAATAAGGTTTTTAAAACTTTTCATTCAGTGAAACCTGGTTTTAAGAAAAATGGAATTCCTGATCAACAAGCAAAGCTCAAATGATAGAAAATTTGCTCTGTTTGAGTAACCTTTTTTAAAAAAAAATATTTTGCACTTTGTTTTCCTGGAATCCCATAAAGCGCTCACAATATTCTAGCATTCTGTAGAACATGGTTTGAAAAACTCTTCTGTAAATATTAAAGATAATGATTTCTTAGAATTATTTCTATCAAAATCCAAGTTTGGGAGAAAGTTAAAATCAGTAACTCTAATAATGCTTTTTGCATTATTTCAGTTTAGATTAGAGTTACTCTTCCTTTAGATTTCTTTTCCCAAATTGCTTAAGTCTTCAGCATATGGTTGCTTATAGTGTTCCTGTAAAGAGCATCATTGTAGAATTTTAAAGCATGCATAATTTCTCCTATGTCATAAGGAGTCATTGGTGGTACAATGGGGTTAACTGAAAAAGTGTTTTCAATATTATTTATCCCATAAAACTTTGCTGCAGCTGTTTCCTACATTTAGGTAACAATAGCTAATCAAAATATATTTCTATCAATGGCAGTCAACACTCACTTCTCTGAGATCTTCATTTTTTTAAAAGAACTGTTAAGTAAGCACTGTGAAATGCATATTATTAAAGAAGCAACAGCAGTGGAATATTTGAGCCTCATTTCTAGTTTTAATGCTATGAGGGAAATGATTTCTATTGTTTCCAGTTGGAAAGTAAATAAGATATATATCTGATTTCACAGAAATCCAGCATAGGCAGGAGAGTGAAATCAGAGCAGTTAACTCCAAGTCCCCAAGAAAATCCATTTAGTATTAAGAAAAACCAAACATCCATATTTTAGTGATATCATATTCTCTAGCTTTATGGATAGGTGATATGTGATCCTCACTCATGAAAAAAGTAGGCATACATTGTACCAGATAAGAGTAAAATATTTAGAGCACAAAAACACAAGTTAGCCTCTTGAAATTCTTCACTTAGCTGATGTAAAGGGAATATATATATTGATGAGATTATTTCACAGAATTTATCCCAAGAGAGAAAAAAAAAACCCTCCCTCTCCCACCCTTCCCATTGCTATTCATTTTTCTTATGTCCCATATTGCATATTTGAGATATTGTCTTTTTCCAGATTGGGTGCAGTTGTGACCTTAAAATGAATAGACCAGTCACCACCCTCGATAATATTACTGGCCATGTAATATAGAAATGTGTCTTGGGTCCTTTCTGGTTGAGATATTGTCTTTTTCCAGATTGGGTGCAGTTGTGACCTTAAAATGAATAGACCAGTCACCACCCTCGATAATATTACTGGCCATGTAATATAGAAATGTGTCTTGGGTCCTTTCTGGTTCCACTGCAAGGCTTGTTGCAAATGGGGCATGTTCAATTTTGGAAAGTGAGTGTTGAAGCAATTTCATTAGGTGAGATTGTTGCATGAAAGAATTTCAGCAATTATTGGCAAGAATCTGGTACACACACATACCACTCCCCTCCCCGCAGCTTCTGGTCTTATGACTATTAAAGTGATATCTCTCTCTCTCTCTCTCTCTCTCTCTCTCTCTCTCTCTCTCTCTCTCTCTCTCTCTCTCTCTCTCTCTCTCTCTCTCTCTCTCTCTCTCTCTCTCTCTCTCTCTCTCTCTCTCTCTCTCTCTCTCTCTCATTTTATTTATACAGATGGGATTTGGCAGAAAACTGAGGTATACCTTGTTGTGTGATGGCCAGAGTAAAAAAAGAAAACCAACAACTGTGACTGGCTGACAGTGCTCTATGCACACTGTAATCTTACAAAAATTCAATAGGCTTAAACATAAAGTGTCAGAGCAAACTGATCAAGCTTGACTTCCTTGTCACTGGGAAATTAGAGGGCTTGGTGTGACAGGAAGGCTGGCATCTGGAGCAGCCATTGTGTCCTTGTCTGTAGGGAGGGAAATGATTGCTGACAATCAAATATTCTCATTTTATTTATACAGATGGGATTTGGCAGAAAACTGAGTGAATATTTGCCAAATATCTTGCTTTCAATTTCTGTGAGAAGCCTTTAAGCAAAATCAAAATGACCCCCCGCCCTGCCCCAAAATGGCTGCTCGGTGATTTCAGCTCTGCTCCACCTTTAAGTACATTGATTTCAATGGAAATGTTAAGTGCCTCCTTCAATTTCTTTGATAGAAATCTGCACTTAAAAAAATTAATATCAACCCCTCCCTGAAAAATGGATTTCATATGACTTTTATTTTTACTCAGCAATTGACATTCATTTTAGCCCAAACAGCAGTCCAAAACCAATATCCTACCTAGTCACCTTCCAGGACCCCACAACTTTATTTGCCCCTGTAATTGCTACTGAAATGCTGCTACCAATAGATAAAATATCTTCCTTGGTCTTTGTTCACATTACCCTTTTTGCACATGTGTCCAAAGTTCTTAGTGCAAAGGAATGTCTCTTTACTCTCCAAAAATGGGGTACTTTATAAGGAAAACATTTGGAATGATATTTCCTTCCTCCCCAAGACTTCCTTCTTTTTGATAATAAGGAGGCCTTGCTTATTTTTTAACCTCTCTAACCTTTTCCCAGTCAGTTAACTACTTGGCATTGTGGTAAAGAACTTTGTTAATGGGCTACAGGAACACACTGCACTGAACCTAAGACCTTGTCAAACAGCCAACAAGTTGTTATGAAAGACAGACAGGTTAAAGAACATCCCAACTCTTGCTTCCTTGTTTTTATTTTGTTTTGTGTTTATTTATCTGGAAAGCTCTTGTGATGACAAAAGAGTCAAAGGGTCAGTTGCAATTATCTCCATGCAGAAGAGTGAAACCTGCCTGTCTAGTTAACTATGATATTTTGCCTCTGGGTTAGAGTTAATACCCCGTCATTCATGGCACCTTTTAATACTTAACAGTATTAATCTCAGAATCTCACAAGCCTATACAGCTGGTGTAACTCTGAGCCACTTCTTCCAACTTCTATAACAAGAAATTAGATGGATCCCAATTAAAAAAAATAATAACAACATGCCTACTGCAATTCTTGCTAAGGAAAGACTAAATTCCCGTAGACCCCTGAGAGTAAGGGCAGTGAAATATGCATAGTGGGTTAAGGAATTTGGAAAAGGAGTAATAATAATAATAATAAGTTGGAAGGGACCTTGGAGGTCATCTAGTCCAACCCCCTGCTATACCATTTCAGACAAATGGCTGTCCAGTCTCTTCTTAAAAACTTCCAGTGTTGGAACATTCACCACTTCTGGAGGCAGGTTGTTCCACTGGTTAATTGTTCTAACTGTCAGGAAGTTTCTCCTTAGTTCTAGGTTGCTTCTCTCCTTGACTAGTTTCCATCCGTTGCGTCTTGTCCTGCTTTCAGGTGCTTTGGAGAATAGCTTGGCTCCCTCTTCTTTGTGGCGGCCCCTGAGATATTGGAACACTGCTATCATGTCACCCCTCGTCCTTCTCTTTATTAAACTAGACATACCTGAAGTAGCCGAAGGACCACTCGGGACGACAGGCTAGTAACAACAGGTTTATTTAAGAGCAAGGCTACTTAGAATAACTTGTCCGGCTTCTATAGCCGGCAGCTGGTAGCGAGGACCAATCAGCGTTGTTCATTTTGGCGCCCTGTCAGGCAGGGACCAATCCGCGTCGTCTTCTGTTGACAGCTCCGGCTTCCGCGTGTCTTGGTGTTTTGACAGCCGCGAGCTGTCAGTGGTTGCGCCTGCGCCGTACGGTGGACGCTTTGACAGCTCAGGCTTCTTCGTAGTCCGGCGTTTGACAGCCGCGAGCTGTCAGTGGTGGCGCCTGCGCGGTGCAAGGAACTTTGACAGCTGTCAAAGTTCCCGCGTGTTTTCCTGTCAGGCTGCTTTTAGTTTCTACCCTTTGTTGCTGCCGTATTATTAGAACTGTTAACATCTATACCTATCTATTACAGAACTGTTTACATATATAATACACCCCTTACCCCTCCCCTGGTGCGTTTCCGTCCTCTTGGATGTTTGAACCTGCCCACTGATAGTCTTTTAGGTAGGTGGGTGGTCTCCGATTCCTGGTCGAGCGGCGAATGGGTGGAGGTTGGTCTGGTTCCGGATCTTCGTTTTGGTGTTCTTCTTCCTGGTTTGGGATAGGCAGCATTTCCGGTGGGGGCTGTATGCTGGCGTTGGTTGGTTGCTCAGAATGGTGTGGTGGTTGTCTGGGTCTGAGCTGATCAATATGGCGGCGCATGTTGCCCTGTGCTTGCGTAGCTATAAGGTATGATATGGGCCCTGTTTGTTTTATTACTGTCCCTTGGACCCACTTGTTTTTATCTGTGTATGATCGTGCCCAAATCAATTGACCTGGGGTGAGTGTGCGGCCAGGGTGGGGGTGTTGTTTTTCTTCTGGATACGTGTCCGGGTGCAGTCTGTCCAGACGTGTTATTAGCCTTCTCCCCCATCTTAATTCCGCCGGTGATTTGCCGGTCGTGGAGCATGGTGTTGTGTGTTGTGCTAAGAGGAACTGGCTGAGGCGCCTCTGCCAGTTTCCTTTAACGAATTTTTTTAATGCTTCTTTTGTGGATCGTACCATAATTTCAGCCATTCCGTTTGACGATGGGTGGAACGGCGCCGACGTGACCAGCCTAATACAATTCTTCATAGCGAAGATCTGAAATTCACGAGAAGTGAATTGAGGTCCGTTGTCAGAAACTATGGTGTCAGGTAGGCCGTGGGTAGCGAATATTTTTCGTAAAGCTTGAATAGTGGCTTGGGACGTTGTTTTTCTAAGGGGTGTGACTTCCAGCCATTTTGAGTGGCTGTCTACTACAATTAAGAAACTTTGGCCTTGGATGGGTCCAGCAAAATCTATATGTATACGTGACCAAGGGTTTCTGGTAGTCTCCCATTTATGGATTGGAGCCTGGGGTGGTTCATTCCTGGTCTCTTGACAGGCATAACACCCCCCCACATACTTTTCTATTTGTTTATCTATGCCCGGCCACCACACATAACTTCTAGCCATCGCCTTCATTTTTACAATTCCAGGGTGTCCTTCGTGTAAAATTTGTAATGTTTGGTCTACGTTTTTCTCTGGTATGATAACCCTATTTCCCCACAGCAGGCATCCTCTATGTGTTGAGATCTCATTTTTTCTGTTAAAATAAGGTTGGAATTGAGGTTGTGGATTTTGAGCTGGCCATCCTGTTGTGGCCCATTTGAGGATTCTGGCAAGTATTTTATCTTTGGCAGAATTATTAGCTATGATGTTTGCAGTCAGGGGGCATTCTGGAAGTTGGGAGATTGCTAAAATCTGGCTGGCTGGGGCTGGGTCTGAGTCCCTGGTTTGTATGGGCAGTCTGCTGAGGCAGTCAGCATGTCCCAATTCTTTACCTGGTTTATGTATTAGTTGATAGGAATAGGCTGCTAAGAAGGTTGACCATCTTAGCATTCTCGGGGAGAGTATTTGTGGGGTAGTTTTATTCCACGTGAATATGCCTAGCAGGGGTTTGTGATCTGTAATTATGGTAAATGGTCTTCCATATAGGTAATCGTGAAATTTTTTGACCCCTGCTACTATTGCTAGGGCTTCCCTGTCAATTTGGGCATAGTTTCTTTCAGCTTTGGTTAGAGTGCGTGAATAGAAGGCTATGGGTCTTTGTGTGCCGTCCTTGAATATGTGACTTAAGACAGCCCCGATCCCATAGGGAGAGGCATCGCAAGCGATGCATATTGGGGTGTCCTCCCTGAAAAGGGTGATAGTTGAACTGTGACAGATAATCTTTTTTAACGATTGGAAGCTACTCTCATGCTCTTTGGTCCAGGACCAAGTTGTACCCTTGTCTAGGAGTCTATGCAGAGGCTCCGCAATAGTGGCCTTATGGGGGATGAAGGCATGGTAAAAGTTTAACAATCCTAAAAAGGATTGCAGCTCTTGTTTGTTCCTAGGACTGGGTGCGGTCTGAATAGCCTGCAGTTTTTCTGAGGTGGGGTGAATGCCCTGGCTATCTATTTTGTACCCTAGGAATTCAGTGGATGTAACTCCAATAGAGCACTTTTCCCGCTTAAGTTTGAGGCCGGCTTCTCTGAGCCGGCTCAGCACAGCTGACAGCCTGTCAGCTAAGTTTGCTTCGTTTTCTCCGGCGATGAGAACATCGTCGAAATAGGGGCAGACCCCGGGTATTCCCTTCAGGGTCTTCTCCATGATACCCTGAAATATACCCGGGGCCGCCGATATGCCAAATTGGAGCCTCTTTACCTTAAAGGCACCGCGGTGGGTGACGATTGTCTGGGCCTTCGCAGTGTCTTCAGTGACAGGCAGCTGTAAATACGCCTGTGTGAGATCAAGCTTGGCGAAAAGGGCGCCAGAGCGGATGGAAGCAAATACGTCCCTTACCGCTGGCACCGGGTAGGCATGGGGGCTGAGGGCTAAGTTGACTGTCGCTTTATAATCAGCGCACAGTCTTACTTCCCCGTTAGGTTTGATTGGAGTGACGATGGGGGTCTCCCAGGTTCCCCCTTCTGTTGGCTCCAGTACCCCTAGTCCTACGAGGCGATCAAGTTCGTTTTCGATTTTTTCCTTAAGGGCAAAAGGTACCCTCCTGGCTCTTATCTTAACTGGTTGGATTGCAGGGTTTAGCTGTAAGGAGATGGGGGGGGCCCGTGTATTTCCCTAAAGTGCCGTCGAAAACGTCGGCGAACTTATCGCAAACGGCTTCTAGGCTGGGCGTTAGGATGGTGTTAACCCCCGTTAAAGCGATACCTAGTGGGCTGAACCAGTTTAGTCCTATCAAATTGGTACGGTTTCCTGGTGTAACTAAAACCTCCAGGGGACCCCTGAACCCCTTGTACTGCACTACGACCTTGGCTTTTCCTTCCAACGGAATGGGGGTTTTCTGGAAGTCAGCTAGGTGTACCTGAGTTTGTTTCAGGGGAATTTGTCCCCGGCCCTTCTGACAGATCTCCTGATAGGTTGTCAGAGAAATTAAGGAAACTGCCGACCCAGAATCTACTTCCATGTGGCAGGGCACCCCCTGAATTCTGACCCAGACCTTAACCTTGGAGCTTATGCTGTTTACTCTGTCCACGGTCTCTACCAGGGGCCCTGGGTGGGGTTCTCTGCTGGCCTGGTCTGCTGGCCTACCTGGGGGGTTTGCCTCCACCTCATTGATGTTGTCCCGGCCCTTGCTGCGGCACACCGGCTTGATGTGGCCAGTCTTCCCACAATTGTGGCATTTCGCGTTCCTAAAACGGCAGCTTCCTCGGGCATGATTGCCCCCGCAGCTGGCACAGGCGGCTCATTGCTCGTAACGCGGCGGCGGCGGTGGAGGGTTCCTGGGTCCCCGGCGGTCCGACGTTTTTCCCCTTCTTGGCTGTCGGTGCTCCATTCGGCGCTGCAGGGCTTCTCCGTCGGTGAAATCCACCGACTCTCCGCTGTCGCTGAAGGCTGCGCTTTCCTGGTAGACGGTCGCGGGGGTCTCCGGGGTCGTGTTGGTCGGTTTCTTCTTGTGGCTGTGTTCGTATGCCATGATTTCCCTGGTCAGCTCGGCCAGGTTCATGTCGGGTTTGGACGTCAGTTTTTTCTGTAGCTTCTCGTCCCTCAGACCGATCACCACCTGGTCTCTGATGCGGTCTTCCAGGTCGGGAAAACAGCAGTTCCTAGCGGCGTGTCTGACCCCGGCGATGAATTCGTTGGCGGGCTCGTCCTGCCGTTGCTTCTTTTGTGCGAATTGCACCCGCCAGTACAGTTCTGATCGAGCCGGCATGTAGTATTTGCTCAGCTGGTCCACCAAGTCCACATAGGAGACTTCAGTGATGGGCACTGGGCTGAACAACCCAACGGCTGCATCGTACACCGGGGGCCCGCTGATGTACAGCAGAGCGGCGGCCTTTGCTCGGTCGTCAGTGATCTTACTGATGAGGAGGAATCCCTCGACTTGGCCGAGGTGTGATTGCCATCTCTCGGGATGGCGGGTATCAAACTCCCTCACACGGCCGAAGTTTGCCATGTCGTCCGGTCCTGGGTTGCTCCGATGGAAGTTAAAACTTCCGTGACAGCTCTTGCCGGGAACTCCTTTCCTCGGCCGTGACTTCAGCTCCGGAGCGATCCCACCTTCGTCGCCAGTGAAGTAGCCGAAGGACCACTCGGGACGACAGGCTAGTAACAACAGGTTTATTTAAGAGCAAGGCAACTTAGAATAACTTGTCCGGCTTCTATAGCCGGCAGCTGGTAGCGAGGACCAATCAGCGTTGTTCATTTTGGCGCCCTGTCAGGCAGGGACCAATCCGCGTCGTCTTCTGTTGACAGCTCCGGCTTCCGCGTGTCTTGGTGTTTTGACAGCCGCGAGCTGTCAGTGGTTGCGCCTGCGCCGTACGGTGGACGCTTTGACAGCTCAGGCTTCTTCGTAGTCCGGCGTTTGACAGCCGCGAGCTGTCAGTGGTGGCGCCTGCGCGGTGCGAGGAACTTTGACAGCTGTCAAAGTTCCCGCGTGTTTTCCTGTCAGGCTGCTTTTAGTTTCTACCCTTTGTTGCTGCCGTATTATTAGAACTGTTAACATCTATACCTATCTATTACAGAACTGTTTACATATATAATACAATACCCAATTCCAGCAACCGTTCCCTATATGTTTTAGCCTCCAGTCCCCCAATCATCTTTGTTGCTCTTCTCTGTACACTTTCTAGAGTCTCGACATCTTTTTTACATCGTGGTGACCAAAACTGGATACAGTATTCCAAGTGTGGCCTTACCAAGGCATTGTAAAGTGGTATTAGTACTTCATGTGATCTTGATTCTATCCCTCTGTTAATGCAGCCTAGCACAGTGTTGGCTTTTTTGGCAGCTGCAGCACACTGCTGGCTCATATTTAAGTGATTGTCCGCTAGGACTCCGAGATCTCTCTCACAGTTACTACTATCGAGCAAGGTACCACCTATACTATACCTGTGCATTTGATTTTTCCTGCCTAAATGTAGAACCTTACTTTTTTCACAATTGAATTTCACTTTGTTAGATAGTGCCCAGTGTTCGAGTCTCTCCAGATCCTCCTGTATCTTAAGCCTTAAGCTGGTGCCTTTCTTAAAATGCAGGCTCTGCTTTAGTGTCTGCCCTTAGCTAAAAGCAACTTTTTTAAAAATATAAGAAATAGTCATTTCAGCCTAGAATGAACACAATGGGATGCCATGAAGTGTGGAGATTGACATATTATTCTAAGTTTAAAACAAGCCACATTATGACTTAGCTTTATATGTGAACTCCATTTCTATCTGGTTTAATTAACCAGTTTGTTTCCTGATTCTCTCTTTCTCTCTATCTTTGATCTATGTTAATAATTGGACTCCAGATGCTGTTGTTTTTTTAATTGTTTGAGAAAAAAAATACCTCTCCTTTCCAATATAATAGCAGAGGTTTCCACAGAAAACATTTTTTCAGAAGAGAAAACAGTGTTAAATAATAGACAGGCCTCTATTTTCTTCCTCCATGTACCCTGGAAAACTATAAAATGACATATTTAGCACTGGAAGCAAAATATGCTGACTCTATAACATTAGTCTAGTTATGCCAGAGATAAAGATCACTTAAGACCACTTTCTTCCTTCAAATCTTGATGTGGATGCTGCATTTTCCTTAGCTCTTATTATCACTGAACTGAATCTTAACCTAATACTTGTACTTAATCTAATGACTTGTATTTATTTCCTAACTTTTTAGTTTAGTTTAGTTTTAGTTTTATTAAATTTTTATACCGCCCTTCTCCCGAGGGACTCAGGGCGGTGAACAGGGCATATGATAAAAATACAAAACTACAAAAGTTAAAATAGAATTAAATTAATGCCCAAGATAAAACAATAAAATATACAAATATTTAAAACCCAAATTAACTCCCCATCAGGCTAGGCCAGCTTGTTCAAACAGGTGGGTCTTTAACCCGCGCCGGAAGGAGCGGAGATCCGGTGCCATCCGGAGCTCCACCGGCAGTTGATTCCACAAAGCCGGGGCGCCCACAGAGAAGGCCCTCCCCCTGGGGGCCACCAGCCGACACTCTCTGACTGGAGGCACCCTGAGGAGGCCCTCTCTGTGGGAACGCACAGGGCGGAGGGGAGTTGACGCCGGCAGCAGGTGGTCCCTGAGGTATTCCGGACCCATGCCATGTAGGGACTTAAAAACCATCACTAAGACCTTGAACCTCACCCGGAAGACAACTGGTAACCAATGTAGCTCGCGGAGCAAAGGTGTAACATGGGAGTACCGGGAAACTCCCAAGACAACTCTCGCGGCCGCATTCTGTACCAGTTGGAGCCTCCGAGTGGTCTTCAAGGGAAGCCCCATGTAGAGAGCATTACAGTAGTCAAGGCGAGAGGTCACGAGCGCATGAGTGACCGTACACAGGGCATCCCGGTCCAGATAGGGCCGCAACTGGCGCACCAGGTGAACCTGGGCGAAAGCCCCCCTAGTCACAGCTGCTACATGATCTTCCAAGGTAAGTCGTGAATCTAGGAGGACTCCCAAGTTGCGAGCCCTATCCACGGGGGGTAACAGCTCACCCCCCCCATAGAAAGGGATGGAACATTTTGAATGTCCCGGGATGCCGGAATGTACAGCCACTCAGTCTTGTCCGGGTTGAGTTGAAGTCTGTTCCTCCCCATCCAGACCCGAACCGCCTCCAGGCAACGGGACATCACAGCGAGGGCATCACTGGGGTGGTTTGGGGTAGAAATAAAAAGTTGGGTATCATCAGCATATTGATGATACCCAACTCCAAAACCACGAATGATCTCACCCAGCGGTTTCATGTAGATGTTGAACAGGAGAGGCGAGAGAACCGACCCCTGAGGAACTCCACAAACGAGAGACCTAGGGGCTGATCTCTGCCCCCCCTGCCAACACCGACTGCGAACGTCCCAGGAGATAGGAGGAGAACCACCGAAGAACTGTGCCTCCCACTCCCAATCCCCTGAGACGCCGCAGCAGGATACCATGGTCGATGGTATCGAAAGCCGCTGAGAGGTCTAATAGGACTAGGACAGAGGAACATCCCCTATCCCCTACCTTAAAGGTAGGGGTTGGACATATTGGAAGTTTATATTACATTCCAAAGCCTGATGGTTATGCTAGACATGAGGATGTACATTGTGCACTATGAATATATGTATATGAAGATACAGATAGATAGATGATAGATAGATAGGCAGATAGCTAATACATGAACATATATTTGGATTTGGATGAGGGGATAGATGGGGAACTCATCAAATTTGCAGATGACACCAAACTGGCAGGAATAGCAATACTCTAGAAGATAGGCACAAAGATCTTGGCAGACTTGAGCATTGGGCGCTATTTAACAAAATGAAATTTAATGGTGAAAAAAGTAAGGTTCCCACATTTAGGCAAGAAAAACCAAATGCACAGATACAGTATAGGTGGCACCTTGCTCAATAGTAATAACTGTGAGAGGAATCTTGGAATACTAGTGGACAATCACTTAAATATGAGCCAGCAGTGTGCTGCAGCTGCCAAAAAAGCCAACATAGTTCTAGACTGCATTAACAGAGGGATAGAATCAAGATCATGTGAAGGGTTAATACCATGTTATAACACCTTGGTAAGGCCACACCTGGAATACTGCATCCAGTTTTGGTCACCATGATGTAAAAAACATGTAGAAATTATAGAAAGAGTGCAGAGAAGAGTAACAAAGATGATTAGGGGACTGGAGGCTAAAACATATAAAGAACGGTTACTGGAATTGGGTATGTCTACTTTAATGAAGAGAAGGACTAGGGGTGACATGATAGCAGTGTTCCAATATCTCAAAGAAGAGGGAGTCAAGCTATTCTCCAAAGCACCTGAGGGCAGGGCAAGAAGCAATGGATGGAAATTAATCAAGGAGAGAAGCAACCTGGAACTAAGGAGAAATTTTCTGACAATTAGAACAATTAACCAGTGGAACAATTTGCTCCAACACTGGACGTTTTTAAGAAAAGATTGGACAACCATTTGTCTGAAATGGTATAGAGATTCCTGCCTGAGCAGGGAGGTTGATTAGAAGACTTCCAAGGTCCCTTCCAACTCTGTTATTCTATTATTATTTCATAATAATAATATTTTATTCAAAAGTTCCTCATTTTGTTTTAAGAATAAAAGCAATATTCTTTGGGGCACATCTTCTCATTTTCAGAAAAGGCTTAAGGAAACCCTGGAGCTCTACATATTGAATCGGTACCATTGAATTGTGACCACATCTTTTCTATCTATTCTTCACTCATGATTTTTTAGTTTATATCAGCACTGGAATAGGAATGCTATTTTACGTGTAAAACATCAGTTATGAGTTTTCAAAATACTGTTTTTGAGTGAATGCTTTATATTCAACTTCCCTCGGTCAACTTCCCTCTGCCCAGTACGCTCCCACAGAGAATGTCGACTGGTGGCCCCCAGGGGGAGGGCATTCTCTGTGGGCGCGCTGGATTTATGGAACCATCTTCCGGTCGAGCTCCGGATGGCGCCTGACCTCCGCTCCTTCCGGCGCGATCTCAAAACCTACCTTTTTGAACAAGCTGGCCTGGCCTGATGGGATGGGGTTGGGTTTTATAAATCTGTTTTAACTTTTTTAATGTGTACTAATTTATTCATGGGCATTGTTGTTTAATCGCTTTTAATTTTTGTATCTTGTTTTTGATATGTATTGCCCTGTTCACCACCCTGAGTCCTTCGGGAGAAGGGCAGTATACAAATTAAATAAATAAATAAATAAATATTGTCATTTCTTTAAATAATATTTAAAGAAATTTCAATATAAATAAAATAAAGATTAATAAGTATTTTCAATGAATACTGCCCTGTAAGAATATAATTGCTCAGCAAATCTGCATTAATATTGGCCCTAATCTTTTTATGCCTTCCATTATGCTTAGTCTTAGAAATATAAATTCAATATCATTTTTTGAAGTAATATGTTAGGAAGATAAATTTAACAGTTTTTAATTCAATTTGATTTCTGAGCTTTATTCAGTTCCTGAATTTTTCTCAACTAATCTGCAAATCTACTGTAACTACTACTGTTTCCTTTGAGTCTCAAGGAATTTGTTTGCTATCAAGTCTTGTCACAGGGATATCATTACATCATTATTGATGAATTGTTCAGTATTGAAAAAGATAGCAGGTCAGGTGTGCCTGATTTCAGAAATCATATAGCAACTGAAGCAGAAATCAAGGGTAAACCAATATAGTATCACCAGATAATTTTTAATTTATAGATCCTGTGACTAATGTAAAATAATTCTCACTCTGAAAACAAGACAAAATATTAAACAAGTATAGTGTTATTATACAGTATTTCTGCAAGAAAATGTTCTTTTGCTTCAAGTCATAGTGCTTACAAGCTACTGCTAAGCTTGTAAGCCGCCCTGAGTCTTCGGAGAAGGGCGGGATATAAATGGAATTAAAATAAAAAATAAAAAATAAAATAAAAAGGCACAAGAAAAGAAGCTTCTTATAAAAGTTTACTATAGATGGTTTAGAAGTTAACCAATAACAGAATAACAGAGTTGGAAAGGACCTTGGAGATCTTCCAATCCAACCTCCTGCTCAAGCAAGAGACTCTATACCAGACATGTCAAACACAAGGCCCGGGGGCCAGATCCGGCCCGTGAAGTAGTTTCATGTGGCCCACGAAGCCATCCTGGAAACAGGGAGGGAATGGCCCCCACTGCCTTGGCCCTGGCCCAGAGACCCTCAGATCTGTCCCACTCCTGCCCAGGCCCCCATAGGCACCCTTGATGCAAACGATGTAGAGCTGGCCATGCCCACCCAGGCCATATGCACTTTAGCCACACCCACCCAGTAGGCCACACCCACCCAGGCCACACCCATCCAGCCCCCTGAGGGCAACCGCAATGCTGATGCGGCCCTCAATGAAATTGAGTTTGACACCCCTGCTCTATACCATTCCAAACAAATAGCTGTCCAGTCTCTTCTTAAAAGCCTCCAATGATGGGACACCCACAATTTCTGAAGGCAAACCATTCCACTGGTTAATTATTCTCACTGTTAGGAAATTTCTCCTTAATTTTAGGTTGCTTCTCTCCTTGATTAGCTTCCATCATTTCTTGTCTTGCCTTCTGGTGGTTTGTAAAATAGTTGATCACCTTTTATTTGTGGCAGCCCCTCAAATATTGAAGCACTGTTATATTGTCACCCCTAATCCTTCTATTCACTATACTAGAGAAACCCAATTCCTTTAATCGTTCTTCATATGTTTTAGGCTCCAGTCCCCTAATAAGCTTTGCTGCCCTTTTCTGCACTCTTTCCAGTGTCTCTATTTTTTTTTGTATATATCATAAGGTGAACAAAACTGGATGAAGTATTCTTAGTGTGGTCTTACTAAGGCTTCATAAAGTGGTACTAACACTTCACGTGATCTTGATGCTATCCCTCTGTTAATGCAAGCTAGGATTGTGTTGGCTTTTTTGGCTGCTGCCTCACACTGCTGGCTCATATTTAAGTGATTGTCCACTATGACTTCAAGATCCCTCTCACAGTTACTGCTAGTGAGCCATTTGTTTTTTCTTGCCTAAATGTAAAACCTTACTTTTCTCTATATTGAATTTAATTTTGTTAGATAGGGCCCAGTGTCAAAATCCATCTGAATCCTGAGACTCTCTTCTGGAGTGTTGGCTATTCCTGCCTGTTTAATGTCTTCTGCAAATTTGATGATTGCCCCTTCTATCTCCTCATCTAAACCATTTATGAAGATGTTGAAGAGTACTGGGTCTAATTGAAACCATATTAAAAGAAATACAATGTTCTGTATAACATACACAGATGGATAGTACAAACTCACAACTGAAGGACTATATATATATATATATATATATTTCCTGATTCTTAAATCTTATGCTGATATGTAAACAAATTCCATGCCCGAAGTGAAGAACAGGATCCAGTGACTCCCTATGTTGGTTAACATTTAACACAGGCCTGAACCCCATTACCTCAGGTATGTAGAAAGTCTACATGTCAAATGTATATAATAGAATTAACTTAAATACATGTATGAGGACAGTAGAAGGTTTTCATTCAAGAATTTGCAGAGATAATCTCTCAAAACTGTGATCAGCTCCAAAATTAATCTCAGTTGGATTATGTCCAAACCTAAGGCAACTGGGGCAATAAAACATAATGCCTTTGTTCCTAGAGAAAAAACAAACCCAAGTTTAAAAGCTGTTCAATAACTGTGAACAATGAGAAAAACATATTCTGTAGCATGACATCATGAAGATGAAAAATGAATTTCACCTGGAACTCTGCTGGTGCACCTTGGGTTGCTTATTAATATTTCTCAGTGAAGGAAATGATTGTAATTTCTGTCTGTTTTTCACAGCCATGACCTGTGTGTTGCTGTGTTTGCAATGCTTCCGACAGACTGGGTGCCAAAGCAGATATGAGGCAACTACAGCCAGACCTTTAATTAATTCATTGATTGATTCATGCCTGCATGAACTCTTCCCTCTATACTTTTGTTTAGACACAAGCTGCACTAAAGGTGTATCCATGACCTAATGGTCCCTCTGATTGTTTGTCAAAATCATTTTGTGCCAAATCCCCACCCCTTCCTCTTTGTGTATGCTTCCATCACAAATAGATTCCTGCACTGAGACTTCCCTGCTCAGTTGAATACATTGCAAGTCTTCCAGAGTCACCTTGGGTAGTTAGAGGGGAAGCACATAAATTTAATAAATAAATGAATCTTCATACTTAACAACTAAAATGAATACACAGAAGTACTTGCTTATTCTCTTCAGTGAAATAGGGTTGTCTTTATAACTACATAGAAAGTTCCATCCCCATTAAAATAAAAAAACCAACCCTCCCCAGACAAGATCCACTATAGGAACTTTATCAACAGCCCTTCAAAAGTTGTTAATATCTAAAAACCATTTAATTTACTACAGCTACTACCCTCCTCCTCAGAAGTTCTTCTTCTTTAGGTTTCCAGTTTTCTCCTCCCCCTTGCCAACACATCAGAAACCCCACACACACTTTTCTATGAGAAAACTATAAATTGTGAGAAAGTGTATTCCACTGCTCCATCCAACTTCTACTGTGGTCTAAAGTGAGGCCTACATCGGTTTTGGATAGTACGTGGATTGTGAGAAGCTGTCTCAGGGAATATAACCCACTGCTTCTCCCCTAGATAATTTTTCCCACAGTAGTCTCATGCTAGTAATCTGAGATGTGCCTTATGGCCTCTCAGGAAAAGTTGCAGGCAACTCCTCATCCTTACGGTACATGTAGATTTTCTTAACAATCAGAAATAACAGATGGAAGCATTTGTTCGTCTCAGATTCTTCCTTTATTTTCTCTTTTCTTCCCTCTCCAGCCTGAGATTCATTGCAATATGTTGTTTATTTTTCTTCCCATGAATACATACCACATACATTTTCATGTGAGCTTCCTAATAAATATAATCACTGCATATAATTTGTTAATTTGAAGAACTCTGCCACAACATTTGGAAAAGTACATCCATTGCACACAAATGAGTTGGAAAATGCAAAAAATATCCAGTTTAGCATCTGGAAAATTCAAATGTGCATTTTATAAATAATAACATATGCAAATGAGTGAGAAAACATAACAATTCCAAATTGGCATCCCTTCCCAATGACTCGGGTGGCAAGAGCTGTGTGAATTATTGTTTAGTAATATATGGAAAGCTGCAGATCCATTATTCAATTTTCAGAGAAGATATTTCATCCTTCATTAGAAGTTATGGAACCACACAAAACAATTTCTATTATCAGTGGAGAGATTTCTTACTTTTAACTTTTAACAAATGCTTCTTCAGTGG
This sequence comes from Vipera ursinii, assembly GCF_947247035.1. Classification (NCBI taxonomy): domain Eukaryota; kingdom Metazoa; phylum Chordata; class Lepidosauria; order Squamata; family Viperidae; genus Vipera; species Vipera ursinii. The sequence goes on from NC_139512.1 coordinate 255,190,122, forward strand.
AGAAACTTGTCTATAGTTCTTCCTTATTTTCCAACTACCATAGCAAAAATCACAGTTCATTCATTTAAAACTTTATTAACTGCTCTAAGTGGTAGGTTTACAGAGGAAACAGTGTCCAAGCATTCTATTGCTACCTTGGGCACAGCGGCATATTCTTAAAGTTATATTTACTTCTATGACTGCTATGATTACATTAACTTATTGCATCAGTGTTGTTTTATTGATTGCATTATCAAGGGTAGTCATTAGATCTCTGGAAATGCTTTGGAGGAAATGCTGTGCAATACAAGGGAATGCTTAGGAAGCACTTTTCACTAAACCAGCCCTACCAGGTCCAGGTGTCTTCTAGGTTGTTCCTAACTAAACACCCCACCCCCCATGTGGGTGCGTGCCCAGCCACTTCATTTTACTGGGAATGAAACAAAGGATGGTAGCGGTGTGTTTGTGTGGAGACAGCCTGGCGCATCTTACAAAGCAGCCACAGTGAAAAAGGCCACATCGATATACTGTATTCTGTTCTATTCCATTCTTTATGAAATTGTTTAAAAAGTTTCCAGAAGGTGTGGTTGTTGAGATTTTGAATGTAATTTTCACTAGAATATTTATCTTTCTGTGCAGTTTTCCTGGCTGCCCTAGAGCACCTGCAGTTTTCACTTAAAGCACATAAATATCAATCAACTCAGGACTTATCTGGAGACCAACAGCACCCATTTAGCTCTTAGGAAAAGAGACCCACTCTCCAAAGTCTGGGGCTAAAAAAACCACAAAAAACTAAAAATCTATTCATCATGCAACACCAGTCAAACAAACAGGGTCCCTGCAGGGCACAATTCTATGTATATCTTTTCTCATTGTTGTACAACTCCAGGGATTAGCTAGAGCTGAATAGGAGTCAAAGGAAGAAAGGAGTCTGAATTTCCCCACCAGTGAAAAATGTACCATTTTTAAAATGACAGAGAAGACCAAAGATTAGAAATTTCATCAGAGAATCAATTGAGGGTTGCTCAACATATTGTTACATTCATTTTTTACAGCTATACATGTGTTATTTTGGAATGGCAAACATCAGTAAGGACACTCATATTTTATGTGGGAAGTTCCTCAGATTATTTGTACTGATGTGCCAGGCACAATGTGGAAGAGCTGTCCAAGTGCACTAAACAATCTTCATAGTAACTTGCCATTTTCAAGCAACAACATAACAACAAAGACAAAAAAGAAGTGTATAAAACTGAATGTCAAACATATGCATAAAATACTTCCCCTTAATATTGATAAATATGTTTTATCAATATTGGCTGAATATTGGTAAATATGTTTCAACAATAATAATTATTCCCCTCCTTGCAAAGCAGCTCGACAATTTATAACCTTCTCACTCTATATTTACAAAATTACTATATAACATTAAAGAAAGTATAGAAATCTATTAGCAATCAACTGATCTGACCTACTATTTTTATAGTAGATACATGGTACATATGCTTGTTTTGAAGAAAAACACACAGATGAAGATATTTTAAAACTGATTAAAAATTATCATGTATTTTAGAAAAATATGTGGCCAAAGGAGATATTGATATGACTTTCAGCACTGAACTAACAAGAAAGTGACACATTCAGGTTTCATCAAACATGTGTAGTTCCATATGCCATATACAAAAATATAGAAACTGAAGATAATTCTTTCAAGAGTTGAAAGCCACATCTGTGGCTCCAGAAGCTATAAAGAAAGAATCTGACAGGTTCTGTGGTGATATTAGAGTTATGATTATTCTGGTACTATAGACTGAGCAATACCCTCGCCAGAGAAAATTCCAGCAGCCATAAACGCCCTAAGTCCACAAAATATGTTACAGCCATTATCCTGTTTAGATTTTGCTAATTCATGTAACTGATTCTTACTAAAATTAGCCATCATGCTGGTCTTTATGAAATCTTACTATAAGGTGGGGATGACATGGCAGTGTGCAAAACCATACCAACAAGCTTTCTCAGAAGCAAAAAATATATAAAAGGATGATATCAGTTATCCTACTCACACATTATAACCCACACATCACACGGAAAATAGTTTGTGATGGCTCACAATCAGCATCAGTGTGTTTAGCTCACATGTGCAGTCAGACAGCAATGAATGCCCAATAAATTTTTGCATCATGCTCACTCACAGCTGCAGAGAAAAATATGTATGAATACACAGGAAAGTGCTGAGTTTCGTTTGGGGAAGTTAAACATTTCAACAAATACTTGCAGCAGAATAGATTTATTCTCATCATGGAACATCAGTCACTACTGTCAATTTTCAAAAAAGGTTCTGCTTATAGCAGCTGCTCAAATGCAGTCCCAGATTTTGTTCCTTGAACAGCATAGATACATGATTTCTCTTCCAGAGCTCAAGAATCTTCCCACCACAGCTGCAGAGGTTTAAAGAGACCCATCATTGTCTCAAGTCTATAGAACAGCTCAGAATGGCTGAAATATACAGTAACAATCATGGAACTTTTTTTAGTGCTCTAATGAAAATACAATAGTTGTATTATATGGAAACTGAGAGTCATCATGATTTCCAATTGTGAATGGAAGAACTACATGTTGAACGTCTTGGACTTGTAAAGATGAAGGCACCAGCTTGGTGTCTTAACATAGATACACAAATCAAACACCATGCAATAAGGCTTAGGTTGCCCACAGGTTTAGAAGACCAAAAATGTATATATCTGGGGGGATTCCTTGTTTCCCATGGCGAATAATTTTTATAGACTTTTGGGGCACATTTATTGACACAACCTTTTTTTATTATGGTAGATCCATGTTCAAAGGGGCCAGAGGTTCCAATATTTTCAACAACATCCTTGCTTACTGGTGAGAGAACTCTTTGTGAGAAGAAGTGTCCAGCATCAATACTGTATTATCCAGTTACAAACAAGTTGACAGAAAGTTTGTCCATTTTCAAGGTCTTAAATGAAAAGCTTAATTTTTTTTAATAATGTGCATATCACAAATTAAATAGCTATCTCAATAAATCAGATACCAACAATATTGTACTTAGCCTGTATTTTTAATTCCTAACTGGATCTATTTAAACTTAATTTAAGAAGTGTTTAAGAGAGAAACCTGAAAAATGCTGAGCAATCTTTTCATACTGAATTAGGACAGCAGCTGAAGAGAAGTTGCATTTTTTATGCTTGGGGACTCAAATATAGTTTCTGAATTACTACCAGTAGTATCTAGGCCTGAAGAAGACACATAGCTGGTGGTTGTTCTATAATTACTGGTACCAGAGGACACAAGGATGATTTTTGTTTATGTTGGCCTTTTATTCACATGAAAAAACTATCATAACACCTGTAAATATAATATGGTTTGTATCTTAGTGGGGAGCAGTATAGAGCAGGGGTCCCCAACCCCCAGTCTGTGGACCAGTACTGGCCATTATTGTTTTTGCTTGATTAATTACACTTGTGATCTTGCACTGTCACTTGGTTCTTTACACTGTCTGTATATATTGTAATTTTTGCAGATTCATTAAGAGTTCTAGCTGTGTTAGTAAAGCAAACAAACAACTCCTGATTATATCATCTTTTGTTTAATAAGTAAAAAAGGGGGAGGGGGAATTACTATCTCCCAAGCTTTTACATGGATTTCTCTAAGCAAATTAAAAGCAAATTTGGCAACAATTAAACTTTTGTGGCACTTTGTAAGCTTTTATTTAACTGTGAACCACAAGAGCTTATATGATAATAAATTTCTTAATCTCAAGGTGCAAAAAAAAACAAACCCTCCAACAACCCAAAAAACCCAGGCTGCCTACTAAAGACTAACACAATTATCATGTTGGCCACATGTCAACATGAATTTATGTTACTATTAAATATAGGCTTTAATGTGCTTTTGTGGTTGCATATATGTATACACTTCGCTGGGAACAAATAACATTCCTTTCAAGAAGGCCTAGGCCAATCCAGGAAACACATTAAGTTTCTGGATAGATACTATTCTGAAATAGGGCAATGGACATATAATTCCTACTTCATGTAAGACAGCAATTGTCCATTATACATAATTATAAGCTTGCTTCTTCCACCAATAGATACACATAAATGAAAGATTTTAATCAGGAATAGCCATCAAAGAAAGTCAAAAGTAGAATCACAGGCATAAGACGAACTTGGAAAAGCAATCTTAAAAACTCCACTTCTCTCCCGCAACACTTACATAATCATCTACGGTATGTATTCTCTGGATTGATTGTGGAGAATTACTAATCTGCAATTCTTTTAATTTTAAAGGCCAACTATTATGTGTTGTTTTATGACCATTATAAAACTTGATTTGATTTGAAGAGCAACCATCTAGCAGTAACAAAAATGATCTGGATTCAGGAGTAAATTCTATATAAAAAGGTATTAACTTTGCCCTTATATCTATCCTGAGAATACCAACAGGAGATTCAATCATCCACTAGCTCATTCTTTTATGTCATATAATCCAACATATGTCAGTTTTATTTTGGATAACCTGGCTATTCTCTGCACAAAAGGAGAACCTGCTGAGTACTTAGATACATTCCTGCATGTTACAGATAGAAAGAGAAATACGCTATCAAAATTGGATAGTATCCTAAAACCACATGGTGAAGATTTCAATTCCCCAGGATGTTCTACGATGGACCTCAAGATGGCACTATATGAAAGAAGTATCTGAACAGACCTAATGGAGAGGAAAAAATGGTAGAACTGAATGAAATTAATTTGTTAATTTCATGGCATCAACGCTGATTGAGATTGTCTGATAGGTTACATTATTTTAAATTTCCATGTCAGATAATTTGAATGTTTCACATTTGGTTTTTTCCAAATCAAGTATATTTTTCAGCTGCTTCCCATCCCATTTTATTTCCTTTCAAGCAGTAATTGTAAACATAAATATTAATCTTCCCAAGACTATAAATTTCATGAGATAAGATAGTTGCTGATATTTGATGAACCACAACATTCTTTCTGGATTTTGCTGCATAGAACTGATAAGGACACACAACTGTTTTATTTATGACCTCATGTAACTAAGTTTGTTTCTATGTAACCTGGCTTCTAAAATAATCTTTTTAACATTTATAAACCTTTCCCCCCTTTCATTCCATTCACTGAGTCACTACAATTCTAGGCATTTTTAGAATATTTTCAGCAGGAATTTGCTTTATTACTTAATGGGGAACCTTGATTCAAAATAATTTATAATGTAATAACATCAATTGTGTTACAATTTCATTATAAGTTTGCAATTGTATAGTCACAGGGATAGTGACCTAAAGATCATTGGATACTAGAAATTACAAAGCAGGCTTCTATATGTTTGTAGAGACCTTATAGAGATGGCTGCAATTCTGTCCATCAGTGTGACTACTTTACCGGCAATTCTCTAATGGGACTAAAACCAGGCTAGTTTAAGTCTCAATACTCTCCCAGAAATGTGGTAAAATAAAGTTGACTTTTGTTATAAATCAATGGCACAGGATATGTCATATTACTCTCACTGCATTACTATGCACTAGTAGGCATAGTTTCCTATCCTTGCTGGAGAAATGTTTGGGATAAAATAATCAAGGAACGAATGTTCCTTCCATCACTTTGATGAAATCCAAAGTATCCTATTGGTTTCTTGGTCCTGGCTGATGACTGTTAGTATAGAAATTCCAAATTCCAAATTCCAAGACTTGAAACATGTTGGTGAAAACAACACATGATTTTAAAGCAGAGTCAGCTATTCTATTCCAATTCAAATAGAAATGCTTGAACCATGAAACCCTGAAATCATACCAAAATAAGGAGGAAAAAAGTATAAAGAAAGAATGTCAAAAAGTGTTCCATACTCTTCAAAACAATCCAGAAGGTGCTTTTTCATGAGGCAACTGGACTTTCTTGTTTTTCTTTGAAGACGTTTCGCTTCTCATCCAAGAAGCTTCTTCACCTCTGACTGGATGGTGAGGAATGGAAGGATTTATACTCCTTGCAGACAGCTATTCATTTACATTCTTTTAGAGAGTCGTTGAGGCCACTTCTGTCATCAGGATCAGTGCAAATGGGTATGGAGCCTTCTTGGAGCTGCTGAAAGGACTGTGTTCTCTACAACTCTCTAAAACACAGGTGTCAAACTTGATCATATCACATAATGTATCATGACATATTGTGATGCTTTTTGCCTTTGTGGAGCCAGGGAGGGCGTGGCCTGCATATGATGCATCTGGCTCGTGGGCCACCAGTTTGACACTCCTGCTCTAAAAGAATGCAAATAACCAGCTGTCTGCAAGGAGTATAAATCCGTCCATTCCCCACCATCCAGTCAGAGCTAAAGAAGCTTCTTGGTGAAATGACTTTAAAGAAAAACAAGAAAGTCCAGTTGCCTTGTGAAAAAGCACCTTTGGGATAACTATGACCTGGATAACTGAGAATCTCTACAGACAGTTAGTGTAGAAACAACATTTCTGGAAAAGGTTTGTTGTCATCTCTCTGCTTGTTAAAAAGGAAGAAATTAGGACACCCACTGAAGACTTAGATTTCAAGAAACTTTCATTTTTATTCTCCAAACTGTACATCTGTTTTATATTTTAGGATTTTTCCCCTTCTTAATTGGCCTCTAGTTCTATCTATTTTTTTCAAATTGGGTGAATAAGTGCCCCTGTTTTACTGAGTCTCAACTATGTGCAATAATAGCCTATCTCTGCCATAGGCAAAAGCATCTAGTAATAGGTCAGCTAGTATGAATCTTTGCTTTCACACTTTCTCTGGCTGTTTAATTAGGAACAGCCAGCTATCTCAGAGCATTATTATTATTATTATTATTATTATTATTATTATTATTATTATTATTATTATTATTATTATTATTATTATTATTATTATTATTGCAGTGAATTTAGATCTTTTCTGCCTCTTAATTTAATAATTTTCAGAACACCCACACTTCTGAGGTTCAATATTGCATTGCTTTCATCAGCAAGACTTGAAACATGTTGGTGAAAACAACACATGATTTTAAAGCAGAGTCAGCTATTCTATTCCAATTCAAATAGAAATGCTTGAACCATGAAACCCTGAAATCATACCAAAATAAGGAGGAAAAAGTATAAAGAAAGAATGTCAAAAAGTGTTCCATACTCTTCAAAACAATCCAGAAATTCAGATGTTAAAACTATTGTTTCAATGAGTTATACTCCCTGTACAGTGAACATTCACAGTTACGATGATGATAAAAAAGTAACTTTGCAATCAGTCCTCACATTTATGGTCTTCTTAGTACTGTAAAGCAAAGGAAAGCTGAAGTAAGATCATAAGCTCAGTTTCCATTATAAACTGCTTGACTGAACAACTGAATTCCCAGTCTAATTGTGGTTGCTAAATAAAGACAACTTGTGTAGGTTGGCCCACCATTATTTGGAAGAATGATATACAATAGAGCTATATCGCTGGCAAGTGGCATCCTTATCTCAATGGGCTCCTCAGCACCACTTTTGGTATATTAACCTTTGATCTGGAAGAGACAGGTAAAGTCAAGACTTCCTTAGTCAAATTAAACTTCTCAAAACTGCATGGACATACAGCATCTATGAAGTTTTCTGGGCAACAATGCAGAAGTGGTTTGCCATCACCTTTTTTTTTAAAAAAATCATTTCTCGGTCTCATAGCCTTTGAATTTCTTGATGCTCCATCATCAAATACTTACTCAAAGTAACCTTATTTTAGCTTTCCAAGATCGCCTTGAAAAGATCTCCAAGGTTGGCCAGGTGCTGCCATCTAACTGGGCACCTGAAAAGAGTGAGTGTAGACCAATGGCACAGTGGTTTGAGGCCCATCTCAGAGTGATATTCTAATGTTCAAAAAGGGCAGGGCTTGGACTGCATGCTGTGACTACCATCTTGCCTGTTTTGACATGCACATCCACTAGCTCCCACGAGTGGCCTTGGGAAATAAGGTCTGCCCATTTTCTTCCTGATATGTTGCACTTAGATGCAACAATCTGAAGAGCTTAGATAACCTAAGAATCTTATTCAAAACACTTTTTCTGATCCTGTAATACGGAAGGGCGGCCCACAAGTCAGCACGGAGACAAACTTCTCAAACAATTTACTAACAGCATAGACTATCTTAGGAAAGTTTTGATATTTCCTGCCTTAAAAGATTGAAAGCCATCTTTAATCAAATGGTTTAAATGTTACTTTTGACCACAATACTGTCTTGGCACAGATGACAACAGCCAATTCCTTCCAGATCTTCTGTTACTCAGTCAACACATGGCATTCTTTAGTTGAACAAAGGATGGATTGAGGAGAAATTCATTTAGTTTACATGTCCGTGCAATCTTACACTATCTAAATCCAGGTCTAAAATTAAATTAAAATAATCTGCAATATTTGAGTTTTCCCAAATTTGATTAGTTTTTAATTGGGAAGAAGCATATAGAATTATAAATATGAGGGAGAAGTACACGGATTAATAAAAGTAACATTTAATGTAGAATGTTAAAGAAAATTGCTTACAAAAAGGTGGAAGATGGAGATATAGGAGAAAGGAAGCCATTGATGGGTCTTCATTAAATCTTTGCCAATCACTGGAAATCTTCATTTTCCTACAACAGCATCAGTATGTATAGGAAGAAAGGCAGAGAAAGGCAGCATTTCAGATGTCTAATGTGAGAAACTATTAATAATAGGAGATAGAAAGCTGCTTTGTATTAAATTAGACCATAGCCTATTCTGACTTGACTTTCTAAGGCTCTGTAAGATTTCAGAGGGAAATGTTTCCAGACATTGCCAGGAACTGACCTGGTGTTTTTTTTTAAAATTAATGAACCACTGATAAAGTCTTTTTAGAAGAATACTTTTGTCTGGCTAAGTTAAACCACACAGTGTAGATTTTCATCAGTCATACACTCAATCCAGGATGTCTCCACATCCAGCTGGAGACGCTAGTGATACATTTATTTTTTCATTTTTGTAATGGTCCAGTTGCTAATGAATGAATAACTCTCATAGCAAGACTCATATCACATAACTTCACATAATATTGTTTGTAGAGAAAGCCAGTAGATTACCACAAAAAGGCTATCAATCATCTGGATCACAACAAAGTATTATGCTGAATGTATAGAACTAGGTTGTTTCACATTACAAATTTGATTAATAAATAATACAATGAATAAAATTATCTACAACTTTTGAAAAGAGCAAGGGTTCTGCATAAAGAATGTTAACGCATAAGAATTTCTTGTTTGTTGTTTTGCTTGCAATTGGATATCCACTTCTGCCATTTAAACCCATTGAGCTTGATGGGCCATACTTCAGAGTAGACACCTATAGGATTTCTGCAAGATGTATTCAGGGTAATGAAATTTAATTATATATAACTAGACACTAGAGTGCAGTCAATCTGTCTCTGGCATCTATGTCAGTGATTTAGTGTCAAAGGCCATGCTAAGGCTGCATAGCTAATGTTATTGTCAGTGATTGAATAAATCAGGCATTTTTACAAGGCTTTATTTGAGACAAAACGCTTCTAAGTGTGTGCTCATAGCCCTGAAAAATTCTCTGTTCAGTGAAACCATGAAAACTTTTTTTTAGAAAAGTTTGCTTTAATGAAGGAAATGGAAAGGATATTAATGGTGGGATTTTACAGCTTTTTTCAAATGGCTTTGAAGAATCTATTAGCTGTGATTCCATAACCAGGAATGCAATCTGTTGCTTCATAAAAGATTGTAGTTCCACAAGGGAGCCATAGAACTACTTAAGCATAAAAGATGACACCAGATAAATACTGTTACTGGGATTGGTACTCTGTCTCCTGGAACTTTATTGTTTATTTCGTTTACACTGCAGATAAATAGGAATGGATCCTGGCATGTTGTGAAAATCCTTCAGAGCAAAACTCAACAACGGTTTACTGTCTTATGAATTAATAGTCTGAACATTGCCTGATGAGGCCAAAAAAGGGACATATTTTCTCTCTAAAACTACATTTCTTTAGACTTAAGCACTATTAACTCTGCACATCACTTTATCTCAACATGGGGAAATTCTTTTGGTAGTTAATCTGTATCCAGGGCTTACACCAGGATTGAATAGATTAATAAATGAAGTGAGAACTTTCTGTACAGCTGTTTAATAGTGCCTATACCAGGAAAAAAAGGGGGGGTGCTACAAAGGGAGAAAAAATCAGTTTCAGCCAGAAAGGGAAAGAGGGAATATCTAGAATTTAAAGATGCTAGAAGGAAGGAGAGAACCTGTGTTCTTCAGGTAAACTTCCAGAAGAGAAATCAACTTACATTTCATCTCGGTGTTCCTATTCTTATTGTATTTGCACTGAAATGTGTCACCAAATTTGATATAATATTTTCAAATAACTTTTAAAAAAACAACCCTCTATTTTCAAAATCATACAAATCAACTTAAGTGACAGAAGCACAGATCTATAATAAAATGCAAGAAAATGTCAGTCTTTAATAATGGAAAAAATGAAATTCAACTGTATTAAATACATGACAAGAAAAAAATATTTTGATGGCAAGATAAACCAGGGGGTTTGAACCAGGTAACAGGCCTTCTTTGTGGTGGCCCCCACATTAAGGAATACCTTACTCCCGGAAGTACAGATGATCCCAATCCTCCTTGTTTTTGGAAGCAAGTTGAAATAGAAAAATAGAACTGTTCCAACCAGGTTCTGGCTGGTAGTTCTATTTGGGTGTCTATCATTGTTGTTGTTGAGTATGGTGTAATTTGCCCATTTATTTATCTTTAGAATGCACTTGCCTTGATGAAGGCTATGAGAAAAAGAGAAACTTTAGCAAAGAAATATTGATGAGCTTGCCTGCCAAAGAATGGGGCAGGACTGTCCAGTGTGGTGTTTCCAATGAAACCTTAAGGCTTATAACACTGTCTGTGAAGAAATTTAATTTAATTTAATTTAATTATTATATTTGTATACTGCCCTTCTCCCGAAGGACTCAGGGCGGTGAACAGGACGCATATAAAAATACAGATTACAAAAATTAAAAAAGAATTAAATAAGAGCCCGAGCTAAAACAATAGAATAATATAAAATCCACAATAAAAACCCCAACACATCCCCCATCAGGCCAGGCCGGCTTGCTCAAATAGATAGGTCTTCAGACCGCGTCGGAAGAAGCGAAGGTCAGGTGCCATCCGGAGCTCAACCGGCAGCTGATTCCATAAAGCCGGGGCGCCCACAGAGAAGACCCTCCCCCTGGGGGCCACAAGCCGACATTCTCTGACCGGTGGCACCCTGAGGAGGCCCTCTCTGTGGGAACGCACAGGGCGGAGGGAAGTTGACGCCGGCAGTAGGTGATCCCTGAGGTACAAATTTGCCTGATACCTACTTTATTCTCATCATGGGAACAAGCAAGGTTGTTTTTATTCTCTCAGGTAAGTTAATCCCCTTATTCTGCTGGTCTGTTATGCCTAAGGTTTTGCCCCACTCTAGGGATGTTTGTGGTTTTTATTTTGCTTTTGAAACTATTAACTGTTACTATGAATTCATCACTTTAATTGCTATATGAACTTCTTATTTAATTGTCTCACTGTTTGCATGGATTTGTATTTGTGTTTGCTGTTCTTCTCCAAAGAACTTCTAACTATTTGGTCACTAATACATCCAGGAACTCAATATCTTGCAGCATATCTTCTGTATTAGCCATTGAACTAGAACAAGCATGTCAAGCTCGCGACATATGGTGACTTATTTTTCCCATTGCTGGCAATGGAGTGGGCATGGTTTCACTATGATGCATCCAGCCCACGGGCCGGCAGCTTAACACCCATGAACTTGAAGTAAGTTGTTTTGCTTGTAAAGATCTCAGGAAAATGCAGGGTCACAGGAGCACACAAATATGGCACTGATCTTGATTAAGTATGTCCACTGGAAATGATCTATATCTCCTGCCATTGGGGATCCCCTCCCAAAGATAGAAAGCTATTGCATCTCTTCAGCCCCTAAAAAATAGAAACCATGACCAAGAGTTATTGCCATAATAGAAAATTGTGTTTCCCTACTGGTGGATTTGTCGGAGCTGATACAGTGATCTTTCTATTTTGATCTCTTTCTGTAACTTATTCATCTTACTGAGAAAGACTAGATTCTTCATCCAAAGTTTTATTTTCTCCCCCACAAAAATCACATTCTTATATTTCTTAATCCTCTATGGTGCATCCAAGAGCAATAATTCATTAACATGATGACTTGAGGTACAGTTTTCTGAATCAATACTACAACTTTAGCTGAAACACGGCATCAGACCATTGCATAATGAAGCTGTCTGTCTGTATTTACACAATGCATTTTTGTACTCACTAAGCCAGAAAGAACAGCTCTGTGTAGCAGCTGTCATTATATATTTTTTCTCTCCTTATCTGTGTCCTGTCTGCCAATGTTATAATTCACCAGCTGACACCCGCCTTGGCAAAGACCAAGTGGCATTGTTTAGTGCCAGAGCAACAACACCCCCCCTGAACTATGACACATTTCTTCTAAGTTCTTCTTAACAATGATGAATTCTACTGGATTTCATGCTGTTGGGTGGATGACCTTTGCTGCTAGGGGTATACGATAGGTATTAGTGCTCAGTAACAGTTACAACCCTGTTACACAACAGAGATAAAGGGCATAGGGGAGGCTGATAGGAACAGATGTAAAGTTAAGGACCAGGAGGAGAGAATAAATAGGTAACTCAAAAAATAATGGAAGCTTAGGGAAAGAAAAAGAAACAGTCAAGAAGTAGGAGGTTGGTCTGAAGCATGGATGCACCACAGAGGATTAAGAAACATTTCATGTTGGGTATTTCTACATTGTCTAAACTGTCACTGTAAAAACCACCATCAAGTAAACTAGCACAGAGTTTGATTTGATCCTCTTTGGCAGTTGTGCCCATGAGGCAGTTTTCAACGCTTTTTCTACAAGCACTAAGTAGTGAGCAAGTGCATGCTGATTGAAGGAACTATACCCTGCAACTTTCCTCTGACGTATGGATTATTGAGTTCAAGTACTGTTTGCTGTTAAATGGCAAGATCCAGCTGCCCTTGGTTGATTCCAACAAGCTAAGTAGAGTTTGACCTGGTTACTACTTGGATAGGAAGGTGTCAGGAAATTCTAGATATGTGTGAATAGGGAAAGTTAAAAAAAAATGAATAAAAGAGTGGCAAATTATTTTCATATTGTTAGCAATAAATCCTCCATGGTTGTGCCTATGTACTCACCAGGAGTCAAACTTGATTTAAGGGAGAAGAATTTATTGGTTTCTTACAATTTGAATTAAATGAGATGGGTGATGGTACTAAGGTCACCCAAATGAAAGTATCAGGAGACTTGTTAAACCTTCCTGTGCTATAATATATTGTGATATTTCTTCAAATAATAGTGGGACACATTTTGATACCTGAACATAAAATATATTTTAAGATCCATAAAATAATTAGGTCAGCAGGAGTAAGCTGATCTTAATGATTCCAAGCAGGATTGGATTTAATTACTATTCTGACAGGAGATCACTAGAAAGTCTGACAGGTGTGGGCTAGATTTGTAATTCTTCTCTGGACAAGGAACGAACTTGAGATCACCCATAAGTGCTCCTTGTAAGGAGTCTTTAAAACAGTGATCTTCAGTGGGTTTAGAGACGAGATGCCATCTTGCTCAAATCACGATTAGCACCTTTGAAAGAAAATTAAATTTACGTACTTTTTTCCCCTAATCACTCTCAGAAATTACTTGTTAAGTATTTTTCAACTATTAGGAACATTTGGGTCAACAAATTTTACAGCACTGAATGAATTTTCTACAGCCCTTAGCAAAAGAAAGTTTTAACTATAAGTTTAAGAAGTTAAACATTTATTTTTTGAGTAAACAGCAAAAAAAATATTAAAACTTCTAATTTTAGAAAGCTAAAATTGGACTAAGGTTCCAGTTAAATTTGAAATAAGATTTTGGAATAAATATAAATAATCCTTCCTTTGGGAAAATGCTTTTGTTTGTAATTTGTAAAAACAAATAATAAAATTTTGAAATTTGGGCACTAGAGGCAACTAAAGATTATAATTAAAGGAGAAGAACACTTAAATTCAATTTATAATTACAGAATGAAGCAAAATATTTTGAAATTGGTCATACTGAAGGAATTTTTGAACCATGTATTCAATTTTAATAGTATCTGCTCTATAAATAGACTTTTAAAAAGATGATATGGAAGAGAAACAAGACTGATAATGATTTGAAAGTGGATTTAAAAATGACAGGCTACAAGATATGGAAAAAGAAGTTACACTATACATACAAAAGAAACCAGCTGCTGTCTTAATAATTAAAGGTAAAAGGTAAAGGTTCCCCTGCACATGCGTGCTAGTCGTTTCCGACTCTAGGGGCCGGTGCTCATCTCCGTTTCAAAGCCGAAGAGCCAGCGCTTGTCCGAGGACGTCTCCGTGGTCGTGTGGCCGGCATGACTAGACACCAAAGGCGCATGGAACGTTGTTACCTTCCCACCGTAGTGGTCCCTATTTTTCTACTTGCATTTTTACGTGCTTTTGAACTGCTAGGTGGGCAGAAGCTGGGATGAGTAACAGGCGCTCACTCTGCTACGCGGCACTTGGGATTTGACCTGCCAAACTGCTGACCTTCTGATCAACAAGCTCAGCGTCCTAACCCACTGAGCCACCATGTCCCTTTCAGTAATTAAAAGGAAGACACAAATAACAAACCAAGAGAAAGATTTTGAGAATTTTCCTATATTAGATTTACAAAAGAGACTTGTTAAATTAAAGACATTTGTGAGAAGAGACAAATAAAAAAAGAAATGAAATCAAGTTCTATGTCATTATTTTTGGGATAAAGATCAAATTTATTCGAAGTAAAAGGAAGGAATATAAAATTGGCTTATTTGATCAAGGTTAAAATAGATATGTTGCTAACTCTGGTAATCCTTAATATACCTTGGTTGACATCGGAACAAAATGATGATAGTTTATAAATTGTTTATAAGAGATGGGATAAGGGCAAAATTGTTTATAAGAGATGGGATAAGGGCAAAAAATATCATTTCTTGTATTTTAAGAGAAGGCGATAAAAATTGTTTATACTTGTAATGAAGGGAGAAGTCACTTCTAGATAGATGGATAGATAGATAGACAGACAGACAGACTTTTATAGGATTTCAAGTATCTTTTAAAACTCAAAACATGAATACACATTTTTTTTATGATAAGGATTCAAGTCAAATATTCCAGTCTAGTGAACAAGTATCTTTTGCTCAGAGGCTCATTAAGAAGTGAAAGAGAACTACTAAGATTTAAGAGAATAAGAAGAATGAATTAAGGGCGGTGAGACTGATGAGATGCATAAATGGCTTATGCCACATGTGAAAATGCAGGGATAATGAACCTCCAGAGCAATCCCTCATTTGCTATCATCAACCTTGTAAGGATGGAAGGCTGAGTCAACTTCAAGTCCCATTGGGATTAAACTCCAGACTGTGGGCAGAGTTTGCCTGCAATACAGCATTTGAACTACTGTACCACCAAGGGTCATACTAGGTAGAGTTTCAGTCACTCTCTTTTAAAAAACACATTGTAAAGTTAAAGGGGCGGGGATCTGACAACCGACTCCCAATGACTCCGCTTTGAGGAAAGAGTAAGCAAGTATAGGAAGAAACGTGGAAAATATATAAAACCATGAATGGTGTGAAAAATATAAACAGACATATGTTTCTTTTTCATAAGTAATGTTAAAACCTGGAAAGAGATTCAGGATCAATGAAATGGAACTACTTCCATAATTAATCAATGGAATTTGTAACTATCCAATGTAGTAACTGACTTCCATCTAATCTGTTTAAAAGGCTAATTCATTCATGAATGATGGGACCAATCTATAGCTGCCTAATCCTGTGATCCTACCTATAGCTACTGTGTAACATAGATAAGGTTTGAGTCTGATTTATTTATTTATCAGGTTCTTATCTGGCCTTTATTGATTCAGCCTTCCATCCTTCCAAGGTTGGTAAAATGAGGACCCAGATTATTTAGGGGCAATATGCTGACATTGTAAACCACTCAGAGAGTGTTGTAAAACACTATGGATCTGTATATAAGCCTAAGTGCTATTGCTACTGATTACTTATAAATAATTCAAGGCAGTGAACATACTTAATACTCCTACCTCCTACTATTTTTCCCCACAAAAAAATCCCTGTGTGTTGGGTTGGGCTGAAAGAATGTGACTGACCCAAGGTCTCACAACTGCCTAAGGCAGGACTAGAACTCACAGTCTCCTAGTTTCTAACCTGGTGACTTGACCACTAGACGAAACTGTCTCTTCTGTTTTTATTTTTATATTCAGGGATTTTTTTCTCATAGAATGCTCAGAAAGGCGTTTGGCACCTTTTTCTTGTAAAAAGAAAAAAATATCTCCCTCTATTGGCTTAAGGAGTAGGCAAACTTGGCTGTTTTTTATGACTCGTGGACTTCAACTCCCAGAAATCATGAGCCAGCCACGCAGAGGGGAAAGAAGGAAGTTTCCAAGCTGAACCATGCTGGCTCGGATTCTGGGAGTTGAAGTCCTTGAGTCATAAAAGAGCCAAGGTTGCCTACCCTGCACTAGAGGAGGACATTAAAATTATTTACAAGGTTACTCCTTTAGGAACTAAACTTTTAAAATCTAAAACAGCTAATTCAAAAAAGCCAACAGGAAAGAACCTGACATTTTTCATCTGCTTCTGTCTTTTGGAAGGTAAAATTAGATAACAAAATAATCTATTTCCTATGTTAACATCTCTGCAATGAAATCAATAAAGGTAACAGGAAAGAAATGAGAAACATTTTTCTCAATGTAATATGTCTAATTTAGCTGATGTTAGAAAAAAATTGTATCTTTTGTACACTCTTGAAAACTATTTTGAATCTATAACCATCTATTACAACTAAACGACTTTAAATTATACGATTCTTAAGAATGAAATATTTTTAATTTGGACTTTACTTTTACTGTTTGTACTGTTGTGTGTTTTGAAAAATAGATTATTTAGAATCTAGTTATGTTGCACTTCAGTCTTTAAATGATTAACCTAGTATATACATAACAATATATGATGTTTTCCATGGTGAGCTTAACATCAATAACAACATTTATTAAAAGGCTAAAATAATTTCTGGTGGTATTATCTGTACATTAAAATTTTGTTTAGTCACAATCTTTCACTTTTCACATTCTGGAAAAGCAGTGGTCATGTATCCTAGCAAAAGATGTTACATATGTGCATAAGCGTAGTCAGTAGCATATGCCTTTTTAAAAATATCAAACATGCAAAGAAACAAAAATAAGTCCAAAATATTTGTATTACATCCAGAAATGCCAACTTTGCAACCAATATTTCTCATCCATAACTATGGCACCCTAAGGATACCTGCGTACATGCAAATGCTTCTCTGGGATCAGTAATGCAGCAGGGGTTGCTTTTTCCTTCCAGTAACAGATTGCTGGGAAATACCAAACATGGCCTTGAGAATTCCAATGTTTGTTACAAATTTTTCTGTATGTGGTTGGAAAAAGGCAGTTTGGTGCCGGAGACACTGCCATGAGGAACACAGCTCTGGGTCGGGGTTAGGAGCAGCTCCGGGTGGGGGCTCAGCACGGGCCACAGTGTGGCAACTGTGGGGAGGCGAATCCCCACAGCGGCTGTGGGGAGGGGAATCCCCACGGCATGTGGTTCCGAGTCACAGGGGCAGGAGTGCAAAGGATGGGCAACGACGCCATAGCAAGACACCGACATCGCTCCAGTGACAGCACCTCTGAGTTCCGGCACCTTTTTTTTTAAAGAAAAAAAGCACTGTTTATATTAGACACAAAAAACATAACTCCCCACCTAACTAAATGTTAGATGCATGACAAGAATGGGGGAAAATAGCAACACGTCTTGTTGTTTACGCTGAAGTGCTTTTCATTGGAATGTAACTTGTGCAGCACAAGTTTGGAATTGGCATATCAATGCAGTTGTATGAGGTTGCACAGTTTCAAAAATGTCTAGGAAAACATGCTGCACTTTAGCATGTAAACTCTCCGGAAAAGTTGTGGATGGGTTCTAAGCTTATCCCTGCTGTATCTGGCTTTATAATAACTTTGCTACCTTCTTTGCTGGCCCTGTGATTCATTTGGCACTAGTAGTGTTTGGTCCAAACAAGATTTAGTGCCCAAACAGGTGTTGATGGCAGAGCCTGTGGCAATCTGATTGAATGCAAAGGTATTAGTAAAATATGGCAAGTGTCTTTCATTACTGATGACTGAAGTTGGTCATAAAATCTAATGCATCCAATCTACTATTGTGTGATAGTACATCTCTGTGGAGCAAATATAGAGTGAGTTTAAATGAAAGCCATTACTCAGTTTCAAATCCTGTTGCACAGAAGTAAGGATAATGTAATTACTGGTATGTAACACTCTATAAAGAGATGGAATTGTCTGGTCCACAGAAGGACAATACATCAAACTAAATGTTGATGGGAACAAAAATCCAAAATTTAGATCTCATTTCTGTGGTGGGTCATATGTATCATTGACAGTTGAGTTTAGAGCAACCCTTGATAGAAATCAGTTTTGCAATCTGCCTCACCCATGATAATAGCTAAGAGACATTATTAGTCACATTATTAGTTACTCCTTTTGTTCTCAAGAGTGGGGGAGGGATTTTATGAGCTGTGAAAGCTTGACTTATGCATTTTTATCTTGATTTGTACTGCTACTTTGGTAAGCAAGCACAACTTCAATTCCATTCATTCTAGAGTGATTTGCTCTGCAACAAGTACAATATTATACAGCGCTGGACTTTTCTATCAAGAGTATTCATTTTGTCACCCATCTGGTACTAATTCTGTACCTAGCACTGCACAGACTTTTGTCCAAGTCAAAACAAAAAAAGCATTTATATTTAAATTCATTAGTGAGCAACATATTTTCAAGAGAGAAAGAAGAATCAAAGATAGCAAAGTCTAAATGTAAGCAAATGTGTTTGAACATGGGGATGTTTTTGAATTTGTAACATCTACTACAGAGCATCTCCCCCCAATCATATACTCATCTACACCTCTGGTAAATGTGCAGAAATTCTGTGGCACAACTGAGAGTATATATTCAATATTGGGAGAGAAACACAAGAAACACTTTCTACACTTTCTTCCTTGCAAATCAGTTTGTTTAAAATATGAATAAATTCACTTCTACAGTCTCATGATCCAAAACCCCTTTATGCATTTTATATCAACATTTCCTGTACTACAAAAATCCACATTTTGGGTGAATATTTTCATTCCTGAAAATAGGCAAATATTATCTTTCTCCTCAAATAACACTTTATAAATTGTATATCAAAATGTTATTAAATAAACAATCCTAGAGAACTGGTATGATAATCAACTTCTGACTGTTGAACCACATGATATTCAGTTATATATTGCTAATTGGGTTCTGTTATGAACTTCAAAGATTCACAGTGCACTATGAGTGTGGTAGGTAATAAATCTGCCAAAGATTATAGAGATTTATATATTATAATATACTGCAATGTGACGCTAATCTCAGTACTGTAAGTCTCCAGGAAAGGAATTTCTTTATAAAAGACCCATTATCTTCTCACAGATAACACTCTTTGCAATTTAATTCTACTGTTGATTTTTTTTTTCATGATGAGGTTCAAGTGTTTTATATTACATGTTGTCTTAAGAGGTATTCATTTTTAGAAAATGGGAAAAGGAGATTCCCATTTGAGGACAGGGAATAGATCAGAATGGGAAAAGAATACTTTACAAAATTGCAAGCACATGAAAGTATTGCTAGGAAGTCCACTTGTTTGTTTGGATGGTTTCCTGAAGATATGGATTATTTCTGGCTCTCTGTTTCCAGACATAAAAACAAATAAGTACCACAATGTGACACTGAATAATAGAAACCTGATTACCTAATTATTTTTGTGAAATAATATACAACTTTTAAAAGACCGTTGTGACAGCTGACATCAAAACAGTAGAGTGCATTGCCTTTTTCATTATTTGTATAAGGGGATGTGGATTGGATTCCAAAATAAATTCTGGATGTGTATTTCAATCCCTCATGTTGTAGGAAGTGTCTATGTCTATGGAATTGTGCATTTATACAACTCATTCTTTTCCCCTAGTTCAGTTGAGTCTTGTCTGCTTTCTACTCCAAGGAAGAGGAACATCTTCTATCATGAATGTCTTCTGCAATCTTCATGGGTAAAAGTAATCTTCATTTAGTGACTACAACTGGGATTAGCAACTTGGTTGTTAATTAAAGCAATCACTAAGTGCCACCATGATTGTATATATATCTTACCTCAGTTTTCCTTTGCTTTACAGA
Organism: Vipera ursinii; assembly: GCF_947247035.1. NCBI lineage: Eukaryota > Metazoa > Chordata > Lepidosauria > Squamata > Viperidae > Vipera > Vipera ursinii. The sequence goes on from NC_139512.1 coordinate 255,210,536, forward strand.
CCTGAAGGTTGTAAATGCATGAATTGGTTCTAAAGTTACATTTCATTACCATTATAACTGCAAACAGTTGCTAAACAAGGTATCTACTAATAGCAATAGCACTTAGACTTATATACCTCTGCACAGAGCTTTGTAGACCTCTCTAAATGGTTTACAGAGTCAGCATGTTGCCCCCAATAATCTGGATCCTCACTTTACTAACCTTGGAAGGATGGAAGGCTGAGTCAACCTTGAGCTGGTGAGAATCGAACTGCCAAACTGTTGGCAGCTGGAAGTCAGCTGAAGTAGCTGCATTCTAACCACTGGGCCATCAGGGCTCACAAGAGCTACCTGAACTCCAATGTCAATTTCAGTTTGTTTTATCAGGCTGAAGGTATCAATAGGGAAGGCATCCAAAAAATCAAGATAGTGGTCATAATCATCCATCAAAGGCCCACCCTCTTTCCATGTGGCTCAGAACACGAATAAAAAATGGGCAATTGTTGTTGCCAATCTTGATTTTTTTTTATTCCCCCTGTGGACACTTGCACTGCTCCAATGTTCATTTGAATTTGAATGGTTGATGATAAACAATATGGATAATAAAATATTCCCATGCTGAGGAATTATAATTCCATAAGCACAAAGTGTTTGACCAGCCTTTACAATAAAAGGTACCAGTAATTTGTATTGGGGAAGGGAAAAAAAACACAGAATAAAACAGCATAGCTAATGAAAAATTTTGTGCAGATGTACAACTTAGCGAAAATATTTGGCCACCTGATATCCCAGTGTACAGTTAACTTCCTTTAAATAAATAATAAACCTGCATTTTATCTTTATTGCCCCTTTATTTTGGAAGTGATTGGAGCTTCATAGAAAAAGCATGGTAAGACATGGGCAACAGTTTCTTCCTACCTGGATCCACAAGGACAAAGTCTCTGTGAGTAAAGAGTCCCATGACATCTTCCCTCCAATAAAGCAGTAATGTTTACACAGGAGAATCTCTTTGAGATCATCTCTCCCCAAAAGCCTATTGAAATAATTTAATTGTCATCACATTCCTGAACTCCAATAGTGTTGAGGGAGGTTGTATCTTTCAGGAGATGCATTCCAGAAAGGGAGGCCATGATAGAAAAGGCTCAGCTTTGAAAGCCCTGTAGGTAACTTTCTGAAGAGAGAGAACCTGGCAAGAATTTCCTTTTTCCAATCTAAGTAGGCAGGTAGAAACTATAGATCTCATAGATCCTGAGAAATTTAATGGTGATGAAACCAGAAACCAACTGGTTACCAGTGTAGATTTTAAAGTGGGTGAATTAAGGCATGCCCATAATTACTTAAGCTCTGAATTCAGCTTCTGTGTGGCTTCGAAGATAGTTCACCATAGAGCCCAAATTTTAAAAAGGTTGTAATTGAACTATGCAAAGGTCATGCTGGCCGCAGCTGCCATGTGCTTTTTGAGTAAGAGTTATACTTCAGGAGCAATCTCAAGTTATGAGCCAGTTTGCCATATAAGGAATGGTTGCTAGAATTGGGTATGCCTAGTTTAATGAAGAGCGGGATGAAGGGAGATATGATAGCAGTATTCCAATATCTCAGGGGCTACCACAAAGAAGAAGGAGTCAAGCTATTCTCCAAAGCACCTGAAGGCAGGACAAGAAGCAATAGATGGAAACTGACCAAAGAGAGAAACAACCTAGAACTAAGGAGAAATTTCCTGGCAGAACAATTATTCAGTGGAACAACCTGCCTCCAGAAGCTGTGAATGCTCCAAAATTGGAAGTTTTTAAAGAGAGATTGGACAGCCATTTGTCTGGAATGATATAGGGTTTCCTGCCTGAGCAGGGGTTGGACTAGATGATCTCCAAGGTCCCTTCCATCATTGTTGTTGTTGTTATTGTTATTGTTTGTTGTTGTTGTTGTTGTTATTGTTGTTATTATTATTATTATTATTATTATTATTATTATTATTATTATTATTATTATTATTATCAGAGTGGGAATATCCATTGAGTCAGATGGATTCTAAACCCATAGCTTCTCTATCCTGCTAAGAATGAGTTTGAGTTTATTCCTCCCTATCGTGATAGTTTTCAAGTCACAATAACATTTCATTTTAACAGTTTAAGCTTCTGTTAGTGGTTTTCCACATATTTCAAAATGGAGTTTCTGGCATTTTAAAATGGAATGATTTATCTGGTGTATGCGCCACCTTTGAGCACAATTTACAAACTACAAAGAAATATCACTAATTGTAGGGATGGGTATCCCTCAGATGCTTTTGTTCCAGGAAACAAACAAAATGGTAGTTAAGGGAAATTTACCAGAGAATGATGCAATATATTACAATGAAATAGACACTTTATTGTGCCCTGTTTGGGGATTACTTTTTATGAGAACTAAGGTAAAAAATTAGGATAAATCAGGGATGACAGTGTAGATCTCATGGCTGGCAGGAGAGATCCAACACAGTAGTCTGGGCAACATTTTAGACTTTTGTGTGAATTTTAGGAGTAAGGGAAGTAGAAGAGTTGGGTGGCTATATTAATTTGTTTTTAATACATAAATAAAAAAACTTGTAAGTTAATACAGGTAATGAGTTGCTTGTTTATAATGTTCAATAGATTTTTTTAATCATAATTATTTTAAATAATCATGCTAAATTGATAGGAATTTAATTTTGGACCCTTTGGTATATCCATAATACTCACCTTCTCCAATTTTCAGTGTGGAGAAAGCAATCATCGATGTTTTACTGTTTCTGGGTAAGAAAGAAGGGAATGTTCAAGTAGGTGGGCTCAAAAGGTTTATTTAATATATAGAAGCTTTTGATGACTTTGGGACTTTTAAAAAATGATAAATATTATTATAACTTAGAAGCCTGCCCATCAAATACTGAAAATGAATCCCTAGCAGACCACATCCTTGGCAAATAACTTTGCCATATCTTTCATCTTCTCTTCCTCCCTTGAGCATTTGAGTGGTTCTTTAGAAAAAGGGGCACAAATATTCAAAATGAAAACACAAGACTCAGACATGCTTGAAAATGGCAAATTACTATAAAGATTGTTTAGTGCACTTGGACAGCTCTTCGTTTCCCATATTGTGCCTGGCACATCAGTACAAATAATCTGAGGGACTTCCCACATAAAATATGAGTGTCCTTACTGATGTTTGCCATTCCAAAATAACACATGTATAGCTGTAAAAAAATGAATGTAACAATATGTTGAGCAACCCTCAATTGATTCTCTGATGAAATTTCTAATCTTTGGTCTTCTCTGTCTGTTTTAAAAATGGTACATTTTTCACTGGTGGGGAAATTCAGACTCGTTTCTTCCCTTGACTCCTATTCAGCTCTAGCTAATCCCTGGAGTTGTATAACAATGAGAAAAGATATACATAGAATTGTGCCCTGCATGGACCCTGTTTGTTTGACTGGTGTTGCATGATGAATAGATTTTTAGTTGTTTTTTTTAGCCCCAGACTTTGGAGAGTGGGTCTCTTTTCCCAAGAGCTAAATGGGTGCTGTTGGACTCCAGATAAATCCTGAGTTGATTGATATTTATGTGCTCCGAGTAAAAACTGCAGGTTCTCTAGATGGTTTATTAACTTCTCTTCTTACTATTTTTAATGGTACTCTCCTACCTGCAATAGTAGAGGAACTAAAGCTGGTCCAGAGGTTGAGAAAGAAAAGTTAAGGCATTGTGATAAAATATTTGTGAGTCAACTGTTTTCCTAGCAAAATGACTGATGAACTTGGTCCTACTCACCAGAGCAACCATGGGAGAAGGGTCCCAAATTCATATCTTGAGATGAAGGAGATGGCTATTGAGGCTGGATTTGACCTATGTAGGAGTAGATCCCAGACTGATCAGATGATCTCTGGGAGCAGGCTTCAGAGAGGGAAAGCTAGAGCTAAGGAGGCTGCCTGCCAGTGGCAATAATAGCTTTGAAGAAAAACTGGACACAGTATTCCACTTCTGGGAAGATATCCTCAACGCTCATTTTCTTTCCTCATTCAACCTTCCTTGCCAATCAGTAGTCCTGGCATCTCTATCATTTCCTAAACAATCTATCCAGCAAAAAGGAGGAAAAAGAAGAAAAATAGGGAATTATCTCTACTGATTTTTTTAAAGAACTAAATTTGGGAGCTGTGGTGTCCTGCTGGAAGAACCTCCATTATCAGCTGGCTCTGTCTTCAGGAAAGGATGTGACACAGACCTCATGGTTTGAACAGCCATGATGATGGCTTTAAAAAGAAAAGAACTAATACCTTATTTACCATTATCCTTATGCTTTCATTGTCACTGGAAACAGTCAATGTTTAGCATATTCCAGATGCTGTCTCTTCATTATATTAATGACCAGAAGTCTAACTTCTCTCAGTTTTACACAAGCATAGATCTAGTCCTACCATATAGTGCAAAAATGGGGTCTGATAATTATATGAGAAATACACCTAAAAGCATTAGAGGAAGCAGCACATTAAGGTGAGAGCAAAGGGTTGAAATTATAAAGTCACAGCATGTGCCCACTTCTTCAGTAATGAAGGGAAATTACTGCTCACAAAACTGAAAATAAATTAAATTTCTACCCCGCCAGCAAAGAAAGAACAAGCAATTGTACTGTGATTATATTTCTTGAAAACTGAGGAAGTATATGATTCAACAGTGAAATGTTTGTAATGTTTTGACATGTCTTAATTTTCTCTCCGATATGTATTTTCATATTTCTGCTAATGATGTTTCTGCTTTTTGCAATGTAAGACTTTTGCCCATGTAGTGAAGAAAGTTATTGAACTGGGAACTAGTCAATTGGCTCACAATTTCACTTCTTGCTTTGCTATTGTTGATAATTATCTTGTTGTTTCTATTATTATTTGTTTTGTCATATAGTCAGCTGGGTATTCAGACTAGATTTGGCATTTTTATCCACCTGTTGAGTCTTCCCCAAGAACCTGGGATAGGCAGATGTGGATGTTTGATGGTATTACAGACATTGTCCAAGGATGTAAGCTGTTCCAAGTAAAGCAGCCTTTTGCAATTGACTGATTTTGTCAATGCCGATATTATTCAAGTGGTGCTCCAATCTTTGTACCTAAGTGCCTATTACTATTGGCACTATCTTTGCTTTCTTTCGACACAATTGTTCTATTTCTATTATTGCTGTTGTTATTTGATACATTTACATAATACATTCCTATGCCCAAGGCTTTGACCTACAATAAAAATATCAATAAAATATAAACACATAAACAATTATTAAAACATTTTGAGCAGAATTCCCTATTGTGTCATCCTTGGATAAGCTGGAGTATGTGTCCCAGTTTGGGTGGCCAATCTGAGGCAAAGATGGTGGATTACAATCCAGAAAAAGGGAAGTTTGACCTGCAAAACATGTGAGCCTGTCTGATCATGAAAGGTGCAAACCCAGAAGGATATTTTGATGCTTGAGTTTGTCTGCATTTTAATAATACACAGTTTCAGGGCTTGCTAAAGACAAATAGCAAGGCTCCCACCTCTCCGCACTCATAAACTAACCAGGATGAGAGTTGAATCTTTGCTAAGAATGAGATGGGGAAGGTTCTTTCTTACATATCACCATAACTTCTGCCTCTCTGTCTCTGGATTTCCTGCTTGAGGGAAGTGTTTTCTTTTGTATAATGTAGGACTAATTAGATTGCTTGTCTTGTCAGTGCAGGTTAAAGAACTGTAGCTTAATTCAGTTCAGAAGGATTGGAACTGAGCCTGGTAATTTTCTTCCAGAAGAAGAGGAGGGGAGCAGTGGTAGATTGGAGCCCACTCATGTTAACTTATGAGAGCCAGTTGTTAATTTTTGTGAAAATTCATAAGACAGTTGAAAGCAGAGTTGAATCACCATCCCTAGCACATTGACCAATAGTTATGTGGCTAGTAGTGGCAATGGAACTGGAAGAACCACTTTTTAACTAGCATAATACTGGTAATCAGGTACTGGTTCATGAGGCTGCTATACAGGGACAGTGGTGACCTTCTGTGAATGATCTACTTAGGTTCCTGCTTGTAAAGACACACATAAACAAATCCATATTATCAAAGACAGGCATGTGGTCTTTTGTTCAATATAGATTTAGAAGTATATGAAATATAATTACAAAATGGCATATATGTTAATTACATATCCTATAAGAGTAACTCAGTTTTAGCCTTTATTTAAACAGGAATGTGTGTGATCTCCTGTATGTGGGATAATAATCACATCGTCTACAACAACATCTTTAACTGTCCTAGATCCTTATAAAGAATCTCGTAATCAAAAGTACCAAATCCACTCAGAACTATCTAGTTGTATGTGTGTGTGTGTGTGTTTCTCTGTGTGTAGATTGTCCATCCCAAGGTCACCCAACTGGCTTTGTGTTTAGGGCAGGACTGGAACTCACAGTCTCCCAGATTCTAGCCTGATGCCTTATCCACCACACCAAACTGTTTCTCTATGTAAATAGCAATTATAAGCCTAGAAAGTATAGAATTAAGACTGGTTCTTTTTGTGTAAGCAGTAAGAATGCAACCAATAAGTTCTGCAAAAAATCTAGAAGCATGTTGCACCAGCAAAGATCTTTGCTCAGGAGCTAACCTTTTGAGGGGTGTCTTTAATATTTCTGATTTCAGAAATGGAGACTTAAAGTTTGTCAGTTAAATAGGCTCCTATTTAAGAGCCATCTTGGTGGGAAGCAAAGGAGATATTCCTAAGGTACAGTTTTACTAAAAAGGCCACTGAAAATGCCAGCCAAAGACATGCCTGAGAATCTCATCTAATGATCTCCACAGAGAATAAACAAAGACAGCAGCTGGGCAACCTGAACATTCCACAGAGGGCTTTGCTCCTAAAGGCTGCTGTCTGCCAACTACACACACACACACACACACAGAGAGAGAGAGAGAGAGACAGAGAGAGACAGAGAGACAGACAGACAGAGAGACAGACAGACAGAGAGAGATTCTCTCTGCTAGAAGGAGAAACCCTTGCCAATTATAGCCATCTTACTATATTGATGAAGCAGCCACTGTGCAAGCTGGCCAAACTGTTCCCCGATGGGAAAAAGCCTGAATTTCTGAAGGATCGATTAGTTCTGGGTTGCAAAGGGCCCAATTGCCTGAGGTTACAAAAACAAAGCAAAGTGTAGGGGAGCATCTACTGAGATAAGAGACAATGCAAAGCTGGTATTTTTCTCTTTCTTCTATCAGGAATAGCAGAAATTTACCAGGACTGGTCAAAATAACTGTGGCCATTCATATGATTTATTAATACCCATCACCTTTTACACTGTTTCATAATAGGGACTTGGAGACCGATGGGCATTCTCTTAGTGAGCTGTGTTGCAGTTGCTCAGACTCAAAACTCTGATATCGTTTGTTCTGAACAATTATCAAAGACCATTTTTGTTAAACTAAAAAGTCTTTGCACAGAATGGGGTAAGGTAATAAACAAGGAGAGATCAAATCAGAATTAGACCCCCTAGGCACTGACTGGAACAAAATTCTGTGCTTTTGTGAACAAAAATAATCATCCAAATGGCAAGTACATTTTGTTATATCTGAGAGCCAGCCAGATCATCCAGGTGTGAAGCACAGGTGAGCAAAAGATCCTGGATTTACATTCCTCAGGCACTGGATTCAGTTTTGCTCCAAGGCAGCTGTTGCTGTTCTTTCAACTAAAACCTTAGTAGTTAGGAGTGCAAGCAATCTCTATAGGCCAACGGACATAATTTATTGCTGATATTCTGAGCCAGTTCTGTTTATTTACAGTGAATACTGTAAAATCAGAGAACATTGTTGTGATACCTCTAATGTTGACTCACTTAATCATATCTCAGTTCATTATTCCAATATTTCTATTAGAATAACGTCTTTAATTAATATGCATATTTCAAATTCTTCCAGGAGCCTAACTGGAATATCAGCAGCTTCCTCCCATAAAAGGTAAAGGTAAAGGTTCCCCCGCACATGCGTGCTAGTCGTTTCCGACTCTAGGGGCCGGTGCTCATCTCCGTTTCAAAGCCGAAGAGCCAGCACTTGTCTGAGGACGTCTCCGTGGTCATGTGGCCGGCATGACTAGATGCCAAAGGCGCACGGAACGCTGTTACCTTCCCACCGGAGTGGTCCCTATTTTTCTACTTGCATTTTTATGTGCTTTCGAACTGCTAGGTTGGCAGAAGCTGGGACGAGTAACAGGAGCTCACTCTGTTATGCGGCACTCGGGATTCAACCCGCCAAACTGCCGACCATCTGATCGACAAGCTCAGCGTCCTAACCCACTGAGCCACCGCGTCCCTCCCATATATGCCCTCTAAAATCTGTTGCATGGCAAACTTTCAGCCTAAGCCAGCTCCTCCAAGCTTTCTTTACCATCGTTTCTGAGGAAGAAGTCTGGAGATTTTGTAACTTTTCACACCATTTTGTAAACTTTTGGTTGGCTGCAAAATGTATGATGACTTTTCCTAATGGCATCCTGTAATTTTGCGATTTTCCTAATGGCATCCTGTAATTTTGATTTGTTATATGTTTTTCAATTTATTTTCCCTCTTTATTCCTGAAAAGATGGCCATCTTATTGTCTAAAGCCAAACACTTTTAAATGTTATTATAATTTTTAGGGGGGGAGGGGGGGCTAAAAGTGAGTGACGGGTACTTTTATGGCTTGTTGCACAGTCATACAGATGTTTAGACTTGATTTTGCATTTTTATCCACCTATCAAGTATTTCCCAAGGATCTGGGAAAAGCAGATGTTTCATGGTGTTAAAGGCAGGGCTTTTTTCTCATAGAATGCTCGGAACGGAGTTCCGGCACCTTTTTTGGATGGAACCTTGTAGAGTAGGCAAAGCAGGTTGTATGACATGTGTGAGTTCCGGCACCTTTTTCTTTTACAAAAAAAGCACTGGTTAAAGGTATCATGCATGAAGTAATATTATTCTTATTATCCACTTACAACAATGTAAAGTTACAGCTTCCATTTCTTTAGCTGGTGTTGGCCTTCATACACACTCTTCCCAAGATTTTGTAGTGTATCAGCATAATATATGTGCAGATCCAAGCTATGTGGCCTTTTGCAAGTGACAGATGGAAATTTTGTTAATGTGCAGACTTTCTAAGTTTCATCCAAGATTTTGTTTTGGTATGGTATCCAGTGTGCCAATAACTACTGTATTCACTATGCCAGTTAATGCCATAATCTTTGAATTTGAATTTGAATTTTTCAATTATTTCACTTTTCAGATATTGATTCTTTGTCATGTTCTCCAATTCTTTGACTTCAGTTCTATTATTCCCTGATGTTGCCACTTCAATTGTCCACAAGTTACTGTTACTGTAAGTCTGTATTCAGAAATCCCATTTTTAACTTGCTTAATTTTTTTTTACTTTTTCAGCTGTATGTTCCCACATTTTTTTTGTTACTGTTACATAATAATTTTGACCAAGGTTCCATTTTGTTAACTGTGTTATGTCATTGTTTTTAATCAGTTTGTGCAATCTTCTTCCATGATCTGAGTATATAATCTACTGCAGGGCTGTCAAACTCACAATGTCACGTGACATGTCGTGATGTATCGCAACTTTTTTTCCATTGCTGGCAATGGGGTGGGTGCGGTTTTGCTATGATGCATCTGGCCCACAGGCCGGCAGTTTGACACCCCTGATCTACTGTTTCTTCTGCCTCTTTGCAGAATTTGCACTTTGAATCATTTGACAATTTTTTAATTTAGGCTGTGATTGCATTAGTTTGAATAGGTTGCTGTCAAGCAGCCAAAGTCTGCTAAAAAAACAACATTTTTTTAATGTTCCAATTGTAAGTCCTTGTCAGGTTTTATCTTTATCCACTTTTCCCTTGATCTTTTGTAGAAATTGACCATGCCATGCTTTTCCTTTTTGGCATTTTGTTCTTGTTTTTAATTACACTATTTTGATATTGTTTCCTGCAGATTCATTTTTTACTTGCATCAACGCTTGTTCTTGGCTGTCTTTTATGTAATCAGTCAATGCATGTGTTTCTTTTTTCAGTTTGTTTGACTTGAAGTACAGTAAACTTCTGCATCCACTTCTACGGGGCAGATATAATCTATCAATATCACTATGGGGATTCACTGCATAGTAAATAATCATTAGCTACCTTGCTTTTTGGTCTGAACTGTCCAGTTTGGCTTGTGCACAGTTAAAATTCCAGCAGTGTATTGTATCAATTATTATTAATAAGCTTGGTCACACAGTCAGCCAAATGTTTATTATTATTTTCAGGCACACACAAAAAATCACATGGCTTGGGTTTCCAAGGTTCTTAACCTATCTCTTGTAGACCTTAATTTAATTTTTTTAAAGGACAAAATACACCCATTAAAAATCTCCAGTTTGGTGCCAACGTTTACTGTGTGTCCCTGGGAGATTCAAATATCACACGTAAATGAGAATACATTTCCATTACCTAGGTAACAATAATCCCTCACTTGCTACAAGGTGTGAGCTTTTAAATTTCTTACCAGCACTGTACTGCAGGATTTTTATCCATGTCCAACTTTATTCATAGATAAATTTGATTTATTTTTAAGAATACCATGTTTAAATATTTTAACTATGTAAACATGTTAACAGTGATTTACATGTCAAAAAGGGGATCAATAATGTGTACTCACTGCATTCCTCTCAATGAGATGTGCATTGCCATTTATATCTGGCCAGAACTAGACAAGAAAACAAGCACAACTTAAACACATCATGATAATGTCGATCCCCCCCTTTGTTTTTGTGTTTTACTAAGAAGGATGTGCACCTTTTTCTTACAAATGACTGAATTGAAAACCATCTTTTTCTTCCAAAGTAGCAAACTGTCTATTCCAATTGAATCATAGTTCCATCTTGCTCAAGATGTCATCAAGAGGTTTTTTTTTGCCCCTAAATTTTATGAATGTAAATAAAGCTTAGGACTTAGGACCTTTTTTTATTGTACAATAGAGTGACTGCTATAACATGGACAACTATATAAGTCCGGGGTGTCAAACTCAATTTCATTGAGGGCCGCATCAGCATTGCGGTTGCCCTCAGGGGGCCGGGTGGGTATGGCCAGGGTGGGCGTGGCCAGCTCTACATCGTTCGCATCAAGGGTGCCTATGGGGGCCTGGGCAGGACAGATCTGAGGGTCTCTGACAGGAGGAGGGTCTCTGGGCCAGGGCTAGGGCAGTGGGGGCCGTTCCCTCACTGTTTCCAGGATGGCTTTGCGGGCCGCATAAAACCACTTCGCGGGCCAGATCTGGCCTCCGGGCCTTGTGTTTGACATGTCTGATATAAGTCATGTAAATAAATATGTAAGAAGTAAAACCCACAAAGCTTAGCATTAGTACAAGAGAGTAGAGCAGGGGTCTTCAAACTTGGCCCTTTTATGACTTGGCTGAGGAATTCTGGGAGTTGAAGTCCACAAGTCATAAAAGGGGCAAGTTTGAAGACCCCTGGAGCAGAGAGTGAGTAGTCTGGAATCTGCATCACTTGACCACAATACTTTCTTAAAACTGCAGCCACTAATTGTGTAAATAAAGTATATAAAGGAACTCTGCTATTGATGTGCTATTATTAAAATAAATATCTTCCTTGGTACAGATGGCTGCAGTACAGAATTCTTATGGATAGTTGTCTATGATCCTGTGCTGAATGTTCTGTAATTCACATCATGTTCTTTCACATGTCACTGGTGTTCCCATCAAACCCTACTTCTTAAGTGATTGTTACTCTTATCCATTTTTGTCTTTTGGTGGTAGGCAAGATGGTTCCCATGGTGAAATTTTCTCTGCTTCCTATTCATTAGGAATTCAAATCTGTTCCATGGAACGATTAATGTAAAGAAAAGATACTAGTATTTGCTGCCTATCTCTGAGAAGGAGAAGGGGGGAAACAAGAAAAACAACAACAAAGAAATAAGATCTGAAAAAGCTCTGACAAAAGCCATTACATATAGTACATTACTAAAATAAACCATGAGTCTCAAGATGACTCTCATTTTGACCTTAAGTCTTCCTTCCTAGCTTGAGTGCTTAAGTAATATTGTGTGAACCTCTGCTTTTTTTCTCAACCATACTCATTCGAGATTCTGAGAAAGAATTGCACACTTATTTTCAAAGGGAGAAGATCAGTTTGGGGAAATTCTCATAAGAGGAGTATGGGTGATCAAAGTTTATGTTTTTCACCTCATAATCATATTTCCGCAGTTTGCATTTTCTCTGGCTTCCCACACTTTGCTTAAATTCCAGGGCTGTCATTTTGAGATTACTCCAATTGGCAATATTTTTTTAAGATCAGGAAGTATATATAAGCCAGAGATTGCACAGGGATGAATCAAAACAAGAGCACCCATCACTTCCTTGCAACAATATAGTAATTCAAAAACCACTAATAAAAGATATATTTGACTAAGATGCAACAGAAAAGGAGAAAACTCTCTTGCTGTGGAATTTTTTTTAGTGAATCAGAAGACTGATGTTTGACACAATATGAATAAGATACATAAATTATTAACCATTTTTGTAGCATGCATATGAAAAGGCTGATTCGAAGGAAACATAATTAAAAATTGTAAGACAAGAACTATAGATTTTATGCATTTCATAAAGTGAATTGATGGAACCAAATAATGTGATCCATGCAGCACTGATACATAATAACATGCAGTTGGTTCTTCACTGTGAAAGAAAATGAACAGAAAACAAGCATTTGATATTATTAAATGTCAAATTCTGAAAGTTCATTCAGGTTATATTATTGATATATCACCCAACTTTCTATTCTTACCTGAAAACTGAAGAACATTGAGAAAACTCCCTTCCTTCCTTCCTTCCTTCCTTCCTTCCTTCCTTCCTTCCTTCCTTCCTTCCTTCCTTCCTTCCTCAGACTCAGAGATACTTTAATTGTGGATTAGTCATCTGAGCTGGTATGTAAAAAGAAGACCTGAGTTGGCTCAGGAGATGGTGTTTCCCTTCTTGGAGATATAATCACCTGGGTCTCATGTCTGCCCCAACTGCAAGGTTATCATCCAGGAAGCCTTGAGGGTTTTCAGTAGCTCTATAAATAATTAGATGTCATATGGATGTCTAGAAATTAGTTGGATTAGTTGGATTCATTGCTGATGTGCTTCCCACCCTGCTGCACAGCATCATCCCAGCCTTGTCCTAGAGGTGTAGAGTTGGGGACACCTCAAGAGTTCATGGTCACCATGGATCTGATCAAAGTTGTTGAAGGCCTGACACAAACTGTAATTTGAGTAGAATTAAACATTACAAAGATGCCTAAAGTGCTACTGGAGAAAGGTGAAGAGTGAATTGGACAGAGAGTGTGTGAGCATCACACAGCCACCACTTTCATTTCCCAAACATTTAAATACAGAACATGTTTAACTCTTTTCATTTCTGCTGACTTAAGAACAAGGAGTCAAAATCACCATCTCACCATGGGCTGCCATAGGTCATATAGCAATAACAATGAATCTTAACTCTCACTTCATACTAAGGGGAAGTTGGATAGATTACTTCCTTTCTTTATGTGCAATCTTTTGCCTGACTGTCTACAACAGACAAAAGGAATCTCCTGTTCTTACTGGAAAAGCAGGATTGTTAAGCTATTATGCAACTTCCCCCTTTGAAAGACCTTGTAGTATAATTGCAAAACTGGAGCTGTGAGGCAAGGGGTGAAAAGAGTTTCCACAAGGATAAAGAATGCACAGCAACTGAACATAATAAAGCAAACCAGCTTCACAATGGTTTTAGCTGGAAATAAATTGGCTCAGCTTAATAGGAAAGACACTTGGTTGCAAGCTATGAGCTATTTTGGGATTCTTCTGTTTTTTACTATAAAGTAAAAACCAGGTGACAGACTTCAGACTGATTCTAAATAGAAAGAGCCTAAAAAAAGCTGCCCAGTTGGGCAAAGGACAGCATATATATGTGAGGCATTAGACATTCAGATGAGTAAAATGAAAGAAACTCTGGGTTAGTGTAACTTCCTCTTTCCTTATTTCTAAGACTTCCAGATTTTCTCATTATGTGTTTCATCAGTGGTTGAAATAGTTTCCTTCAAAATTGTGAAGAGCAGCTCTACTTTGATTAGGAACATCTCTGACACTATCAACGCTGAGCACATTTCAAATTATTGGAAGGGAAGCAACCTATCACATCCTCAACAGCATTGAGAATTGGCTGTGGACAGAATCGGTCACCTTAAAGATTGGGGCAGCTAGCATTTCCAGGGATGCAGTTTGCCAAGAAACTCATGAACCAGAGTATATTATTTCCCTGCCCTTCCTGAGCTCACACCACACTGCAACAGCAGCCCCCCCCAAGTCATGTGTAGACTGCACTGGCTTTCCCAGAGTCTTCCCCATACCTCCCATAACAGCCTCAGTTTCCTTACTGGGACTCCTGCTTCCTGCTTTAGGATCCAATGCCTCTGGTGTTATGAAGGCAGTTTGGACTGTTGGAATTGCTGCTGCTAAGGGATGCAGTCAAATAATATTGTACTTTATCACTTAGCAATGGAAATTCCTCTCCCAATTCTGGCATAAGTCGAGCAGTGCCTGTATTGATATTGATTTTCTCCACGGGTGGCATGATATGGTGCATAATGGAAGTATCAAGAAACTAGAAACAATGAAATAAAAAAGTAGAGTAAAGGTTGCAATGATGGTAGAAGCATCTGAATATTAAGCTGGGAGAATGGCTCCAATAGACCCCAGGAATGACACCAGAGCTCTCTGTCCAGAATAGGGCTCTTCAAACTTGGCCCTTTTATGACTTGTGGACTTCAACTCCCAGAATTCCTCAGCAAGGCATGCTGGCTGAGGAATTCTGGGAGTTGAAGTCCTCAAGTCATAAAAGGGCCAGGTTTGAAGAGCCCTGGTCCAGAAGAATGCAGTATAAGGAACAGCTAAGGTCTGTGCAGAACCCTCAATGCCCATACCTCTGGTAGAGGAACCAATATTGAGGAAGACAGAGACAATCCATAAGGGTGAGAAGGTTTTTTTTTTAACATAACCATATAATAACCAGAAGATGCAATCAAGTACCACCAAAGTATAGCACTGCTAATAAAATCTATCTATCTATCTATCTATCTATCTATCTATCTATCTATCTATCTATCTATCTATCTATCTATCTATCTGTGTGTCTGTCTGTCTCTCTCTCTGTGTGTGTGTAGGTCTTGGCATATTCAGGTCTTTTCCCGTGTCAGATTGAGAGTGTCTTGGCGATGTTTCGATGAGGTCCCACTCGTCATCTTCAGGCTTTTATATTAAATTAAATTAATATAAAAATGATTGTTGCAGTTAGCAACTGCTGCCTGTGGATGCCCCCAGTTTGGGCTGATACAGGCAAAAGATTCCTTCTCCCCATATTTGGGTTGACAGGGTTCATAAAAAACAAAAAAAACAAAAAAAAACCACTCAAGATATAGGTACAGTGCTTTTTTTGGAAGAAAAAAAAGGTCCCGGAACTCACACCTCACACGTCATACAACCCACCTTGCCTATGGATCTTTGGTCATTCAGGTTTTTCCCTGCATAGAGTTGAAGGTGTAGGAGCAATGTTTCGACAGAATCCCATCCGTCATCCTCAGGCTGGTGGCTTCAGCTTCCTTCTTCTGGGAGAAGCATGTGGTAGTGGCTGTTTGTTCCTCTTTTTTAAACTGCCAGAGGGGGTGTGTTCTGTGGGTGGAGGTGTGCTCTGATTGGGTGGGGGATTAGGTGTGTTCTGATTGGGTGGGGGTGTGTTTTGAGTGGATGGGCTGGTCTCAGCTGCCAGCCTTAGACCTGAGCTGGTGAGTTGTGCTGCTTTTGTTTGGCTTCGTGTTTGTGGTGGTGCTATGTTTTTATAGTGGGTGTCAGTTTGCTTATTGTGTGGTTTGGAGGGGTTTAAAGTGGCTGATGTTGCAGCTGTAGTTAGGTTTCTGTTTTGTGGTTGTGCGTCGTTATCATTGTGGGTTCAGATTTGCTTTTTGAATGGTTGTGTGGTGGTGGTGTCATGTGATGTTATCATGAGTTTGGGTCTGGTATCATTCTTGGTGGTTGGGACTCGTCTGTCAATCAAGGCGGGTTTCCAAATGGCTGGTAGGCGAGAGGTATCATCTCGTTTGTTCATGCTGTGGGGGCGTTTTTCTATCTCAATGGCTTCTCTGATTATTCTGTTGTTAAAATGTTCAATTTTGGCGATAGTTTTGTTTTTTTTTAAATCAATTTCATGTCCCATGGCTTCAAAGTGTTGGACCAGGGATGAAGTTTGTTCTCCCTTTCTGAGTGAGTTTTTGTGCTCTTCAATGTGTGCACTTATTCTTCTGTTGGTTTGTCCGATGTATGTGGTGGGGCAGGTGGTGGATGGGATTTCGTATACTCCTTGGTTTTCTAACCCAATTATGTCTTTGGGGTTTCTTAGGATGGTGGATATTTTTCTGTCTGTGTAGAATGCTGTTTTGATGTTGTGTTTTTGGAGGATCTTGCTGATTCTGTCTGTGGTCCCTTTTAAGTATGGGAGGAGGGCTTTGCCATTTTCTTGTTCTCTGTCTTGGGTTTTTGTGGGTGTCTCTCTTCGGATTAAGTTGGTAATCGTGTTTCTTTGGAATCCATTGGCTGTTGGTACATTAGTGAGAGTGTGTAGTTCAGTTTTTAGGTGTTGTTCGTCAGCTAGGTGTTTTGTTCTGGAGATGAGTGTCTTGGCTACGGAGTTGATCTGTGCTGGGTGGTGGTGTGAGAGTGCGTTCAGATAGCGGTTTGTGTGTGTTTTTTTATGGTAGATAGTGTGTCCTAGGGAGCCGTTGGATTTCTTGTAGACTAAGACATCAAGGAAGGGAAGTTGATTGTTAGCTTCTGTTTCCATATATATATATATACACACACACATATATATATACATATATATATACATATATATATATACACACATATATACATATACATATATATATATATATATATATATATATATATATATATATATATACATATATATATATATATATACACACACACATACACATATATACACACACACACACATATATATATATGTGTGTGTGTGTGTATGTGTGTGTGTGTGTATATATATATATATACTGTATATATATGAGTGACATTTGTAGAAACTAAAAGTATATTCACAAAATGTTAATATCTCAGCTCTTCTACATATTATTAAATCTAGTTCTATAGGTCATCTTTTGCTCCCTCTTCTCAGTTTTAGTATCCTATGCAATATTTATATGATCTGTGTACATTCTCAATATTCTATGATATAAGTATTAAATTTAAGTTAATGAGAAGAACAGAAAAGTGGATGTTCTATCAATATTAATTATAGTTCTGAATGTTACCATTACAAGCATTATAATTAATTGACTTTTCTTCAAAATCAAATGTAATAAATATCTAGGAAAAGGAGAAAATGAAACAATACATTTGTTTTGCAATGTGGGATTCCTCATTTAATGACCAGTCAATCAATGACCATTCAAACCTATGATGCTGGTAAATTATTGGTTCTTAAAGCTCCAGGCATCAGAGCATCCCCTAATCACATGAAAAATAATAAATAAAAGTCAATAAAGAAGTTGATAGGATGTTGCAAATGCCAATCAGGTGAAGCTCTCAATAACTAAATAAAATGTAGTAATTTGATTAATGATGGCACCTGGACGTGCTAGACTTTCCATTGCTAAGTAATGCAGTTACAGGATATCACAGTTTGCAATTGCATTGCTTAACAATAGAAGTCTTGGTCCCAATTACTGTTGTTAATTGAGGATTTCCTGTTACAGTTTGAGTTTTAAGGTAGATTGCTTGTTATTAAAATCTCCATCATTGCATAGCATATAAATATGTGTGTGTGTATATGAATTGTGCCCCAAATACAACAATTTTATAATTTGAAATATTTCCTTTGTATATCCTCTTCACAGGGAAATCATACCTTGCAAAATATATTTCCTAATTTGTCAGAAGAGGAATTATTATTTGTGACCTTAAGAGGCAAACTAAAAGATCCAAGACACACAGGCCACGCAGTTTGCTTCTGCAGCAGGGTCTGTTCAGTACTGGCCCACAATGGACCATCTTCCACTAGAAAATTTCTTAGTAATGTTTTTCTGCTTTGAGGTTTATAGTAATAAATGACTGAGGTTTGGGAATAAATATGTTATGGTAGCAACAGACTGTGCATTTTTTTCTTACGCTCATATCCTGCTTTGCTGACTCTCTTTGATCTTTATAAGTCATCCAGGAAGGTCTGGATGAGGACCTTCCTAATATTTGAAAGTACGAAAAATCATGGTCACATGGGGTGAATTTTATATAATATTGTGTGGATAAAAATAACTTAAAAGTTATTTTCTCTTGTATAATAATCTTCCCTAACTGATACCTTTAGATTAAAACTGCAGATAGATTTTTGCAAAATACAATGTTAAAATGATGTATTCAAAATGGAATAAGCAAAGATGCTGAATTTAAAGATCTGTCTAGAGGAGGGGTGTCAAACTGCCGGCCCGCGGGCTGGACACATCACTCAGAAGCTGCGCCCACTCCATTGTTGGCAATGGCAAAACAGTCCTGATACATTGTGCGACATCAAACGAAAGAAAACTTGTGCTAAGAAGTTAGTATTTCATTTATGTTTAACAGTATTGACAGATGACCTCTTTTACTGGTTGATCACTTTTACTGACATATGGCAGCAAGGACATTTTAAAAGATTCTGAAAATCTCCAGGGGGCATAAAATGTTTATTTGAGCTTCCAGGAAGCATACACTTTCTTCTCCATGAGCCTACATCGAAATATATGTTTCTCTATTGAAATCAATCCCCTTCATGGATTACTGCCATGTTGTGGCGAAGGGGCTTGCGTAATTCAATGAAGCTATGAGCTATGCTGTGCAGGGCCACCCAAGACGGAAAGGTCATAGCAGAGAGTTCTGACAAAACGTGATCCACTGGAGAAGGAAATGGCAACCCAAAAAATGATATCCTTATCATCATGGGGTATTGGAATGCTAAAGTAGGAAGCCAAAAGATAACCAGAATAACAGGCAAGTTTGGCCTTGGAGTACAAAATGAAGCAGGGCACAGGCTGATAGAATTTTGTCAAGAGAATATGATGGTGATAGCAAACACTCTTTTCCAACAACCCAAGAGACAGCTCTACACATGGACATCACCAGACGGTAAACACAGAAATCAGATTGACTATGTGCTCTGCAGCCAAAGATGGAGAAGCTCTATACAGTCAGTAAAAACAAGACCAGGAGCTGACTTTGGCTCAGACCATGAGCTTCTCGTTGCAAAGTTTAGGCTTAAACTGAAGAAAGTAGGGAAAAGCACTAGGCCACTCAGGTATGAATTAAATCATATCCCTGTTGAATATACAGTAGAGGTGACAAATAGATTTAAGGAATTAGATCTGATAGACAGAGTGCCTGAAGAACTATGGACAGAGGTTCGCAACATTGTAGAACAGGTAGCAACCAAAACCATCCCAAAGAAAAAGAAATGCAAGAAAGCAAAATGGCTGTCTGAGGAAGCTTTGCAAATAGCTGAGGAAAAGAGGAAAGTGAAAGGCAAGGGAGAAAAAGAAAGATACACCCAATTGAATGCAGAATTCCAGAGAATAGCTAGAAGAGATAAGAATGCCTTCTTAAATGAACAGTGCAAAGAAATAGAAGAAAACAATAGAATAGGGAGGACCAGAAATCTTTTCAAGAAAATTGGAGAGATGAAGGGAATGTTTCATGCAAAAATGGGCATGATAAAGGACCAAAATGGCAGGGACCTAACAGAGGCAGAAGAGATTAAGAAGAGGTGGCAAAATTACACAGAAGAACTATAAAAGAATGAGCTTAATGTCCCTGAGAATCACAATGAGGTGGTCACTGACCTCAAGCCAGACATCCTAGAATGTGAAGTGGGCCTTAGAAAAGCTGAGCAACAACAAAGCTAGTGGAGGTGACAGTATTCCAGCTGAGCTATTCAAAATCTTAAAAAGACAATGCAGTAAAAGTGCTACACTCAATTTGCCAGCAAATTTGGAAAACTCAACAGTGGCCACAGGATTGGAAAAGATCAGTTTACATTCCAATTCCAAAGAAAGGCAGTGCCAAAGAATGTTCAAACTATCGCACCATTGCACTCATTTCTCATGCTTGTAAAGTTATGCTTAAAATCCTACAAGCTAGACTCCAGCAGTATGTGGATCGAGAACTACCAGAAGTACAGGCAGGATTTCGAAGAGGCAGAGGAACTAGAGATCAAATTGCCAACATACGCTGGATCATGGAGAAAGCTAGAGAGTTCCAGTTCACTTGGATTATATTTTTAGTGGAGGGTGGCCATTCAAAATTTGGTTCAGTGTTTCAAATGATCAGATAAACTGGTCACAGATCAATCAGTGAAAGCTGCATAATAAAACCATTTCAAATACCGAAGCATATTTTTGATCGGCTCTTCCATAAATAGGACTTAAAAAATGGATTGCATTGCCTCATTACCAATGTCCTGTCGATGATATTTTAATAGTGATATTCTATCAAATAGTGCATTATCATCTCTTACATGAGCCAGGAAAGGATTTCTTCACAGTTCATAAGATCATGGTTAAAAAAAAAATCTGTGAAGTCTGGAAAATCCTGAAATCCTTTCCTTTTGATCTATTTCCAAATTTTTCGTTACATTATTTGAGTTTCTGGACTAGATGTAAGAATGGGTAGAAGAATTGTGTGTTGTTTTTAGTGGTTTTAAATGTACCCTCTGCTTTTTTCAGATCTGCAGAGTAAGTATGTCAAAAGTTGACTAAGATAATAAAGATAAATATATTTACATGTGGAAAATAAGCAACTCTGTAATGAAAAACCAGGAAAATGGGATTAACTCAAAATAATATTAATAAATGAAACCAGACATGCAAATGCCAGATGATTTTTGTTATCTCAAAAATGCTTTTTTTCTATTTCTGTTTCACTGGCTGCCCTCATTTAAAAAAAATAGATCAACAGTGAGAAAAAGAAGATATATGTATCCCATTAAAGGAAGTAACTATTCTGTTTTATTTTGTATTGTTTTGTTTTCTGGAGTTTATATGCTTTTCGGATCCAGCTGGATTCCACTGAAAAATATGTTTTGCTTTGAAATAGTTCAGTTTATTCATTTCTCACACGGTAATATAGTTGAAAGCTCCATTCAGAGTCTTCCTTGTTGAACATTATAAAGTTCACAATAAAACAAAACAAGCTGAACATTAGAAATCTGATAGGTGCAAGCAAATATGTTGATCGTAGCTTTTATACGGTTGCTCATGTTCCTTACCACAAATTGGTTTCAGTCCCATTTTTACATTAAGATTTCATTTCAAAAGGTCTGCACAAAGTCTGTAGACAAAATGTATTTTGAACATATTGTACATATTTTCCCATTATGACAACTTTTGTAAGGAATTATCCCTCTATTTGCCTAAAAAGTATTGATATGATTTAAGGTAGTTTTGCCTATGCTTTCCCCAAGATATATTTTTTATCTACACATTTTTATATATTTGTATATTTTGTGCACACTTTTTGAATTGTGGAATGCATTTTGAAATTCTGAAAAGTGTCAGTTTGGTATTCCACCTCTTTCCAATGTTCATAATATTAGATATTGTTAACTGGGAAACTCATCAAAAGTCAAAGCCAAGTAATTTCTCTGCTATCTTTAATAGAGGTAAGTGGTAATGATTAAGCTTTTAAAAACCCAAATTATAATACTGTATGAGATTGGAGATAGGGAAAACTTATATCTGTGGTTTTTCTATGCTATGATTTTTTTTAATGAAAGAAACTGATAGACTGCCTTTATGAAAGCATTTTTCCCCTAGGAAAATTGTATTGTAATATTGTAATATTAGGACCAGCATGCATATACAAGTACAGACTTCAGGTGTTATATATTCAGATGTGGATGTTGAATACACTTCTTTGTTTGAAGGCTTGCAAGAGGCAGCCAAAGGGGCTGAGCAAACCATGAGGTAAACTTCTTTTCGGTAAGAAAAGATTGCCACATTGCTTCTTAAAGGGACAAAAACTCTACCATGATAATAATAATATGCTTCAACTAGTCACACTGCTGTTCCATAAGGCTTTTCTGGCAGTGTTGCCTCAATAGATGAATGCTGCTTAAGCAGTTGCTAAGTAGTTAAGTAGTAACAGAGTTCTGTGCATAGTCAAGCTGTCCACATGACCACGGAAATGACTTTGGACAATGCTGGCTCCCTTTGCTAATAAACAGATATAAGCACCATCCCCTAGAGTCAGCCACGATGGACATGGGAAACTTTTACCTTTACCTTTAAGTAGTTGATAAAGGTAAAGGTAAAGGTTCCCCCGCACATGTGTGCTAGTCGTTTCCGACTCTAGGGGCCGGTGCTCATCTCCGTTTCAAAGCCGAAGAGCCAGCGCTTGTCCGAGGACGTCTCCGTGGTCATGTGGCCGGCATGACTAGACGCCAAAGGCGCACCGAACGCTGTTACCTTCCCACCGTAGTGGTCCCTATTTTTCTACTTGCATTTTTACATGCTTTCGAACTGCTAGGTTGGCAGAAGCTGGGATAAATAACAGGCGCTCACTCTGCTACATGGCACTCGGGATTCCACCCGTCAAACTGCCGACCTTCTGATTGACAAGCTCAGTGTCCTAACCCACTGAGCCCTTAAGTAGTTGCTAGGAATATACAAATCAGTCTATTTCCAATTTGTGATTCTCAAATGCCAGCATCATTCTGTGATTTAAAACAGAAAATGGCAAGGAAAATCACAGGGACATTTCTGTGAATTTTTCAGAACTCTTGGAAACCATATCTAGCTTTAATGTACACAGCAGCAGAATAAATATGGACACTTGAATACCAGATGATCCCCCTGCTTATTGTTCATGTTCAAGGAAACAATTTATGAATAGGAATGATGTATCCAACAAAAAACTATGGCGCATGACCCAGCCCTGTACAGTCAATTCTCCAAGGAAATTAGCTAGAAGTTACAAACTTATAAGAGAACAAGCTGTTCATTACAAAATCATTGGTAAGGCCTGGGAACACACCACACACTTCCCAAAACCATGTGCAGCACTCAAGCCAGTCCAGTGTCAAAAAGGCCTTGATGTAATGCAGCTTTCCTGGTGTACTCCTGGCCTAAACCCTGATGAGATACCAATCAATACTGAAAGGAAGAGGCATGAAGGTGTTCCTTGACCAGTCAGCATAAATCTTTGCTTTAAGATCCCAAAAGAAGGAGCTCTAACTGGGTAGTACCTGAGTGGATTAAGAATATTGTAGGAATGCAGCCATTATGAATCTATCTGTTCCACATATTAATTTTTGTATTTTCCCCATTAACACACTTAGTTTTGCATAGTTTTCCCAGACATATGCTTATTTATATGTAGGTTTAGGGCTGAAGGCTGCATCATAAAATTCAGGAAAATGTGCAGTTTGATCCATATATTCCAGAAAGCACAAAGGATGTGAATCAGGAATATTCTTTGTTGTCCTTAATTATCTCCCACTTTAAATCTGAAGTTTTATTTAAGGTATGTTTGTGTGTGTATCTTTGTGTGTGTGTATGAGGAAGTAAAAATAGGGGAGGGGGGAGAGAGATCTGCATATATTCCTTCTCACAAATTGTTTTGTATAGTGTACTGAACTACATTTTGTATTCATGCTAAAAGAATCTTGGCCATCTACCCAAAGAGCATGAGAACTGGCCCTGAGGAGTAATAGCAGAAGACAGCCAAGAGAAAAGTACTTAATATATCATTTAAAATCCAATTTAGTATTTGCCTTCAGAAGCTTTAATTTGTATAAAGAACTCCTTTAGTTTTTCCTAGAATGGACAGGTAGGTATACATATCCAATTTTAACAAATGGTCTGTTGAAAGCAAACCCAAAATTTCCCATGTGTGCTTGGACACACAAGACCCAAAAGATGTCAGGATTCAACTACAAATGGGCATTATTTTAAAGCCGTCAGGTACTAATAAAACAAGGGATGTGGTGGCTCAGTGGGTTAGGACGCTGAGCTTGTCGATCAGAAGGTTGGCAGTTTGGCGGGTCGAATCCCGAGTGCCGCGTAACAGAGTGAGCACCTGTTATTCGTCCCAGCTTCTGCCAACCCAGCAGTTCGAAAGCACATAAAAAAATGCAAGTAGAAAAATAGGGACCACTACAGTGGGAAGGTAACAGCGTTCCGTGCACCTTTGGCATCTAGTCATGCCGGCCACATGACCTTGGAGACGTCCTCGGACAAATGACGTCCTCCAAAGACGTCCTCTTTGGCTTTGAAATGGAGATGAGCACCAGCCCCTAGAGTTGGAAATGACTAGCACACATGTGCGGGGGAAGATTTATCTTTACCTTACCTTACTAATAAAACAGCTTCCCATAGTAGAAATGAACATTTTATTTTCATGGGTGGGCTCTAGTGAAACAACCTCAAAGTTTAATTCTGCCACACTTTAAACCAAGTTGAGACAATGTTGGTTTCTTTACACACTACAGAAGCAGTGTGTTGTGTTTTGGCTGTTGGTAGATGCTTTATCTCTGACCATTGAGATTATTGAAGTGCCATCTCATGCAACATACTTTTGGAGCAGTTGTGCAACTGAATCCCTTACAGATGTTCAACTGTATCTAATGTACATGGAGAAGCAGGACTGAGGAAACCAAATCTACCACTCATCTATTTACATTTGTCAGAAGGTCCACAGAGAGATTCTTTGTGTGTCATGGACATCACTCATTTAGGTCTTCCTTGACTGCTTCACTTAGAATACAATGGAATGGAATGAAATTGGCAGATGAATCTGAAGGTTCTGCTTTGAGAGAAACAGTAGATGAGGTTCAGAGGAACTTAAAAATGGTTGCAGAAGGATGGGAGAGGTGAATTTTGGTGGGCATGGCAAGGATCCTAATGGGGAAGGCCTGTGTTGTGCTAGAGGATTTATTGGCTCCTTGGGTAAGAACCTTACTTTTTTCACCATTGAATTTCATTTTGTTAGATAGTGCCCAGTGTTCAAGTCTGTCCAGACCTCCTATATCTTAAGCCTATCTTCTGGAGTGTTGGCTATTCCTGCTAGCTTGGTGTCAAGATATTCATGTGATGGAATATCTAACAGATCTTGGAACACAGAGGAGGGACTAGAACCATAACAGGAGGAAGCAAGGTCTTATATTCGGGTTTTTCTGAATTAGTGGAGAAGGGGAAAGTGAGAAAGAAACTCGCTGACTCTTAATTTCACTAGGTATAAGTTGAGGTGAAGAATTACTCTGGTAGGCTTTCAAAATTCTTTTACTTTACCCTGTTGCCAAAGAAGAGCTTTTTAGAAATCCAAGTGCTTCTTGTTTTCTAAGTTAGCCTGCTTACAGGCTTGACATTTCCTTCTTCAATTTGGTGCCAGGTGGGTAAAATGCTAGTACTAACTGAGAATTATGGAAGTGATTTCCATTTTATTTGGAGAGCATTACAAGGGGCAATTTGGAGGCACACACATAGCAAATATAGTAAGTATTCCCAACAAATGTCAATGTGATAATTGTGCAGATATCAGACACAAGTAAATTGCTGGCAGTTTGTGTGGTGTCATGAAGTACATTTTGCCACTTGACACCCCTTCCTCATAGATGCCCATGGAGCTGGGGGAAAAATAAAGAAATAATAAACAAAAAGTTTCATTAACAGGTTTTACATTGTACTATAGTAGTACAATGAAATAAAATACTTAAAAAGCAATAAATTATCTGCAATCAATTATTTTGTATCATGAGTAATTTTTATCCTTAAATTGTCATCATTTCCCTGTCACTACTGTGCACAAAATGTGATGGTCACTACTAACAGAGTAACCCAAAATTTGAATAACATGAACATTGTGCAGTCACCATACATTGAAGACACAGTTTGAAAAGTCAGTCAGACCAAGAACTGAGCTCTTGTAGGTGGGCCATTTAGAAGGGTGAAGTGACCTCCATCAGGCAACACCATAAAAGATGTGGAAAGATGAACTATTGTGACCATCTAAGTTTTAGAGGATTGTCCTATGTTTGAAGGCATCATCTGTATTTCAAATTATTGTGATTACTTTATTTACATCTACTGATATTCAGAGATAAATTCGCAAATATTATGCAAGTGTTATTTCAGCCCTTAGTCTAGATTTGAGGTTTAGATCCTCTAGCTTTCTTGGAATTTCATGATGTTCTCCTGACTTTAGATAGTAAGATCTCCCAAGAGCTGAATGCAACTACTGAACACGTTCTTGCCAACAATGGGAAAGAAATTTGATTATTGTCTTCTTTTGGAATATTTTTTAATTTCCCAAGCTAGCTTTGGCTTTAGGATTCTCTGATAGTTTCCCATCCAGCTACTAATCAGATCCAGTCTTGTTTGGCATTTTGGAAATCAACCAAAGTAAGCTACAACTTTGACTCTGACCAAGGTTCAAAAGACATTTTATTAATGGATAATATTTTTATTCACCACATTATTAATAAACAATAATCTTATATGAATTTATTTGGAAATAAGCTTCATAGATTTTTTCTGAGGAGACATAGAATTATATTTTGATAGTATTGCCACAGACTTATATGATTGCACATTTATTGTCCTTCCCTTTAAGAAACTACTTTATACTAATTGTACCAATATCCAAAAGCTTGATTTAGAGCACAAGCTTGATACAGAGCAATGGGACAACACATTCATCTCTCTGTCTCACACAAATTCAATATAATATATACAAATCCACTACAGCTGTAATTTAATGCTTAAAAAATTGCAGGCAGTTTGTATAAATGCCCCTGATTCCTGGCAGCTTCTCAAGTCAGCTGTGATCACCAAGCATAATAAATGCCTTGGTTCAGATTTGCCTTTCATTGCAAGTTAGGTTTGTCTGCAGCTCATTAAAATGCTGAAGGCTTTGTCCAAAGTCCAGATGTGTTTTAAATGTAACTCTGCAAGTTATAACTGAATGTCCTGAAGAATCTATCCTGTCTTTACTAGTTTCTGTTTCACCACTAAGCACCATGTGATAAAATCACTACAGCCAGCAATAATTATTTGGGGGGAGGAAGTAACATCCAGCAAACTCAAGTTCTTTGCATTTTTAAAAATAAGCATTTGGCATTATGCAATCTGAAAACCAAAATCTGGAAAAGAAGATCCTAAATGCAATAAATATATTAAGCCAGAGTTTAAAATCAGCTCTGGGTTGAAATAGTTGCAGAGAAGGGATGGAAATCATTTTGTAATGGAGAAACAATGTGCAAGAGGAATATACTTAACTCTTTGCTCTGCACTTTCTGAAGTAGAAATGACCCTATTCAATCAGATTTATCCAAGCTTCATTTGGAATTGGCAAAATTCCTCAAATTTCTCACAGTGACTCTGACAAAGCAATTGGATTGACAAGTTTCAGCAAACCATCACTTTCACAGATTGTTTTAAAGATTGAATCCATAGCTTGGTTCTCAGCTGCAGAGGCCTTCCAGAAAGGCCTCTGACTGTGAAATGCAGGCTCAAGCTCCATTCTCAGCTGCTTACTTTTGTGGTAGGGCTTATATTAGGCCTACCCCAAAAAATCAAGCTAGGGTTTATTTTTGGGGTAGGTCTTACTTTTGGGGAAACATGGTATGAGATTGGAGCACAAAGTTGTTTTTTTAACATTGCTGACTAGTAGCTGTTTGGAGATTAGTAGCTCAGATTAACCTTCAGTTAACTTATCCTCTTACTATAAAAGGCTTTTGCCATGCCTACTTTTATGCCATTTTGGACAGCAAATAATGTATTTATTTTATATACTTTTGTCACAATACTATGTAAACATCACAAATTTAAAGATGTAATTAAAATAAGGAAAGAAATTTTACAAAACAAATTGATAAAATAATAGAGTTTACACAACATATTTTGCATTATTTTGACACAGATGGGATCAGGAAAGTACAACATTAATCTTCTTCTGATCAAATCATTCTTCAATACCATTAACCATAATTTATTTGTAGACATTCTGTGGGTTGAATAAGAAACTTAATATCACATGAATAGATTTCTACATTCAAAAACAGCTGGAAACGTTGTTATTTAGATTTATATTCCACCTTTCACTCATGATCTCTGGCCAGTCATTCCTTTCTCCTAGTTATAATTTCAACAAGTTTGTGAAGTAGAAAGGTTGAGACAGTGTGCATGACCCAAAGTCACCTTTTGCCCTATTGAAGGATTGATGTGAAAAGCCTGGCAGATGTGCTTTCAGCTTCCATTGGGCTCCAGCTTCATCTTATTTCCCTTTTTAAAAATCCACACACAGGTGCTGAGATTGCACTTCATGATGAACTCTTTGATCACAGAAAGTGAAAATCATGTACCAAGCAGTGGCAGGCTTGAGAAAGGCTAATGAAATCAAGCTGAATCCTGGAAGGAGACAGGAACTGTAGACTGATCATTTCCAGGCCCAAGATCTGTTTGACAGAACAATTCAACTATTGTCTTAGATCTATTTTGAAATAAGAGCCCCGGATGGCCTGCTTGACATATAGAGCCTTTGGTGTCTAGAAGTTTTAATTGATACAAAATGAGGCATCTACGGTATGGATTGGAGTATCATACTGTAAACGCATCATATCTATATTGAAAAATGCAAGCTGCTTACCAGCTGTTTTGGGGGATCTGAAATGTTGATTTTTAATGTTTAAGGTAACAGAAATAACAGCAACAGCAAATCCACCATGAGTTGCCTCCTTGTTGTGATGGTGGGGTTTATTGCTCTCAAACATGGAAAGGGCTATGCTGGTGGTACTGTAGATACTGACATGGTTTCTCAGACAAGCCTTACCCAAAGGAGCAGAACAAAGAGCATCCCCACTACCTTTCTGAATGGTGAACACTATAAAACAAATTTCTCTGAATTGGCTATTCCTTGGATAACAAGGACTGTGTATGATGCTATATATTTTGGAAAAAGTGCAAAGAAGAGCAACTAAGTTTATTAATGGCCTGGAGACTAAAACATATGAAGAACGGTTGCAGGATTTGGGTTTGGCTAGTCTAAGGAAAAGAAGGACTGCGGGGGGGGGGGGGCTATGATAGCAGTATTCCAGTATTTGGGAGGCTGCCACAAAGAGGAGGGTGTCAACCTATTTTCCAAAGCACCAGAAGGCAGGACAAGAAACAGTGGATGGAAATTAATCGAGAGAAGCAACCTGGAATTAGAAGAAAATCACACGCACACACACACATGCACACATTTTCTCTCTCTCTCTCTCTCACACACACACACACACACACACACACAGAGAGAGAGAGAGAGAGAGAGAGAGAGAGAGAGAGAGAGAGAGAGAGAGAGAGGGATGACGGAATGAAAATCAAGAAATTATAAAATTCAGAATCATAGGTCTTGGGCAAACATCTATAAATTTTATATTTATCTGATCATTTCAGTGAAATATTGTAGCAAGGAATGACAAATTGTTGGCTCATTACAAGCTAACTGTCTGATCATCAGAGAGAAATCAAAAGAAAAAGTGAGTAAAACAAGTTAGAAAAATTTTAAATTTTAAATTGAATGGCATTAATGTAATACTATCAAAGTTTCTAATATAATACTTGGGCAGTTCATGTAATACACTATATACCAGGTATTATTGACTAGACAAAAACTAAACTAGATTGCAACAAGAAATGAAAAATTAGGCATATAGGTATCTCAGCATGGTGAATACCTAAAAAAAAAAACAATGAAAGCAAGACAAACACAAAACATGGCATGGGCTTCAGACTGGACCCATGAAGAAGAAAAAGAAAGATTGTTATAAAATGAGGAAAATAAACCCTGAGAACAACAGCAAATGCAGCTTATGAAAAAAGTTGTTCATAATCCAATAAAGAACTACAGCAAAATTATCCAATTGAATTTTACTAATAGTTGTGTCAGTAGGTGCAATGCTCAGTGGTTAAAGATGCTGAGATTATTGACTGAAAAGCTGACAGCCCTAATTTGAGTCCTGAGTGCCCCATAATGGGGTGAACTCCTGTTACTTGCCCCTAGCAGTTCGAAAGCATTCAAATGTGACTAGATAAATAGTGGGAAAGTAACAGAGTTCCATGTGGCTCGGACTATAGCCCTGCTGGCCACATGACCACAGAAGCATCTTCAGGCAGTGTTGGCTTCCTCGGCTAGGAAACGGACATAAGCAACACCTCCTAGAGTCAGATGCAACCAGAAAGGGGAACCTTGAATTTTACCTTTAATAGGTGTGTCAGTACAAAACAACAGTGAAGTAGCTAAAAAAAGAATTGGAAAAAGATCATAAAATATCAGGACCTTACAACAGAAATAGAGAGATTATGGAATAAACTGTCAAAAGTTTTTTTTCCCATAGTTATTGGATTATTAAGAGCTCTAACAGTACAATAGCCGAAACATCAGAAAAAAATTGAATTATTTGATCTCACATCATTCAGCTTACAAAAAACAGATTTTCTTGGAACCTCATATGTGATATTTGGACAATTATTAGGCATTGGGATAAATTTATTTATCCTAAACCACCAATATTTGCTGAATAGTCTGAGGGAGGAAAAAGGAGAAGTTACATTCACACACCCACGCCCCCCGAAAACTGCCTAGATGCATTTCTGTTTGATGTGCTTCTCCTAAGAGTAGCGAAAGTCCGTAACTGCAAGAATTTCCTTCATGGATCATGAGCCCCACTTTTATTTTTTAAAAAAGATAATTTGTGGATATGTCTAAAGTACATCTCAGTTTGGTTTAACAAAGGAAGGCTTGAATCTTCTCAATAAAGCACTCTCTTGCTTTGTAGATGAACCTTGTATTTCAGACATGTCAAACACAAGGCCCGGGGGCCAGATCCGGCCCGCAAAGTGGTTTCATGTGGCCCGCGAAGCCATCCTTGAAACAGTGAGGGAACGGCCCCCACTGCCTTGGCCCTGGCCCAGAGACCCTCCTCCTGCCAGAGACCCTCAGATCTGTCCCACTCCTGCCCAGGCCCCCATAGGCACCCTTGATGCGAATGATGTAGAGCTGGCCACGCCCACCCAGTAGGCCATACACACTCTAGCCACACCCACCTGGCCCCTTGAGGGCAACCGCAATGCTGATGCAGCCCTCAATGAAATTGAGTTTGACACCCCTGTTGTATTTCCTGCCAAAGGCCTTTATGTGTTTATGGACACAATTATTATATAAAGCCAATTTCTGATTTATTTCAATAAAAGTTTTAAAATATTTCTGCAAAGAACTTTTTTTAACATGAAGGCTGCTTACATATGTTCCCCTTGATATAAACCTTGGATAGGTTTTCTACCTGAATAGATGTGGAGATCTCCACATAGTCTTCCAGATATACACACCCTTTTCTAACCATTTGCTGAACTGCCGGACTGAGGTGACAGCCTCTAGTTCTTCTTCAACATATTTGTTATACAAATAGGCAAAGCAATTAACTGCACATTTACCTAACAGGAAATCCTACTTAAAACCACGGGACAAGAAACAATGCATAGGATTGGACTGCAAGAAAGGACTCCAATCATATATTTAGGAATGAGAGGGAAGCAATTTTATTCTAGAACACCAGCTTAACTGTTCGTTTTGCTGAGGTCAGAGTAAAAAAAAAGAACAAAGTTCTCTTCTTTCCCACGATGTTCAAATGCTTTATCCCAGGATTAGAAATCAGGTGTCAATTTTAAGAACTTTCAGATTCATTCACTTCATAAAGACAATAGTGATGTTTCATGAATTTCAAATTCAACAGCTTCTCATACATTTTACTTTTGGGTGGTGTCTCTTAATTTCTCTGTCTCTCTTTGAAATTGGCTGGTGGTAGATTATTCCTAGAAGAACTAAAGAGCCTCTTGTTGTGGGAGAAGAAGGAGAGTGCAAAAGTTGGGTTGAAACTTAACATTAAGAAAACCAAGATCCTGGCATCTGGCCCTCTCAATTCCTGGCAAATAGATGGGGAAGAAATGGAGGTAGTGACAGATTTTATTTTCC
Source organism: Vipera ursinii (assembly GCF_947247035.1). Classification (NCBI taxonomy): domain Eukaryota; kingdom Metazoa; phylum Chordata; class Lepidosauria; order Squamata; family Viperidae; genus Vipera; species Vipera ursinii. The sequence continues at coordinate 255,242,603 of NC_139512.1, forward strand.
TGGGCTCCAAGATCACTGCAGATGGGGACTGTAGCCAAGAAATTAAAAGACGCTTGCTCCTCGGGAAGAAAGCCATGACAAATCTAGACAGCACACTAAAAAGCAGAGATATCACCCTGTCAACAAAATGTGTATAGTCAAGGCTATGGTCTTCCCAGTTGCAATGTATGGCAGTGGAAGTTGGACCATAAAAAAGGCTGAGCGCCAAAGAATTGAGGCCTTTGAACTGTGGTGCTGGAGAAGACTCCTGCAAGTCCCTTGGACTGCAAGGCGATCAAACCGGTCAGTCCTAGAGGAGATCAACCCTGACTGCTCTTTAGAAGGCCAGATCCTGAATTTGAAACTCAAATACTTTGGCCACCTAATGAGAAGGAAGGACTCACTGGAGAAGAGCCTAATGCTGGGAAAGATCGAGGGCAATAGAAGAAGGGGACGACAGAGAATGAGGTGGCTGGATGGAGTCACTGAAGCAGTAGGCGTGAGCTTAAATGGACTCCAGAAGATGGTAGAGGACAGGAAGGCCTGGAGGAACGTTGTCCATGGGGTCGCGATGGGTCGGACACGACTTCGCAGCTAACAACAACAAAGATTATTCCATTATGAGTTATCACAGGGATCTTGAAAAAGACTCAAATGACAAGCAATAAAGATGAGAAACAAAGGAAGTGATGACTAAACTACAATAATCCTGCATTTGGGATTAAATCACTTGTGTCCAAGAAAATGTGTCCAAGTTTGTATATCAACAAACATTTGGATTATTTTTACAGCAAAAGCAAATGTAGGATTTGCTGATTTGCCAAACAGATTGTAAGTAAGAGATTTTTAATAAGGGTAAGCAGCCTAAGACCCTAAGGCTGTGTACACCCCTCAATCTCTCCTCCTCTTCCTCTTCTTCTTAGCCTTCAGGCCTCTTCTGACTACAATTGTTGAAAATTGACACATATTTTCCTCCTACTTTGAGATGGGATATGCTTAATCGACAGTATAAGCAAGATGACTATAGTTAAAAGGACAAGAAAACTTAAAAATGCTGTATCCAGAGGTAAGAAAAGCTACAAAAACTGTATATATGATTTTAGTTCAACAACTTAATTATCCCATCTTTTTGCATTACCATTACTCTAGGTGGCCTTTATAACCTCCCTCCCCACAAATGTTAAACACTGATCCCAACCATCAAATTTGCTAATCCTTTGTTCTAATACATCTCCTATGTTGTCTGTCTGTCTGTCTGTCTGTCTGCCTGTCTGCCTGTCTGCCTCTCTCTCTCTCTCTCTCTCTCTCTCTCTCTCTCTCTCTCTCTCTCTCTCTCTCTCTCTGCAATGTTTCTGTCATCAAAGCCTCATCAGATACCTGGTGACATCAGATGGCAGGTGCTACACTAATAGTCCTACACATCCATCCTACAATCCTATCCATGCAGAGACTATGGCCCACGTACATCTGCAGAAGAATTGCTAGGAAGAAGTGTTCAGTCTCACTGCTTCTCCCCATTTTGTGATCTTGATGCAGATCTCTGGGGATTATGATACTGTAACCTTGCTGAATTTATTTCTCATTTCTCTGCTGATTTGGTAAATGGAGTAATCTGCAGAAAGGATACTTGGACGAAGAGGAAAATATCCCTCCTCCTTCTCTCTCAGTGGACACTAAGCATAACTTAATTTCCCACTACCAGGTGGGGCCCCCAATAACTGCATGGGATCCTTAAATTTCACTTGAGTACCATGGATGTCTCATTCAAGTAATAAAACTGGAAGAGCCATTTGTAGGCCTGTAGCCATATGTACCTCTTGAGCCACTTTCTCTCTCTCTTCTCCCCCCCACCACCCGGCCTCTGTTGCAATCTTAACATTTTTATGGTCAACTTTTAATAGCTATTTGCTGAACATTAACTATGTATTTCCTGCCATTTTTAGCTGGAAAGCCCAATAAATATGTTCAGTTAGTTACCAAATGTGACAGCCCCTCAAATATTGGAACACAGCTATCATGTCTCCCCTGGTCTTTCTCTTCACTAGACTAGCCATGCCCAGTTCCTGTAACCATTCTTCATATGTTTTAGCCTTCAGTCCCCTAGTCATCTTTGTTGCTGTTCTCTGCACTTTTTCTAGAGTCTCAACATATTTTTTATAGTGTGAGGACCAAAACTGGTTGCAGCATTCTAGGTGTGGTCTTACTAAGGCTTTATAGATGGTATTAGAACCTCATGTGATCTTGATTGAAAATCTCTGTTAATGCAATTTAGTACTGCATTGGCTTTTTTGGCTGCCACTGCACACTGCATTAGCATACATTCCATGGTCTTGCCCACTTTGCTCCATTGCTTCACCCAATCTGCCTCATTAGACAATTCATGGTTTGCCTCCTTAAAATCAAGTACAAATCCTTGTTACCAGAATGTTCCCTACAATTGTTCTTGTGGAATGTTGACAGCATGTCATGCTGCAGACAAACATGTACACGTAGTCCTCAACTTACACCTGTTCATTTAGTGATAGTTCAAAGTTACAATGGCATTGAGAAAAGTGACTTATGAACTTTTGTACTTACAATTTTTGCAATATCCCCACAGTTATATGATCAGAATTCGGGTATTTGTCAAATGGATGTATTTACAGCAGGTGTAGTGTCCCTGGGTCATGTGATTGCCATTTGCAATATTTCCCACCACTTTCTGATAAGCAAAACCAATGGGGTAAAGCCAGATTAGTTTAACAGCTGCACGATTCACTTAAGATGTCTAATTATTCACTTGACAATGGTGGCAAAAAAGGTTGTAAAATTGGTTGCAATTCACTTAACAACCACTTTGTTTAGCAACAGAAACTCTTTACCAATTGTAGTTATAAATCAAGGACTATCTGCATGATTGCAAGATGATAAAGTATTGTGTTATATAAATCTAGAGTAGACTAAAGTGAAAGAAATGGAAAATGTATATGCACAAGCACACAATTACTAGATTTTTACAGAGAAGCAAGTGTGTTAGTGTAACCAATGACCCTTTACTAAGCTGACCTTTGAGTCTGGATATGATAGCTTGTCCACTTCTCCATGGCTGCTTTTAAGCAAATGGCTCCTAGAATACTTAATTTTGGATCTAACAAGCTTTGTAATAGATCACTGTGTCTTTTGCACTAGCTATAAAGCTAAGATGCTCATGATTAAATTAAGAGCTTAACTACTATTTACTCTCAAAAATCTTCAGTGCCAGATGATGTTGCTCATTATGATCTTATTTCTTTTTAAATATCAGCATTATTATTAATGCTGATATCTTTACTGAATTTTACATTATTGTTTTCTTTATTGAAACATTTTAACTGACAGCAATTATAATAAATAGAAACGGTAAAGAATCTCATTAAATCTGCAGCATTCCATAGAACTGTTTTTCTGTAAAACAGTCAATTTAATGCATATCTTAAATATTAAGGATTAGAAAGACAAACAGTAATAAACAATTATATGTAATAATTTATTTATTTTTCCTAGCATTTTTCCATAAGTGCAGAATCTGCTTTTTTCCCCTTGTGAATTGCTTGGAGATTATTTGACAAAGATTCAGTAATTTTCTTTCCTAACTCGGAAAATTTTAGTTGGTTATTCTTTTAATTTGTTAGAAAACTTCATATTGCAGATGAACCTAGAATTTTCTCTTCTACAAAGATTCATTCACTCTTTCCTAAAAATAAAGGTATTTCTTTTTTATATCAAAGTATGATATCAGTTTATTCCCAGGCTTGATTTTGGTTCATCTAAAATTCACAGTTGATGACTCTGTTATCATTTTAGCTGGCAATGCTTAAAAGTGTAGTTCAGCACACCTGGAAAACCAGCCATCTGGGCAATTTAAAAAAGAATCTATTGTCATTTGGAAAACAAATCAGTTAAATATTTGGAAAACAAATTAGTTAAACCTATTGCAGGACTGCCAGAATATTATTGTGGCTTCTCCATATCCCATTCTTTCCAAAAATCAACTCTTAGCATTGCTGGACATGTGTTATTGGACATGTGTTGAGAATTAGTCACTTGTGAGATGTTTTTCAAACTTGGCAACTTTAAGATGTGTGGGTTTCAACTCTCAGAATTCTCCAGCAAGTCTACATCAGATACACTGATCTAAACCTAAACAAGAACCAACAAATGTTCCTTGTATATATGAAGTCTTGGTGACAGGCCACAAGAAGCTCCATTAAATGATCCTGACATCACATCAACTCCTTCCTACAGTGATCCTGGGAGCTGTTTGCTGAATTTAGCTTCTGACTTGGAATAATCCTGAACTATGAGCTTCCCTACAGTTTCTAACCAAACGTTCTGCTGTTTTTCTGCTCTGGTCAAGATATCATTCCTGCTAGCCCTTTTTCTGCTACCACTTCTTTATTGCAGTCAAAAGCAATGTTCAGTTCTGATTGTCATTTTTCCTGCTGATATGCTTCTCCCTAGAGAAGCACTAAAAGGGTTAATGGTTTAGCAAGCACAGAAGTGCTCCTGGTTTAGCACTAACTGACTTTTAGTAGGTCTGGGATTAAATCTCCACAGATCAGAGTCAGGTTGCACTCCCTTCATTTCCTGTCTCTTTTTTCACCCTACTCCTTCTCAAACCTCTTTTGCCATGACCAAACTAGCAAATCAACAGATGGGGCATCTTTGGGAAAGAAAGGGGGAAAAAAACTTTCATGAGGTCTCAAGGTCCCCAAAGTAACTGCTTAAACCTAACTCCCAGCACAGATGGCAAGGGACAGAGGGGGTGTGAAATATCTGATTACTAGACTGAAACTCCCAGGGCTTCTTTTGAACCTTAATGGATTCCAAGGTGGTATAGCTCATAATATGAATTTCTTCTGCTTTAGGCTCTTAGCTTCCAACAGTCTATGATGCTTCATCTAAGTCATTTAAGAAAGCCACATAAATCCCAAGGGGAAAAAAAGGGGGGTAGCTCTTTGTCTGAAGGTCTGGCTGGCAAATCCTAACCTTGTTATTAGTATAATGATACTGACAACAGCATATAGCCTTCCAAAGTGCTATTCTATGCAGGCCAGCTTTGGTTTAGTAGCAATTAGCATCAATTACGATGAAGCTTGCTGGTAACTGGGTGCCCAGTCTTTTTTGGCTGCAGGTGCAGGATTATTATTCCTAGGATCATTCCTTCGCAGAAGCCATCATGAGGATAGGTGGGGGAGAAAACAGTCAAGATGGATACTCCTGTTTGTTCATTTTCTTTAAGCTTTATCAGGTAGTTCAGCTACAGACAACAGATGCTAAAAAAAGTGTCAGAGAAGGCGAAGGATTGCATCTGAAATAGTGGCTTCCTAAGTTGGGGAGTTCTTTATGTACAGAGGTAATGAAGGTTTTAGTTGCATTTTTTCCCACAGTGGAGAATGTTATGTATTGGGCCCTAGGAAACACTGTGAGCGCTGGCTTAACAGATACCACCAGGTGGCGCTAAACCGAAACTGTTGTGGCCGGGAACAGTTTTTGGCGGGAAACAGAGGTTCACCCTGATTGGTTGGATGTGTACCTGACCAGGGATATAAAGGGCGCAGGTAATCCCTATTCCCCAGTATAGTCCCTTCCACCTAATAAAGAGCTGCTATGCTGTACTCATCTTCTTGGTGTTCTTCCTGCTCTCCAGAACCCACTACACAACAGTGGCGACGAAGGTGGGATCCTGCTTCACCTTAAGAGCTGAAAGTCACTAGGGGATGGCATCGCTTGCTGGAGAAAAGAGGCATCTTTCCCCCCCCCTCGATGACCGGCTAGTCACCACGCTAGAGGCCACATCGGTGGAGCAGGATTCTTGGAAGCAGGACGCAGAAGATGGCACAGATCGGCCAGCCCCAAGAATTCAACATCCATCACCCCAAACGGTGGGACTCTCACCTGGGACAGGTCAAAAATTTTCTCCGGGCAAACCAGATCACCGAAGATGGCCTGAAAGCGGCGACTCTGCTTTGCATAAGTGGGCCTGCCATTTACGATTTGGCCGTAAGCATGTGCTCACCAATGCCAATTGAGACCGTCTCTTTCCGAGACCTCACTGAGAAGCTGAGCAGGCATTTCAAGCCATGAATGTGTGAGCTGGCCTGGCAGTTCCAGTTTGTCCAGAGGGTCCAACTGCCGGGCGAATCGGCATTGGAGTTCATTGTGGCCTTGCAGCAGGCTGCCCACCTCTGCAAGTTCTCCAATTTGGACGAGAGGCCGCACGACAGGCTCGTGTTCAGCCTATGTGACAAATGCCTGCAACAGAGGCTGTTCGCAAGGCCCAACTTAACCCTCCAAGATGCTCAGGACGAGATCTTGGCCAACGAGGCAGCCAGCAGCACGGGGCAAGCACTCCAGACCCCCCGACCCAGCAGCCCAGGAGGATCCATCCACCTCGAAGATGCTGCATACGGCAGGAGTGGAGAAGCAGAGGATATCGGCATCGACCAGGTTCAGAGGAGACCGGAACAACGGGAGCAACAACGAGGAAGCCAGGAGAACCAGCGGAAGGCAATTCCCTTCCCGAAATGCACAGGCTGTGGTGGAGGCCATGCACGGACAAACTGCAAGTTCCAGTCGGCCACGTGTTGGGCCTGCAGAAAATCAGGCCACATCACTGCGGTCTGCCTTAGCCATTTCCGAGAGGGCCTCCATGAGCTACAACTGGAGGACGCATCGCAGAAAGGTACCAGGGCCCAGAAACCAACCAGCATAGGGTTTTTCGAAAGCCGGAGGGCCATCTGCCAAACCGGGGCCCTCTGGCCACTTAAACCCAAATTTAAATTGGACGTCCATTTACAGGGCATTCCCTGTAAAATGAAACGTGACTCCGGCTCTGCAGTCTCAGTCATCTCATATGAGACCTTTAAACTTATTTGCGGCCGGAGTAAGCAGTGGGTCAAATTGAGGCCCTCCAACACTATCCTCACCAATTTCTAAAATGCCCCAGTAAAAATCAAGGGGGAGGCCACCCTTTCAGTGCAGTTTAAGAGGTTCCAAGGGCACTTGGATATTATTGTAGTTGAGGGCTGGAGAACTAGTCTAGTCAGGCTAGATTGGTTTGAGGCGCTAGGAATAGTAATATCAGGCATTCACAGGACCCAGGGGAATAGCATCGAATCCGTCTGCAAAGAGTTTGCAGGCGTATTCAATAACAAGGTAGACAGGTACACTGGGCCCCCCATCTTCTTTAAATTAAACCTCAGCATCCTCCCCATTAGGATTAAACCCCGGAGAGTTCCCTTTGCTCTCAAACACAAAATAGAGAGAGAGCTAGACAAAGTAGTTGAACAGGGGGTCCTGCAGCCAGTAGAAGAGGGAGAGTGGGAGACCCCTATAGTCACTCCCCTCAAAACTAACGGGGAGGTCAGGATCTGCGCCAACTATAAGTGTACATTAAATCGGGCCCTTAACCAGCATGCTTACCCAGTTCCAATGGTCAGCCATGTTCTCGCTTGACTCCAAGGTGGCACCATCTTTGCTAAGCTAGATCTCGCGCAGGCGTACCAGCAGCTGCTGGTTACCAGGGAGACGGCAGATGCTCAAACAGTAGTAACGCACAAGGGAGACTTCAGGGTTAACCGCCTGCAATTTGGTGTCAGTGTAGCACCAGGAATCTTCCAGGAGGTAATGGAGCGGACTCTTAAGGGCATCCAAGGGGTATGCCCTTATTTTGATGATGTCCTCATTGCAGGGGACACAGAAGAAGTGCTGGCAGACAGACTGAGGGCACTTTTAAGTAGGTTTCGTGCTACAGGTCTCAATTAAAAAGGGACAAATGCAACATTGGGGTTGCATCCACTGAATTTTTGGGGTTTAAAATAGATGTCAGTGGGATCCACCCTGCAGAATCCAAAGTAAGGGCAATTAAGATGGCCCCCATGCCCAAGAACAAGGCTGAACTGCAAGACTTCCTTGGGCTGCTAAACTTTTACCATTCCTTCCTACCCAACAAAGCAGCAATAGCTGAGCCTTTGCACAGGCTCCTAGATAAGAAAGCTGTATGGAGTTGGACCAATGTCCACAAAAAAAGTTTCCAATCCTTAAAGGCCCTACTTTCAAACAAGTCTACGGTCACCCACTTCATCGAAACAAAGCCTATCTGCATTGCTTGTGATGCTTCACCCTATGGAATGGGCGCAGTACTGAGCCACCTAGAGAAAAATGGGGAACAGGTGCCCATCACATACTACTCCAGAACCTTGTCAGGGGCAGAGAGGTGTCGCGCCCCGTGGGCGCAACGCCCAGCGGCGCCGCGGATGCAACATTCACCTGGCACAGATGTCCTCGGTGGGGCCCGGGCCGAGAGAACACCCCAACGGCTGCGGCAGCAACAACGGCCGGCTGACATCTGCGCTTCCCCACTCGTGCACGCCGAGCCGGCTGAAGCCTCAACGATGCGCGCGTGCATCGTGCAGCCCGGCCCAGCCCTGCCGGCTACGGTGGCCTCACAGGGTCCTGGGCCCAGCCTCGTCCTGCCGGCTACGGTGGCCTCGCAGGATCCTGGGCCTAGACCAGCTGGTCATTCGGCCTTTGCGGCGCTGGCGGACGGGGCCCACGGCAGCGGAGCCCGTTTCCAATACAAGAGCACTGGGGGCTCACCAGCTTTGCGAAGGGGCGGTAAGCGGCAGGGTGAAGCTGTATTTGGTTGCCGGGTCCAGGGACGGGTGTGGGGGTGGCGTCTAGCGGCGTCGGGACGAGCGTTCACGAGGGAATTCAGCTGGGAGGTGGAGGGTGCTGGGTGGCGGGCGTGTCGCAAAGGGAGGTGTTTGGGAGAAACGGGAGTTAAGTAGGGGATGGGCAGAGGTGGGTGCGACCGGGTGGGGCGTGGGTGTGTACCTGCAATGTGTATTTAACAGCGTTGGATGCAGGTAGCAGCCAACGCTGGCTTTGTTCCGTTCGAAGATCGTTTGCTTTTGCTTATTAAACCATTTTGGAAACTCAGCTTTCGTCTCGGTTGCTTGAATCTCCTGCTCTCTGGACGAGGTTTGAGAGAAAGCCAGCGTTGCTCACCCTTTCATTTTCCCTTCCGAGCAACAAGTGGGTGAGTTGTATGGCGGAGGGATCGCAGGGGCCCGCCTCGGCGGCTGCTTTGGAGAAGGAGGTCGGGCCTGAGATGGGGGCCGGGGCTGGTGTAGCCTCCCCCAGAACAATGGATGTGGGAGAGGTCGTGCTCCCGGCGGTTCGGCCTAGGCAGCGGCCATCGTTGCTCGAGGATCGCTTGGTGGAGCCAAGGGAGGCAGGGGCCCAGAGCCACGGCAGAGGGAGGAGGCCGGGTCTTGCCCTGGGCCAAAGAGGATATGAGGAGGCCCACAAACCTCGGCTGAGGGGTCCTTCGTCAGTATGGAGGGAGCGCTGCCTTGTGGAGGACGAGGGGGAGGAGTGGAGTTATTCCACCACCCCTGGTAATCAGACTATGGACATTCTGCGAACCAGGTTCGGGGAAGCTGGTGGCCAGGAACCAGGCCAATGGTCCCCTGCCAGGGCCCCGCCTTTGGATGTGCCATCCCACCTGAACCAACCTGGTCTGGGCCTACCTCGTGAGGGCTCTGCTCCTGTAGGCCTTGGGCGAGGTGCTGCAGGGTTGTGGTCAGGGACGGACGACAGGCCCGGGCAGTCGACAACACGGGTAGTTGGAGCCTCTCCTGTGCTGGGCCCGCAAGTGGCTTCGTGGGGACCCGGAGTGGCATGGGGACCTCCACCTTTGTCAGTTACTTATGATGGCCACCCTGACCGCCTGGCGATGTTCCTGGGCCAGGTGATAGGACATATGGACCAGTATGCCCAGGCTTACGTGTCCCAGCGAGCTATGGTGGTGGCAGTAACAGCTTGCCTGCAAGGGGAGGCAGCGGCTTGGGCAGCCGATTTATACACTGACCATGCTCAGGAGCTCGGGGATGTTGGCCTGTTTTTGGAGTCGTTGCGGGCTCGTTTCGAGGACATTTCCCGGGTGCAGCGGGCCGAAGCCGACATCCTTTCTCTATGGCAGCGAGGCCGATCTGCGCTGGAGTATGTGAGGGAGTTGCGTAAGGTGGCCGGGAAGTTGCGTTTGTGGCCGGAGCGTCTTCTTGTCCACCATTTTAGGGCTGGCATGGACGGGGCTCTCCGCCGAGCTTGTGTGGTCCGCGGCGTTCCAGCACGACTGCAGGAGTGGTACCGTGTGGCCGTGGAGCTGGACGTGGGTTTGCAGGACGTGCGAGGCCGGTTTGAACCTCCTTCTGGAAGCCGACGGCCGGCCGAAAAGACGAAAGTGGCAGAGCCATCTGTAGCAGCGTCTACACGGCCTTCCTCCCAGCCAGCACGGGCTGCTCTGAGGTGTTTCAGATGTGACCAGCCAGGTCACCGGGCAGTCGATTGCCCTCTGCCTCCTGCCCGGCCAGCCCCTGTTTCCCCAGCACGGGGGACCGGAACTCGGAGATCCATGGAGCGGACACGGGCCGCTCACCAACTAGGCGGAGATGTTTCCAGACCAGCTGCTCCTGTTCGGGTGGAGACGCCGGTAGAAACACAGCCTCCTCCGTACGAGAGTCCAGAGGAACAGGATCTAGACGAAGATCCGATGGTAAGTGCTCCGGTTTGTCCCTTTGTATTCCCTGTGGTGCTGGTCAGTCCCCGCACCGGTCAGAGGACGGCATATAAAGCCCTCATAGACTCAGGTAGCACACGGTGCCTAATGAGCCAAGCGGTGGTAGCAAGACTGGGGGTCACGGTGAAGCGACTAACCAGCCCACTACGCTTTCAGCAGGTGGACGGGTCTCTTTTGGGGGGGGCACCTGTTACGTCACTGAACCGATCCGATAGGAGATGGGCGATCACTGGGAGACTTTACGGTTTATAGTGGTGCCTTCTATGACCGAGGCGGTTATTTTGGGGCTCACATGGTTGGATCGGTGGGGTCCTACGATCTGGTGGGAGGGGGTTAGCCGCCATCTCCGGTTGGGGTTGGGCCCACAACCTCCGCGAGAGCACGCATTCTTGGGACCACTACACACGGGGGAACGGGAGAGGGTCTGTGCGGGTGGGCTAGCACAAGAGGCTCATGTACCCCGTGAATACTCCGACCTGTTGGACGTCTTCAATGAACGGGAGTGTGACACGCTACCACCCCATAGCTCCACGGACTGCGCCATTGAGCTGGAAAAGGGTGCTAGGCTACCAAAACCCCGGATGTACGCCATGTCCCAGAAAGAGATGCAGGAACTCCGGCGGTACATTGACAAGAACCTGGAGCGGGGATTCATCCAGCCAGCACGGTCTAGAATGGCGGCGCCCGTGCTGTTTCGTGAGAAAAAGGAAGGTGGGCTTAGACTGTGTGTGGACTATCGCGGTGTGAACGCGGTGTGCGTTGAGCACCTTTACCCGCTCCCACTAATGAAAGATCTGTTGGCCCACCTGGCTAAAGGTCGGGTCTTTACCAAACTGGACCTCAGGGAGGCCTATTATCGTGTTCGAATCAAAGCAGGGGACGAATGGAAGACGGCGTTCAACTGTCCTCTGGGTAGTTTCCAGTTTAGGGTGATGCTGTTTGGGCTACAGGGTGCTCCCGCCGTCTTCAAGCAATTGATAAACCAGGTCTTGCATGAATTCTTATATCGTGGGGTCCTGGTTTACCTGGACGATATCCTGGTTTACACCGAGACGATGGAGGAGCACGTCGCCTTGGTTAGGCGGGTATTAATGAAATTGCGGGACGCACGGCTCTTTGTGAAACTATCCAAGTGCGAGTTCCACCGGCAGCGACTTGATTATTTGGGGTACAGAATCTCTGCAGGGGGGGTAGAAATGGACCCAAAAAAGGTGGAGGCCATCCAGCAGTGGCAGGCCCCGCGGACACGGCGGCAGTTACAAGCGTTTTTAGGCTTCGCGAACTTTTATCGCCAATTCATACCCTGTTTTGCGGCCATAGCCCTGCCACTTACGGACCTTCTTCGCACACGACAACTAACCATACGACCACGTCCTGGATTATGGGTGGGGTGGACTGCAGAATGCCAACGAGCTTTTGATACGTTAAAAGCTCTTTTTGCTAAAGAACCAATCCTACGACACCCAAACCTTGCCCTGCCTTTCGTGGTCCAAGCCGACGCAAGCGATGTTGCCCTCGGAGCCGTCCTTCTCCAACGAAACAACGACGGGGTGCTTCAACCGTGCGCTTATGCGTCTAAAAAATTGTCTCCTGCAGAACGTGCCTGGGCAATATGGGAGAAGGAGGCCTTTGCGGTACGCTGGGCGTTGGAACTGTGGCGACATCATTTGGAGGGGGCTGTCCACCCGTTTGAGGTGTGGATGGATCATAAGAATCTGATGGCATTGCAGACACCCCGACGGCTGTCCCCCCAAACATGTACGGTGGGCACTGTACTTCCGTCGATTCCGCTTCACATTGAAATATGTTCCGGGGGGGAAGAACTTCCTGGTGGATGTGCTGTCACATATGCCACAGTTTGAAGGGAAGAGGGAGGATGTTGTACAAGCGCTTGTGCCTACCGGAGGTCCAGATCAGGAGGGGGACACCGCTCTAGCAGCACAGGACGAGTTCTGTGAAGAGCTTCGGAAGGCCCTTCAGGGGGATACCTGGCTACAGGCCCACCCAGAATTCGTTGCCATGCGTGATGGCTTGGCCTGGCATGGGACCCGACTTTATGTACCAGCCCCTTTGAGGGAGCGAGTGCTGTATCGGTGCCACGACACCAAGCAAGCTGGGCACTATGGGTTTCTGAAGACCCTGCATTTGGCACGTCGGCAATTTTGGTGGCCGCAAATGGCAAAAACGGTGGAGGACTATGTACGGCGATGCCACATTTGTGCCACCACAAAACCTATGGTGGGAAAACCTTTGGGCCTCCTACAGAGGGTAGCTGACCCTACTCGTCCATGGCAGGACATAGCCATGGACTTCATTGTTGAGTTACCCGACAGTAAGGGCCATAACGTTATTTGGACGGTGGTAGACTTATTTTCTAAGCAGGCCCACTTTATTCCCTGTAAAGGGTTGCCCTCAGCACGTCGATTGGCTTGGCTCTTTGTAACCCACGTCTACCGTTTGCATGGAGTGCCACGCCGTATCATTTCGGACAGAGGAGTTCAGTTTACGGCACGGTTCTGGAAGGAATTTGTTAAATTCATCGGGTCAACCCAAGGACTCAGTACGGCATACCACCCTAGCACCAATGGCGCAGCAGAACGGGCCAATGCTGCCGTTGAGCGGTATCTACGTTGCTACGTATCGTACCAGCAAACCAACTGGGTGGACCTTTTAGCGTTTGCGGAAGTAGCGTATAACAATGGATCCCTGTCAGCCACAGGAATGGATGAGGCAGATTGAGGGGGCCTGGGGTGCAGTGAGAAAAGCATTGGAGCGGGCTGTGATAATGAATAAGGAGCAGGCTGATAAGAAGCGAAAAGCGTTCGCAGTCCCGAAGGTGGGGGACCTGGTCTACCTGTCTACTAAGTATCTGCGTAGCCAGGTTCCCTGTAAAAAGCTGGGGCCCAAATACATCGGACCATTCCGGGTGGTACAGGTAATTAACCCCGTAACAGTACGGCTACGACTACCGAAGATCCTAGGCAAACTTCACCCAGTGTTCCACAGTAGCCTACTGAAGCCTGCCACCACAGCCTCAATGGCAGTGGGGGAGGGTGGGCCTGGGCCCACCCATGACGACCATTATGAGGTCCAAGAGGTCCTTGACTCCAGGGTTCATAGGGGGGGTGTCCAGTACCTAATCAGGTGGAAGGGATATCCTGTGGAGGAAGCGACATGGGTAGGGGACGCAGATGTACATGCTCCTCGGTTGGTGCGGGCATTCCACCGACTGCACCCTGGTAAGCCAAGGGGAGGACGGGGGAACACCGCGGACTGGGTGGATGATTGCTTACCTCTTATGTCTTCCCCTGCAGGAGGGGCCCTGGTAGGAGGGGCGGCATGTCGCGCCCTGTGGGCGCAACGGCGACATTCACCTGGCACAGACGTCCTTGGTGGGGCCCGGGCCGAGAGAGCACCCCAACGGCTGCGGCAGCAACAACGGCCGGCTGACATCTGCGCTTCCCCACTTGTGCACGCCGAGCCGGCTGAAGCCTCAACGATGCGCGCGTGCGTCGTGCAGCCCGGCCCAGCCCTGCCGGCTATGATGGCCTCGCAGGGTCCTGGGCCCAGCCTCATCCTGCCGGCTACGGTGGCCTCGCAGGATCCTGGGCCTAGACCAGCTGGTCATTCGGCCTTTGCGGCGCTGGCGGACGGGGCCCACGGCAGCGGAGCCCGTTTCCAATACAAGAGGACTGGGGGCTCACCAGCTTTGCGAAGGGGCGGCAAGTGGCAGGGTGAAGCTGTATTTGGTTGCCGGGTCCAGGGACGGGTGTGGGGGTGGCGTCTAGCGGCGTCGGGACGAGCGTTCGTGAGGGAATTCAGCTGGGAGGTGGAGGGTGCTGGGTGGCGGGCGTGTCGCAAAGGGAGGTGTTTGGGAGAAACGGGAGTTAAGTAGGGGATGGGCGGAGGTGGGTGCGACCGGGTGGGGCGTGGGTGTGTACCTTCAATGTGTATTTAACAGCGTTGGATGCAGGTAGCAGCCAACGCTGGCTTTGTTCCGTTTGAAGATCGTTTGCTTTTGCTTATTAAACCATTTTGGAAACTCAGCTTTCGTCTCAGTTGCTTGAATCTCCTGCTCTCCGGACGAGGTTTGAGAGAGGAACTATGCCCAGATAAACAAGGAAGCCCTGGCAAAAGTGGGTGGGGTCAAAAAATTCCATGACTACCTGTATGGTAGGGAATTCACAATATTCACAGACCATAAGCCACTATTAGGGTTATTCACCATGGACAAACAAACCCCCCAAATACTCTCCCCTAGGATGCTTAGGTGGTCCATATTCTTATCAGCGTACAACTTTAAGCTGGTTCACAAACCAGGGAAAGAAATGGGCCATGCGGATGGGTTAAGTAGACTACCCCTAGCAACTACAGAACCAGATCCGGCACCTGCTGCTCAGATACTAGCAATCCAAGAGCTATCAGAATGCCCTCTCCATGCAAGGGACATAGCGACTGAGACAGCATCAGATAAAATCCTGAGCAGGGTCCAGTCTTGGGTATTCACAGGGTGGCAAGATAGGAGTCCAGGCCCAGAGTTCCAGGCATACTTTGTAAGGAGACATGAATTGTCTGCCCATAAAGGATGCCTGTTGTGGGGTAGTAGGGTCATCATACCAGACACACTGAGGGATAGAGTCCTACAATCCTTACACGAGGGGCACCCTGGCATAGTTAGAATGAATGTGTTAGCGAGGAGTTATCTTTGGTGGCCAGGGTTAGACAAGGCAATAGAAGAGCAGGTACATGGGTGCTACACTTGTCAAAGGTCCAGACCCAAGATGCCCCAAGTGCCTGTCCACAAATGGGAGGCAACACATACACCCAGGTCCAGGGTCCACATAGACTACGCTGGCCCATTCAGGGACAGCTCTTCCTAATAGTGGTAGATAGCCACTCCAAATGGTTGGAGGTAGTGCCAGTCTCCAAAATGACCATGGCCAGAACAATCCAAGTGCTCAGGGGACTTTTTGCCACACATGGTCTGCCTGACATTTTGGTATTGGATAATGGGGCTCAATTTACTGCTGCTGAATTTCAGGCCTTCATGACAGCGAATTTGATTAGACACGTCACATCCGTGCCCTTCCACCCATCAACTAATGGACAAGCTGAATGCATGGTGAGAACGACCAAGGATGCACTCAGGCGCATCATCGTCAGTGACTGGCATCACAGGTTGGCGGAATTACTATTATCCCAACACACTACACCATGCACAGCCATGGGGAAGAGTCCGGCCCAACTTTGTTGGGGCAGACGCCTCATCACCAAATTGGACAGACTTCACCCTGATAGAGTGGCTTCCAGGACGGAGCAACCCAAAACCCCTAGGGAACTACATTCGGGTGACTTGGTTTGGGCCAGGAACTACGGTCCGGGACATTTGTGGATTCTGGGGGTGGTGGTTGACAAAACTGGGCCTTTATCCTACATAGTAGGGGTGGAGGGGGGTTGTCAGGTCAGACGGCACATAGACCAGGTCAGGAAACGGGTTCCTGAATGGTCACAGAGCAACCACCCAGAAGACCACCCATCATCGACATTAAATCCCCCCTACCAACAAACAACAGAACCTGAGCCCGAGGAGAACCTCACTGACCCAGAACTGTTTCCAGAGAGCCCTGTCAGGCTGGGACAACAACAGGCCCAGGTCCACTGTGACAACCCTGCCAAAGGGCCAGACTCTGGGGTAGGTCAACCGGAAATGGTCAGCCAGGACTTAACCCCTGACCCTACTGTCCAAGATAAGGGAGAACCCCTAAGACATTCATCCCGGACTCACAGGTCACCCGCCTACCTCGTAGACTACGTGTGCAATTAAGGGGAGGTGGAGGGTCATTGTATTCTGGGCGTGTTGTTATTATTGGTGAACTATGCATGTGTACACCTGTACATATGGACAATTGTTTGATCTCAAAGGGGGAAGCGTGTATTTTCTGGGTGGGTCTTATTTTCAGGGAAACATGGTATACTCAATGAACCATCAAAGTTCCAACTAGTGCTACATATGTCATTAATTCAGGTTTGTGGGAAATATTGGATTTTAAGATCAGATATGGTGCTGGAGCCCATTTGGCTTGATAATGTGCTTGTTGGCTGCTGCCATGTTCTGACTGCAATGCTAGAGGTCTTTCAAATGACACAGAGGTGTATCTCCATAATGCAGAGTAGATATGATGAAGGACCAAAATGTTATTTTGGGATTAAAAGGCTGAGTTTGAGAAATGTAACTCCAAACTCCCCAAGCACATTGCTTAAGAGAAAGAACAAAAAAAACACAACCCAGCAAAAATGAACACTAGAGGTTTCAAAAGTCATTTGTTACTACTATTATAGTATTTGTGGTAGTAATAAACCCTTTAAAGAAGAATTTCCCATTCTCAAGCATGGAGCCAATTTGGTCTAGTGCAGGGCTAAGCAACCTTGGCTCTTTTATGATTTGTGGACTTCAATACCCAGAATTCCTCAACCAGCCATACTGACTCAGGAACTCTGGGAGTTGAAGTCCACAAGTCATAAAAAGCCAAGGATGTTTACCCCTGGTCTAGTGGTTAAGACCCCAGGCTGGAAATTAGGAGACGGTGAGTTCTAGTCTTACCTTAGGCCTGAAAGTTAGCTTTGTGATCTTGGGTCAGTGACTCTCTCTCAGACCAACTAACCTCACAGGATTGTGATTGTGGGGAAAATAGGAAGAGGAAGGAGTATCAGGCATATTTGCCACCTTGAGATACTTATAATAATTTAAAGATGAAATTAAAAAAAAATGAGAAAATAATATTTTACATTAAAGAAGAAGACATAGAAGGGTTCCTAGCAATTGTGTTGGCTTTGCCACCTACTTCAACCATGTGATCAGGAATTAAAGAGGTCATGGTTTTAAGTGTCACAGATAAACATGAACTACAGCAGAGATGAAGAAGGGGAAGGAAGACTATGAAACTATTGTTTCATAGTTATAATTGTTACTGTAGATACTTATACCCTTTTATTTTTCTATATGGGCCATGCTCTATGAAAATTTAAATATGTTCATGAAAGACAAATCCTTACAGGTTTGTACAGAATGTTTTCTACTTCAAGGACAGAATCATTGCTAAAATTGCAGGCAGGATCTGCTGTATACAACCTGGTATGATAGAAACATTTGTTTTGTGATGTTATTACACTTCCATTATGAAAGATAAGCCTGTTGGAAATGCTTCACGCTAGATTGCCAGAACTGAAATTCAAGACAATTGCAAATAGTGTATAAAGGTTACATTCACCCATGATTAAATTAATTACATTTTCATAGAATTGTTTTAGATCCATTGTACTAAGGCAAACAATAAGATGAATATTTCCTTTAAGTCTTTTCTGTGATATCAAATTCCCTTTATTCCCAAGAATCATTTTAGTTTAAAACACATACATGTGTGTAAGCACGCACACACACACACACACACACAGAGGGAGGGAGGGAGAGAGAGAGAGAGAGAGAGAGAGAGAGAGAGAGAGAGAGAGAGAGAGAGAGAGACCCATAACTCTTTCGCAGAGGAACAAAAACTTGTTGTGGAATTGCAGTTCAAAGGAAGCATAAAGGAGCTAAACAGATGGAAAATCCTGTAATTTTATCAAGACACAAATGAAAGCACCACTTTTTGTGAATTTAATCACTTCACAGAATGAAAGTGGAAAACAAGTTCTTGATAGGAAACCTGAAACAATTCAATGCTGCTATTGTGGGTAGGAATTCCAGTGGTTCAATGCACACAATTGCCTGGACATGCTAGAAGTGCTACGTGACCAAAACTTCTTTTCTCTGGGGTGAGAAATACGCCCTCAGCTCACCCGCTCACACGCACCTGCATGTTGAGAACACCAAAGTTCATAAAAGACACCTACTTCAGTTGGATGCAGCTGCTGAGAATCTTTAGTCAGAATAAACTGTTAGCAAACTTGGAATTCTGCATTCATATTTCGTTACCACAATGTAAAAAAGATGCTGAGACACTAGAAAAAGTGCAGAGAAGAGCAATCGGGGACTGTAGGCTGAAACATACTGTATAAGGAACAGCTGCTGGAATTGGGTATGTCTAGTTTAATGAAGAGAAGGACGAGGGGGGACATGATAGCAGTGTTCCAATATCCCAGGGGCTGCCACAAAGAAGAGGGAGTCAAGCTATTCTCCAAAGTGCCTGAAGGCAGGACAAGAAGCAACAGATGGAAACTAATCAAAGAGAGAAGCAACCTAGAACTAGGGAGAGATTTCCTGACAGTTAGAACAATTGATCAGTGGAATAACCTGACTCCAGAAGCTGTGAACACTGGAAGTTTTAAAGATTGGACAACAATTTGTCTGAAACGGTATAGGGTTTCCAGCCTGAACAGGGGTTGGGCTAGAAGACTTCCAAGGTCCTCCCAACTCTGTTATTCTGTATTCTATTCTAAGTAGTTTAGACATCACCTATGGTCAAAGTATAGGGACGCGGTGGCTCAGTGGGTTAAGACGCTGAGCTTGTCGATCAGAAGGTCGGCAGTTTGGCGGGTCGAATCCCGAGTGCCGCGTAGCAGAGTGAGCGCCTGCTACTCATCCCAGCTTCTGCCAACCTAGCAGTTCAAAAGCATGTAAAAATGCAAGTAGAAAAATAGGGACCACCACGGTGGGAAGGTAACAGCGTTCCGTGCGCCTTTGGCATCCAGTCATGCCGGCCACATGACCACAGAGACGTCCTCGACAAGCGCTGGCTCTTCGGCTTTGAAACGGAGATGAGCACCGGCCCCTAGAGTCGGAAACGACTAGCACGCATGTGCGGGGGAACCTTTACCTTTACCTTTATGGTCAAAGTACCAAAATTTCCCTAAAGAACCAATGATCCAGTTATTTTAACATGGTCAAATTTCAAACAGCAAAAATCTGAAGCACAAATGGAATTAGGGCTGATGTTAATTGTCAAAGGGGGAAAGCTACATTAAAGCCAGTCTTCCTTTCTTGATGAATATGGACAGAACTTGGATATTTTTTTAAACACAGAAGAATGTTCAAGGCAGCAAGAATGCAATTCTTCTACTAACCAATATTCACTTATTCCTGCAAAAATGACAGTGTATGTGCTTGAGGGTATATCTGTGATTGTTGAGAAAAGTTAATTTTCATTTATCTGTGTTTGCCAAAGTTTCCTGTATTGCACTATATTAGAAGGTCAGAATGCAGGTAGAGATCCGTATTATGTTGGATGAATACTTTCTAGGTGAGCAGGAACTACAATCCCTAGAATTCTCAAGCCTTTCTAGTTGAAGACCCAGAACATCAAAACCCCAACATATCAGGAAGGTTCAGGAAAATCTGGCCAGCAGTAACCCATTTTCTTTTTGTTGTTGCTGATCATGATGGCTCTGGTGACAATGACCTTAACCTTAGGTTTTATACACAAATAACTTTGTAGGCAATCCAGCTCACCATACCTTTTCAGTCTTCTTTAGTATACCATTGAGACAATATTTCAAAATGTTCCCATCTTAACTTACTTCCTTTTTCAATGAATTTAATCCAAACATCCTGAAATTTCAAGGGCCTTTTCTTTCATTTACTTCCACAATTGACTTTTTGTCTAATTGATTCTTTCTAAAATGTCAGACTTAGAACTATGCCCAATTGTAAGCATTTCTTAAAAATAGGTGTTCTGTTTGGAAGCACATTTGAAACAGCCATGCAAGCTTCTCTATTATTTGTATGACTAATCTGAATCAGTTTTGATTGCAACACCTGAGGAGATCAGCTTAACACTTATTTAATACTCGGCTGTTCCCACCAGAAAACAAAAGGTAACCTAAACTTCAGAGGTATTTTCTATACAAATGCCTAATCCATCTGGTTTAAACCTGCATAGACAAAATACTGTTTTGGAGGATGAAGATTTACCAAAGGCATGTTCTTCCTTAATTTAGTTTTACCACCAGCTGCTTCATAACTGATGGTGCACATCTATATCTATGAAGGTAAAGATAAAGTGTCTTCAAATTAAGTTTTACTATATGGAAGTAGCCTTGCATTTTTCTTGGCAACATTACCTCAGTGGATTGCATTTTCTTCTTCCAAGCTGTTTTCTCAGCTTCTCAATTTTATCTACAACCATGGGATTCCTTGGTAATCTCTCATCCCAGTACTAACCAGCAGCAACCCTGTTTAACTTTTTTGAGGCTCATCAATGCTAATGATCATGATCTGTCACCATTATTATAGGCTCCATGGAACACCAGGTATGTAGGCTAGATGGGGTTGTTGAAAAACCAAAATCTGGAAAACTGCAAACTACTTGTGCAACATACTGTAGCTAAGAAAACTAAATGGAATCAAATTTATCTTCAAGAAGAAGCTTTGGTGTAGGGGTTAAGACACTGGGTTAAAAGCCTGGAGACTGGTCCAGTTTAGGTACAAGGTCAGCTGGGCCAATCACTCTCAGCCATAGGAAACAGGTAATAGCAAACCACTTCTGAAATCTTGCCAAGCAAACTACAGTAACTAGTCCAGACAGTTGCCAAAAGTCAACAATAATTTGAAGGCAGAAAACAAATCAACTAACCACCACCCTGTTGAAGAATTACTCCTATTCCAAGCATTTCTCATATGAACATTATAAATCAGTGTGTCTTAAAGTGTAGTCCTAGGGGCACCCCAAGAATTCCTCAAAATCAAACTTGCTTCCCAGCCTGGATTGAAAAATAATAAAAATAAAAATATTAAAATAATACAATATTAAAATCCCATTGAACAATTGTGAGAAGTGGCAGCAAATGTTTTGGATTTAATTTTTTAATAAGTAAATATTAATAAATATAACCCAAGAAACATTGCCATAAATAATTTCTTTCCTTTCCATCAACCTTTCAATGTATTTTTAAAATTCATTGTGATTGTATTTTTGTATGCGAATTATTTTTATTTTGTAAATCATTTGGAGATTATTATATAAAAAAAACATTATAAAATACATTCAACATACAAAAAAGCACATAGACATCATCACATTAAGTATAATTGATTCATTAGATCAAAGTTAATCTGGCCAAAACTATTACTTTCTCTCAAATAGTCCATTTTCACATATGTAGCTGCCTCAGAGGATTTATAATCACTATGTTCACTCAAAAGATACGTAATTGTGGTCCAAAACAAATGGAGAACCTTTGAAGTATGTTTCTGTGTGTATGGGCACAAATATGAAGCCAGGCTTTATACATGAATCACTGTGTCAAATAGATTTTATATTTGAACATTCTCAGATAAATTTAAATATTTAACACTGAAGTCAAATACAAACTGCCTGGAGCTAGACTTCGAAGGATGTGTGTATACAAGAATAGTATTTATAAGGAACACTAGGACGGGAACAAACAGCAAGAGCCTGGATTTTAAGAGAGGCTGGAATAGGGTACATGAGGCAAATAAAATATGCGGTTTTATAAGTTTTTCAGCCAAATAGGGGAAAGTTACTGTAACAAAGAAACTTTGCTATTTAATCTCAAATTGCAATATACTAGAATCATAATGTCCTTGAAAAGACAAAAAAATAAATGGGCCCTTAATTTACACTCTTGCTGAATTAAATTTGCTTTTACCAACCAAAATTGGTTACTAACAACCAGTGAATATTTTAATTAATTTACCGATAAATCTTTCATTGATTAAATTTTGAAATCATTCCTGTTATCACCTAATAAAGGCATTGTTGTGTCTGGTCGGTTGGGCGAGTGAGCACGCTGAGACGGACTGCTGTAATACTGTTTATTCAAGTACACGTGGCCAAACAGGCCCTACCTGCCCCGTCGCTGGTATTTGTATGCCCAGCGTGCCCGGCGCTGTCCAACCCGCAGGCTCAGGTTTCCCGCGCTGCCCCTGGCCACCCAACCCGGTGTCCAGGAATTCCCGCCGCGCGGCTTGGCCAACCAGGTGGCCGGACAGGTGTGTACCTTACAGGCATGTTACTGGAGGTTGCAACGAATGAACATATTGCATTTCTTTTCAATCCTGTTTGGCTGGTGGTGTTCTTTTTTAATCATCTTTTCAAAATCACAAGAGTTCAATGAACAGGCGGCCTTAAGGCTTTCCATTCACAGCCACCATTTCACCGTCTTTTTCATGGTAGGTAGAATGTGATCTTATGCCCCGCAAGTGCTTTGGGGGCAGGTGTGGGCTAATGTGTATATCAAAGGAAAGGAAAGTTCAGGGCTGAGAAAGTAGAAAGCCAATAAATAATGCAATTCTAATAAAATGGTAACAAACACTTCTGCTTTTGATGTAATAATAATCCCTCTTACAGGGAATTTTATATTCTGTAAAAACACATTGATATTCTTGGCAGAAAATGCAGCAGTGTCTTCTTTCCTTTTCATTTTTTCTAGCTGCCCTAAAACAACCATCCGGCCCTGCCCAAAAAGGCCACTCACCTTGAATCAAGATCTGAAAGGGTGCCCTGAAAGAGATGGAAGCAACACAGGTCAGCTTTGACCTTGTATAGGCTTTGTTATCTCAGGATGAGACACAAGCAATAACAATTATCCTACAGTTTAATCTGTAGATGATAGCTACTAATCACAGTGACATGACACATGTTGCAAGCTCCAATCTTTCATCCTTGTGTTCAATATCATGTGCAAGTATACAAGGGGGGGGGAGTTTTGCCTTAGGACACACATTTTGTCAGTTGCCCCCTGTCCTTTGGTCCTGCTTGCAGTTTGATCCCTTCAAATAATATGGGATTTTAATGCAAAGAAACGCTTGGCCCAGCTGCTGAGTACTGATTATAGGCCAGCAGTAAGAGTGTTTGGCCAACCCAGGGGCTGCTCTAAAACCTCACCTTTTGGGGGGAAAAAAAAGCTTTTTGCTTCTGTTTCTCTAAAAAGAAAACTTGCACACGTGTGCTATTTAAAAGTCTACAACATTTTAGAAGTTGTGGCCAAATCACATGTTGAGGTCTTGGTAGACTTTTAAATAGCATGAGTGTGCAAGTTTCCTTTTTTAGAGAAACAGAAGCAAAAAGCTTTTTTTTCCCAAAAACAAAAAAGTTCTGTCATTTTCAAATCTCTGCCTCCTACTCCTACCCCCCCTTTAATTTATTTAACATTTCCCTATTTAGCAGCAAAAAAGTTACACAGTGAAAAAAGAGTGAGAAGAACTATGGTTGTCTAATTTTCTAAGTACATAACTGCAGGACAAAAGGCATCATGCAAATAACACGTAACAACATTCCCTCCCTCATATTTGTGTGTAATTTGGTTTCAAGGCACACTTGAAGATTAGGAGCTGCGAAAAAAAAAAACATCCTTGCAGTTCAAACAAATGAGTACACAACAAAACAAACCTTTCATTACTGAATTGGAATAACGGTTCACAGTCAATTTTACTCCCCCCCACTATTTTCTGATTCTCGATGAAGAAACAAAATACAATATGGTCATTTTCACCCCAATTTTTCAATCTCCTAATGTCTATGGAGCCCTGAAGGGCCCTATACTATGCTGAGAAAACCTATACAAGCTTCAAAAAAAAATGTTATGGTTTGGGGAGCGCAGATAATATGTTGGAATTCTTATTATAAGGCCACAGCTAGGCCCTGAACGTGGAAGATAGAAAACAGTGTCAAGTCTCTCTCATCTTCCCATGGATTTGTTGGAACCTAAGGCCCTTCTTATAGCACGTTCCAAATTACTAATAAATAGTTAGATCACTGCATTCTAGTCTAACTTTGCCCTTCTATATATTCCATCCCACTGCAATACAAGATAAAGAAATAGGAAGTTAATTGCATTTAAACAATCTTGTATGTTAGGCTGCCCCCACAGGTTTAGTCAAGGCTTTTTTAACTTTGCAGAAGAACAGTTAGTTACAAATTAAACATTATACAGTTATGGCTAAGAAATGCAGGCTTCTGGCAGATGTTTTTAAGTTGTATGACTCTTGCTAATTTTGGCCTTAGAGTTCTTACCCTACAATCCTTATTATTTTGAAATCATAGCCTATACCTCCAGACCTCACAAAATGAACATTTAGTCTAGCATGCTTATGGTTAGCATTTCTTATACCTGCAGTTATGTCAGTGAAATAATAGGGACTGATTTTTCCATCTTTTAGATTATATTCTTGTACATATTCTTATATATATATTGAGGTGAATAGACTTGTAATTTGATGAGAGCTAGCAAAAGGGAAGCTCCAAGCAAAGCCACCATAAAATTTGTTTTTAACTTGATCCCAAGATTTTCTAGACACTGAAGTCGAGACTTGCAAGGAACTGACAATAGCAGTGTCTAGAGAAGATGGGAGGAAAGGATGCCAGGCAAACAAGATTAGAGTATTTTATATGGGTCTGTAAGCATGAAACATGCTTGGAGTTTTCCTTTCCAGTAGTGATGGCCTGCTTTGGCACTTTGGTCACCCAAAGTAGTAGAATAATCTTAGGGATAAGCAAAGAATCTGAAACTTCTGGGCTGACTTCCTTTCCAAATATAAACAGAAGATATTAGCCATGGAAGATTTATAGAGTTTATTTGCAGCGGTTCTCTTCAATAAATCAATAAGGGGTGGCTGCAGGGTGGGACAGTCTAATAGTCTTGCTATTTTAGCAGACATTGATATTACCAAATTTCTTTTTATTCTCTAAAGGCATCAGAAATTTGATACTCTTCTAATCCATTTAAAATGTATCAGGGACAGTTCCTGCCATAACAGATACAGCAAGTCTTGTTACCTGCCTGCCATGATTTTGCATATCAAGAAAGGCTAATCAATAATTTGCCTAGAAAAAAGCAAACCACGCTAGACACCATTGGGACAACTGTCTAATGTTTAAATGTTCAGCCTGCTTTGGTTCAGATGCTGGAGAATCCCCCAAGGCAGCTCACCAATGAGAGATCAGTCCTGAAAAACCTGTGGTGCTAGCAACAGTATCTACTGGAAGAATCTCTTGGCAGATGACTACACAGTTGCAGCCTCCATCTTGATTTTTTTATACTTTTTCCCCCATTCCTCTCCTGCCCCCATGGCCCTATATGGTAGATCATTTTATCCATAGGGCCAGATATCTGTGAATTGTGTCAGCCAATATTGTTGCAGAAAAGTCAGCCTGCCTGCAATAGATGCTTGTCCTCTTTTACCAGCTAAGTTGTAGCTGTAGGAATAAATCTGAAGTCTCACAGGGAGTTTGTTTTGCTGGGATCCTGATCACATCAAAGTCCCCCCAAAATAAGTATTTAAAAAAAGCAAACAACCTTCCCCTGTGTTTATTGCATGGATATGCTTTCTATATAACGTGTCTATAATAACTCTGACACCTGAAGCAGCAAGATAGACTTGTACTGCCAGTTCAGACTTAGTCACCTGGTGAGACTACGATGTCTGATATTCTGGCATGTGTGTTAGAGCAGGGGTCCCCGACCCCGGGTCTGTGGACCGGTACCAGGCCACAACATGCCAGCAACCAGGCTGCACAAACAAGCAAAGCCCCATTTGCAGGATGCAGGTAACACACAAAACCACAGCCCCGCAGTCCTCAGAAAAACCTCTCTCCACATAATTGGTCCCTGGTGCCCAAAAGGTTGGAGACCTCTGTGTTAGAGGGACTAGCATTGTGACTCTAGGTTTCCTGTATTCTCTTTTCCAATGCTGTTATTAAGACATTGGTTTCACTTTTAGTCTAAATCCTTATCCGTTAAAAGGGAACCACAGTGGTCTATGTGTGTGCCATGAACATGTTCCTAGTATATCCCAGAAACTATGGACTTGATTAGACCTAGATGTCACAAATGGATTTGCAATCCTGTGTTGCCAGTCAGGCTTCTTTCAGTGCACTTTGTTTTATCCCTTTTCCATGTAGCATTTTTTCCCCACTGCACATGCTTCAACTCGTTGCACAGTTCTTGAGGGTTTTTCCATTCTTCAATTTCGTTCCTAGAAAAGTTTCGCGTTCTTTAAAAGTGTGGATTTCTCCTAAGCATGGTGCACAGATGATGCTGTTTGGGCTTCACCATGCATTGATCCATAACGGGGGAAAGCAGCAATACAGTACTTGTTTTAGGGACAGGGAGTCCTCATTCCCTCATAATAGTGTGATGTTCCTACAAATTTCTGTTCCATTGGAAAACTACCCTTTTAACAGGCATTTATAATTTTATCATGTAGTCAGTGGGTGATACACATATTACTTCATGTTAAAAAGCAGGCAGCTTCTGAAAAGGCCCCAGTCAGTGGTTATTTTTCAACTCTAACTTGAGTTCAAGCTCAGTCTTGGGGGTCAGTCTTTGCATAACCTTATTAACAAAACATTCAGGAAACTCTGATTCAGCATTCTGCCTGTCTATGGCTGTGACAGAAAACAGCACCCACATGATTTGCAACTTCTTCCCCAGCAGCAGCATCTGGGGCAGCTGGTGTACTTCCCATCTTCCCCAGATGCTACTGATGGGGGGCAGGGAGGGAAATGTGTGTTAAAGACTTCTGTTAAAAAGGGGGAGAAATTTAATGGCTCTGAAATTTAATTGCCAAATTGTCATTTCTTAATAATCTCTCAATAGTCAACCCTCTACATTTTGTGATTCAATTCTCTGATCAAAAATAGCTCGATGAAGGAAAGTTTCATAAAGAAGACATATATTTGAGGGAAAATGTTGTGTGAACTTTACTCACAAGAAGGATAGGATGAACGTGTGTTTAATAAAATGCAATCGTTATCAAAAGCATCAAGCTCCCTGCGCCCTGTGCGTTCCCACAGAGAGGGCCTCCTCAGGGTGCCACCGATCAGAGAATGTCGATTGGTGGCCCCCAGGGGGAGATCCTTCTCTGTGGGTGCTCCGGAGCTGTGGAATCAGTTACCGGTAGAGCTCCGGATGGCGCCCGATCTTCGCTCCTTTCGTCGCGATCTCAAGACGTTTTTGTTTGTACAAGCCGGCCTAGCCTGATGGGGATTGGTGGGGTTTTTTATTTTTTGTATTCTTAATTTTATCTTTGGGGTTTTATAATTGTATATCAATTGTTTTAACTTGGGCAATCATTTAATCTCTTTTTAATGTTTGTATTTTGTATTTCACTTTTGCCCTGTGAACCGCCCTGAGTCCTCAGGGAGAAGGGCGGTATAGAAATATTATTAAATTAAATTAAATTAAAAGCAAGCAGATAGTCAAGTCCATCTCTAGTTCAGCATCTCTAGAAAGCAAATATTCTATACAAATGATACAGAGATATGATGATACTTTGGCTGAACTTTCAGGTAGCTCATGTTGTCCCAAAATCTGCCAGGAAATGAATCAAAGGAAGGTTTTCAGAAAGGTCAAATTAAATGTAGGATCTCAAATAATCAGAGATTCAAAATGAAACAACTCTCATGTTCCCATCTTCACAATATCTAATAGTCAATCTGATATCTACATCTTTATTTCATTCCAGAACCCTGAAGGCTATTTACAAACAAAAGAATCCTTAGGGATTCTTTGTCTGCATTTCTGAAGACTTCCTACAGTTAAACCTCAAAATTTGGCTTTTACTTCATCATGTCCTCCCTTCTACACTTGCCAGAAAACTTACATATTTTGATACACAGCCCTTCGTAACTGCCAAGTTCAAGTTTGTGAGGCCTTAGAGACAAAAGCTGGAGTGTTTTCCAGAATTCAGGCACTGATTCTAGCGGGAAATGTCAGCATTGCCATCAACAAATGTAGATATTAACAATAAAAGAAATGATGGGGCTCAAAAAAAATGTGGCTTTCAAATGAATCAATCCCAGATTTGGTATTTCTGAGGAAGTGAAAGGATCTACACAGAAGGTGGGATTTAACAGTTCATAGACAGAAATAGGGAAAAAATGTTACTGCAAAGCAGATGTGCCCTCTTTTCCCATATGTGGATAGAAGTGAAAATTTCATGATGCAGCTTTACAACTGATTCACTGCCACGTAGTCCTCAGGGAGGGAAGGGAGGGGGAGAATGGAGGGCATAATTTAATAAAAAATAAGCATAGCAATGTTCTTGTGGCTGAAATAGGAGAGTTAACTGCAGGCTTCAGCATCACCCTTTGAATTCAGTGTGATTTCAGTTCATTTAGCTGGGTACGTGCTGTCTTTCATAGATGTTCCTAAAAGAATGAAGGTGTCTTAATGGAGAGGGCAAGGCAGTGAGCGATCTATTGTTTTCCCCTAGTCAAATGGAAGGTAAAAACACATTTTCACTGGTGATTTCATAGGGTGTTAATAAAAAGGGGTATCTAACTGATTTCATTGAAGGACAGTTTAGCTGGAATAAGTCTTGTTCCTTTCTGAGCAATAAAGAAGCTTTGGATCTGAATAATGACAGACTAAGGATGGAACACACCTGCAAATATAATGCCAATGTTAAATCTGTGTTTGCTAAATATTTTGCAGTGATGTGATGTGATGGATGGTGTAATCTATCCATACTGAGGGTGAAGGTTCATTCTCCAAGCTTATGGGTTGGTTTCTGAATGCTTCATTACCAGACTACGTAATGTTTTCAGCAGAGTTTAGGGGATTCACCTGCTGAAGAAGTTACCTATCTTGGTAACAAAACTTTCGGAAACTAACCCACAAGCGCGGAGAACAAACCTTCTCCCTCATCCTACACCCAAGCAACAGATATTCACCACTGTTGCTATCCATACTGGCCTAGTTTTTCTAGGAACATTTAAATATTAACCCATTCTACCTCTTAGGTTAGCAAATCACTCGAAATAGGACCTCTTTATACCCTTCCCTATTTGGAGGATTTTGAAGCCATAACCCCTGTCATTTTTGTATTTGTTCAAGATTGACAGTTTCATTATTTATTGTTTTCAACTGCATTTTTAATGTGTCAGTTTGGGTTCCTCTTAGGAAAAAAAAGTAGTATATAAATAAAACCAACAGCAATATCCCACGTTTCTGTTCACAAATGATGTTAAAGGTTGTAGCAACATAAACTATGCAATAAAACAACTTAATTAAAATATAGAGACAACATTAAAATAACACAAACTAAAGCAGAAAAAAGTGCATACGGAGATATTAGCACCCTCTATGGGTGGTCAAAAGGGCAGGTTGAAAAGAGACATTTAAATACTTCATCAAAATTGTAATGGATATGGTCAAGTACAACTCCCAATACTATATTACTATATTATGTTAAATTGTGTAGAAGCAAAACTGAATAAAGGTTTCCCCTGTCTGTCTGATGGATGTATATTTAAAAAGAGGGCTTCTTATAAGACTCTTCCTTCCAGAATATAGTATTTTAGAGGACATTGACTTTTCTAAGTTATTTACAATAATAATAATAGTTTTAGTAATGTTCTATAAAATATAAACTGCAAAAGAAAGCAAGGTGGGGGTAGGGGTATGACTGCCAACAAGTCAGCAAGTTAAATACAAATTTCGGACTTTATTATGAGTGTGATGGAAACTCTGAAGTTTGGGAAAGAGGCTGTGAAGAAGTCTTGGTAGAAGTTGAACTCTACTCTAGACATTAAGGCAATAGGCCAGAAGCTGGGAAACTAAACTCTAGTCCTAACTTAGAAAGCTTGCTGAGTGAATTTGGGCCAGTTACTCTATTTCAGCTCAGCTCAGCTCACAAGGTTGTTGTTATTGTGGGGAAAATAATAATAAGAAGGAGTATTAGATATGTTCATGGTCTTGTATTATTTATAAACAAAGATAAAGGCAGAATTAAATAAAACAACACATAAATATTCAACAGAAATCTGAATACTCTGCAATGAGATGTTAAATCAATAACTAGCAAAATAAATGCATAATGGAAGCACAACCTGATGTATATTTATTCAGAAGCAATGTCTTTCTGAATTCAAGAGGACTTACGCCCTTGTAAATTTAAATTGGGCTGCATCATAAACATATGTGTAAATGGAGAAAAGGCCACCAAACCATACGATTTCATTTTGACACACATAAGATTTTGGTCCAAAGGACATATGCTTGACTTTATTTTGATAGCATTGCCATATTTTTGCAAACAACATTTTGGAAACAGTCAAGATACCTTTTGGGACATCCTTCCTTCCTTCCTTCCTTCCTTCCTTCCTCCCTCCCTCCCTCCCTCCCTCCCTCCCTCACATCTACAAGCTATTTGAAATCATGCCAGTTCTGTCTTAAAGAGATTTCTCTTCCATAAGGATTCTGCTAGAGCTTCAGCAGATACCTTGCTTTTGTGTACAAATGCTAAGAACATTTTCAGATACTTAAATTGATTACAAGAAATGGGAGAACACCTGAAGGTTTAAAAGTGTGATAGTAAAGAATGAAATATTGATTTCTCTCTGCCAGCAGTTTTTAACTCTTTAAATATGTGGAAGAATATTATGCTAGCAATTTGAGAGGTGTTTTTCCTTTAGTAAAGGAAGATTCTAAACTAAGAAAATACTCTCTTTATGAGGTTTGCTTAGAGTCCTCCTGAGGAGATGAAAGATGAAATTTAGCAGTAGATAAAACCAGTGGCGGGATTCAGCCAGTTTGCACCACTTTGGCAGAACTGGTAGCTAGTTTTTTGTTGCCCAGGCCCAGAATGGACTTCCAGAAGCGGCATCCACACAGATAACTGGTTGTTCACATATTTGAATCCCACCACTGTATAAAACGTTAATCTTGGTGGAGCAGTGGGCTAATGCCTCCTTAAGTAACACCAGCTGCCTGCAATTAGCGCAGGTTCGCATCCCACCAGGCTCAAGGTTGACTCAGCCTTCCATCCTTCCGAGGTAGGTAAAATGAGGACCCAGATTGTTGGGGGCAATTAAGCTGACTTTGTAATAATGCCGCTTGCAGGCATATACATAGAATGAAGGCTATTGCTAAGCACATTGATTTGTGCTTTAAATTGTAAGCCGCCCTGAGTCTTCGGAGAAGGGCGGGATATAAATGGGATTTTAAAAAAACACAAAATAGATAATGCTTCTTTTCTGCATTGGGCCTTCTCTAACTCCTATCTGTGGACTTCACTGCAATAAAAAAAGCTACATGGAAAGCAGTGTACTAGTTCAATGTATCAGCAGCCTCCTACCATCCTAATCATAGCTTTAATTTCACATTTTACTTACTAGATTTTTGTTATAATTGCATTAGAATTTATTGCTCTTTCTGCAATTAAAAATGATGGCCAAGAAAGTTTATAAGTAAATGTTAAGCAATATTAAGTAACTAAGAAATTCATGTTCACGTCTTACTATAGGCATGAGGATTCTGACTGAATCTTGTATCACAGATGTTTAGTGAAGACATAAGGGGGTATATAGCACAAGCCACATATCAGAGATGTCACTATGCAAGATTACTGTGTTGGGATGATACTACATGTCAAGGAGGCATCTGTCCTCAGTTAAAGTACATTCCTGAGCCCCTGGCATTTACAGAGAAAAGCTTATGAAGATGAAAGGCAGTACTATCAAGAAATAGAGTGTCATCCTTTGTGATCACATAAAAAACTTCGATAAATACGGCATTATATAACCTAAATAACCAAGAGGCCTCTTCTCTGAGAGAAAGCACAAAATAGCTAGATAAATACATTCTCAACTATAAGCAGAGTGTTTTTTTTTCTAAAAAAAACAAACCTCCCAAACCCTCAACTTTCTCTGAATGCCTCATTTTGGTGGAGCAGTGGGCTAATGCCTCCTTAAGTAACACCAGCTGCCTGCAATTAGCGCAGGTTCGCATCCCACCAGGCTCAAGGTTGACTCAGCCTTCCATCCTTCCAAGGTAGGTAAAATGAGGACCCAGATTGTTGGGGGCAATAAGCTGACTTTGTAATAATGCCGCCTGGGGTGTGTGTGAAAGCTCTAATAAGCAGGCATATACATAGAATGAAGGCTACTGCTAAGCTTGTAAGCCGCCCTGAGTCTTCGGAGAAGGGCGGGATATAAATGGAATTAAAACAAAAAACATGGCAATTATTTAGAGAACACAGACATCTTAGGGATGACACACTGGTTTGCATTACACAAGGTATCCATTCTGATGAATTTGTTTATTTATTTTTAGTGTTTAAATGCCATTCCATTCAATATCAGCCCTGAATGGGTTACATATAACTAAAGTTAAAAAATATGTAATATCAACAATGAGCATCATAATTAAAACACAACTGTAGTTCCAGAAATAGATGAAATAACTCTACTACAGTTGCCACTCCAAATTGCAAGAGGAAACAATTCACAACTATTTGATCCTAAGGGAGATGGGAATGAGAACTCTTCCCTTTTGGTGACAGGAAAACTGCTAGAACAGGGTACCTCTCGAGGGAGGGAGGGAGGGAGGGAGGGAGAGAGAGAGAGAGAGAGAGAGAGAGAGAGAGAGAGAGAGAGAGAGAGAGTCTCACCTTGGCCAATTTGTCCTGGCCAACTCACCATTGCCGACTCATTGCGTGACCAAAGTTACACTAATACCAAAGAAATTATAGGAAAGAATCAATAAAGAATGGATGCAAAAAGAAGAATGAAATGTAAATGGTTAAATTTAAAATAATATTTAATTTATTTTAAATAATTAAATAGAATAGTTAAATTGTTCCCCAGTGAGTTGTCCCATGGCGAGTTGGACATGGTGAGTTGTCCCATGGCCAATTGGCCATTGTGAGTTGGCTGTAGCTAGTTGGCCATGGTGCCTTTGCCATGGTAAGTTGGCCGCAGTGATTTTGCTGTGGCATGCCGGGGACAAAGCTAGGCAGCTTAGAAAAAGGAAAAGAGTAAAAACAATTATTTTTTTGGAAACTATCTCTACTAAGTTTTAAACTAGCAACTTCTACATGCTGGGCAAAGATAGTAATTTCTATGCTAAGGTAGTTTAGCATTGCTGGTAAAGAGGGTATAGAAACTAGTAGTGTGCATGGTAAATACTGATTTGATTGGAAAGACATTACAACCTCTGCAAAATATGCAATCAGTGGCTGAGTTTATGAAAGCCCTGAATCCCATATGGCTAAGAGAATTTTTAGGCAAGATAACATGGAAAATATAGTTCAAAAATAGAGTGGATATATGTGAAGCAAGAGGAATAATATGGCAAAAGCATACAAAGAGATGCTGTTTTCCTAAAGACAATAACCTTACCATAGGTTCACACAAACATATAGATAGATATATTTATGTTAGACCAGGGGCTAAAAAATGTTAGACTATGTGACTTTCCAGCATCCATTCTGTAGCTTTCCTAATGGTGGCCTCCCATATCTTTCAAATTTTGGACAAAAGTGACAAATTAGCTGCATTAAGACTTGCAGAGGCTTAAGATACCTGTTTCACCACTTAACCCTTCCTGCAAAAATAGGTTCTATGCAAGAGCGTGGTTCTTGACATGCCATGCAGACCATCTGACCAAGAGAAATTTGTTTGTTTTAGATTTATATGCATTCTGCTTTTAATCAACACATATTTCCTTTTTATGCTTGTAGAACTGTTTTGCAGTATCCCTCCAGTTTTGTAGTTCCCCATTGAATTTGCTCCAGTTTATCAATGACTGTTTTGGACTGCAGTGCCCAGAACTGAGACAAACTGGATAATTTCTTTCTGGGATTTGGATTCTAGGCATTGGTTAATCCATCACAAAACAGCACTGGCCTTTTTAGCAGCTGCATCATATTGATTCACATTCAAGCTGTGCTCTACTATAAAACATAGCATTTTTTTTAGGGGAAACTATCCAACACTTGTGACTTTCTTTTCTTTCTTTTTTCTCCAGTTGCAGGATTTTATATTTTTCCCTGTTAAATTTCATTCTGTATGTTTAGGTTCACTGTTCAAACCTATTTACTATAGATATTTTTGAAACTTCATTTTTTCTTCTAAAGTGTAGGCCACACCTCATCATTTTGTGTCATCTGCAGATTTGATAAACATCCTCTTAATTCTTCACTCAGGACATTAATAACACATTTGAACAGCACAGAGCCAAGGACAGAGACCCATAACATTCCAGTCAAGGTTATGTGGTAACATTTATGAGTACTCTCTAGGTATTATGAATGTATCTAACATTTATATCATCAAGCTCATATTTTACCATTTTCTGAATAAGTGTAACATGGGAGTCTCTGTGAAATGTTTTGCAGAGGTCAAAAGTACATTATGTCCATGCATTCCCTCAATCTATTATGCTAATAACTTTGTCAAAAAAGGAGATAAGATTAGTCTGGCATGTCTTGTTCATGATGAATCCATCCTGGCTCTTGATAACTCTTAAATTCCTATACAGGCATCCACACATGTGTCATTTATTCTGGCATGCTATTCTCCCAGGATATTGCATGAAGCAGTAAGGATACTGCTGTTTTATTGTATCACCTCTCTTTCAGGGCCCCAATGGCCTTGTTGTAAATGTAAATCTGCAAGATAATCTGCATACTTCTTCAGGAGATATAGATCTAAATAATTTATATCTGATTATGAGCTGAATGAATTCCTCAAGTTCCCCTGAACTGTGCCAGGTTAGATATAAGCTAATAAACAAGAGATAGCATAGATTCAGACATCACAAAGAAAAAGATAATGTGGGAAGACCAGTTTCCTAGTTGCACAGAACCTTGCAGCCTTGCTTTTGGGTTAAGAAATTGTTTAATTGGAATTGTAGGCAAAACAATGTTGGCTAATCTTCAAACACTGTATTATATAGTTTGACTCTAGGAATTCTTAGAAGAGTTTTGGTGGGTGGCTCTGCTACACAGGCTAACATTGTTCTGCAGTGTCTTGGTAAATATACTAGTTACTTTATTGTTGATTAGCCAATAGACCTTATCAAAATACGGAATATAAAACACAGAATGTTAATGGTAAATATACAGAAGAAGACATCTTTATAGTGCACCTATGGCATTTGGTCCACTGAAGCTCCTTTAGTCTCTTCTTTCCTGACTTTCAGAAATATCATTACAACAGATCTGTTATTCGGTATGATCCCTATTATTTAGTTCATGCTCAGTAAATTAATTGTTATTTTAAAATCATACTATTCAAATTATTCTGTGAATCTGAGAAACAGTAAATGTATGTGAATACATTATATTGCTAAAAATCAAGACTTCTTTGGTGACATCTAGCAGGTCAGCATACCTAACCATAACAGGATTGTTAGTGAGGATCCTAAAGTTCCAGTTCTCCAAACCAGTCTTTTGGGACTTTTGTGTCTGTGAAGCAGACTGGCTTGCCCCCTATCTAAGGCCTGAAGAATGGTCATCTAGTAGATATCACTATACCAGGGCTTTTCAACCTTTTCACAGATTGTACCACTTTTAGGATATGACAATATTTGAGTACCAGTCGCCCAGCAAGATGTTAAAAACCTTGATGACTCCCCCCCCAAAAAATGGAAAAAGTGATGAAGTACAGGGAGTCCTCGACTTACAACTGTTCACTTAATGACTGTTCAAAGTTACAATGGCTCTGAAAAAAGTGACTAATGACCATTTTTCACACTTACGACCATTGCAGCATCCCCAGGGTCGCATGATTTACATTCAGATGCTTGGCAACTGATTCATATTTATATGATGGTCACAGGGTTACTGATCCCCTTTTGCCACCTTCTGACAAACAAAGTTAATGGGGAAACCAGATTCACTTAAGAACTGTGTTATTAATTTAACAACTGCAGTGGTTTACCTGGTTGACTGAAAGAAGCCTCTCCTCTTCTCCACCTCTCTTTCTCCATCCCCTTCCCTTTCCTTCTCAGGTTTTTTCTCTCCCTTTCCCTCCAAAAATCTCCTTTTATATCCTCTCCTCTCGCCCCCCTTCCTCCTTTTCTCTTCGGTGTAACTGCAGCTGACACCTTTCCCCAAGGCTGCGCGTTTCTCCACCATTCTTACACTGTCCCCTTATTTCTCTGTCGGGTTTTCCCCCTCCTTTTCCCTCCAAAACCTCCTTTTATATCCTCTCCTCTCTCCCTTTCCTTTTCTCTTCAGTGTAGCTGATGCCTTTCCCCAA
Organism: Vipera ursinii; assembly: GCF_947247035.1. Classification (NCBI taxonomy): domain Eukaryota; kingdom Metazoa; phylum Chordata; class Lepidosauria; order Squamata; family Viperidae; genus Vipera; species Vipera ursinii. The sequence continues at coordinate 255,279,128 of NC_139512.1, forward strand.
GGCTGCACACAGATTCCAGAAGCGCCAATCAGCTGGAGCCCTGCAGCGATCCTGGGAGCTTAGCAGGCCCCAGCTGACTCTCCTAGAGCTTCAGCTCATCCCCCTGCTATACTTTTACACTTTTTAAAATACTTTTTAATACTTTTTTTCCCCAGTCCTTTTCCACCCATCATATGTGTACCACCTGCCAGGTGCCAAAGTACCACCAGTGGCATGCGTACCGTGGCTGAAAAGCACTGTCTTAGGCAGGAATGGCTGATCTAACTGATCTCAGATTCTGACCTGAGATTCAACTAGTCTCATGGGATTGTAATGGAATTGCTGTCTCAGCTCAGAAGTTTACCGGCACTGAAGTTCAGAGTTAGCTTATTGCAGATTTCCCTTTGAATAGTTTATACAGTAATTCCCTGAGTTTAATATAGTGGATATATCTTGCCTCATTCCTGGTTGTGAGTAAGAATCATGCCTACTTGCCACTGCTGGACTTAATTATATGGTAAAGTTCTGAGCAAGCTGTTAAAATAAGCAGTGTGGCATTCCTAATAATATGATTCAATACCTAGCCAAGAAATTTCAGTCTAAAGCATCAGGTATTCTAGAGGCCTCCTGTGTGAGCTCTTAAATAGAACTTCAGGAAAATGTTAGTAATTTAAGAAAACTTAGAGTGCCTAATTATTATAATGGACTTATAGTACAACCCTACGAATACCTATTCAGATGAAATTCAGAGGAAATTCAGATTAATTCAGCTGAATACAGGACTGAAAGCACATCTAAGCACATTGTTTGGTACTTATAGTAACTATAAGTTAGAGCCGCTGAGCATGTATAGCCAATCAAATTGAATCTGGATGTGCATCCAGAATGTGCCATTATAAAATGCCCCCAAATGCCGAGTGAAATATTTAGAGGAGAAAAAAAAGATGCCTAGCTAAGCTTATTCTTAGAAAATCAAAGCATAACCATAAATTAAAGAGATGTGTTGACATAACCAGCAATGACTCAACAATCCTGGACTTGTTTACCATAATTTTGGCGTTCCGAAAAACCACCCTGATCTATCTTTCAAAGCAAGGATCTTTAAATCATTTCAACCTTGGATATGATTAGATGAAAAAGGGTTCGATCATGGAACCTGAAGGAGCATTTCCTCCAGTTAATTCACTGAGTTTATGTTTACACAGCCAACTCAAATTTCTTTCTGATATCCATGTCAGAAGGCCTGTGCAGGCCATTCTGCAGCTAGGGGCCAAGCATCAGTTACTAATAGAGAGGCCAGTGATATCTGCAAGGGGCTGGCAGGAAGTGAATGATGAAAACAGTCTTGCGTTGATGTGATACAAGGTCTTCCCCTTTTGTATTGTGCTGTGATATGGCATGCATGCAGGAAAATTGCAGTATTAATAATAATAATGAAGTTGGAAGGGACCTTGGAGGTCATCTAGTCCAACCCCTGCTCAGGCAGAAAACCCTATACCATTTCAGACAAATGGCTGTCCAATCTCTTCTTAAAGCCTTCCGGTGTTGCTTCTTGTCCTGCCTTCGGGTGCTTTGGAGAATAGCTTGACTCCCTCTTCTCTGGGGCAACCCCTGAGATATTGGAACACTGCTATCGTGTCCCCCCTCATCCTTCTCTTCATTAAACTAGACATACCCAATTCCAGCAATCGTTCCTTATATGTTTTAGCCTCCAGTCCCCTAATCATCTTTATTGCTTTGTTATATTTGCATTGCAATGTTATTGTTTGGATTACATAGGAAATCCTGTGGATGCTATTGCTTTGTATGGCACCCAGATTTAATAGGCAGCTTGTCCCCCACGCTCTAGCTCCTCTTTTTCTCCCTGCTGGGGAAAGGAAGATTGTGGATTACTTTCCTCTGAATTTTCCTAAATTTTGCAAAAGTGCAAGGAAAGGGAGAAAGTTTCACTATGTGGTAAAAAATAGGAGAGAGAAGAAATGGACAGAGAAAGTGAGAAGTGGGGGTGGAATCAAAAAAAAGGTGGGGGGGACATCAAGAAGGGAATAAACCGAGAAGTTGTTTCCTGAGAATGTCCCTGCCTCTTCTTACCCTGAGGGCATTTTGCCCAGGCTCCTTCAACCCTCATCATAATGGGTTGGATTAGGACCAAAAACGAAATCTGAGACTCTGAGTAGGGCTGTTTGGTCTAGGAAATGATTGATCAGCCTGTTCTTGACAGATGAGCACTCAGCCTCCAAGAGTTAGTCTCAATTTGAAGGATAATCTTTAATCCACTGTTGTCACTTGAAATCTAGATCACTTCAGCAGATTTATCAAGTTCATCCATTTCACCAATTGAAGTCATTCCTAGACTGGGATAGAGTAGCCAGGGTGAATTAACAATCTACTATGTTTCAAGTTGGATCACTGCAACATTTTATATATTATGAAACAATCAGATTGCTTGCGTTTTGTTTTTATTTCTTCTTAAATTCAAGATGTATTTGTGTACCATTAAAGCACTAAGCCGTATGGGACCCAAACACCAAGACAACTATCTGGAGCAAAAATATAAAAAAAATTCTGAAATTGACAGACTGTCTTTGTTCATATTAAATATAAATACAACTCACAAATATCCACTTTACCTGGTACAGATGTGTAAAACTACATATATGCATTGACCTGAGCCCATAGATTCATTTCCTATCCTGATCTGGCTTGCCCATCTGTGAGCAAAAGAAAGTGATGATCTCATAATTGGCATTACTTAATGGAGAAATAGGAGGAGCGATGGAATAACTTTTTAACCAGGGCCCATCTGTGTTGTAGTGGTTGTGTGTGCCTTTAGCTAAAGTGGGACTAGCAGGATTGGGGCTCTGTAACCGCATAACATCTAAGCCAGTGGTATCAAACTGGACGCATCATGAAACCATGCCCACCCCATTGCCGGCAATGGGGAAAAAGCTCTGATACGTCACGTGACGTCGTGACTTTGACATGTCTGATCTAAGCCTTAATATAAATGATTAATTATAATTCAGTTTTCTTTTTTTTGTCTCATTGCATCATTGTTATTGTGTTGTGTACTCTGAACGATTTCATTATTGCAAGTCATTTTGAGAACTGGCATAAACGAGATGGAAAACACATTCAGTAATAATTGAATAAATAACCATAGTCCTAATCATTACTGCCTCCTTCCCTTGTGAGCCATTCAGAAACCCAATGAGCACCTTCAGAACCAGAAGGACCAAGTAGCCCACTGAACCCCAAAGAGTTACATAGAACTTCAATCTTTGATGAATGAGGTTCTTCACTGACCCATTTTTTTTCCAAGAGAAAGGCAGCCAAAGAGTTAGAAAACACAAATTTGCAGTGAAAGGCAAGGTTCTAAAATAAACCTCAGAATTAATTACACCTAGCATAACGTGAAGGAAATGTAGCAGTATAGGTAGGTTGATTACCATTTCCTTACAGCTACAAGTAACATATAGCTGGGGTTGGAGTGAGATTTCTTTCACTGGCCAAGAGGTCCTCTCAGCAGAGAAACACATCATCAGCGTACACTGCTATTGTCACACATGGCGAACCTGGACTTCTTGAAATCTAATTACTCTTGACACAGGCTGTACTATCACTAACCTGTGCCAGTAAATGAGAACACTTATTCCGCTTGGAAATTTATGTCTCTCCTCAGCAGCGGAGAAGCGAGGGAAGGCAGAGGTTTGGCGAAATTAACTGAAAACAGAACCAGAACTAATCTGTTTATCTAATTTTTACCAGATGTGCTAAGGTAAAAGTTGCAGAAGGCAGAAAATTACAGCCCTGAGGCAAGTTTCATTAGGGTATGTGGAACTTTCTGAGGACAGATGAGCACTAGGAATGTGGACTATCTCAGGCAGACCAATGAAATAAAGACATTAAATTGCTGTTGTTACTATCATTGCTAGTAACTATTAGTATATTCTGATTTTTTGGAGGGGGGGCCTTGAGTGAGTGTTGATTCCTGGGGACTGCCTGGAGAAGTCCTTGCAGTTTTTTTGGCAAGATTTAAGAAGTGGCTTGCCATTGCCTCCTTCCCAGGGGCTGAGAGAGAACAACAGAACCAAAGTCACCCAGCTCGCTTTGTGCCTAAGACAGGATGAGAATCATGGTTTTCTGGTTTCCAGACTGGTGCCTTAATCATTCCACAAGCTCATGCACACACACACACACACACACACACACACCGTTGATTAGGAAAAAATTCCTTGAATTTTTCTCCATAATCCTTGAAGCTGATTTTTGATCGGGTTAGAAGAATGAATCCAAAACCACACGTTCTGATTTCCAGAGCTAGTAGTCTGAAGAGAAAAAAATATTTTCATAGATACTATTTGAAGATATTTTTAAAAAGTGCAGTAATTTAGGCTACTTCTATATTACCACTACTCCAATATCCCAATCATCCAACCAAAAGCAGTTTGATCATAACCCACACTTCTCCTCAAGCCAAATGCCGAGACTAAGCAAAAAAGAAGAAGAAGAAGATTGCCATTAGGTCCTGCAGTAATTTCTATTAACAAAATCCTATGCAAAAAAGTGGCAAAATAAACCATTCCCCCCACTCCATATCCTTACCTAAATACATATAAAAGCAACAAAATCTGATTTGTTCCTATGCAAAAGAGAAGAAAAAGATCCAGAATGGAGGTGTAACAAGAGTTCTTCTAAACAGAGAAACAGGCCGCACGCCCATATTTTAAAAAGGAAGAAAAACACACACAGAGACACCAGAGCTGAGCCAGGAAATAAATCATTTTGCTTTTTGGACATAGCTAATGTCATGGAACCACAGAGGTTTAGAATTGTTTCATACTGTCATGGTGTCTTTGTGTAGATGGATGAACAGTTAGAAAGAGAGAGAGTCCTTTCTGGGCCATGACAAGGTAAAGAATATTCTGATATACAGTGTTAGCAGCCATCCAGCTTTTATACACAATATGCTGTTGAAAAGAACAATAAAATTCAGATGCAAAATACTGGCAAAGACATTCTGGCAGTTACAGTTGGAGTATCACTAGCTCAGTAAAACTGAGCCAGTGTTGATTCACAAGGAATGTTGAATTTCAAGCAGAAATTAGTTGCCTGAAGTTCTTCAACACCCAGTAGAATATAGGCTAGTTTCTAGCACGTATGGCATATTATAATCTCAATAGTGGTAGATAGAGACTAAGGTTCTGCATCATTCATCTCTCCATCCCATGACTAGTAAAACTTAATTTTGCAAGCCTGTAAAATGCAGTATAGGTTTTCTAAAATAAAATAAGTGACACATATGAATATATGTGCTAAGGACATTTACCTTCTTTGGTTCATAACTTGAATAATAGCATTTCTAATATAATATATAACTGGAATACGCAGATCTTTGGCTATGGTTTGACACAGACAAATGCTGTGTAATCATAGATATATTTAAATATAATGGGACATTTTGAACCTGTTGTGATACATTTATTTAAAGACCTGGAAATTAGAACTTTTAAAATGAGACTCTGTTTCTTTCATTACAGTATCTAAAAACTATTAATATTTAAACACAACAATTTCAATATGTTAAGTCCTGAAATCAATTATATACGTTGAAATATACAAAATGGTAGCTTCTCACTAACACATTTAATAACTTGGCTCTTGTTCCTTTTTTTGCCCTCCCGTTCTTTTTGTGAGTTTAGGCACCATTTGATTACAGATTACATCTGTTTATTTTGGCTATCTCACACTTTTTTTCTTCACCAAATGGGTGAGGGTTAGTGTTATTGATCAATGGCTGACAGTTACCTGTGCAATGTATGTATCTACATCACAAGGATAATGCACCAATCATTAACAGGTAGTCATTGACTTAGGGGAAATCAGAAGTAAACACTGGAAACAGGCAAAAAGAAAAATGAAAATAAAATCATGGTCAAGTGAATATGGGATGCAGCAAATGGATGTCAAGGTGAAATAGTGTCCAAGTGCCCAAAATGTGATTATGTTACCACAAGGGGAAGGGGAGATGTGTGCAGCTCTTGTAACTTCAAAATCATATTAGAAGTAGCTTTTGGGGAGGGAGTACATCATAATTTTGAAAAGTCACTAAGTACTAGATAATAAGTTGTGGAATACCTGTAAAACTACATCAGGCAAAAACTTTTCAGAAACTAGTGGTGAACAAAAAAGAGACAAGAACCGCCCACCAAATTTACAACTGGGTGGTGCAAATATAGGGGGGGGGTAAAACTGGCATAAAATGAGATATTCCATATTGTAGTTAGCAATAATTGATATAAAGGTTGCAGAAGAAAAGATAAAGCACATTTACTTCAATCAGGGTTTTTTTGTTGTGATAAAACTGATTATTTAGATCTGTTTCATTGGTATAGGCTGGCTATGAGATGGAAATAACTTTTCCCCCAACATGGAGCACAAACACATTACAGGTAGTCCTCGACTTACAATCACAATTGAGCCCAAAATTTATGTTGTTAAGTGAGACATTTGTTAAGTGAGTTTTGCCCCATTTTACAACCTTCTTGCCTCAGTTGTTAAATGAATCACTGCAGTTATTAAGTTAGTAACATGGTTCTTAAGTGAATTTGGCTTCCCCCATTGACTCTTCTTGTAAGAACATAAGGTGATCACATGACCCCAGGACACCACAGCCATCATAAATATGAGTCAGTTGCCTAGCATCTAAATTTTGATCATGTGACCATGGGGATGCTGCAACGGTCGTTAAGTGTGAAAAACGGTCATCAGTCACTTTTTCACAGTTGTAAGTCGAGTTGTTTCATTCTTTTCAGCAGTTTTCAATCAATTCTGATCTCCTTTTGAAAGACTTGTTCGAGTGGAGTCTAAGAGAATTGCTGGTGGCTTCAGAAGGGTAGTTTCAGAAGATAGGAGTCCTCAGTTGTACTCCAGGAGTCTTGGTTTGTGGTGTGCTGCAAAATTCCTTCTTGCTTCTACAGTTCTGATGCATTTAACAAACCGTCTGGAATTTTGATTCATCACTGTATGAATGATAAATTTCCAGCTGTTTATCTCAATAAGGAACTGCTGACTATGTTCTTTGATGGGAGGTTGGGGGTTGGAAAAGGGACAACAAACTGAAATTTAATCCAGGTAAAATGGTGATATTAATGTGAAGAAAATGGATGATTCCAGATGTAGGTTTATATCAGAACCTGGATATTTTTTTCCTCTACAGGGTAGAAATTCTTTGGGCACTAGTTTGCTCAGATTGGCCAGGAGTTATTTTAACCAATTAAATCTGCAGTCATTCAAAATTTGGTGATGATTCATGGACTATTTTGTTAAACCTGGATTACTACAATGTCTGCAATGTGGCCTCTCTTTGAATGGGAAAAAAACAAACTGCTGCTTTAACTGGGATTGAATTTCCAAGCACAAATTTAAATATTGAAGTTCCTCCAGAAAGATACATAGTTTGGAGCCATGTTCATCCACACTAATCTTCCTGCATTGTGTGATGTTTGAGCTTTTCTTGCCTGACCACCATTAAGAGTAATCAGAATAATAGCTAAAAGGGACAGGCAGGGTCATCTGCAGCAAGCTAGCATTTTGTCAAAAGGACAAAAGTGTGGGTTGTGACCTTTCAAACTTTGACCCTTATATATGTAAGTGTGACAGGGCAATGCAAGAATGAAAGCGCTGAGATTGTATCACAGTTTAGTGATGCACATCTTATAATTTGCCCATCCTCGACAGATGTTCCTAGAAAAATAACTTTTTAATCATTAACACTACATTTATAAAATTCATTATATGATGGAATACATTGATCCCACATGAGCCTTAAAATGCATTCCTTCCTTCCTGATTTTTTTTCTTGTTATTCTGTGAGATTGATTTTAATTTTTGCATTTGGCCATTCATTTTATCAGATAATAACCTGTTAATTTATATTATGTCGTGTTTTGTGACTCTACAATAGGGGTGTCAAACTGCCAGCCCGTGGGCTGGATGCATCATAGCAAAACCGCGCCCACCCCATTGCCTGCAATGGAAAAAAAAGTTGTGATACGTCGCAACATGTCATGTGATATTGTGAGTTTGACACCCCTCCTCTACAAGATCCTGTTTTATTATCCCCGAACTGTCTAACATCTATAGGGAATCATCTTGAATACAGATAGCTTCACCAGCATAGTCTTAGTAATGTCTTATTTAGAGTACTGCAAGGTATTGTATGTGGGACTGCTCTTGAATATGGCCTAAAAACTAATGTTTCAGCAAGAATAATGATAGAAATTGAGTTTTGTAAATGTATTGTGCCAGTGTTATATGATCTTGACTAGCTCTTACTTTGTTCTTTACCTCATTTCAAGGTGCTGATATAAAACCTACAAAGCTCTTTATATTTAACAAATGAAAGAATATTGAATATTGAGGGGTATGATTTATTGTATGGATGGCATGCGTATTTATTTTATGACAAAAAAATGGATAATATTTTTAAGATTCATATTTTATGGAACGCTTTGTTCCGAGTTTGGAAAAAGTATCAATATATATTAAATAATAAAATACCTATATGGGCAATACCTAGACATGCAATAGGAAATATAAACGTGGAGCAGAAACAAGATGTAATTACTTATAAAGAACTTCTTAGGATGGAAGGGAATATTTTGAAACTGAAACCTTTAAATGTTTTAAAGGAAGAAAAGATAGTACAGACTTGGTTTCAGTTTATACAATTACAAGCTAGATGGAAGGAAGATCAGAAAATTGGTATAATAAAAGTTGATGAAAATTTGATAAAGCAAATTAGAGATCAAAGTCAATCGCATATAAAAAGATTATATAATTCTCTTATAGAAATTGATTCAGAATCAGAGTTAGTTAAAGATTGTATGATAAAATGGGCTCAGAATATTCAAGAGCCCATAATGATGGATACTTGGGAAAAAAATTGGGTTAGAAATGTAAAGTTTACACAAGCACAAAACCTAAGAGAGAATTTTTATAAGATGTTTTATAGATGGCATTTAGATCCTAAAAAGTTAGCATGTATGTATCCAAATCAACCACCTAAGTGTTGGAGATGTGGTAATGAAGAGGCAACTTATTATCATATATGGTGGACATGTAAAAATGTTAAAGCTTTTTGGATAAAAATATGGTGGATTTTTCAGAAAGTTTTTAAGAAAAAAATAAGATTTACCCCACAGTTATTTTTATTGGGGATTATTCCGGATTGTACTGTTATAGAAACTAAATTAATGTTACATTTAATAACGGCAGCCAGATTGTTGGTGGCGCAATATTGGAAGAAAGAAGATTTACCTACAGTAGAACAATGGATACTTAAAGTAATGGGAGTAGCTGAAATGGCAAAAGTTTCAGCATATTTGAAAGACCAGTCACAAGAAAAATATATTTTGGAATGGAAAAGATGGATTGATTATATTCAAAACAAATATGGGACTAGAAAGTTTCAAATAGCATATGAATAATTTTTAATAATTATAGAAGTGTTATTATAATTATTTTAGTTTTGTTATAAGGGGGTTAAAGGAAGGTTTGTTAACATTGTATTAGATATTTAGCATATGTTTGCTTAAGATTGCTATATGTAATACCCTGTATTCTGCTTTGGGAAGTCCGGGGGGGGGGAGGGAAGGGGGGAGGGTTGGTGGGGAGGGTTTTTTTTTCATTAAAACTTTGTAAAACTTTTCAATTAAAAAAAAGCTCTTTATAGCTTGGGATCACAAGATTTGAAGGATTGCCTACTGTCTAATAAATGCCTTAAGATTCTGCTTTGGTGCTTTCCCATATTGGGAGGTGACAAAAGGCTATCCAGGAGCAGGACTTCTTTTGTGATAGTTCCCCAATGCTATGTATTCTTTTCAGTGACATATATCTGGCACCAATTTCATTGGCTTTTTGAAGTAGGGAAATATGTTTTCATTGTCCCAGGACATTTAATAAAACGGGCATTAAAATGATAGTGTTAAATATTTTCTATTTTTGCTGTATTTTAGTTACTCAAAATATAGAAAAAAAATATTTTTTTGGTTTGGAAATGGCACATACATTTTAATGCATTAATTAAAAGTAAAGTAAAGTAGGATTTGTTTCCCGTTGAATACTATTAAGTTTCCTCTTGTATACATACATCAAGGCTGTGGTCCACTACCAGGCCTCAAGTCCTTCAGAACTGGGCCGCGGAAGCAGTAGGCGAGCATGCACATGTGCACATGCATCCCCATTTGTGCAAGCAGGGCTCATGTGCTCTCCAATTGCACGAGCATCAGACACAAATGTCCATCACTCATGCAAAACCAACCCCTCTCACCCCCACCCCGACAGATCCACAAAGGCAGAAAGGTTGGGAAACTGCCATACACTTTAATCAATGAAGGGCCTGTTTTTTAATAGCAATATTATAATAATAAATAATAAACCTTTATTGTCAAAGTACAACATGTGTACATTGAAATTAGCTGAGCCTCCCCCCCCCCGTGCTCTCTCCCTCCAACACACAGTGTTACCACACCATGTGAACCAACTACACCACACACCGGCCTCCCAAGTCAATTCTGCATAAGTTCACAGAGATTATATCCCATTTAAAAGCCTAACAGCCCACGGATAAAAGCTATTTTTCAGCCTGTTGGTACGGCTGGCTATACTCCTATATCTCCTACCGGAGATATTTTTAATTTAATTTAATTTTAATTCCATTTATATCCCGCCCTTCTCCGAAGACTCAGGGCGGCTTACAAACTTAGCAGTAGCCTTCATTCTATGTATATGCCTGCTTATTAGGGCTTTCACACACACCCCCAAGCGGCATTATTACAAAGTCAGCTTAATTGCCCCCAACAATCTGGGTCCTCATTTTACCTACCTCGGAAGGATGGAAGGCTGAGTATATTATGTTTAGTTTGTGGCCTCCAATTCTGCAGTCAGGAAATTCATTTTCCTTGGGCCTACGCAAAGCTATGGACAAAAGATTTTATAGGAGTCACCAACAAGTTCCAGCTGTCATAAGATCTTTGGGAACTGCCTTAGTCATTATGAGAACTTTTTTTTTTTGCTTTTGCAAGTTCTCTTCAGCCTACAAGGGAGGTAGGTTGGTACACCACTTGTGCTATATTAGGGCATTCATTTGTGCCTTATCAGATTTTATTGTAAGAGGCTGAGGCAGCCTTTGCCCTCACTATTTCAAGACTTTGATTCTGTCATTTATCAAACTGGCAACAGTCCCTATGGAAAAGAAGGAAATATGGTCCTGTGAAAAATGCAGTAGTGCAAGCAGTTATTTGCGTTTCTGGTAGACTATACATTGCAGCAATTTTTATGGCATTGGTAACCAATTTTCAGGGTCCAATTCAAGGTCCTGATGTTGATCTTTAAAGGCTTACATGCAGTGCTGGGATTCAAATATGTGAACAACTGGTTCTCTCTGTGGATGCCATTCCTGGAAGTCCATTCTGGGCCTGGGCAACAAAAAATTAGCTACCGGTTCTGCCGAACTGGCTGAATGCCACCGCTGCTTACATGGCATGGGACGAGGCTTTCAGAGGGACTTCTTTCTCCCAATTTAACCTGGTTATCCCACCAGAATCAAATGGAATGGCATGTTCATTGTCTAAGGAACTACATTTGGCAGGCCCTAGATGGCAGTCCTTTTCTACTGCGGCACCCGCATTGTGGAATCTTCTGCCTCTAGAGATGAAATCAGCCTCATCACTCCTTTCAAAGGCCTCTCAAAACCTAGTGATGCCAGCAGGCTTGGGGAATCCCAGCAGATGCGTGAACTCATGCAGTGGTTCTATTATTATTAATGTTCCATCCATTTATTTTCTTTTTTTTGTTCTGTTTTTATAGTGTTATTTTTTTAATAATTATTATATAATGGTTTTAGGTAATTAGTGTTTTATGTTTATTGTTTATTAGTGTTTTATATTTATTATATTTATTGTTTATTTATATTTATTATATGCCACCAGAATTATATTCCATGAGATAGACAGCCATATAAATTTGATTAAATAAATCAATAATTTTGTTGGAATGGATTCTTTTAGCTTTACTACAGGCTTAAAACCCAACAATAACTGGATATTGTATTAAAAATCAGGAAAACCTCAGAAAATCATGCCTACTTATGTTATATGGTCTCATCTACTTTAGCTGTCAGTACAGATAAATATGTACAGCAGTGGTCATTAAAAACAATGTCTGCCTCTGGTTTAAATTACAAAAGGTTTCAGTTACAAATTACAAACAAAAATGGTCTGCCTCTATTCAATTTTATATTTAAGAGGCATAAATTAACTTTTAGGAGAGTTTCAATTCTTATATAAATGTTAGCCAATTAGTCTAAAGATTTTCTTCCAAAACACAATGCTGAATACTGTTGGGTAATGGATAATGATACAAATATAGAAAATAACAGCATACATTATTATCACATAGACATTATGTGTTAGATTACAGTTTGAAGTTAGATTTCAATGTTTTTGTACCAGTATAAGTCATTAGCAATGCTGACTGAGATAAGACAGTCTTTCCAGCTTGTTGGCATGTTTGAAAATATGGGAATATGGCCAAGTACTAAATATGTTAAACTATAGTCCTACTTGGATTGAAGTATGGCAATGATGACCATTCTCCCACCACTTGTTACACTTTACCAAGGTACTCCTTTCAAATCTTACCTGTTTTTGGAGGGAAAGCAGGTTTGCACACATCCAAACAAAAAAACTTTACTGCAGCCTTGGTGGAGCAGTGGGCTAATGCCTCCTTAAGTAACACCAGCTGCCTGCAATTAGTGCAGGTTCGCATCCCACCAGGCTCAAGGTTGACTCAGCCTTCCATCCTTCCGAGGTAGGTAAAATGAGGACCCAGATTGTTGGGGGCAATAAGCTGACTTTGTAATAATGCCGCTTGGGGGGGGAAGCCCTAATAAGCAGGCATATACATAGAATGAAGGCTATTGCTAAGCACATTGGTTTGTGCTTAAATTGTAAGCCGCCCTGAGTCTTCGGAGAAGGGTGGGATATAAATGGGATTAAAATAAAATAAAAAATAAATAAAAGAATTATGAGGCCTAGGTATAGATCTTAGGCATAAAAAAATAGATTTTGCATGTGGTACTTAGCAGTATGCCAGCTTTGATTTCTCCTAAAAATAACAACAACAGAATATTTTTAAACATTATCACTTTAGCAGGAAAGAACTGGAAGACCCAAAAGAAGGAATCAGTTAGCTTATCTGATCCTGCAGACATATTTTACTATTTTACAGTATGTTCATTGGTATGAAACTAACAGGTCTTCATTTATTTAAAGGCAGCCCAGCCTTTAAGCATCTTTTTAGGAACAGATAGACCCATTACTTTCGTGCTTTTGTTTTCAGCAAATACAGTATGTGCTGAAAATCCCATACAAGTTTTTACTGTTTGTTAGTTGTCATTTTCTTCTCTTCCACTCTTTAATCTCCTGCCCTTCTATAGAGTCAGTGATGACTGATTGTTCATTGTTGGAAAACTGGAGAAAGCATTAAGCTGGATTGCAGGACTCCTTGCACATTAATATTTCACTTGACCTCCATGTAGCAATAACCCCTTGACCTCCACTGTAGTTCACAGACAAGGAAGTCATAGAGATCCATCTCAGCACCGTCATGGTTCAATAGTTAAATCACCCCATCCATCCATCTCTTCCTCTGCAAAACCAACATGTCTTAGGATAATGGCCTTTCTTTCTTCTTTTTCAATTTATCAGCTTAAAGACATTCATTTGGGGAAAACAAAGAAGAGGATGAAGCAGGACTGAAGTGATTTCCCAGCAGCTTCTTTAAAAGCTATCCTTCCATCAGAAACCAATATTCTCATCAATTTAAATATGCATATAATCCCTGCTAAGGGATGTGTCCCTTTATATAACTTCTTATGCCCAATTCAGTTTAATTATTCTCTTCTGCCTTTTGCGAGGGGTGTGTGTGTCCACAATGGCAGTAATGCATAACTAATTTTAGATTAACTACTGGATCACATGGGATGCATGTTCATTTCACGCAGATAATTAAAGAACAAATCAAACATTAAATTCAGTTTGCTAAGAATGTCCTTGTTCAGAACCAGGGATCAATAAGCATACATTATATATAAAGCCATAGGATTCCTAGGATTTGCTAATTTACATTTTAACCTAGGGATAGAGGCTTCAGTAGAATGGCCAAAGTCATTGTATTCCTCTCTTCTCCTCCTAGAGGACTGGAGGAAAAGATTGAATTTTATTTTGCCATTGGATTAAAACAAAGCCCTTCTTAGACTCTGTAGTTAACTCTAGTGGGACCACTCTGTCATCCAATGAAAGGCATCATCCAAACTCTTGAGCAGGGCTGTCCAACCTCAGCAACTTTAAGACTTGTGGACTTCAACTTCCAGAATTCCCCAGCCAGTATGCTGGCTGAGGAATTCTGGGAATTGAACTCAACAAGTCTTAAAGTTGCTTTTGTGTGTGTGTAAACTAATCTTGTTGCCATCAAGATATATAGCATTAAAGTTCCAATTTTTTTCTCCAAGTCTGCTTCCATTAAACCCAGAAGAAAAGTTTTTGGTTTTATCTTTATAGTCACTTTCAGAATCTTCTGTATTAAGATGTAACGCCTACTCCAATATTTATTTGCTTTATCTGTGGAGATTCTCAGTCATTAAGGTCATAGTTATCCCAAAGATGCTTTTTCACGAGGCAACTGGACTTTTCTGTTTTTCTTTGAAGAGTGAAGACATTTCACTTCTTCTGCTCTGACTGGATGATGGGGAATGGAAGAATTTATACTCCTTGCAGACAGCTGGTCATTTGCATTCTTTTAGACAGTCATTGATGCCACCTGTGTGGTCAAGGTCACCTGACTAGTGCATATGGGTTTGGAGCCTTCTTGGAACTGTTGAAAGGACTCTGTTGTAAACTGAAGATAGATGATGTCATATCCTTCCCCCTCTGTTGAGAGAAGGGTGTTCAGTTTTGACATGGATGTCCACTTTGACCCCTCTTTCAAACCAGCGGTTCTCTCTGTCCAAAATGTGGACTTTGCCTGTCTTTGAAAGAGTGGCCTTTGTCTTTTAAAAGCAGATGGACTGCTGAATCTTGTCCTGATGGGTTTGTTCTCCTATGTTGTACCATGCATTTATGGAGTTGTTGTTTTGTTTCCCCGATGTACATATCTGCACATGGCTCACTGCATTGTACTGCATCTACCACATTGCTCAGTTTGTGTCTGGGTGTTTTATCCTTGGGGTGGACAAACTTCTGCCTTAGTGTATTCTTGGGTTTGAAGTGTGCACATTTGTTGTGTTGGCTGAAGATTCTCCTGAGCTTTTCCAATATCCCTGCAATGTATGTTGCTTCTTTTATTGTTTTCTTCTTTGTCTGTCATGGAGGAGCTCCTGCTGGGTCTTTTTGGGGATTTGATGAAGGCTCACTTGGATGGCCACATCAAGCTTCCTTGATGTCTTTTAGTTCTTTTTCTTCCCCATCTTTGCTGGTAGGCAGGCCTTCAGCTTGGTGGTGTAGGGTTCTGATAACTCCCATTTTGTTCTTCAGTGGGTGGTGAGAATCAACATGTAAATACTGATCTCTGTGTGGGGGTTTTCTGCAAACTTCGGTGTTGAGGCTTCTGTCTTCCTTAATGTGTACTGCACAGTCCAGGAAGGCTAAACTATTTTCTTTAACAAATTCAGACGTGAAGATGTTAAGGAAAATACTCTAGCCTTCCTGGACTGTGCAGTATACATTATGGAAGAAAGCAGCCTTAACATTGAAGTTTACAGAAAACCCACACACAGAGATCAATATTTGAAAACTGATTAGACTAGGGGTTCCTAAACTTTTGGCCATCACACATCCCTTTAAGGTAATCTTAATGAACATATTTCCCCTTAATATTCAGACACCACAATGAATATGAGTAAACAATGAAAACAATGCAATAAGACTTTGGGAGAAGTGGGTTTACTGTAATAAAGTAACTAAAGGGTTCTTCATACTTGCCATAGGCATTATTTGCATCTCCACAAGGGAGGTACACCTCACAGTTTGGGAAAATAGATAATAGGCAGAGACAGAGTAGAGAAGATGAAGAAGAAAAGGAAGATTGCTGATTTTTCTTCTTCTCAGTGGAGATCTTATCTTCCAAGAATTAATAGCTTTGCATTCAGCACAGAATTATGGATTTTTTTTTCTCTTCAAGAGGATATTGGCTTTTTCAGAATTCTTGGGTCTTCGTGTAGTACTGAATCTCACATTCAAAATAAAATCCATTTTCCAATTGGTTTTCCTAAGCAGTTTGTGTTTTCTGACAAAGCAACATTGTTATCCTTACATTTCTACAGAACATTTCAAATTATACAAATTGACTGCTGTGAAAATAATGTTGACTTAATGATAGCAATAGTTATATCTGAAATTCTTGAAAATATATTAATAATGCAAGCTACAGCAGCACATATTGCAAATGATGCTTAGCATTTACTTCTAGACCTTTTCTATGTTTTAAATGTATGACAAATCAGTTCCAGGATTGCTAGAACTAAACTACAGAATTTTATTTTCTAGGATTTAGCTTCCAAAGATTTCTGTGTAATCTGCATGGGATGTTGTTCATGACACACAATGTCTTTATTTCTTCTTCAGGTGCTGATCAGTAAAATCAGGAGGTGTCTGGTACAACTTTTTACAGCTAGTACACTTTATTAAAAGGCTGTGTGAACTACAACTCCCTTGTAGTTTTGTGAACAACCACACATCAGAAACAGAGAGTGATAAAATTGGAGAATTTACATTTGGATGAGGTGATGGGGGGGGGGAAGACAAGAGTTGTCATCCCAATTTAAATTTTCCCATTTTAAATCCTCCACTCACTCTCTGCCTCTGATAACATGGGTGGCAAGCTCACATGGGTGGCAAGCTCAGCTTATGCCATTTAATAAAATGTGTTAGTCAGGAAAAGGACAACCAGATTCCTGAATTTACAAAAATGGCAATCAAGAATAATATTTCTTATGTTTAATCTTTTCTTTTTTCAGAGTATTAAATCTGCGATCATCATTCTTGCATTCTTGCTGGCAAAAATACTGTAAATCATAGCCGCATGACCACAGATGCTACAAACAGCTGAAAATACAGGCTGGTTGCTGAACATTCAAAATACAATCATGTGACCATTGGGCACTTTGAA
This sequence comes from Vipera ursinii, assembly GCF_947247035.1. NCBI lineage: Eukaryota > Metazoa > Chordata > Lepidosauria > Squamata > Viperidae > Vipera > Vipera ursinii. Next base: position 255,296,336 of record NC_139512.1, read on the forward strand.
TCCACATCATAAGTACCTTTTTTTGTGGTGCGTCATAAATTGACAACTAGTGGTATGGTCAATCAATCAATCAGAATAAAACTGGAAGGGACCTTGGAGGTCTTCTAGTTCATTCCCCTGCTCAAGCAGGAGACCCTATACCATTTCAGACAGGTGACTGTCCAGTCTTTTCTCAAAAACCTCCAGTGATAAGCACCCACAACTTCTGACAGCAAGCTAATCCACTGGTTAATTGTCCACACTATTAGGAAGGTTCTTCTTAATTCCAGGTTGCTTCTGTCACTGATTAGTTTCCATCCATTGTCTCTTGTCATGCCTTCAGGTGCTTTGGTGCCTTTTTCCCTCTCCTGCTTGCATTGCACATGCAGATCACTGGGGCCATCCATGTTCAGCTGAATATGATTCCAGGTTGCTAGATTTTTTTTATTTATTAGAAAAGATAGTGTTACAATAGGCTATAAACAGTGATTAAAATAAAAATACACGATGGAAACAAACTAGCTTCCTGCCAATATGCTGTTTGCAAAAATCTATTTGTAAGTAAAACAGTTTTCCTACATGATGTTTATTAAGTGAGGAAAAAATAGGACAGCTATAGGAATGGAAGAGGGAGTTTAGGAAATATGGCAAGCAAATCATAGGATGTGATCACGATCCTGCATATTTGGAGGCTTAGCTTTCTTAAGTGTTTACAGATGCTGTATGCAGGTCTTTATTTAGCTTAGAACAAACTATGTGCAATGGTCACTAACAGATTTGACCTAAGATGGTAATCAATTTGATCTAACAGGATCTGCAACGGAAGCTCTTCCATTATTCAGGAGCTCTAGAGATAAGAAATAGGGCTCTAAAACATGTCAAGCCACTGCTCTGTGAAGGGGAATAGTGTACTACATGCATGTTAAATGGCCATTTCTAGCAGATTCTTTAGTTTCAAATGAATAATTATACTGCTTTTCTTGGGTGCTAAAATTTTCATGACATATGTTTGAAACATTCATGGAACATAGGAATGGAACCTAAGAGCAGAAGCCATTTTTCAGAAAATTCCAGAAACATAATAAAAAGCACTCAAAGGCATTAACTCTTGCACCATGGCGATTCTTCCATGTTTTATTTTATAACCTCGTTTTACTTATAGAAAAGCTCACAATTATCAATTACCAATGGCTTTAGATGCTTAAAGAAGCACATGCTAAATCAATCTCATAGAAATCTTAATCTTCTCCTTGCAACTGCCTATTCTTTGAACATAGGCAGCTACTACATTAGCAAGGTAAACAATTATTTTCCTATTTTCTCTGTTTCTCCCCAGATTTGCATCAGCTTTCCAAGGTTTCCAGAAAAAGGCTATTCTAGGAACTAAGCCTATAACCATTTGCATGCTTGATTGCTGAGCTAAGGAGTCTTCCTATACAATGTGCACACTGGTCATTGGGCTAAATTTAAGAAACTTGAATGAAACTGCTGTTTATTTGACAGGAACTGATGTTTTGATTAATTCAACAGGAATCAAAGTGCTCTAAAAACCCTACTAGATTTTACCAGGCTACGTTGAAAACTCAGGAACAGTCCAAAGGTTTTTTTAGGGAATACAGACATTTAACAGGAATGTCCCAGTGGCCATGATAAACTACTTTTATTGAGGATGGCTATAATAACAGAATCTCGTAAGCCTAATTGTCCTCCTCCTCCTTTCAGAGAACCAATTTATCTTTATTATTTAATGTGGGGGAAGGACTGGCTGAACCTAGGGGCAGAGTTAAAAGAGAGATCAGACTAGAATCCCTTTGTGGCCACAAACAAGTTAAGTCCAACTCCCCTTGAATTCCATTGACCTCATGTGTGGACCTGAACTTTCACTTTTGACAATCATGCAGATTAAAGTTGAGTACCCCCAAAATAGAAATAAAAGAGGTGAAAATCTTGGCAAATGTCCCTGTAAAACTGGCAATACAGAATAACATGGATTGTGGTTTCTATGGCACCTATATCACAGGGGCAGTATTGAGTTTCATATGGAGTTTCCCTATATTTCCCTGCCAGGACAGTTGTGGGGAGCACATTAAATCTAAATTTGGGGACTGTGACATGATATAAATATTAGTAAAACTGCTTTTTTACTGAATTTCAAATAACCTCTGACTTCTGCATGTATATAGAGCTCAAATCAGGCCTGTAAAAGTGATAGTGAAAGCACACCTAAAAGCACCCCAGGATATTCTTCTTCTCTTTCTCCTTCTCTTGTCCCTGCATTCACAGAATCCTCCACAAAATTTACGGAGTGAAAAATCCTATGTATGGATGGCTTTCCTTTTACAAACCTAGCAGACACTGGAGCAAGATAAGCAAGCTCTGCACAGGGCATACTAAATATATTGTTACAGTTTCTATTTCCTCAATTTGAATTTGTTTGCAAAATCAAATGTCAGCCCCTGTATCTATATCTGATATCTGTAGATATCTATGTATGCACTTCTATAAACAAAAAGGAACCATCATGGGTGATTTATTTCCTTGCCTAAAATCATATCTTACTTAGCACATACCTTATTAAGTAGACAAACTTTTCCATTAAGCTTATTTAGATTAAACTTTTCAGGCAGCTCCTAAATTGTTGCCAGAATTGATTGGATTGAGAAAGGAGTGTTTCCAACTAAGGGTGTGATGGTTTCGATCGTCAAAAGAATAATACACTTTCCTGAGCACAGCTGACTGCAGTAATCATACAAAGGAGAAATTGAAAGGGAACATCTGCTGTGCCTTCTTAACCCAGAGTGACAAAATAAGCAAAGAATGAAGATTGGAAACAATTATTTCTGTTTTCCTGAACATATAAAACTGAAATAAATCCAGTTTTGAGGCTGCAGTGTGTTGTATGCTTAGCCTCATCATGATTTGCTTTTTCCTCTCACATCACAAACAAGATTATTTTTCATGAGAGGTCCATTAAATGAAACTGTTGGGCAACAATAAACATGAGTTAAGGGTGGAGTTAAGGAAAACTTTTATTTGTAGTGTATATTTATATCAGCATATAAAATGTTATTTGTTTATATCTCATTGAGATTTGAGAACATTGTTCAAAACAATGGGGTATGCATGACCTGAATTGGAAAATGATTTGAAGCAGGAAATGTATGCACGGTCACCCACGCCCTTGTCACTTCTCGCCTGGATTACTGCAATGATCTCTACATGGGGCTGCCCTTGAAGTGCACCCGGAGGCTTCAGCTGGTGCAAAATGCGGCTGCGCAGGTGCTTATAGGAGTATCTCGATACTCCCATGTTACACCTCTCCTGCGCGAGCTGCATTGGCTTCCGGTTGCCCTCCAGGTGCGATTCAAGGTGCTGATAATTACCTTTAAAGTCCTACATGGCTTAGGCCCAGGGTACTTGCGAGACCACCTACTGCCAATGTCAACCTCCCATCGCCCAGTTCGCTCCCACAGAGTCGGCCTCCTCAGGGTTCCGTCAGCCAGGCAATGCCGGCTGGCGACCCCCAGGGGGAGAGCCTTCTCTGTGGGCACGCCGACCCTCTGGAATAAATTGCCTCCGGAGCTGCAGACGGTCCCTGACCTTCGATCCTTCTGCCATGACCTGAAGACATGGTTGTTCCAACAAGCGGGCCTGGACTGACCATGGTTTTTAATTTGGTTTTTATTGTGTAAATTGTCCCGTATTTCTTATATTCATTGTTTAATTCTTTTTTAATTTTTGTATTTTATCTCTCTTAGTTTTTATTGTTGTAAGCCGCCCTGAGTCCTTAGGGAGAAGGGCGGCATATAAATTTAATAAATCCTAAAATCCTAAATTAAAGATGCTAGACCCTAGTTTTTTCTCATGTGCATGCAGAACTAATCCTGGCCATCAAAGGTGAGCCCACTTTAGAAGCAGACTTGCAGAGCCAGGGGGAGGAGTAAAAAGAGGGATCAGCCTAGAACAGATGTGCTAAACTCATGATGTCATGTGATGTCACATGATGTAACAGAACTTTTTGCCCATTGCTGGCAATGGGGTGGGCATGGTTTCCTCATGACACATCTGGCCTGGGGGCCGGTAGTTTGACACCCCTGGCCTAGAATTGTTACATAGCCACAAATGAACTAAGTTCACTCCAGCTTGATTGCCAATGACCCTTATCAAACAATGACCAGGTGCTGACAATTAGTTGAAAACATTCCATGCTTGGGTTTTAGCAATAGATCCCTTGACTTGTAGCTTCACATGTGGGCCTTATCTTTTACGTCTGACACCAACATCACTTAAAGCCATGAAGCTATTTGCTTCTGGCATCTATTCTTAAACCTAAACTCAGCAAAGAAGTTATATTCAAAATGGTTATTGACCTAAAATAATGCCAAGCAAATAATGATAAATTTCTCATGAAGCCCTGTTTTTTCTACTAGGTATACTAGACCAGGAAAACAACTGCATAGGTAGTCTAAAACTACTTTTATGGAGATTGGATGAAAAAAAAACAGAATCTTGCAAATTTGATTGTGCTGTGACTTCTCCACTTTCTGATTGATTGATTATATGTTATCAAGTTGCTTTCAATTACTAGTGACTACATAGAAAGCACTGGGACGCGGTGGCTCAGTGGGTTAGGACGCTGAGCTTGTCGATCAGATGGTCGGCAGTTTGGCGGGTCGAATCCCGAGTGCTGTGTAACAGAGTGAGCGCCTGTTACTAGTCCCAGCTTCTGCCAACCTAGCAGTTCAAAAGCATGTAAAAACGCAAGTAGTAAAATAGGGACCACTATGGTGGGAAGGTAACAGCGTTCTGTGCGCCTTTGGCTTCTAGTCATGCCAGCCACATGACCATGGAGATGTTCTCGGACAAGTGCTGGCTCTTCGGCTTTGAAACGGAGATGAGCACCGGCCCCTAGAGTTGGAAACGACTAGTACGTATGTGCGGGGGAACCTTTGCCTTTACCTTTACATAGAAAGCATCTGCCTGAGTCATTCCTCAATGTTATGTTGTAGTTCTGGACTTTAAAAATGCATTAATTCCTTTTGTTTAATAGCCAGTTATTGTATATTTCTATCAGGATAATGTACCATATTCTCTACAGACCCTGAGTTGATGTACCACCTATGAAAAGAAGGGAAAAAAATAGAGGGGGGCGGGAATTTGTTTCTGCTTTCTTCTTGGTACCTCACCTAATCTATTTCCACAAGGTTTTGATAATGTGTCATGGAATTGATGTTGACTGTTAGTCAACACATAGACATATTTTTTCCTGGTTCTTTAGATCTTCCAATAGTGTGCAGTAACTGAGCCATTCACCTTGCTGCTGGTCTTCTCTTTCATCCCACCTTTCCTAACATTATAGTGCTAACTCTTTATATAGTGTATTCAAAGAATGCTATTTTGACCCTGGTCATTGTGCCTCAACTGAGAACTTTGGTTGATTTTATTTTATTTTTTATGATGATGATAATGATCCATTTCTTTGGCTGTCCACGGTATTCTCAGCTTCACTTCTTCTTCTACAGAGTGTCACAGGGAAAACATGCCTACATGATTTTATATTTAGTGGTTATAGACACAACCCAGCATCAGAATCTTTTCCAAAGCTCTTTAGGGCTATTGTGCTAATTTGTAGCATATTTCTTCGCTCATAGTTCCTTTACTGCCAATAGTAGATTTTTAAATGTAGAAGCTATCCAGCACTTAAATATTTCCATGGACTTTTCTAAGCCTGGTTACATATGTGTTGTCATTAGTGGTTTCCTTTAATCTTAATCTTAATTCCATTTTTTCCACAATGTTCTTTGACTTTCATTGTAGAGCTTTAAGATCATATATACTGTACATACTTCAGCTATCAGTGTTATGTAACATTATCTCAGTACAAAAACCTGCTTGAGAAGTCAATGAAGGGACAGCATTAATTAAGAAAACATGTATTTTGATTTTGGATCTACAGATACTCTAAGTCTTAGCTTGAACTGTCAAAACGCTCGGCCAGGGCAGAATTGTAGCCTGGTAATTTGGAAATATGTCTGATTCAGTTTTATAATCAGAAAAGAGAGAAAATACATCAAGAAGAGTGCCCACTTGAATAGACAGAAAACAGGTATCATAACAACTATACAAAACAATATGTAAATATATTAGAAAAAGCTTGCTTGCTTTTGTTGTTTAATACAATCTAATACAAATTCAGCTAAATATTTAATACAATTTTAAAAATCATTTTTATCATAATTTCTGACTTGATTTTCATTGATTCCCTGGTTGCATATTTATAAAGTTACATATTTAGTTACCACACACAAGGTAAATCTGAAAGCTGCTTTCATATCTGGGATAGATCAAGCCTTGTCATTTCTTGAATCTGAAGGATTTCTGTGCTTTACATAGTAGGTGTGATTACTTTGCTCTCAGTTCTGAAGATTTACAACCTAAGGACCTTGACTACTGTTGCAGATAAAGTCTTAGTTTTAATGTAAAGACAAATGTGAAAAATCTAAATATTGCACAGCAAAGATGGCTTCAGTTCAGAGCTCATGACCACCTAAATGATAAATTAATTTGTCAGGAAATCCTCTCTCCATGAATGAAAAAGAATGATTCCACTGCAGTTAGGGCTGGTAAATAAATACACTGCTTTATTTTTAATAATTAGATTTTAATCTCTCTGGATGTTGCTAAATTTCATGTAGCACAACCAAGAGAGGCATTCTGAGTGCTATAGCTCAACACCACTAGAAGAGAGGGAGACTGTCCATTGCAGAATGTTCATCTTTCAAAGAAAACCTTCAGTCCCCAAGAAACACACATTTTCCTCATTCCTCCCACTTTCAAGCCTTTTTCTATGTAGGCAACCCTAGAATAAGTGCAGGATTTCTTTTTTTTTACTAAGTCTTTGGACAGGAACCTCAGCCAGGATTGTCAAAGCTCAGTCATCTAACTCCAATTATATGTCCAAGAAAGCTGTTTAGCTTAACTCACCCCTCCCTTGCAGAAAGCTTTCAAGTAAGTTGGTGTCTTTTCTCCCCAAGACAGATCCCCAGCATATAACTTTCAGATAGGGGAAAAGTTGAAACTGCCAGGATATATTTCCCTCTCCTTTCCTTTGGGAAGGAGAGGACTTTTTCACAGCAGGATTTTGTTCTGCTGAAGCTCGTGTGACACTATAGGAGAGAAAACAAGGGTGCTACTCTTTGATTCTACTTCCACCTCTGCTTTGCATTTCATTAGGTAGAGAAGGAACGGGTTATGGCAGTGATCCAGCTTTGTAGATACAATATTTTTTTTTAAAGTACAACTTCTCTCAAGCTACAATTTGAGAAACCCAGGTTGAGATTATATGGAATTCTGCTGAATTTGTAAAAGAAATCAAACTCAAAACAACAGACAAGTAGCCAGCCCATGGTTCTGCCTAGCTGTAACAGCCACATCCACAAGGAAGGAAGGAAGGAAGGAAGGAAGGAAGGAAGGAAGGAAGGAAGGAAGGAAGGAAGGAAGGAAGGAAGGAAGTGTATCCTTCTGATTAGAGGTATAATCTTATCCAGTACAAATGTGGGAGACATTACAAACCTTGGTGGTTGCTTTTTAAACAGCAGCTGCATCTTGCTGGACCCCAATCTTTGTTTCTCCCCTAGTAATCGCTTATTACCTCCAAACAAGGGCACAAATAAGTTTCTTACTTAGCCTTTCATGAAGGCCCATAATTGGATATTAACTATTGATGATGAGCTACTTGCTACTTGCTCTACTGATTAAATAAATTTCTCCATAGATTATAAAGAGAGCCGAGACAAGAAGAAAATTATTCCTTCACAGTGGGTGAATGGGTGCTAAAGAGTGCTTGCTACTACATTCCACATCCTTAGGGAGTGGCTTTAATAGCTTCAAAGCAGTTATATCAAGTGTAGTCTTAAGATCTACTGGTTTGGAGTGGGGAGAGGAATTGCTTCCAAGATTCTATTATTAGTGCAGTCTAAGTGGTTTTAATTGAGTATCTTTGTTTCATCAGATATGTATTCTGAGAAATTTGATATCCATAGGTAAATATGCTATGTCTCCCACAAAAGATAGCATCTCCAGCAGTAACTTAATAGAAGAATTAAACCATCAAAGCCATTTCCTGAAATGATCTGTGCTGACTGATCAAACAGAAGCCCTGCTTAAGAACACCTGTTTACACTTAGGATTTGAAGTAATATTTGCAACATTTTTGGTTTTGCTCTTTTTAATTGATCAGTCACCTCCCAGCAATGTGGGATATCAAAATGATTCCCATTTTTCAAAGAAGCAGTGGGAGGGCTGCAAAATATTTTGATTTGTCAGAGATCAAAAACTGAGGCCAAGGATTCTGAAATGAAAGCCAGATTTCTTATGCACATTCCATTGTTTTATGGGAAAACCCCCCAACAAATAGCATCAAAAATGATGTGTTGCTATGAAGTTAAGGATAGTTGGTATCTTTGTTGCTGAATTAGGCACAAGTGGATTCAAATTCATAGAGGAAGTGGACAAAACCTTTATTCACAGCAGATAAATAGCTTCAGAATCCTAATAATTCTCCTCTTGTATCCAATGTTAGTTCATATCTCTACATTAAAAATCATTGGAATGTTTCTACACATGAGCAGTAGGAAACAGGAAAAGTATGCCTTTATTTCAAACTTTATGTGCTGTAGATACCTCTGTCCCCACTCTTGTTGAAAATCTACTTTGAGTTCTGTCAGTTCATTTCATATTTTCAACTGACTTATAACTGGATATCCCATTTTAAGGAGAGTGTCTAACAAAAAGCATCTGGAATGGTAAGGGGCAGGAGGGAAGTCAGTGTGAATGGACTTGCAATTCATATATAATATGAATACTCTGTATTTGATTGACTTTTTTAAATTACATCATATTGTCTATATAAATCTAAATGTAGATGGCTTTCTTGTATTGGTAACATAGATCAGCAATTTTAGAAATACTTTGGGCTATTTAATTTCTCAGAATACACACACATATTATCAGAATTTAGAATTCAGAGAATGGGGGGAAATTGCAAGATTCAGATGTACACCTTTCCTTTCTTGCCCAGCAACTCAACACAATTTGTATATGGATCTCCCTTTATTTTACCACCATGATCTTTCTATGAGGTAATGCCAGTCCTTCAAGCTAGGTCAGTTCAGAGACACCTTTGACTGGATCTTTGTTTTACAGAAATAAGCTAGAACAGTGTTTCTCAACTTTGATAATTTTAAGGTGGATGGACTTCAAGTTTGACAATTCTCCAGCCAGCATGTTGGCTGGGGAATTCTGGAAGTCCACCCATCTTAAAGTTGCTAAGATTGAGAAACAGTGGGTCAGAAACCTGAAAGCTTGTCTGTGTTTCTCATTTCCTTCCTTCTATATCCCAGTGAATTAGGGTAGAGACTGTTTGAATTTCTTTCTTACATTTTCTCTGTTACCCTGGGTTTAATGCATACTTTTGTCACTGTTCATTTATATTTCCTCCAAGGGGATCTCTGTGGCTCTCTATGGTAAATTGGGCCAAAAGACAATGTTTATGCCTCAAATTTACACAACAAATTTTCATTGTGGAGGGCGAAAGTTAAATGGCTCTTCTTAGTCCTTGTCTATACCTTAATTGTTAAAAATCTGTTTAGCCTTCCATCTTTTTTTTTTAAAAAAATAGTAAAATACATAAGTAAAATAAAATCATAGTACCTCAGCTGGACTGAATCTACTATGTACAGTGGGGTAGTTTTAGCTTTACTTCCTTGGTTTTTTTTTAAAAAAAATCACCTCTATATATGCATGACATTTTTTTTGAAAGATACCACTGGAATTAGGGTGAAACAAGTAAAGGAGAAAGAAGTACAGAGCAATCTTATTTACCAGGGATTTATCTCAAATCCCAGAATGACAGGTCTACCTGAAGAATTTAGCTTGCTCCACATCTTTTCTGGCAGCCAAGATTTCTCATAATTAATGTTGATGCTACATGTGAATCATTAGATGCACAAATAGTTATTTTTCTTATAGGGAAAACACCTGGAAGAAGGGGGTATGGTTTGAGACTGATTTGTCTCATAATGTGGTTTTTCCCCCCAATATAACCTTGATGCCATTCCTCAAACTCTTCCTCTAAGATAATTCTGACCATAACCTGCAATAAAATGCATGATTTCGTTCTGCGATTTGGTAGCGTGGGAGAATATAGCCCTGTGCACAGATTACACACACCATCCTGACTGACTGTTCCCTTCAGGACTTGTAATAAAATGTTTCTTTCTTTCATGACCACCTACTAAAATTTACCAAATCTGCTGTTAATTAGCACAGTAGGAAGTATCTCTTTTCCATGGAGAATGGTACTTAAAAAAAGAATGTGCAGAAGAAAAGAAAAATTGTTTCCTTGCTTACTTCTTGTTATCTAGACCAAATGTAGCTAAAATGTGACTGTGGGAATAGAAAGCATAGGCAAACATATATTTTCCTTAAGTAGGAAATGCCATTTCTAATCAATCCCATTTAAGGATTTGATGGACACATAAATCTTTTTGTAAGCCTGTGATAATGCTACAAATAAAGCCAAAGAGAACTGTAAGCATTTACCAGAGAGCTAAGGTCAACCTGCTTGAGGTCTTTCCATGTGTTGTTCAACTCTGCAGTCCTACAGGAAAAAAATGTTAATATTTAAACAAATATTCCTGAAGCAGGATATTGAGGTCATGAGACTAAAAAGAGATTGATAAGATTTCATACAAGAAAAGAAATTTTCACCTTTGATGATGCTTAACAGTTCTGAGATTCCCACCATTCTTAACCTCTTAGGAAAAAAATCAGCAGAAGCAAACCAGGGCTTATGTTGAAAACATGCATGTGGGTCAAGTGACTGTAACAAACCAAGTTATTCAGAAGTTGATAAAATTAATTATTAGGGGGACAGGCACAAATAAATAAAGAAGATCTTGAATTACCTAGTGATCCTTTGGAAGAGTAAATCAAGATAAATAAAATATATATTTATTTTCTGCTGTTACAAGAATCTAGATCATGGCATTGATGGCACATGTCATTTGAAGTAACATGTGGTGTGGAATTGAACTACAAGTAGTGCTTTATATACAACTATTCATTTACCTGTTCAAAGTTACAATAGCATTGAAAAAATGACTTACAACCAGTTTCCACACTTACAACTATCACAGCATCCCCATAGTCTAAACCAGACATGTCAAACACAAGGCCCGCGGGCCACAAACGGCCCGCCATATGATTGAATCCGGCCCGCACAACTCTCCCAGAAATTACAAAGGTCCGGCCCCCACCACCTTGGCGCCGGCCCGGCTGAGCACCTGCTCAGTAGGAGGCAAGTGCTGGTGGAGCCCAGCAACATTTGCAGCTCATTAGCCCCTCAACAGCTCATTGGCCAGAGCCCAGGCAGCCTCCTCCCAGTTCCAAAAAAAAAGTGGGACTAAAAAAATTCAATCGATCAATTCAAACTGCTCACAAAAAAAAAAACAACTCTCAAAGTTCGAATTGATTGAATGAACTTCTTTGGTTTGTGGGACTGCCTACAAACTTCTTTGCTTCTTTGGACTGCACGTGGAGTCAACGGAGGAAGAAACAGGAGGAGTGGAAAGGTGAGTGGGACCTTTTTCTACTTGCTGTGTGGGTGGGGGCGGACTTGAGGAGGCCAGAGAAAGAGCCGCTCTGTTACCTCTGCTGGCATGCTTTGGCGTTTCATCTCCTCATTTGGGCGCTGCGGAGGGTGAGCCGAGGCGCCCGGCCAGATCCTGCAGTGCCCCAGCCCAGACGCGCCCGCGGGAGCTGAGCCGCTTGTCTCCTCGTTCGGTCGCTGCAGAGGGCGAGCCGAGGCGCCCGGCCCGATCCTGCAGCGCCCCGGCCCAGACGCGCCCGCGGGAGCTGAGCCATTAATCTCCTCGTTCGGACGCTGCGGAGGGCGAGCCGAGGCGCCCGGCCCGATCCTGCAGCGCCCCGGCCCAGACGCGCCCGTGGGAGCTGAGCCATTAATCTCCTCGTTCGGGCGCTGCGGAGGGCGAGCCGAGGCGCCCGGCCCGATCCTGCAGCACCCCAGCCCAAAAGCGCCCGCGGGAGCTGAGCCGTTAATCTCCTCGTTCGGGCGCTGCGGAGGGCGAGCCGAGGCGCCCGGCCTGATCCTGCAGCGCCCCAGCCCAGACGCGCCTGTGGGAGCTGAGCCGTTAATCTCGTTCGGGCGCTGCGGAGGGCGAGCCGAGGCGCCCGGCCTGATCCTGCAGCGCCCCAGCCCAGACGCGCCCGCGGGAGCTGAGCCGTTAATCTCGTTCGGGCGCTGCGGAGGGCGAGGAGCGGCTCTGCTGCTGGGGGCGCATCTCGGCCAGGCCTTGCAGGATCCAGGCCGGGCGCCTCGGCTCGCCCTCCGCAGCGCCCGAACGAGGAGACAAGCGGCTCAGCTCCCGCGGGCGCGTCTGGGCTGGGGCGCTGCAGGATCGGGCCGGGCGCCTCGGCTCGCCCTCCACAGCACCCGAACGAGATTAACGGCTCAGCTCCCACGGGCGCGTCTGGGCTGGGGCGCTGCAGGATCGGGCCGGGCGCCTCGGCTCGCCCTCCGCAGCACCCGAACGAGATTAACGGCTCAGCTCCCACGGGCGCGTCTGGGCTGGGGCGCTGCAGAATCGGGCCGGGCGCCTCGGCTCGCCCTCTGCAGCACCCGAACGAGATTAACGGCTCAGCTCCCGCGGGCGCGTCTGGGCTGGGGCGCTGCAGGATCGGGCCGGGCACCTCGGCTCGCCCTCCGCAGCGCCCGAACGAGGAGACAAGCGGCTCAGCTCCCGCGGGCGCGTCTGGGCTGGGGCGCTGCAGGATCGGGCCGGGCACCTCGGCTCGCCCTCCGCAGCACCCGAACGAGATTAACGGCTCAGCTCCCGCGGGCGCGTCTGGGTTGGGGCGCTGCAGGATCAGGCCGGGTGCCTCGGCTCGCCCTCCGCAGCGCCCGAACGAGGAGATTAACGGCTCAGCTCTCGTGGGGGCGTCTGGGCTGGGGCGCTGCAGGATCGGCCCGGGCGCCTCGGCTCGCCCTCCACAGCGCCCGAACGAGGAGACAAGCGGCTCAGCTCCCGCGGGCGCATCTGTGCTGAAGCTCCTCTGCCGGGCTTCTTTCGCATGCAATTCTGGGCCAGGTGCTTCTGAGGGCAAGCAGAGGTGCCTGGCCCGGATCCTGCAAGGCCCCGGCCGAGACGCGTCCCCAGCAGCCTCAGGCAAAGTAGCTCGCATGCAAAACAAGCCCGGCAGAGGAGCTGGAGCAGCTCCGCTGCTGGGGACGCGTCTCGGCCGGGCCTTGCAGGATCCAGGCCGGGCGTCTTTGCTCGCTGCTCCGGCTCCTCTGCCAGGCTTGTTTCGCGTGCGAGCTTCTTTGCCGGCCGCTGCTGAGGGAAGATCTCTGGAGAGGAGCATAAGTTGGCAGGGAAGCTGCATGAGGGAAGGCTGCTCCAACCAGCCAGCATCCTTTCCACGCATGAGTGGAAATGGGGTTTCCCTTTCAAGAAGGGCCAGCCTCCCTCATGCAGGACTGGGAAGTGCTGCTCCCTGCCTCCTCTTGCTCTCCAGAGATCTGTCAAGGCAGAAGAAGGAACACACACACACACACACACACACACACACACACACACACACACACACTCTCCAAGCTTGGAGACTAGGAGGCTATCTACATTTGAGCTAACAAACTACCAATCATGCCTGGGCTTGGGAAGAAGGCCCTTTCCATCCTCTGCACATGCTTGGCTGCAGATGTTTGGGGAGGTGAAGAGCTTGTGGGGCAATGAGATGTCCCCACATCAAATTAGCTGGTGCAACGTGTTCTCTCCTGACCTAGGCATTTCGAGTAAGCTGCGCTGAGTGAGCAGCATTGAGCTGGCCACGCCCACCCGGTCACGCCCACTTGGCCACGCCCACCTGGCCACGCCCACCCGGCCCCCTGAAGGCAACCATAACGCTGATGTGGCCCTCAGTGAAATTGAGTTTGACACCCCTGGTCTAAACCAAGTTCAGGCCCTGTGCGGCATTTTTATGACATGCAATTACACCAACGTACTGATTTTCCCTGAAATAAGTTTGTTTCAAATAAGGATATCTACATATTTTAGCTAAATAATATTTTAAGAAATTATACCACCATATGATCTACATTGTTCTAACGCCTTGTTAGTTACAGAAATGTATCTTTCTAATAAATTAAACATTGACATTAGTCCAGTTTGAAATTCCCAATAAAGTATTAAATGTATAAAGGCAGGCAATATGTATTTTTTTTTCTTTTATTCAGTGGTGTCAAATTCTTAGAGACTTTCTGGACAAATCCCTGAAGTTTTATTGGCAAGGTTTTTGCCTGTGGTTTGCCATTGCCTTTTCCCTAGACCTGATAGAAAGTGACTGGCCCAAGAACACCTGGTTGACTTTGCACCTAAGGCAGGACTAGAACTCATGATCTCCCAGTTTAAAGCCTACTACCCAAATTGGCTCTGGGAAATAAATGTATGTATGTATCTATGTATGTATGTATGTATGTATGTATGTATGTATGTATGTATGTAAACATGTTTTCCCGAGGAGAGTTTATCAGTATTATTTATTTATACAATCGATGTCACAGTCTTTAAATGGGATATTCTCTGATAATCTGAGTTCTAACTAGGAATCATGAAGATATGATTCTAAGTAGGAAATTTCAAGCAAGGTAGGTTTTTTGCAAGCCAGTGCTGTTAAGTCTGGTAAATCTAAACTTTCCAAATATTTAATGAATCTCTTTTGTATGCCTGCAAGAGCTCAACTTACAGTTGGTATTGTTGACCTTTTCTTTGAAAGTCTTCCAACTCCAATTTGCAAATCTTGTTATTTTGTTACTTTTGCTATTTTTTTCTATTTTTTCCACATTTTGACGATCTTCTGGTATAACCATCTATAAACCATTCTTTTTTTTCTTTCCAATAGTTTATTTTCAATAGTATTGTTGAAAATAAGAATAATTCTATGTTGTATTTAACTATTATTGGTACTGTTTTATTTGCTGCTTTCGTGAAAATAATTTGTTTCTCTTGAAATAACCATTTTCAAACCTGGCTCTTTCCCTTGACACATGTAGCTTCCAATCAGTGACAATGACCGTGATTGTAGGTACAAAGTAGGAAGCAAGAATTTAATTGTTATGAAAATCTTTTAGAATATGTTTGGTTCCTATCCAATGTATTTTGATGGGCAATATTTTTATGCTATTGGTATAGAAATATTTTGGCTCTTGTTCTTTCTTTGCTTGCCACTACTACTAAAATCTCATGTCTTCAAAAGCTTTGCTTGCACTACCATAATTAATTGCTATGATATCCTTGTTGTGATTGCAATATGGGTAAATCCATTCACCAAGATAACTTCAACCATTGATTGATAATCCAACCCTCACTCTAATCCAGTTGATGGGGGGAAAAAGTGTTAGACAACCAAAATAGGTGGATGGAATTATGAGTATGTGCATGAGACTCACTGATGGGTAAAAAAAAGGAACAAGAGGCCACTTTGTTTTTTGTTTGCACACTCCAAAATTCATCAAAATATCTGTGTATGATTTGAATCAAAATAGATATTTTTATTAGACAAATAGATGAAAGAGTGAATATGTTCAGTTTATAGGTTCTATTGTGGGATAGCAAGAAAGGACTATAATATTTTCCCATTCCAAGTATACACTTCTTTGTTATGGAGCCACCTGGGAATAAAGCTATTCTCCTCTCTTGTGGACTCAGATAATTCCATTAACTCCAATTACAAATACTTCTGTTATACTAGCCGGTTTTTATAGTTTCCGAAGATTGAGCCTCATACAAAAACTGGAGCTACACATGGCATAGATAGTACCTAATCATTCTTATGGCTAAACTATGCATTAACCTTTGTGTAAATAGGTGGTACTGATTTGATCATTTTGTTTTTAATTGAGACAATAAAATGCTGCTTTAATTTTAATCTGAAGAGCAAAACATCTAAAGTACATTCAGAAGATTCAGTGAGATAAAGTAGAGAGTTAAAGTAATTTGACATCTGAGGTTAAATAAACAAGGCAAAACTTGAGTTTTGCTAAGATGGTCTACTTATCTCTTGGAAGGCAATTTTATCAGATCTTCTGTGTATAGGTTTATAAGAAAATTTATTTCAGGTTCATTATTTAAAATATTGTCACTGTTTCACAATCCCCAGGGAAGTTCAGATTAGGACTGTATGTCAAGAATTCAACAAAAATGTTGATGCAAGCCAAGTTATTGTCCTCAACTAGGACTGGAGAAATCTAGGTTCAAATGTGTAGCCATGGAAGTTCATTTGGTAATATGGACACATCTTAGTACTTATGAAACTTTTGTGAGATAAACATGGAAGATAGAATAGTCTATATATTGTTATCAAAATATAATGCAAAGAAGCTATATTTATCCTTCCCAGAGTAACTATTTGCATAGCTACGAGGGCAATGAATAAGTGCACCAGAAGAAACAGCTGCTCTAGACTGGTTGGCCGAGGAGATGATGGTCTTCTACATGATTATTTGAAACTGACTTTTTTTCCCTTCTCAGTTCAAGAAACCTCAAGTTGATTGGATGCAGTCAATGGCATATCACTTGCAAGTTAATCTTTAAAGTTGAGGTCCTAGCTTAGTGTGTGTAGTATGAAGATGCTTGCAGTAATTTGGGGCTATGTTTACATATGTTCTCAAACTACACTGTGTCCTTTTAGTTAATAGGAAATACCGCAGTGTGACAAAAACTGGTAAGCAGATCCTTTCTTATCTTATTAAAGACCAAAGTCATGGTAGGTAGCAGAGAGGAACATCCATGGCCCGTTCTGTTGATGATAAAGTACAGAAGAGTGTAACTTGAAATGTGAAAGGAATATATAATAAAAAGCAGAAAGGAAGGAAAAGAAAACTAGATGTGCACATGTGAATTATGTGTGTTTCTGTGTGTAAAACTAAGAAAGATGCAAATTCACATAAAGGTGCACTAAATTTGTGCAGTTGATGAAGATAAAGAATGAATGATGAATGGAAGGGCTAAAGTGCATACCAAATGAATTGGTATAATGTAGATTGCTGCAGATGTTTAAGAAGGTAGGATCTTTTCCAAAGCAGTTAAAAGTACAACTGTGGATTTATTCCTTTCTCTAAAGTTATATTGTGTCTCCCTTCTTTCTTTAACTTTTCCTATCTACTTGTTAAAACCATAGATCTTAGTTCATTTTTTTCAGAAAAGAGAGGTTTTCAGTTAGCAATAAACATACATACTGTCTGCTCTCTAATCAAAAAGGTCAATTTGGTACCCTCAGCAAGTTCTGTCATTTTCTCCATACATTGCTCTGTTGAATTTTTTTTGTCTAGCTATGATTGTACTAGTCCACTAATACTAGTATTTTCACATATATATATGTTAAATGTTTGTTAAGCATTCAGAATACACTTGCTTGGTCCCAGACATGGGACAAATCTTATTTCCTGTTGCAGCCTAGCCCAAGGCCATCTACAGGCAGTAGCCACAGCAGTGGCAGCTCATATTTGTGTAAATTTTTTTTGGCTTGCTGACAAAGAATAAAGGGAGACTGACATAATCATTTCAAACTTATTTGTTCTCATCAGTCAGCCATACCCTTCTGAGATTCGAAACTGGGCCGACTGCATCTTAAGCAGTTGTTTGAACCCCTAGGCCACAGGCTCTCTCTCTCTCTCTTTGTTAGCTGAGAAGCAAAGGAGATATGTGTTAAATGTTTGTTAAGCATTCAGAATACACTTGCTTGGTCCCAGACATGGGACAAATCTATCTATCTATCTATCTATCTATCTATCTATCTATCTATCTATCTATCTATCTATTCCTTGATAAGATTAAAAATGTGAATCCCAGGCATGTTAAAATTAACAAACAAACGAACACTGGGATGGAATTAAAAAACTAAAACTGTTTTAGTTTTTTTAATTCCATCCCAGTGTTCATTTGTTTGTCGTGGCAAAGGGGCTTGCATAATTCAATGAAGCTGTGAGCTATGCCATGCAGGGCCACCCAAGATGGAAAGGTCATAGCAGAGAGTTCTGACAAAACGTGATACACTGGAGAAGGAAATGGCAACCCACTCCAGTATCTTTGCCATGAAAGCCCTGTGGACAGTACCAAAAGGCAAAACGATATGACGCTGGAAGATGAGCCCCTCAGGTCGGAAGGCATCCAATATGCTAAAGGGGAAGAGCAGAGGGCTAGTACTAGTAGCGCCAGAAAGAATGAAGCGACTGGACCAAAGCCGAAAGGACGCTCAGCTATGGATGTGTCTGGTGGTGAAAGGAAAATCCGATGCTGTAAAGATTTTTTCTCCATAGGAACCTGGAATGTAAGATCCATGAATCAAGGCAAGCTGAACGTGGTCAAACAAGAGATGACAAGACCGAACATCGACATCTTAGGTATCAGCAAACTAAAATAGACAGGAATGCGTGAATTTAATTCAGATGACCATCAGGTATACTACTGTGGGCAAGAATCCCTCAGAAGAAATGGAGTAGCCTTCATAGTCAATAAAAGAGTAGGAAAAGCAATACTGGGATACAATCCCCAAAATGACAGAATGATCTCAGTTCGAATCCAAGGGAAACCATTCAATATCACAGTAGTCCAAGTCTGTGTCCCAACCACCGGTGCTGAAGAGATGAAATTGACTAGTTCTATGAAGCCCTACAGCACCTTATAGAACTAACACCTCAAAATGATGTCCTTATCATCATAGGGGATTGGAATGCCAAAGTAGGAAGCCAAATGATAACCGGAATAACAGGCAGGTTTGGCCTTGGAGTACAAAATGAAGCAGGGCACAGGCTGATAGAATTTTGTCAAGAGAATACAATGGTCATAGCAAACACTCTTTTTCAACAACTGAAGAGATGGCTCTACACATGGACATCACCAGACGGTCAACACAGAAATCAGATTGACTATGTGCTCTGCAGCCAAAGATGGATAAGCTCTATACAGTCAGTAAAAACAAGACCAGGAGCTGACTGTGGCTCAGACCATGAGCTTCTTGTTGCAAAATTTAGGCTTAAACTAAAGAAAGTAGGGAAAAGCGCTAGGCCTCTCAGGTATTAACTAAATCATATCCCTGATGAATATACAGTTCAGGTGACAAATAGATTTAAGGAATTAGATCTGATAGACAGAGTGCCTGAAGAACTATGGACAGAGGTTTGCAACATTGTACAAGAGGTAGCAACCAAAACCATCCCAAAGAAAAAGAAATGCAAGAAAACAAAATGGCTGTCTCAGGGAGCTTTGCAAATAGCTGAGGAAAGGAGGGAAGCGAAAGGCAAGGGAGAAAAAGAAAGATACGCCCAACTGAATGCAGAATTCCAGAGAATAGCTAGAAGAGATAAGAATGCCTTCTTAAATGAACAGTGCAAAAAATAGAAGAAAACAATAGAATAGGGAGGACCAGATATCTTTCCAAGAAAATTGGAGAGATGAAGGGAATGTTTCATGCAAAAATGGGCATGATAAAGGACCAAAATGGCAGGGACCTAACAGAGGCAGAAGAGATTAAGAAGAGGTGGCAAAATTACACAGAAGAACTATACAAGAATGAGCTTAACGTCCCTGGTAATCACAATGAAGTGGTCACTGACCTTGAGCCAGACATCCTAGAATGTGAAGTAAAGTGGGCCTTAGAAAAGCTGAGCAACAACAAAGCTAGTGGAGGTGACAGTATTCCAGCTGAGCTATTCAAAATCTTAAAAGACGATGCAGTAAAAGTGCTACTCTCAATTTGCCAGCAAATTTAAAAAACTCAACAGTGGCCACAGGATTGGAAAAGATCAGTTTATATTCCAATTCCAAAGAAAGGCAATGCCAAAGAATGTTCAAACTATTGCACCATTGCACTCATTTCTCATGCTAGTAAAGTTATGCTTAAAATCCTACAAGCTAGACTCCAGCAGTATGTGGATCGAGAACTACCAGAAGTGCAGGCAGGATTTCGAAGAGGCAGAGGAACTAGAGATCAAATTGCCAACATACGCTGGATCATGGAGAAAGCTAGAGAGTTCCAGAAAAACATTTACTTTTGCTTCATTGCCTATGCTAAAGCCTTTGATTGTGTGGATCATAACAAACTGTGGCAAGTTCTTAAAGAGATGGGCGTACCAGACCATCTTATTTGTCTCTTGAGAAACCGACATGTGGGCCAAGAAGCAACAGTGAGAACTGGACACGGAACCACTGACTGGTTCAAAATTGGGAAAGGAGTCCGGCAAGGCTGTATACTGTCACCCTGCCTGTTTAACGTATATGCAGAGCACATCATGAGAAAGGCAGGGCTAGATGAATCAAAAGTTGGAATTAAGATTGCCGGAAGAAATATCAACAACCTAAGATATGCAGATGATACCACTCTAATGGCAGAAAGTGAAGAAGAACTAAAGAGCCTCTTGTTGCGGGTGAAGAAGGAGAGTGCAAAAGTTGGGTTGAAACTTAACATTAAGAAAACCAAGATCATGGCATCCAGCCCTCTCAATTCCTGGCAAATAGATGGGGAAGAAATGGAGGTAGTGACAGATTTTATTTTCCTGGGCAAGGGAGATATGTGTTAAATGCTTGTTAACTATGAGCTTTCACTGTTGTGACTACTGCCTGTCGATGGCCTTCGGTTAGGCTGAAACAGGAAATAAAGATTTGTCCCATGTTTGGGGCCTAGCAAGGTAATCTAAATAGTTAACAAGCATTTAACACATATCTCCCTTGCTTCTCAGCTAATAAAGTGAGATAGAGCTTGTAGCCTAGAGGTAAAAACAACTGCCTAATGTGCAATCAGCCCAGGTTCGAATCTCAGAAGGGTATGGCTGACTGATGAAAACAAATAAGTTTGAAATGCATATCAGTCTCTTCTTTAATTCTTCTTCATTTACATACACACACACACACACACACACACACACACACACACACACACACACACATATATTCCATTTATATATATATATCTTTGATCATTCAGGATTTTTCCCATTTAGAATTGGAGGTATCGGGGCAACGTTTCGACGAAATCTCATCCATCATCCTCAGGCTGGTGACTTCAGCTTCGTTCTTCTGGGAGAAGTGTGTGATAGTGGCTGTTTTTTCTTCTTTTTTAAACTGCCAGAGGGGGTGTGTTCTGTTTAAAAAAGAAGAAAAAACAGCCACTATCACACACTTCTCCCAGAAGAACGAAGCTGAAGTCAGCAGCCTGAGGATGACAGATGAGATTTCGTCGAAACGTTGCCCTGATACCTCAAATTCTATGTGGGAAAAAACCCGAATGACCAAAGATTTACATACAAACACCCGCGAAAACCTCAGAAAACGTGTATGTATATATATGAAGGTAAATTCAAATTTTTGTGGCTGACAAAGAGTTAAAGGGAGACTAGTATAGCTATTTCACTCTCATCAGCTAGTCTTACCCCTCTGGGATTTGAACCTGGGCAGCTTGCATGTTAGGCAGCTGTATTAACCTTTAGGCCACAGGCTCCCTCTCACTCCTGTCAGTAGATGTAGATAAATGTAGGTAAAAAGAGACTGGACAACCATTTGTCTGAAATGGTATAGGGTTTCCTGCCAGAGCAGGGGGTTGCACTAGAAGACTTCCAAGGTCCCTCCTATTATTATTATTATTATTATTATTATTATTATTATTATTATTATTATTATTATTATTATTATTATTATTATTAATATTATTAATATTATTAATATTATTAATATTATTATTATTATATAATGTTTTTTATTTTTGTTTATCGAATTTATATGCCAGTCATCTCACGATGTGAGGCAAGACTGATCAGCTTATGTAACTTCTGAGAAAGAGGCAAAAGCTGCTTTTTAGAGTAGGATTCTGTTTTATTAAAATAATATTTGACCCTGCTTTCAGCAGAGTTCAGTAATACTATCTCAAAATCTGTGTGCTTGAATACAAAGTTGCCTGTAAGCCTGAAACATCAATCACAGCTCTTACTTAATCTGATTGGATGCATCTGAAAATAAGTTAGAAGAAAAGTTTTGGATCTTGCTCAATAGCATCTTTCTGCTCTTTAGAGGAATCCAACTTTTTTCAGGCTTTGGAGAGAACTCGAAAAGAGATGTTGCTGCTTTGAGGAATCCATTCATTAAAGTTCAGGAGACTTTTAAATTGGTAACACCTTTTATCCAGGCTCCTATGGGAGCAACCTTGCTTCACAAACAGAAAAAAGTTATTGTGCTCACACAAAGTCTGCAGTATTTCTACACCAATTCTT
This sequence comes from Vipera ursinii, assembly GCF_947247035.1. Classification (NCBI taxonomy): domain Eukaryota; kingdom Metazoa; phylum Chordata; class Lepidosauria; order Squamata; family Viperidae; genus Vipera; species Vipera ursinii. Next base: position 255,318,651 of record NC_139512.1, read on the forward strand.
TTTAGAACCATGCACAATTGTGCTCCCTTGAGCTGGTTTTAAAAAATGGGTTCAGCAAAGGAAAAACCCTGATTTATTTTTCATTGATTCTACTGAGGAATACCAATCAGTCCTTGAAATCAAGAATGTGCTCAGTTATAATTAATAATGGACAACAGCTATCCATTCTGGCTGTAAAACTTCAAACAGGGTCTGTTTTGAGTGAAGTAGTTCTACAAGAATGGCATAAATGGGTCTTTGCTCCTTGGATGTTTTGGTTTGCAATTATGGGTTTTATATTGTAGCCCTTTGCTCAACAGACATTTCAAGTATGATCTCTGCTTTGGGTAATATAAAAACTGGGATTTCCATATTAATATAAAAACTGGGATTTCCATATTAGAGAACACAAATAAAAGTCATGTGTGTATGCGTATGCAAATTTCCCCATCAGTATGTTTGCATTTAAATATAATAGGAAACATTTGTTAGCAGTCCTTTATGTTCTTTATGTCCTTTATGTTCTTCCCCGTGGTGGATTTCCATACTACTATAAACCGACAGTTACCATCACTGTACATTTTGTTGTGGCGAAAGAACTGTCCTTGGCTAGCAGTAGTTAACGTGGTAGAATATTGACTTGTCTGAACCTCAGCCAGAATGATCAAATAAATGGTGTGATAGCTGAAAAACAAGTCATAATATATTTTGCACAACGTCAGGAAAATTAACAGGATGTCCCTGACTGGCTGTTTGTGAAGCTTGAGACAATCCTGCTGACGAGCTTAAACTATTATCTATCAAAAAAGTAGCCATTGTTCTTTCTCTCTCCCTTTCTCTCTCTTACTTGAAAACATAATTATAATAGTATAAGGATAATAGTAGCTACATTTCTTTTCTCTCTCAAATGAACTCAGCAAAATATTTTAAACTAAGCTTGAAAAAATAAAAACATGCTTCATCTCCATCAAAAATGCGTTATTTATTTACCATATTTATCTTTCATGATGTTTACTAACATCTTAGACCAAAAAACAAAAAACCCTACTTTTTGAGATGCAATATACTATTTGATTTAGCCCCCTTTAAAAAAAATATCTGGATCCATAGCAGCACATAGATTTAGCCCAGATCTAGATGGCAATGGATCTTAAATGAAGCAACAGAAGTCCAGTAAAAAAAAAGTTAAATAATCCATTAACTGAATGTATGTGCTATTATGCCCTAGCTATTTGCAAATTGGCAAGAGTTTTCTGAATAATAATATGCTATTACTTAAGATAGAAATATAGCACTAATTTATTATGCAATATGGAAATCACATCGCTGGAAGTCATTTCTTAAACACAGGGGAAAAAACACATTAGCTGCTTTTGCTAATAAAAAGGTCATTGAAAATCCTAATACACTTTTTCACCTTGGCGTTACACAGCTTGGAATGACATAAAATGTTTGTTTTTTCACCCATTCAGTCTTGTTTGACTATTGGAGACTGCTTAGATATGTATCCTGGTTTCTATCCTGAGACCTTATCCACCATAGGTAGTCCTTGATTTACAGCCACAAGTGAGACCAGAATTTCTGCTGCTAAGTAAGGTGCTTGTTAAGTAAGTCATGCCCAATTTTATGAACATTTTAGCCATGTTTATTAAGCTAATCACTGACCTGTCCTGTTCATACATGCACACACCACAAGGGTTTGAAGTCCTTACTGAGGCTTCACCACCACCGGATAATATTTCCCAGGAATCCCCACACAAGAACCAGAGCAAGATCCAATGAGTCCAATTTCCCAAATCAGGAAAAAACACAGCAAGTCCAGCAAGGACAAGTCCACTGTCCAAAACACAAATCCCACCAGCCAAAATTCAATTCTAAGGTCCAGAAGGCAAAGTCCAGAAACAGAGTCAAGGATAAAGTTATGAGGCAAGGTACACGGTGGCTGAACAAACTCACGATCAGAAACGCTGGCCTACAAATTTTGGGAAGTTATTGACCTTCGAGATAAAATGTGTTAATTCTTACATATTTTGATTAGATGACTTAGAAAACAAGTGATAAAGGTGCTAGTTGGCTGAAGTTTTCAAGACATTTCACAATAAAGACTTATACACAGGCGAGTATATTTGCCTACAAGGGCGGGGGTTGTCTAATGATCATGATGCCTTGTAACTTCTCAACAAAGTACGGTAGAACAATGAGAATGGTACTACATGGATGTGTATAAATTTATCTTCACTTTGAGGCTAAAGATTATTACCTAACTGTAATTTGTTTTTTTATTACAAGGTACATTTGTCTTGGTCAGATCTATGCATCATGCAGTTATATCTGGTGGTTTGTGAAAGTGTTATTGCCTAACATTTCCAAGGAAAAGTTGTGTGATATTTTCCCTCAGAAGCCAAGATGCCACAAAACTGTGTAAACAATGCAGATAACCTCTGCTACATTTGTGGCAAGTTTACATTTGCATCTCAAAAGTACAGTAAGACAACAGTGGTAAAAAAGGCATAATGCCTATATTTTGGTCAGGACAAGAGTTGGGCCCCTCATTATCATTGCATTACATGTGCAACTGATCTGTGTCATTGGCTAAACAAGAAGAAAAAAAATCCATGCCTTTTGCAGTTCCAATGATGTGGCGGGAACCCACCAATCATAGTAGCGACTGTTCTTTTTGCATGGTTCCTCCAATTGCAAAAGGGATCTCAAGAAAGAAGAAGTGGACCATGGAATATCCAAACATTTCATCTGCACTGCATCCTTTACCCAATGGTAAGGGCTTCCCAATTCCAGATCCACCAGTATCCTACTCTCTAGACTTGATGACAAAGACGATGAACAGAATGCAGCTGATCCAGGGCCATTAATGTCAGTAGACCCAAACTTCAGCCCACTGTATGCTCCTCCTGAACCACATCTAATCTCACAGAGTGAACTAAATGACCTGGTCAGGGATTTGGAATTGCCTAAGAGTAAGGCAGAGCTACTGGCCTCCAGATTACAACAGTGGAACCTTGTCGTTTAAATCTGATGTTAGAGCTTGTCAGTTTTTCATGCACAAAGCATGAAAATGCTATATGAAAAACCAATACATGAATGGAAAGTTATGTTAAAAGTATCAATAAAAAGATAAATGTATGACAATTGGTGTGGCACCATTCTCATTGCTATATCACATTTTGCAGAAAAGCTATGGAGCATAATTGCATATCCCCCTTGTAATTTTGAATTATTTTGATGCAATTTTGAACTGAAGCTATATCTTGGAAACTGGAGCCAATTAATTCTCAGGGCTTAATGTTCCCAATTCTGGTTAAAATTAAGCTACTTTCATTTCCGAGGCTTTCTCCTTGTAGACCAGTGAAATGGAAGAGTTGTTCTCAATGTCTCTCTTCTCCACCTGTAGGGATAAATAATTGCCAACAGGTACAACTCATTAGGAGGGGCAAGTTAAATATAGATCCTTAAAAGCCTCAGAATTGCTGACAAGGGCCTTTTTAGTGGTGGCTCCCTCCCTCTGAATATCATTCCCCCAAAGATAAGCTTAGTCCCCAGTCTTGTGACTGGAAAGTCCTGAACCACAGAAGTAGGGGTTTTATGGGTTTTATATTGTGGATTTTTAATATTGTAATCCTCTCAGAATCACTTTGTGAGTTGGACAGTCATATAAATTTGTTAAATGAAATAATTAAACAAATTTTGATGCATTTATTCACTCCACAAAACCAAAACAGTGACATTGAGCATTATTTTCCTTTACTAAGCAAACAGATCTATCCATCTCCTGGTTCTAAATTAATTAACTAAATTCTGCCTCCTGAAATTGGTGATATCCAAAACGTACATGCATGTACTTTTAAATAGATACATAGTCAGAATGTACATCTAAATAGATAGATGCATGTACATCTAAATAGATACATAGTCAGAAATTGCCAAAATAATGAAAATTATAAATAGACTGTCAGACTGATGGGCAGTATATCCAATATTGGTAGTGAATTGGAACAGCAGAGAAAAATATATCACTCTTAGATGTCAGAAGAAGGCAAACATCACACATATTTGCCAGACCATTTATAAAAAAACATACATATTGATTAAACTATCTAGTTTCCTTAATGAAATGTAATTGAGATTGGCTCTTTGGAGCCCTTATTGGCAATTGCTTGAATACCTGTGACATCAATAAATTCAAGACTGAAAATATTCACAGCCTAAAAAAGAAGTTTATTTTGTTTCCTTTTTAAAATACCTGCTGACAAATTTGTAATTTTGAAATAAATTTTTAGATGGGATTGTACCACTCCAAAATTTGGGCTTCTTTGAACAGAGTCTTCAGTTGATTATACAGAAATTACTATAATTCCTAATCTCATTTTATGAGATTTTATTCTATGATTTGCATTGCTGCTGATATCCATATATCATTTACATATTAAGTACTTTTTAAAATAATAATAATAATAATAATAATAATAATAATAATAATAATAATAATAATAATAATAATAATAATTTAATTTGTATACCGCCCTTCTCCCGAAGGACTCAGGGCGGTGAACAGGGCAATACATAATAAAAAACAGGATACAAAAATTAAAAAGTGATTAAACAACTATGCCCGTAGTAATTAATACATATTAAAAATTAAAACTAATTATAAAAAACCCAACCCCATCCCGTCAGACCAGGCCAGCTTGTTCAGAAAAGAAGGTTTTGAGATAATAATATAATGCAGTATATTCAGTTATCAGGTTTGTAGTAGTCCAATTATCAAATGGGAAAGCCAAGTCACATATTCAAAAGCATCTTGTGGGGAGGTTAACTGGTTCAAATGCTGAAAGCAGCATTGCATCCTCTTTTATTTATTTATTAGATTTTTTTTACTTTCCACTTTATAACTCGAGGCAGACAGAACAGATATAATACTCCTTCCTCTTCTATTTTCTCCATAATAACAACACCTTGAGAAGGGTTGGTTGAGAAAGAGTGACCAGCCCAAAGTCACCCAGTCAACTTTCAAGCCTAAGGCAGGACAAGAACTCATCAGGACACTGCATGATATTGAATAGGAAAGGAGCAGAGCTTTCATTGGGATGGGGTGGTACAATGCTGCTTTCATCATTCTGGTGACAGGGCTAGACCTGTGTATACCTTTGAATGCCCAATGCATTAAAAGACTAACTATTATGTAGAACTGCAATGGCTTCTATGAATAAAGATAGAGCTTCTGACAATAAGCTCCCTCAGGAATCTCCTATATATCTGAATTCATGATTATGAATCGGAAGAGGGAGAGGGTAGAAACAGGATTAAGATTCTGTTTAATTTTGTTCTCTGTGATGCACTTAGGTTTAAATTTAATAAATAAATAGATAGATAAATAAATATTATTAGTTTGTAAGTTACCAGAAGAAGCAGGGTGGCCGCTGACCAACATCTTACTTACATTCCAAAATGGAGCCACCATCAATCCTTGATTTGCTGATGACATGAATAGTTTGGCCTTAAAATGAAAAGGTCTCTGAAATGTCAAAGCCATGTAGAATTTAATATCCAGTTTTCTAAAAAGGATAAAATTAAAGCAGCCATCTCAAGAGCAGGCAGGCAAGCATCTTGCAGTCCGACATCACATTAAACAACAACACCTTCTCCCCTGTTTCTCAGAATAAAAAAGACATGGCAATGAAATGAAGAAATTGTGGAAGAATCCAGAACTGGATTCATTGATTTAGCATTAAGGAATTTAATGCCCTAAAGCCAACAGATACCTTAGCAGACCTATTTTAAAATACATGCGTAACACACACACGCACAATTGTTTTCTATCAGATCAACAGCATAGGCTTGGGATGTTTGAGGAGGGAAAGAAAAAGAGGTGTAAAGAGAGCTACATTTAGACTACAGATAATAAGTTGGTCATCTCTGCCCTAAAGTAAGAAAAAAAAGGACGGGATTGTATTGATGTTTAGCAACCAGTGGTGGGTCAGGCAAAGGAAACTGGGGCAAAGGAGGAAAATAGACTACTATGTAAGGTAAAGGTAAAGGTTCCCCCGCACATGCGTGCTAGTCGTTTCCAACTCTAGGGGCCAGTGCTCATCTCCATTTCAAAGCCGAAGAGCCAGTGCTTGTCCGAGGATGTCTCCGTGGTCATGTGCCTGGCATGACTAGATGCCAAAGGCACACGGAATGCTGTTACCTTCCCACCGTAGTGGTCCCTATCTTTCTACTTGCATTTTTACGTGCTTTCGAACTGCTAGGTTGGCAGAAGCTGGGACGAGTAACAGGTGCTCACTCTGTTACACGGCACTTGGGATTCGACCCTCCAAACTGCTGACCATCTGATCAACAAGCTCAGTGTCCTAACCCACTGAGCCACCGCGTCCCTGCAGTCTACTATGACCACCCACTTAAATCATGAAATGCGGAATCTGAATGCAATAATCTTCTACGCTAATGGAAAGGCAAAGCTTTGCTTAACTTCATAGTTGGTCTTGACTGTTTAATATAAGCCAGCAAAAGAAGAAAGGAAACAATTGCTAACTCACTAATATGGATTAAAATTGCTCTTCTTTTTCAGCTTTGCCACACATGTTTGAAAGTCAAACTCCTAAACTGACACAGCTGAAACTGGTGGTAAAATATATTACAGGCAGCTTTCAGTGGCAAAAGGAGGTTTTCTGGCTGAATATGACCCCACAGAATGTGAGCTGCCCAATCATGCACTAGATGAGCCTCTTTGTGTAACATTCTTGAATATTCCAAATTTGCTGTGTGCTTCAACCAATATATATAGAATAGAGCTGGAAGGGACCTTGGAGGTCTTCAAGTCCAGCCCCCTCTTAAACAGGAGAACCTATACCATCTCAGACAGGTGACCATCGAGCCTCTTCTTAAAAATCTCCAGTGATGGAGCGCCCACGATTTCTGGAGGCAAGCTGTTCCACTGGTTAATTGTCCTCACTGTCAGGAAGTTTCTCCTTAATTCCAGGTTGCTTCTCTCTTTGATCAGTTTCCAATCCTTATTTCTTATCTTGCCCTCTGGTGCTTCGGTGAATAATGTGACCCCCTCTCCCCTCATCTTTGTGGCAGCCCCCCAAATACTGGGATACTGTTATCATGTCTCCCCTATTTCTTCTTTTCTTTAGACTAGCCAAACCCAAGTCCTGCAGCCATTCTTCATATGTTTTAGACTCCAGGCCTTTGATCATCTTAGTTGCCCTTCTCATATACTGCATAACATAATGTCGGAGTACACTGTAGGTAATAACTAGGTGATAGATAGATGGATATGCTGCATGTAGCTACATAGCAGTGGTATGTTTGGAAACACCGAATAATATACATTCTGCATGTTTGTAGAGAAATTATCAGTATAGAAATAATTATATACAACCACATTGATAGTGACCACATACTATAGATGATATACTTCCAATCTGACCCTTCAGGTCTTCCAAAGCTATATCCATCACTGTTATAACTGAGACCCTGTATCTTGTTTCTGATTTTCCTTCTTTTCCCTTCTACCTTTCCCAGTATTATAGTTGTGTGTTTTTTTTAAGAAAACCAGGTGTTTGCATAATGTGTTCAAAGTATGGCAAGGGTGGTCATTTTTGTTTCCTGTGAGAACTGTGGATTGATTTGACAACATATTAAATGTTTGAATTCTTGAGCTTTCTATACAACAGTATTATTTCAAATTTGACAGTAGTCTCACTGGATATCACAGCCCCCGGACTGGCTAAGTTTTCCCATATTTAACTTCCTCTGATATAATTGCAGGTAAAACTAGAAGCATCTGTTTCCATATTCAACTAATTGAAGTTGTTCATGTGGCACAAAGCTAATTATATTTTAGAAAAAAACAAACCAAGTTCAGATCTTATAATTAGTCTGTTACTGATCCATTTAATTTCATATATATTCCATCCAGTCTGCTCAGCCCAATTTCCATATCAATGTTTGTCGACAGTAATAAACATTAAAATAGCATTTTGTGTTTGTTTATAACATGTTGTATTTGTTTATTGGAATTTCTGGGCTGGGAATAATGCAATATGTGGAGATGTGCAGAATCAAAAGAATGTTGGTGTTACTAATCTGTGAAATTAAAATTAACTGGTTTATTTAAAAGACATAGCAAACAAAACTCTTTCCATTCCTATTTGCATTCTTTTTGCAAGGGTCTGCTTTTGGATTATACATAGCAGAATAAGGCATCTCTTGTCTATACCTCTTTTTTTAAAAAACAAAACTAACACTAAATCAGGTTGTTATAATAAATCTTCTGCATTGTGCCTTTGTTGATTTTAACAGTGCATTTTTAATATTTATATTTCTTAATAAATAAATTGTCTTGAAATATTGATCAGTGTGTTTTTGATGCTTTGTTTTCATAACTGAATAAAAGAGACATTGTTAAGTCATTGTTAAGATATTGCAGATAACCACTCTTATTTTTACAATCTCATAAGAAAAAAAATGAATGTGGCATTCATCCATGTTGGCAAGCTGTTTAGCAATTTGGCTGATTTATACTTTTATCAGTTGCATGTTTATCTATCTATCTATCTATCTATCTATCTATCTATCTATCTATCTATCTATCTATCTATCTATCTATCTATCTATCAGTTGCCTGTTATTTATTTATTTATGTTACTTAGTTTAATGTAGTGTTTGTGCCTTTAACATTTTTTTCCTCTCTCATAAATGAGTTTTATTTTGCTTAGGACTGTAATTTGAAGATATAATTAGCATCTTGTTAATTGTCAATGATTAGTCATGTCATTCAAAGAGCTCATGCAAAGGGCAGGCAATTCATTTAATAGAATTTCCTTAGGCTTGTAATATAAACCCCCTATTAAACAAAGAAAGGAGCAGAGATAAGTATAATGATATGAATTAAAATGGAAATGAAGATAAACAATCTAAATATAGCACACTATGTCAATTCTTAACATTGAAACAGAAATAAAAAGCATGATCAATATTATATAAATCTAGTCACTATGATAAAATCCCAGTATTTGTCAAGTTTATTTTTTTAAAAAAATAGGATCAATCATATTTTTGTGATATTACAGGAAATTATTGTTGACTTCCAATTTAGTGTAATGATTAAGGCACCAGGCTAGAAAGTTCGAGACTGTGAATTCAAGGCCAGACTTAGTCATGAAAACTAACTGGGTGACTCTGGATCGGTCACTCCCTCTCAACCCAACTCATCTCATAGGGTTGTTGCTATGGGAAAAATAAAAGGAAGAAGGAGTATTAGATATGTTCGCCACCTTGAGTTGTTTATGAAAATAATATAGATGGGATATTAAATAAATAAATAAATAAATAAATAAATAAATAAATAAATAAATAAATAAATAAATACTAAAATTCACACTGATTTAGGATTTTCCATATAGCTTCCTTTTCTTTTGGCTCAGAAACTTGAGAAAGCACCTCAATATCCAGTATTAGTGTGCTGTGTATTTGATTTATTGATTTATATTGTCATTTTCTATTGATAATAGAAACCTAACTCACCAAATGCAACTTTGGGCAACCACAATAATAATTGTTAAACCATATGCTGACCCGAATCTCCAGCCTCCTCCTGTGTTTCACTAACAACTAACAGAGACAGTCACAATCTAAAAGTCAGGCAAACTATGATGCCTACAAAGCCAGGGAATAGCCAATAGGTTCTGGAGGTAAAGTTTCAGAAGTTCCTTGGGAGGAAGGAAGACTGACTCTGCAAAACAAAAACAAAAGCCAAGGTCTTGGTAGAGATTGTGCTAAGATAACTGAACAGCAATCCCTAAAGGCAAGAACTCGGGCTTATTTGAGTGGAAAATGTACAACTACACAGCTGAACATTTTAAAAAGTCTTTTGGGACACTGTGGCTGAAGAATTATGACATCTCCAACATTTTGTAATTCTAGGTCAAGGGTAGCAGTAGGATGGGCTTGGATTTCCAACCAAAACCTTACCATACAGAACATACATGCCAAAGCAAGTATTCATCAAGTTTACAGAAGCTTTCTTGAGATTAGTTGCCTTCTCACAAAATAAAGGCTGCCTTTGATAAAGAAACATGTTCCATTTCAACATGTATAATACCAAAAAACCAACTTATATTTACTGTGGACATTCCTATAAAAGCAAAAATGCCATGATAAATACATGTGACTGCTCAGAATTGGGATTTGGCATCTGAATCTAGATCAGCTTTCTAGAGACAGAATATAGCCCCTTGAGTGACAAGGTGCTTAATAGCTAGAGGATATTAAAAAGGTAAAGGTTCCCCTGCACATGCATGCTAGTCATTTCCGACTCTAGAGGCCAGTGCTCATCTCCATTTCAAAGCTGAAGAGCCAGCGCTTGTCCGAGGATGTCTCCGTGGTCATGTGGCCAGCATGACTAGACGCCAAAGGCGCACGGAACGCTGTTACCTTCCCACCGTAGTGGTCTCTATTTTTCTACTTGCATTTTTACGTGTTTTCGAACTGCTAGGTTGGCAGAAGCTGGGACGAGTAACAGGCCCTCACTCTGCTATGCAGCACTCAGGATTCGACCCGCCAAACTGCCAACCTTCTGATTGACAAGCTCAGTGTCCTAACCCACTGAGCCACCGCGTCCCTTAGAGGATATTACTGGAGCCTAATTTTGTCATGCAGCTATTGATGTCCCTCTAAAAGTCTACCTGTATGGTTGGTTTGGTTGAGAGAAGAGGAAATCACTTTGTATAGTTGGGGTTCCTTCCAGTTTGGGGTTCCTTCCAGTTTCCAGCAGTTCAGTATCCCTAACTGTTTGCGTTCTTATTCTCAGAGAGTTTTGGAGAGTGGGAAAGCTGCCAGGTACTCATTCTTAGAGTAAAAGTTGTTTGTGATTGCTGCACCAGGAACTCAGTGGCCTCTGTGATGGATTGATAAGGTAATTTAACTTCATTGTTTGTTTCCTCCTTGTCTCAATTATGTTTACATAGATTGACCTGGTACGATGACTGACAAGTCCTGTCTCCTAGTTAAGTTAGCTTATTAATTATTTGGACAAAATGTGCAACAAAATAATATCAGGTTCTTGTACATGATAAGAGAAGCATAGAATTAATTAGTGGAAATCACAGAAACTTTCAATGATTCAAAGTAATATACCAGCTTTGAATGTCCTTTATATTCCAGATGGATTTGCTATTTATGCATTTATGCTCTTTGAGCTCTTGGGCCCAGACTGAGGAGAAATTTTTAATTGGGGTTCTTTTTAATTGAGTACAGGGTCAATTTAATATTTTTTAATTTGGTTTTTTAACTTTTGTATGGTGGATTTTTTAATTCCCTGTAAACCGCCCTGAGTCCTCAGGGAATAGGGCGGTATATAAATGTAACTAAATTAAATAAATAAATAAATAAATATGTTCTCTGACCTGCCTTCCTATTTTCTCTGTCTTCAGTTTCAGCAAGAGCTGTCTGTCACATTTATTTATTTATTCATCCATTCCACATCCAGAAAACCACACAGAAAGGAAAATGAATACAGGCATGCAAATCAAACTCTCATTCAAAATAAATGGTTTTGAGATCTTTGGAAGGAATTTTATTATTATTAGGTAGGAAATTTGTTGCAAGGTTGTTAAGGAATTTTATTTGTGCAGAGGTCTCCTTGTGCTAACAAAGAGTTGCACAGACAAGGAATGGTACTGAGAGTAGAAAAAGTCACACAAGAATACACTGAGTTATAAAAACAAAAAGTAGTTTACTTTTGAGGTGGTGTAAGAACAAAAATGCACAGTCAAAAATAAACAGTCCAGGTCATAAACAATAGCAACAGTCCAAAGAGTAATCCAAATACAAAGTCTTCTTACCGGTCCAGAGGTCAATACACAGTTCAGGTTACAACAGTAGTAAACCAACAGCAGAGCAAAAACAGTAACAGTAGAGATCAGTGAATTCAGAGAGAGAGAGAAGCTACGTTCCTAGCTTCCTCTTATGGCCATGAGAACACTTACACACCCATTGGCCAATTAACTTCTTAAAGACATAGCATTATGGTTAATATATTTTCAACCCAACATTGTAGGCTAACACCATATGCCTAACATTCTCCCCTTTGGGTAGAATAATATATAACTCTTACAATCTTATGCACATTCTTTCACAATTAGCATTGTGTTTCACAGCACTTTGTACCTTCGTAAAATGGTCTGCAATATTTACATCAGATGGGCAATACTCTAGCTGTATTAATTTATCATTGACACATTGTCTGACATTTAAATAACGAAGATCAGTATGTTTAGATCTTGTTCTTACTGCAGCATTATTAGCCATCTTTATTGCAGCTTGATTGTCCTCATACACAATAAATGGATCATTTACATCTAAACCCATATCTAACAATAATTGTTTGTACACTAGCAGTTCTGTACATAACACTGATAGACATGAAAATTCAGCCTCCATTGTAGATAAGCTTATGTGTTTTTGTCTAATAGATTTCCATCCAATCAAAGAATCACCCAACATTATAGCCAACCCTGAGGTAGATTTACGAGTGTTTGTATCAGAGGCAAAACTCGCATCTGCATATGCTGTAAGGATTAACTCACGATTTGGCTCTAAATATAACGAGTAGTGAATAGTCTGCTTCAAATACCTTAATACTCGTTTAGCTGATTGCCAATGTCTAACAGTTGGATTATTGTTGTACCTGGCTAATTGATTTACACAGTAAGATATATCAGGTCTAGACCAATTACTCAGATACATAAGACTTCCTATCAAAGATTGGTACATAGTCTTATCAAATACAGGACTCTCAACATTAGTGTCCTTAAAATCCATAGCCATTGGAGTTTTTGCTGGTTTACACATTTCCATATTGTATCTCTTTAATAACTGAGATATTTTACTGGCTTGCGAAATCTTAAAACCCCTATTCGTTTTCACAATATCTAACCCCAAATAGTGGCTTATTTTCCCAAGATTTCTAATTGTGAATTTATTTTCCAATCTTGAAATGATAGTTTGTGCTTCTAACTCAGTTTTTGTTATTATTGCTATATCATCTGTGAATAATAAAAGAAAAGATAATGCTCCGTTGTGTTCTCTTCTAAACAAACAAGGATCAGCATTACTGGCTACAAAACCTAATGCACTTAACTCATTAACTATACATTTGTTCCACTCATAGCCTGATTGTTTCAATCCATAGAGGCTTTTCTTTAATTCCCAACAATCATGGTCTCTATCACTGGTCAATCCTGGTGGTATTCTTAAATAAATAGTATGTTGCAATGGAGCATGTAAATATGCAGTTTCAACATCTACATGATTAACCATATATTGGTTTTTAACCGCCCATACTAAAGCTGCTCTTAAAGTAGTTGACCTTAGACTGGGTGCAAACACTTCGTCATAATCCTCAGTAGTTTGGGCAAAACCTTGTGCAACCAAACGTGCCTTATGGGTTATAGTTCCATCTACACCCCTCTTTATCTTATATATCCATTTGCAACCTATAGCTTGCTCATCAGGTGGCAGTTTTGCTTTCACATAAACCTTAAGATCCCGCAAAGACTTCAACTCCCTGTTCATTGCAGCTTTCCATGATGCTTGTTCCTTTTCAGGATACATCCTGATCTCATCATAGTTAGATGGCTCTACACTAACTTGACATACTATACTTGCTTCATAGCGATCAGGTGGATGTCTGATACGTGTTGAACGCCAAGGAATTACAGGGCTTTGAATTCCTGACTCCTCTCCTTCCTCTGATTCATCTTTAATCTCCCCTATCTCCTCTTCATCTTTTATAGGAGATGTATTATCATTGCTAGTTACGTTATCAGAGGAGTCCTCAAACACTAGAGGATCAGTATTAACAGTTTCTTGCTCTAACCTATCCCAACCAACATGCTCAAGGAATTTTGCACTCGCACTATTATATACATTAGTTGTGCCTCGTTCCCAGAAACGATAGGATCTATGGTTAGCTTCATAACCTACGAAGTATAATTGCCTAGCCCTATGTTGGCCTTTACTCCTGAGTTGTGCAGGAATGTGGACCCAAGCTGGGGTGCCAAACGTGTGCAGGTAATCAAGGTTTGGTCTTCTACCATGCCATATTGTATATGGTATTTTACCAGTAGAAGTATTAACAACTATATTCAGAACATGGTTTGCACATTTTGCTGCCTCCCCCCACAGTCTATCTGTTAAGCCAGAATCTCTTAACATAGTTCTCATCATGGCTTGTAACGTTTGCCCACGTCTCTCAACAAATGCATTATGTTGAGGCCTATATGGCGCTGAACGTTTATGCTCAATGCCAGCAGATTCTAACATATCAACAAAACGCTTATTTGTAAATTCAGTACCATTATCAGTAACTATGCACTGAACCTTTCTCTTTGTTTTTCTCTCCACAAACTTCAGCCAGTTTGCAAATTGTTGAAAAGTGTCTGCCTTTGACTTAAGCAGATAACAAAAACCATAACGAGAGTAATGGTCCAAGATACTTAAAATATAACATGACCCTCCTAAACTTGGCTTCATGGGTCCAATTAAGTCAGCAAACACAACTTCCAAAGGTACAGTTGTTTTGAAGCTGTTTATCCTGTTTGCCGGACTTGCCTTACTTTTTTCCTGATTACAGGCATTGCAATTCAAATACTTACTACATGGCTTCAGTTTAATTCCCTCTACTAACTCAACTGTGTTACGTAGTGAGTTGAAATTTATATGCCCTAACCGCCTATGCAATAAATGTATACATTCATCATGTGGCTTCTTGTTCTCACATATTGAGTTAGCTTTAACTGTACTAACCTGGTTACTTGTGAGAACGAATAAACCATTTTTCAAATTAGCAGTTACACAGGTTCCATTCCTCTCAATAGTGCATTGCTCCCCTCTGAATGTTACCACAAACCCAACCTTAACCAATTCCCTTACAGATAACAGGTTGAATCTTAGTTTAGGTATATATAACATAGGTAACTGTTCATCAATGCATGGACAATAGGAATTACCTTCACCAGAGGCCTTCATCCTCCAACCGTTGGCTAGTGAAACACATTGGTTGCTGTTTTTCATATTAATAAACCTATCCTTCACTTTAGTAATGCATTGTGAAGCCCCACTATCAACAACCCACAATTCATTGTTTCTGGATGTTGATTCATCAGAAATAGCCAAACCAATGCCCTTCTTAGCCTTTCCACTGCTATTTACATTCTGTTTTCTACCCTTTCTACAGAATTTGGCTATATGCCCTCTAGCCCCACAAGAATAACATTTCTTGACGTTGTAAGCAGTGGTGAATGGCTGCTCCTCTCGTGGCTGTGTCTCTCTCAGCTGGTCTCTGTCACGCCTTCTTCTGGACTCTTCCAGCAGTCTCCCAGTAATGTTAGTCAATGTCAGTTCCTCTCTGGTCAGGACTTCCAAAGAAGAAACATACTCATCATAACTCTCATCCAAAGATGACAGAATAATGTAGACCTGATGCAACTCTGAAAAAATCAGCTCCTTTTCATGAAGCTCTTGAAAAGTTGCCTTCATGTAATTTAAATGGGTCAGCATATCTCCATTCTTCTGCAGACGAGCCCTAAACAGCTTACGTGTAAGGTGTATATGTGCACCCACACTGTCACGAACATAAAGCCTTCGCAAAACAGCCCAACACCTAGCAGCAGACTCCTCACCACGAATATGGACAAGCTGCTGGTCATTCAGTGTTAGTCCAATAATGCAAAGAGCTTTCTCGTTGCTTCGTTTAAAGTCGTCTAACTTCTTTGCATCCTCTTCATCATCTGGATCCCAAGCAGTAGTATCTGGTGGGTTATTTACAACAGACCATAGTCCTTCCTTGCGCAAATGCAAGCAGCATTTCGTGGACCAGGAAACATAGTTTGTCCCATCCAACCGGGTTATCCAGGAGATGCCTGACAACAGTTCTTGTGCCATTTTACACCAAATAGCAAACTCAGCTAGGAAAACTGTGTGTACTAACTCTCAGTACAGGCCTGGGCCCATAACCAGTGTTAAGGAATTTTATTTGTGCAGAGGTCTCCTTGTGCTAACAAAGAGTTGCACAGACAAGGAATGGTACTGAGAGTAGAAAAAGTCACACAAGAATACACTGAGTTATAAAAACAAAAAGTAGTTTACTTTTGAGGTGGTGTAAGAACAAAAATGCACAGTCAAAAATAAACAGTCCAGGTCATAAACAATAGCAACAGTCCAAAGAGTAATCCAAATACAAAGTCTTCTTACCGGTCCAGAGGTCAATACACAGTTCAGGTTACAACAGTAGTAAACCAACAGCAGAGCAAAAACAGTAACAGTAGAGATCAGTGAATTCAGAGAGAGAGAGAAGCTACGTTCCTAGCTTCCTCTTATGGCCATGAGAACACTTACACACCCATTGGCCAATTAACTTCTTAAAGACATAGCATTATGGTTAATATATTTTCAACCCAACATTGTAGGCTAACACCATATGCCTAACAAAGGTTCCAATATTTATGGACACATATGTCCCATGCATGCACTTATGCATACTCAGAAAAAAAAATAAAGGATTATGCCATCAAGAAGACTGTGTTCTTTAACAAAACTTGATTTCATCTGAAAGAATCCTTAATGCCCCCAGACCAAAAGCTGAACATCTTAGCAAGCTTAATATTTTTTAGTAAATAATGGACATCAGGACCAAATTTAATCATTTATTTTAGACATGTAACATCCTGATGCTAATAATGTATAGAGATTCTTTGGTGCAGAAGAATCTTGATATATTAACAAAACAAGGCTGGACAGCCTGGGGTTCTGAGTTGCATTTGAACTGCAAAATATCTCCCTTTAGACCCCCCAAGATCATACCATGGACACTTGGCAAAAAACCATCAAATCTTAGAAGTATAATTTCCCCCTTTCTTCAACAGAAAATCCAATTTTAAAAGCAAACTTAAGTTTTATTTACATTGGCATTATAAACATAAAAATACTAAGAATCTTAATTTCTCTAAAATTATCTCTCCAACATCCATATGAAATAAAAACTAACCTTTTGTTTGGAGGCATAATATCATTTCTCTCTCCTTGGTGGCCCTACCTCTGTCTTTCAAGAGAAAATATAAAAATATATAAAAATATAAAAAATATAAAAAAATCAGCAGCCACCATTTAGTAAATATGTACAATAATTGTGCAAAAGATGTTGAGGTCATGTCAAGAAGGGTATCCTTTATTTAAAATGCTGTATATGAGAATAAATTGCAGCAAATCAACAATGCCCATTAGAGTCCTCTTCTAAAGTCAAAACAATTAATGTTACAACCATTTCTTCAACCACAAGAAAGCTGTGCTAGGTTATGTAATTCAGTCCCATCCTTCTGTAAGTTGTCTTATTGATTTTGTTTGGGTGAGAAGGGAAGATCCACTCATAATCAATATTTCAACAACAATTAGCATCACATTCTATGTGCACTCAAACTAATGATGAGTGTTCAAGAAAAGTGAATCTCCTCAAGATTGAACTGAAATCATGAAGATGCCATGAATATATCCTGGGCAGAAACATGGAAGTCATTTGCCATCAACCTTCAACTGGGAAGTCTTTGTTCATTTGTTTCACTTCCCAGTGTTTCCAGGGCTATTCCTGATTAATTTCACAAGATCAGCAGTGTAATGTATTGGAATTTTACTTGAACTGTTTCACGTGTCTGTTTGAATGCTGCTTAAGGTTGCTCAATTGGTGTGTCTGTGTAACGGTCACTGACTTGCCAGAATTGCTGTCTCCAAGAAGATCATTGGATGATTTGGGGCGGGAATGGGAATGGGAATGGGAATGCCTAGTGGCCAACCATATAAGTAGCTGCACAAAAGCCTCTGATTGAGTTCTTTTCTTGTTTGCCTCAATAAGCAATGTTCCTGTTTCCAACCTCTTGTCTCGCTTACTGCCTCCACAGAACTCACTACACAACACTGGCGATGAAGGTGGGATCCTGTTTCTTCAGAAGAGCTGAAAGTCACTACGGGGTGAGGCCAGCAAAGCGTCTGGCAGGGACCGCGTTCCCCCCCAGTCAGCCTAGCAAGCCACACTAGCCACCACACTGCCCTGCAGACCAGTCCCAGGGCCTACAGAAGAAGCAGGACAAGGCAACGAGAGGCACGAGCCATGAAGACTTCCCTACGATAGCAAAAGTCGGAAAGCTTGAGGAATTTGATGTTACTCACCCAGAGAGATGGTCATCCTACATCTCAAGAGTAGAAAACTACCTCTGCACCAACCAGGTTACCGAAGATGGCCTGAAGGCTGCAACACTCCTCTGTGTCTGTGGGTCTGCAACATTTGACATCACAGAGAACTTAGTCGCGCCGGCACAGGTGGAGTCCGTTACTTACGTGGACCTGAAGAAACAGCTCGGCAACGATTTCCAGCCCAAGCTGTCAGTAATTGTATGGCAGCACACCTTCAAACAACGAGTTCAACAACCCGGAGAGACAGCCATGGAATTCATTGCAGCATTGAGACAAGCTTCGCACCTGTGCCAATTTTCGGACTTGGAAGAAAGGCTTCAAGACCGACTTGTCTGTGGACTAAGGAGCAGAGAGCTGCAATAGAAACTTTTTGCAAAAGAGACTCTCTCACTCCATGAAGCCTTAAAAGAAGTCATGGCAGACAAAGCCACCAGCAGAGCCGTGTAGGCCTTGCGGCTCGTGAAAAGCACTCCTTACAAGTAAGCAGTCCACCACGAGGACGCCAAACTTCCAGAAGGTGCCAGCTTTGACCACGAAGTTGATAAGATCCAACGGCACCATGACAAGGAACTGAAGCCCCCTTACAAGGCAGTTCCTTTCCCTAGGTGTTCGCGTTGTGGCAGCCGCCACCAACGAGTGGACTGCCAGTTCTGGACAGCCACATGTCAGGCCTGCGGGAAAACCGACCACATTGCACCAGTCTGTAGAGGTCACCAGAAGGACCGCCAATTGGACAATCTAATCGGGGGAGGTACTAGGGCCCCAGGGGCACATTGTGTAGGGTTTTGCTCCAGCCATCAGAGCGTTTGCCATACAGGACCTCGCCGCCCCCTTAAGCCCAAACTTTGGCTTCAAGTCAAGTTGCAAGGTATTCCTTGCAGGATGGAACTGGACACTGGTACAGCTGTATCCATCATTTCCCTGGAGACTTTCCAGTTCATGTGCAACTACAGCAAGAGGTGGGCCAAGCTTAGGCCATCCGACATCATCCTGATTGACTTCCAGAATTTCCGAATAGCTGTCAAAGGCGAGGCCACTTTGGCAGTCAAGTTCAAGGGGTTTTCGGGGGCCCTAAATGTGATTGTGGTGGAGGGCCAGAGAATGAGCTTAATAGGGCTTGATTGGTTTGATGCTCTGGGCATTCAAGTAACCGGGATCCACTGTACATAGGTGGTGAACTTGGCATCAGTATGCGAGGAGTTCGCAGATGTTTTTGACACAAGCCTGGGAGAGTACAAGGGCTCTCCGATAGCCTTTAAACTTGATACTGCCATAATGCCTATTAGGATCAAACCCCGTAGAGTGCCATTTGCACTAAAACACAAAATAGATGCAGAGCTGGACAAGCTAGTCAGTCAGAGGGTACTACAGCCTGTAGATGGGGGTGAATGGAAAACCCCAATTGTCATGCCAATGGGGGGTCAGAATTTGCACTGATTACAAGTGCACCATAAATAGGGCACTTAAGCAGAACATGTACCCAGTGCCAGTCGTTAGTCACATCTTGGCATCGCTACAAGGGAGTACTGTGTTTGCTAAGTTAGATTTGGCACAGGCCTATCAACAGTTACCTGTGGACGAGGCCACAGTGGCTGCACAAACAATTGTAACACACAGGGGGGCTTTTAAAGTCAAACACCTTTAATTCGGGGTTAGCGTAGCCACAGGAATTTTCCAAGGAGTTATGGAGCATATGCTCAAGGGCATTCTGGGCGTTTGCCCCTATGTTGACAAAGTGTTCATTGCCGGTGAGTCCACTGAGGTGCTTGCAAGGAGGCTCAAAGCCATCCTTCAACGGTTCCACAAAGCGGGACTTAAATTGAAAAGAAACAAATGTAACATTGGGGTCCCTTCCACTGAGTTTCTGGGATTCCGTATTGATGCTGAAGGCATCCACCCTGCCAAGTCCAAGCTGAAGGCCATTCAGCTGGCACCAAGCCCCAGATCCAAAGGAAAGCTTCAGGCATTCCTGGGTCTCCTTAATTTTTACCATGCATTCCTTCCTAACAAGGCCGCAGTGGCAGAGCCATTACACCAGGTCTTAGACAAAAATACCCCATGGAAGTGTACCAAGGTTCACGAAAACAGCTTTAAGACAGTAAAATCACTACTGTCCTCCAATTCAGTGCTTACACATTTTAATGAAACATTGCCTGTATGCATTGTGTATGACGCATCCCCTTATGGCGTGGGGGCTGTTCTAAGTCATTTGTCAAGTAATGGGACTCAAGTCCCCATGGCCTATTATTCAAGGACATTGTCCTCAGCTGAGCGCAGTTATGCTCAGATTGACAAAGAGGCTATGGCCATTGTGGCTGGGGTGAAGAAATTCCATGATTACTTGTATGGCAGGGAATTCACAGTCTTCACTGACCACAAGCCACTGTTGGGTTTACTGTATTTACTACATATAGGCAGACACCTCAAATATTGTCCCCTTGAATGTTAAGATGGTCTATTTTTATGTCAGCCTACAGCTACACAAACCCGGCAAAGACTGGGCCACGCAGACGGCCTTAGCAGGTTGCCATTGCCATAGGTAGAGCCAGATCCGGCTCCAGCAGCTCGCATTTTGTCAATTCAGGATTTGCCTGAATTTCCCCTCCATGCTGGGGATGTGGCTGCAGAAACTGCTGCAGACAAGGTTTTAAATAGAGTCTTGTCATGGATTCACACATGGTGGCTTGAAAATAGCCCTGGACCAGAGTTTCAGAGCTACTTCACTTATAGACACGAGCTTTCAGCTCACAAAGGCTGCATCTTATGGGGGAGCAGGGTTATTGTCCCCAGTTCATTAAGGCACCGTGTGCATCAGTCTCTGCATGAGGGCCATCTGGGCATAGTCTGTATAAAGGCATTGGCACAGAGCTACCTATGGTGGCCAGGGTTAGATAAGGCTATTGAGGCCCAAGTACACGGGTATTACATGTGTCAACAGTCCAGGCCAGAAATGCCATGTGCTCCTGTCCGCAGATGGGAGGAAACTCATACACCATGGTTAAGGATTCACAAAGGCTCCTAGGAGGTTGCAAGTGGGTAATGGGGCATGGCCCTGGAACTATGGGCATGGGAACTTGTGGGTGCCAGGTAAAATTGTCAAAATTTCGGGACCTCTTTCCTATGAGGTGGCTCTGGATGGGGGGGCGAGTCATTCACCACCATAGTAATCAGCTGCTGAAGCGTTTTGCAGAATAGCCACTAAGCGAGGACCTCAAGGCAGGTCCACAAATAGAGCCAAAAACTGGCAGCCAAGCAGGTCAGTTCACACACTCTGAGGACTCAACCAGTCAGTACAACACGGAGGTGGTCGTAGATGGACAAAGTCAGGGAGCACTACATGGGTCTCCAGATGGGAAAAGTCAACCCGAACAAGGCAGCAACTGTGCTGACTCTGCTTCTTCTTTGGACTTTGGTTTGGGCCAACCTGGAATGGCCAGCCAAAGAGACTCCAGTCAATCCAACTCTCGTGAACTTGTGAGCCGTGGTCTACCCAGCCCATTGGGCAAGCTGGTAGACCGGGGGTTGCCTGGGTCCCCCAGATGGTCAGTAAGGTCGTGCAGATTACCACCATATTTACAAGACTTTATTCTTAAATAATATTAATAATGTGTGTACATTCTAGGGGGGGAGGGTGTAATGTATTGGGATTTTACTTGAACTGTTTCACATGTCTGCTTGAATGCTGCTTAAGGTTGCTCAATTGGTGTGACTGTGTAACAGTCACTGACTTGCCAGACTTGCTGTCTCCAAGAAGATCATTGGATGATTTGGGGTGGGAATGGGTTCCTTTAAACCTATTGGCTGCTGCCTAGTGGCTAATCGTATAAGAAGATGCGCAGAAGCCTCTGATTGAGTTCTGTTCCTGTTTGCCTCAATAAAGCAGTGTTCCTGTTTACAACCTCTTGTCTCTCTTACTGCCTCCAAAGAACTCACTACACAACAAGCAGGATCTTATCTGTTATGTCTGGAATAATAATAAAAAAACTTTAGAGCTGAGGTCTTTGTTGAGTTCATCATGTGAGTTATTATCCAGTCCCTCTGGAATCTTGGCAACATCCCTGTTCAGAGGTACAGTTCAGCTGCTGCATATAGTGCTACAAACAACTATGGAAAGTATTGACTTCCAAATTCAATATAATTTTCATCTCTTTATCCAAGAAAAGCATATAGTATGCGATAATTTCAGTCTAAATGTAGCATCTAATTTTTTTTTGTTTATTTGTCAGGTGATGCTAGACTGAATTTCTCACAACGGTCCTTGCTTTGGGTCAACTCAACTTGGAGGAGGCAATTTTTAAAACTTACTTTTTTACTGTTCAGTTGAGATAACCCTGACTCTTTAATGCTGTTATATGCCTGTTTGTACTTTCTTTTTTTGCCAGATTAGCAAAATAAAATAAAAAGGAACAGCGATGACTGGAAAATTTCTTTCAATTGCCTTTAGCCATGCAAACATCTTAGAAAATCTGTTTACAAAGCTGTCAGGGACAATGGAGGGAATAACATGGCTTTCCATCAGCAAAATCAAATTATGGTATTAAACTGTTTCATGCCAAGGAAATACAAATTTTAGTGTGCAAGTGTATTAGTGCTTGTATCAAGATTCAAGAGATATAAATTGAGGGAATTTGTTTCTTTTTATGCTGCCTACATCACAAGTGTCTCACCAAAAATATGCCAACAACACCTACAATGAACTGTGTAGCCTTTCAAAGAAAGAATAAAATCATATAAACATATACTTTCTGAATAAAAAAAATGCCATCTACACTATTCCTCTCATCATCTGTGCAATAGAGTAAGATTATAAGTTTCTAAAAAAGTTCTCAACAAATGTTGGAATTGTTGAAATAGTATAAAAGCACCGTGCAGTTATAATGTTGATAAATCAATGAAGTTTTTAATTTATATTTCCTAATCGTCGTGCTCACATACATGATTGTAGACAAGCTACAGTACAAAATTACTGAAAGTATAGAATGGAACATATCTATAAAAGACATCATAAACTCCTACCGTTTGGAACATCATCCCCTTCTCCCAGAGATCACATTGGCCCTGATCCTGATAGCTTTTTGTAAGGCCTTAAAGATTTGGTTTTATTACAGGATCTGGGTATATAGAATAGGCACTGGCTATCTTAATTGTGACTAATAGATTGGCTGCTTTGTGTGTTACTTTGCCTTTGTTTTTGTTTTTTATGCTTCATATTTTATAACACTAGCTGTCCAGAGACATTAACATGACATGGGCATATAATAATACATAAAAAACAGAAATAGAAGAAATTTAATTTGCATTACTATTAGTGCTTAAGT
The DNA here is from genome assembly GCF_947247035.1 of Vipera ursinii. Lineage (NCBI taxonomy): Eukaryota > Metazoa > Chordata > Lepidosauria > Squamata > Viperidae > Vipera > Vipera ursinii. The sequence continues at coordinate 255,342,215 of NC_139512.1, forward strand.
ATCCAGTGAGGGAGCAACAAATAGCTAACCTTAGCTCATCTTGAAAATCAAAGTGGCACCTAGCTTGCACTTGGATGCATTGGTTAGCACTTTTGACTGAGAAATTAAGAAAAATAATTTCATTCTTTTTGAGGCCATGGCAAATAATGTCCTTAGTGAGTTTGCCAAAACTACATAAATACGGTAAGTTGCAGCAGACCTGAAGGAGACCTTACAATCTGCTTAAGCAGATTGTGATGATGTTTACAGGTACTTCCCAGCTAACAGGATTGAACTGTGCCCAGATTGTTTTACATCAGAATGATGAATTACTATTTTTATTTGTATCTGGGAGGGATTTCTACTTTGCTTCCAGCCTCAACACATACATGTGCTATCTAAATCACATCTTAGTTTTAAAAAAGATTGAGTTTTAAAAAATAATGTGACCAAATACTTATAAACATCTTCTCATATCACTAACCATGCAGTTCAACATCCAGAGACAAATAGTAAAGAAATTGAGCTGTTGTTGGGCAGCCATCAAGATTACTTGTCTCTTCGTGACTTGGTCTGGGGATAATTCATGGCAAATCTTTCTCTTGCTATTTTCAGTTTGCAACATAAGAGCTTTTAGATACTCCTTTCCTGATCTGATGTTGGGATTGCATACCAGGTTGCAATTGGGAATAGTGGCTGGAAAGTCTGGGAGTTGGGTCCTACTACATCTGGAGGATATAGAAGATTGATGGTAATAGATTTAGCTGTTTACAACCCACTCATCTGGAAAGAGCACCAAGAATTCATTGCTGGGTATAGTTGATCCTGAAAGCTTTAACTGAGAGACTTATGCTTCTATACTCCAGCGCTAGCCACAGGATATGAAGCTTTAGTATTTTATAAAAGTTCGTCTTTTATAGAGTGGAGCTTATGAATTCACTATTGATGAGACTTTTCTGTGTCTCATTATTATCTTTCAGTACAGGCCATTTCTCATAACATGTTGAATAGGTTTTACCCATATAAGGGTACATAGCTACACACTTGAAGCACAGACTGGGACTGATCAATCTGTCAAGTTTAATTTCATGAGAACACTATTCAGTCTGGATGGAAACTCAATGCATGAACTGAGGATGGACCAGTTCTACCCCTTAATATCATTGGGGTGTGGCTTGACATGTAGTCATGCAATACAGAGATCTTCACATCTTTCAGAATCCTGTGCTACTCAAGTCTTGAAGTATATTAAAGTCTCCACAGAAGTTCATATTGGTGAAGCAGTGGGCTAATGCCTCCTTAAGTAACACCAGCTGCCTGCAATTAGTGCAGGTTCGCATCCCACCAGGCTCAAGTTTGACTCAGCCTTCCATCCTTCCGAGGTAGGTAAAATGAGGACCCAGATTGTTGGGGGCAATTAAGCTGACTTTGTAATAATGCCACTTGGGGGGTGTATGAAAGCCCTAATAAGCAGGCATATACATAGAATGAAGGCTACTGCTAAGCTTGTAAGCCACCCTGAGTCTTCGGAGAAGGGTGGGATATAAATGGAATTAAAATAATAATAATAAAAATATTAACAAACAAGCATATTTCTACAAAACACTGATGCAAACCATCCTTTCCCCACCAACTGGAATGATTACTGCCTATTTGAGAATTTTTTTCTGAAATTATTTTTAGATAGTTAACTTTTTTGCAATGCCAACTTGACTGTTCAATAATATATAGGTTTAGCAGATGGGTATATGAGAGTGTGACTGAAAGGTGCAAATAACAACACCTGCATCATGATTTCAGATCACAAATGATACTGTATGACTTACTGGGGCATCAGATGTCATGATATTATTACCCAATCACATAGTTTGTGCAATATCACCATAACATTCATGTCCTCATTTTAAAATCACAGTTGTTGCCACTGTTCTAGCATCTAGAAATGTGTGGCTTGAAAGGTTTGGTACTTCATGGAACCATCTTGCTTTGACCTAAGATGGCAATTCACTTTGCAAAGGCAACTTGCTCATCTTGAGTCAAGGTGAGTCAGATTCAACTTTCGCCAGTTCCTGATTTGGCAGCAAAGACTTCCACAAATACAGAGGAAACCAGGGCAACCACCCCTCTCTGACATTTAGAAGCAGATAGTCATTGCAGCTTTACTTTGAAGGAGCACTTTGATCAAAGCTTGGAGAAAACAATACCCTCCCTCAGCCCTATTGAAAGCTAAGAATTTGCCTTCAGTTTCTCCCAGGCAACAGATTATCCAAACTGCAGCCATTCCATCATAGATCCCTTCAATGATTTCTCAGGAGGAGGAATTGCCAGAAGGGTGAGAATAAGCAACAATTGATGTTTCTTCTTCCTCTTGTATATAATTTTTATTGAAGACATTTTTAACAAAGTAAAAACCATAGAAGAAAATAAAGGTAATAAAGAAAAAAAGTGAAAAGAGAAAAGAAAGAAAAGAAAAAGTTTAAAAAGAAGTATATCTTCTTGACAGCAGATATAAATACATTTATATTTTTTCCCTTCTCTTTCTAAAATTACATCATAATTTCATTCTTTTTATAAGCTACCCTTTCTAATCTTCAAACTCATAAATTACAAGTTAATTTTTCTCCTTTTCCCACAAAAATTCCATAAGGGGCTTCCAGTGTCTAATAAATGAATTGATCTTTCTCTAATCAAACAAGTTAATTTTGCCATCTCTGCTAGTTCATTTTTACCAATCCTTCCTCTTTTGTGGGTCTTTCCACTTTTGCTCATTCTTGAAGCAATAACCATATATAGAAATAATCTTCCATGGCTCTTTTCTAATAGGCTTTTCATTAATCCCTTCAAGAAAACTTCTGGTTTCAAACTGAATGTTGATCTTTAAAATTCTTTGTATCATTATATGTATTTCAACCCAGAAATTTCTGTCTTTTTTACAAATCCACTGGGCATGATAACGTGACCTTTCTTGTTGTTCACATTTGTGACATAAATTTGAAGTATTTTGGAGGGGTGGAGCAACATGGCCACAGAATGACAGCAATTTAAATGAGCTCTTAACTCTTCTATTTTAGTTACTCTTTTATTTAGCTTTAAAATAGTTTGCTTACTAATAAATGAACACTACATAATATCAATTAGTAATTTTAGTTCCCTGTATTTGGATTAGTAATTTTAGAACTTTACAATTAAGATCAGTTGGCATTTTAGAGTCTGGAATCCAGCAGTTTTGGGTAGGTGGGAACAATAGCTAAAAAACAGGAACAAAAATAGTTCAAAGGCAAAGACAAAAGGAAGAACAAGCTTGAGATGTTGCAAAGTGAAAATTCCAAGCATTCCAAATTACAGCTGTTGTGTCCGGTCGGGCGACAGATAACACCGAGACGGTTCAGGGTTTAGACTGTTTATTTTAGCTGCACGTGGTAGAACTGAACCCACATGGCCCTGTGTTGCTTATATGTCCGGCAAGCGCTGGACGCTAGCCAACCCGCCGACTGGAATCTCCCGCCTGGCCTCAGGCACCCAACCCGGTGTCCAGGAATTCCCGCTGGCTGGATTAGCCAATCACGAGGCTGTGCAGTTGTGTATGGAACAACAGCAACCTCCAGACAGCTACAACTGCTGGGTTTGTTCCGGCACAAGAACATAGTATGTAAGGCTTCTTCTTCCTCTTCTCCCCTATGAACTTCTGCTAATATATCCTAAACCTTGTTTGATTTGGAAGGAGATAATTTCTCTTTATCCGATGATGATGCTTCCGTAGTAGATAGAGAGAAGGACACCTTTAAAACAACAAGTCCTTTAAATATGGATGTGGGTGTGGTTGCTAAGAATTGTCTTGGTTTATTTAGCAATAACCAATGCTAACCATTGCTAATGATTGCTAAAATGGTTATTGCCATTTTAGATCAGAGGCTAGATGCCAATAAGAAAATAGATGAACTTAAAGCTATAATGGAAAAATGTATAACAAAACCAGGTATGGAGTCATCCACAATTCAGTTGCTCCAGAACTTATTTGAAATCCATATGCTGATTGCTACAGATGACCTAATCTTCTGTTCCAGATTGCAACTAATTCTCTTAAAGAGCGAAGGAGGCACACTCAGATACAAGATATCAAAATATTTGATATATCACAATCACATAACTAAGCTTCAACCTTTTGTAACGAAAGTGAATGCTAATCAGATCAGGAGGGGCTGGCATTCTCAGAGTTGGTTTGACAAATGTTGCATCACTTCCAAAATAGCATTATTAGATTACTACTGTCTGCTATCTCACTGAAGGTCAATTTACCACACTCCACCCAAATTTTAAAGGAGCAGAAAAGATCTAAAGCTCTGCTCAGAAAGAGAACCCCCCTCCCCCAAGACTAGAAAAAAAATGGCCACAAGTAATCAAAGCTATAAAGTTCAAAAATCCTTCCTTATTATGGCATACTGTAACAAATTGTTCCCATAACAGCATTACACAATTGCATTATAGCATCCCTTCATGTATCTTCCTGAGGCAAAGGAAGGCATATATATCTTTTCCAAATCCTTTATTGCTATCTACACACTAACAGATATGATGGATGTATCTTTATCCTCCCTGCCACTGTGGCCCTCAGGCACATGCAAGGAGGTTAATTAGCCAGCTTACGTGTGGTAAAGCCCCTGGCAGTGGCCAGGCTAATATATACCGAATATTGTAATATATATATATATATATAATAACACTATATATGGTGATAGGAATGGCCAAGCTAATTTTAGGCCTAGTTATTTATTGAACATCATTAGCAAACACATGCCAGGTATCTATTCATCAAACCCCAAACCCTAAAGAAATAATAGACTCTGAACAAGTAGAGTTTCAACTGAGATGATCCATTATAGACCATTGCCTAGGTCTATACATAAATCACTTTGGCGGACAAATATACAAATCACTTTGACTTGAATCTACATGCAGTCTTCATTGACTTCAAGGCAATATTTGATAATATCTCAAGGGTTAAACTTGGGGACATTCTGAGCACAGCCTCTATACACAAAAGATTATTGCTTCTAATTCATAAACAATACAATAATAGCAATAGCCCTTAGACTTATATATGCTGCTTCGTGGTGCTTTACAGCACTTGCTAAGCCAGCAACACTCAACCTTTTGGGTGCCAGGGACCAGTTCCATGGAGAGAGGCTTTTCCACTGACCAGAGAGGGCATGGTTTCAGGTGCTGCCTGCATCCTGTGGATGGGGCTTTGCTTGTTTGCATGGCCTGGTTTCTGATAAATAATAATAATAATAATAATAATAATAATAATAATAATAATAATAATAATAATAATAATAATAATAATAATAATATTAATAATATTAATAATAATAATAATAATAATAATAATAATAATAATAATAATAATAATAATAATAATAATAAAGTTGGAAGGGACCTTGGAGGTCATCTAGTCCAACCCCCTGCTCAGGCAGGAAACCTTATACCATTTCAGGCATGGTATGATGCAGCCCGGTTCTGGTCCATGGAATGAGGGCTTGGGGACCCCTACTCTGAGTGGTTTACAGAATCAGCATATTGCTGCCCAACAATATGAGTCCTCATTTTACTGACCTCAGAAGGATGGAAGGCTGAGTCAACTCTGAGCTGGTTAGGATCAACCTCCTAGCAGTGAGCTGAATTAGCTTGCAATACTGCAACCACTGTGCCATCATGGTTCCTTGATTAGGAGGCCTGACTGTAATTGGCCTTAGACTAAAATGTGTGTTTGTGTGTGTGTGTGTGTTTGTGTGTGTGTATACATATAGTATGGAGAGAGAGACACAGAGAGAGACACGGAGAAAGAGATGATAAATCAACTTCAGATAGTTGATATCCATGTGCCTAAATTAGCTGATTGACATCTCCCACTTCTACTCTATGCTGATGATGCAGTTCTTCTCCCTTTGGCATCCTAATGAGGAACAATCAGTAATCAACTATGATAAATCTAACGTTTTAGATTTTTATCAACAACACATAAAGTTACAAGTAGCTAATTGATTCCATTCAATTACAACAAGTCAACTTGTTTAAATACTTGGGCATAGTGTTTCAGACCTCCAGGAAATTAAAAGCCCAGGTAAATTATGTCACTTCTGCTGTCTAAAAGAGCACCTTAGCAATAACTAAATTTTATAGACAACAGGGGGCAAATTACATTGCAACAGCATCCAAACTGTTTATGGCTAAAACAGTTTCCCAATTATTATATGGGAGATAACTTGGCCCTTATGCAGATCTAAGAACTTATGAAACAATTCAGTTGAATTAACTTAGAACTTGTTTCAGTACTCAAAAATGCACCCCTAATGGAGTATTGAGGCTTGAAGCTAACATGCCAAGTATTAAGGCCTTGGCCTAGACCAGGATTTAGTTTAGTTTAGTTTTTAGTTTTACTTGATTTCTATACCGCCCTTCTCCCTAGGGACTCAGGGCGGTTCACAGGGCATATATAAATAACAATACAAAAGTTAAAAGGAAATTAAACCAGTGCCCGATTAAAAACAACAATAATAAATACTAAAAATCAATTTAAAAACCCATATTTCCCCATCAGGCAAGACCAGCTAATTCAAATAAGTGGGTCTTCAACCTGCGGCGGAAGGATCGGAGGTCTGATGCCATCCGGAGCTCAACCGGCAGTTGGTTCCATAATGCCGGAGCGCCCACAGAGAAGGCCCTCCCCCGGGGGGCCACCAGTCGACATTCCCTGACTGGAGGCACCCTGAGGAGGCCCTCTCTGTGGGCACGTACTGGGCGGAGGGAAGTTGACGCCGGCAGCAGGTGGTCCCCGAGGTAACCCGGACCCATGCCATGTAAGGACTTAAAGATCATGACTAGGACCTTGAACCTCACCCGGAAGACAACTGGTAGCCAATGCAGCTCGCGGAGCAAAGGTGTAACATGGGAGTACTGGGAAACTCCCAGGACAACTCTCGCGGCCGCATTCTGTACCAGTTGGAGCCTCCGAGTGGTCTTCAAGGGAAGCCCCATGTAGAGAGCATTACAGTAGTCAAGGCGAGAGGTCACGAGCGCATGGGTGACCGTACACAGAGCATCCCGGTCCAGATAGGGCCGCAACTGGCGCACCAGGCGAACCTGGGTGAAAGCCCCCCTAGTCACGGCCACTATATGGTCTTCCAGAGTAAGCTGTGAATCTAGGAGGACTCCCAAGTTGCGAGCCCTATCCACGGGGGGTAAAAGCTCACCCCCCCATAGAAAGAGATGGAACATTTTGAATGTCCCGGGATGCTGGAATGTACAGCCACTCAGTCTTGTCAGGGTTGAGTTGAAGTCTGTTCCTCCCCATCCAGACCCGAACCGCCTCCAGGCAACGAGACATCACAGCGAGGGCATCACTGGGGTGGTTTGGGGTAGAAAAGAAAAGTTGGGTATCATCGGCGTATTGATGATACCCAACTCCAAAACCACGAATGATCTCACCCAGCGGTTTCATGTAGATGTTGAACAGGAGAGGCAAGAGAACCGACCCCTGAGGAACTCCACAAACGAGAGACCTAGGGGCCGATCTCTGCCCCCCCTGCCAACACCGACTGCGAGCGTCCCAGGAGATAGGAGGAGAACCACTGAAGAACTGTGCCTCCCACTCCCAATCCCCTGAGATGCCGCAGCAAGATACCATGGTCGATGGTATCGAAAGCCGCCGAGAGGTCTAATAGGACTAGGACAGAGGAATATCCCCTATCCCGAGCCCTCCAGAGATCATTCACCAGAGCGACCAATGCCGTCTCCGTGCTGTACCCGGGCCTGAAACCCGATTGGTACGGGTCCAAATAATCCGCTTCATCCAGGACCAGAGGGAGCTGATGCGCCACCACACTCTCAACAACCTTCGCAAGAAAGCGAAGGTTGGAGACTGGACGAAAGTTGTTCAATACAGCTGGGTCCAAGGCAGGCTTCTTGAGGAGAGGTCTCACCACCGCCTCCTTCAAGACGGTGGGGAAATAACCCTCACTCAAAGAAGCAGATATAACCGCCTGGAGCCAGCCTCGTGTCCTCTCCCTAGCTGCATAAACCAGCCAGGAAGGGCACGGGTCCAATAAACATGTGGTAGAGCTCAGCCTCCCCATAATCCTGTCCACTTCATCAGGGGTCACAGCATCAAACTCTTCCCAGATAACATTGACAAGACCGCCCGTGTCCTGATCGCCAGACTCTGCCCAGCTGGAGTCCAAACCGGTCCGAATCCGAGCGATTTTATCTGACAGATGTTGACTAAATTCCTCGGCACGACCCTGCAAGGGATCCTCCCTCACCTCCTGATTAAGAAGTGAGCGAGTCACCCTAAACAGGGCGGCCGGGCGATTATCTGCGGACGCGATGAGGGTGGAGAAGTAATTACAACTCGCCACGCTCATCGCTGCGAGATAAGACCTAATATGGGTTCTTAACCGCAACCGGTCGGGTTCGGATCGGCTAGACCTCCAACAGCTCTCTAGGCCCCGTTTCCGACGCTTCATCTCCCGGAGCTCCGCAGAGAACCATGGAGCTCGCTGGGATCTGCACCGGGTCAGGGGCCGCAAGGATACAACCCGGTCAAGTGCCTCAGTGGCTGCCCTTTCCCAGGCTTCCACTAAGGCATCCGCCGAGTTGTGAGCAGTGGAGGCAGGTGGGGACCCCAGCGCCGCTTGGAATCTATCAGGATCCATTAAGCGTCCATTAGAATCATATTTGACCTAATATCTCTGCTGTTGCGAAACAGCTACCAATCTCACTGTCACCATCACTGTCACACTGAAGAACTTTACACCTTTGGCTTTTCTGTTGAATATTTAGGCCAATTAACCCTTGAAAGGACCAAATTAATAGTAAAAAAAAAATAGGGACATTGATCATGAAAAAACAATATCATTGGTAGCTAGTCCAAGACTGTAATAAAGACATGTTATTTGATTTGAAGTACCTTTATACATTCTGGACAATTTTTCTGGAATCATATCCCAATGGTGCATCATTTTATAAAGATTCTTTTTTTGATTGTAATAATGTAAATTTCAATCCTTTTAACTACATATTTTCCCACTCTTCTAACAGTATATGTAGCTAAAGTTCTTAGCCCATTTATCATACAGATTTTCAGTTGTTCTTCTTCCATTTCAAATCTCAATAAAAGTTTATACATTTTAGCAATTGTGTGTTCATTATTTGTACCTAGTTCAACTTCAGATTCTATCTTTTGCTGCTCAGTTCCAAGTGTCTTGTTATCTATATTAAATCTTTCACTGTGCATATGAAAACCATTGAAAAGTAAATCCTTCTGCAGGCAATTGCTCTTTTAATTTCATCTTATTTTCCCCATGTCCTTGTTGTGACAACTTTTGATAAGTTATCCATTTTTCTTTACTATTGCTTCTTTCCTGTAAAATGCTGCTTGTGTTGGGACCCCTAAGAGCACTTTCAGGCACAGCTGGGTTGATATCTGTACTATATTCTCAATATGGAATTTCTAATATAACGATTCTTAAAATCTACATTAACCTTAACTTTACCATGGCAGAGAAAGCCATGCCATCTGATAATCAGATTAGGCTCTTCTAATCTTATTTTTTTTCTCAGCAGAATACACTCTTTCATCCAAACTAACCAACAGGTTGTAAAATACAATCTCAAATCAGACCCGAGCCTTCTTAGTATTTTGCCTTTGAAATATTTCATATTTAACCTTTTTTTTTGCTTCCTGACATACAAACATAGATATATTGTTTAAATGGTAAATCACTTGTAAAAATTAGTATTGTTTGAAACAAAAATATCAACCTTAGCAAAACATTCATTTGCGTGCATAGAACCCCATATATTCTCATTTGTTTGTTTTTATTTTCAAAATTTTTAATGCTGCCCAAATATAATCCATGTGACTCTGTGCAGCATTGCATAAAAAACAAACCACCAAACATTTAAAAAAAACTATGGGAGGGACCTTGGAGTCCTAGTGGACGATCACTTGACTATGAGCCAACAGTGTGCAGCAGCAATCAAAAAAGCTAATACAGTCCTGGGTTGTATAAACAGAGGCATAGAATCAATATGACATGAAGTATTATTACCGCTTTATAAAACCCTAGTAAGACCATACCTGGAATACTGCAGCCAATTTTGATCACCATATCACAAAAAAGATGTTGAGAGTTTAGAAAAAATTCAGAGAGTAACTAAGATGATCAAAGGTCTGGAGACTAAAACATATGAAGAACGGCTATGGGACTTGGGTTTGGCTAGTCTAAAGAAAAGAAGAAATAGGGGAGACATGATAACAGTGTTCCAATATCTGAGGGGCTGCCAGAGGGCAGAGGGGGGCAGGTTGTTCACCAAAGCACCAGAGGAAAGGACGTGAAACAATGGTTGGAAACTAATCAAAGAGAAAAGCAACCTGGAATTAAGGAGAAACTTCCTGACAGTGAGGACAATCAACCTGTGGAACAGCTTACCCCAGAAATCATGGGTGCTCCATCACTGGAGATTTTTAAGAAGAGACTGGACATTCACCTGACTGAGATGGTATAGGTTCTCCTGCTTGAGCAGGGGGCTGAATTAGAAGAACTGCAAGGTCCCTTCCAGCTCTATTCTATTCTAAAGCCATGCAGTAATAAACATATACAAAATATCAATGCAAAATATAAAATGGCGACCTTATAGAATAACCAAAAGGGACAAACAAACAAAATAATAACCATTGTCATAGGAAAGTTCCGGCACCTTTTTTGGATGGAACCTTGTAGGGTAGGCAAGGCTGGTTAGGTGTCAGGGCAACATACACTTGCTTAGTCCCAGACACGGGACAAATCTTATTTCCTGTTTCGGCCTAGCCCAAGGCCATCTTACAGGCAGTAGCCACAGCAATGGCAGCTCATATTTGTGTAAATTTTTTGGCTTGCTAACAAAGGTCTCCCTTTATTCTTTGTTAGCAAGCCAAAAAATTTACACACACACACACACACACACACACACACACGTGTGTGTGTGTGTGTGTGTGTGTGTGTGTAAATTTTTTGGTTTGCTAAGAAAACTGCTGTGGCTACTGCCTGTGGATGGCCTTGGGCTAGGCTGAAACAGGAAATAAGATTTGTCCCATGTCTGGGACTAAGCAAGTGTATTCTGAATGCTTAACAAACATCTCTCTCTCTCTCTCTCTCTCTCTCTCTCTCTCTCTCTCTCTCTCTCTCTCTCTCTCTCTCTCTCTCTCTCACACACACACACACACACACACACACACATATTGGATTGCTAACAAAGAATTAAAGGGCGACTGATATATCTATTTCATCTCAGCCCATATTTCGCCCATATTTCATATATATATACTGTCCCCTAGCAATGTCATTTCAGAACATAGGGAAATCTCCTGATACTAAACCAAATATCTTTTCCACATAAAACATGTCCTCTGTTACATGGCCAATTTAAAGAAAACATAGAAAACAAGCAAAAATAGAAAAGAAAAGAGATCCCAATAAGAATAGTTGTCCAAGTCTCTTCTCTCAAAGCTTTAGATATTTTACAACAGATCTGGACTTGAATGAGATGTACAACTCATTTTCACTCCCTAACTATTGTACTGTATGACACTTGTACTGTATGCCCATGTTTAGTTTCTGCTGCATGCACTACATAATATCATAGATCTTGTAAAGGTAAAAATTCACTAAATAGGATATAGCAATTGGCCTGCCAACTCATCTCATCATCTTCCATGAATCTGAACATATAGATTTCTAAATTGCATAGAATGCCATCACTTTCCGACATCTTCTCCCAAGCAGGAGTTGGAATCAGGAAGTTTGGTGACCCTGTGATGATGTTAATTATTTTTATTGTCATTCTTGTCTGCCACTTTTTTCACTTTATATTTGCTTTATATTCTTTTGTTGTTTTCATTTGCTTTAGTTAATAAGCAGGCGAGACAGCGAGTTAACCATTCAACTCTTTATTCTGAACCAGGCAAAGAATAAGAGAACAAGACATCTATTTATACTGACAGCTGCCGGCAGTTTGACCAATCAGGGGTGAGTCCGTTCCCGCGCCGTTTGTCTCCGCCAATCAGGGCCGTCCGGATTTGACAGCTCGGAGCTGTCATCGGTAGCGCGTGTTGAGCTGTCAGTCGCTGGCGCTTGCGCAGTTCCGCCCGGCAGCTTTTGACAGCTGTCAAAAGCTGCCGCGGTTTTACCTCAGCCCTGTTAATCTTCTATTTAACTCAATGTGTGAATACATAACAATAAGTAAATACACAACACCCCTTAACCCTCCCTCTGACTGAGTTGATTTTTCCCCAACTGTTTCTTTTTCGGGTTTCCCCATTCGAAGTCTTTTAGGTAGGTGGGAGGTCTTTTTATTCTTTCGGAGCGCCGGGGGGTTGTCTCGGTTGGTTGTTCCTTTTCCCCAGGGGCTTCAAGGTTTGGCTCCGGGGGCAGGGGGTCTGGCTCCGAATGTTCCGCGTCGCTTGGAGCGGGGTGTTGAAGTGGTATATTCCGATCGGGGGAATTTTGGCGTGCAAGGCTTTGCGGCGGTGCTTCTGTCAGCATTTCGTCGTTACCCCTTCCCCCTATGTTTTGAGGACTGCGCCGCCGAAGTTGGTCTATGTGTCTGTGGACATGTATATTCTGTCCAATGTCTATGATGTATGACAGGGGGCCTGTTTGTTCGATGACCACCCCTTGTGTCCATTTGTTGCCCCCCCCCATAATTCCTTGCCCAGACAGCTTGCCCTGTGTTGAGAGTTCTATGTTGGAGGGGTGGTTCTGGGTCTGGAGGGGATCTGTCTGGATGTAGACGGTCTAGTCTGGTAGTTAATCTTTTGCCCCAGCGAAGCTCTGCTGGGGACTTTCCAGTAGTTGTGCATGGTGTGGTGTGTTGTGATAAAAGAAATTGTGCCAGTCTTCGGTGCCAGTTGCCGGAGATGATTTTCCGCAGTGCCTCCTTGGTTGATTTCACCATCACCTCTGCCAAGCCGTTCGTCGATGGGTGAAAGGGAACCGTGGTGGTGTGCCTAATAGAGTTCGCCGTTGTGAAACTCTGGAATTCGTAGGAGGTAAATTGGGGGCCGTTATCGGAAACTATAACATCAGGAAGCCCGTGTGTTGCGAATAATCCCCTTAAAACTTGTATTGTGGCTGATGAAGTTGTGCTAGCTACTGGCGCTACCTCTAGCCATTTCGAATAGCTGTCCATGACAATTAAGAATGATTGTCCTTGGAATGGACCTGCATAATGTACATGAATACGAGACCAGGGTGTCTTTGTAGTTTCCCATCTATGTATGGGAGCCTGTGGCTGGGCGGCTCTAACAAGTTGGCAGGAATAGCAGCCGGCTACGTGTGTTTCAATCTGTTTGTCTAATCCTGGCCACCAGACATAGCTTCTGGCCAGAGCCTTCATTTTGACGGTACCAGGGTGACCCTCGTGGAGGCTTTCTAACACCCTGAGTCTGTGTTTGTTGGGTATGATTACCCTGTTGCCCCAAAGTAAACATCCTTGATGGGTGGATAATTCCTTTTGCTTTAAAATATAAGGTTGGAATTCTGGGTCTGGGGGTGTGTATTGCCAGCCAGTCGTGACATAGCCTAAGACTCTGCCTAAAATTTTGTCTGCAGCGGTAGCTGCAGAGATATCTTTAACAGATAATGGGCATTCTGGGAGGTCTGAGATAGCCAGTATCCTTCCAGCTGGTGCTGGGTCTGGGTCAACTATTGGTTGGGGCAGTCTGCTCAGGCCATCAGCATGGCCCATGGCTTTCCCTGGCCTGTATTCTAACTTGTATGAATAGGCTGACAGAAAGGTAGACCATCTCAGGATGCGGGGAGATAATATTTGTGGTGTTAGCTTGTTTACTGTAAAAAAGTCCTAACAGGGGCTTATGGTCTGTAAAAATGGTAAAGGGTCGGCCGTAAAGGTAATCATGAATTTTTTTTATGCTAGCTACTATAGCTAACGCCTCTTTGTCGATCTGAGCGTAATTACGCTCAGGTTTTGACAGCGTTCTGGAATAGAACGCTACAGGGGTTTGTATTCCTTCTTTAGTTAAATGGCTTAGGACCGCTCCGATGCCGTAGGGGGAGGCATCGCAAGCTAGACATAAGGGCAGCTGTTCGTTAAACAGGGCTACCGTTGTGTTGCTGGAGAGTAAGTTTTTTAATAGATTAAAACTTTTATCATGCTCAGAGGACCAAATCCAGGTTTTGCCTTTGTCTAATAGCCTATGTAAGGGTTCAGCAATGGAGGCTTTATGAGGCAGGAAGGTGTGATAAAAGTTAACTAAACCTAGGAAGGCTTGAAGTTCTTGTTTATTTTTAGGGGTTGGTGCTGTTTTAATAGCTTTAATTTTTGTGTCAGTGGGGTGAATTCCCTTAGCGTCTATTTTAAAACCTAAGAACTCTGTTGAGGGCACCCCGATGGAGCACTTGTCTCTTTTTAATTTGAGACCAGCCTCCCTGAACCTTAGGAGCACCTTAGTTAATTTGTCAGCTAGGTCTTTTTCTGATTCCCCTGCAATTAGGACGTCGTCAAAATATGGGCAGACCCCGGGGATCCCTTTAAGTGTTTTTTCCATGATTTCCTGGAAGATCCCCGGGGCTGCAGAGATGCCGAATTAAAGGCGGTTAATTTTGAATGCTCCCTTGTGGGTGACGATTGTTTGAGCCAAGGCGGTGTCAGGGGTGACAGGCAGCTGTAAATACGCCTGCGCCAAGTCTAACTTGGCAAATATGGCGCCTGACTTAATGGCCGCGAGGATGTCTTTGACAGCCGGGACCGGGTAGGCATGTTCATTTAATGCGAGGTTGAGGGTCGCTTTATAATCGGCACATAATCTTATTTGGCCATTTGGCTTAACTGGGGTCACTATGGGTGTCTCCCACTCTGCCCCTTCTACCGGTTCTAGGACCCCTAAGTTCGTTAATCGGTCTAGCTCAGCTTCTATTTTTTCCCTCAAGGCGAAGGGAACTCTTCTAGCCTTGATTCTGACAGGCATTACATTCGGGTTTAGTTTAAGAGATACGGGTGGTCCGGTGTACTTCCCTAGCGAGCTGTCAAAGACGTCCGCGAATTGAAGGCAGACGGATTCTAAGTTTGACAGCTGAATGGCGTTGACACCTGTCAACGCTATCCCTAGTGCCTCAAACCAGTCTAATCCTAGCAGGCTGATTCTGTTTTCTTTGGTCACAAGAATAGGGAGGGATCCTTTAAATTGCTTGAACTCTACGGGGACGGACGCTTTTCCCCGGAGTTTAATGGGCGTTTTCTGGAAGTCAGCTAGGCGGAGTTTGGTGGGTCGAAGGGCGGGCCGTTTTCTACTTTGATTACAAATGTCCCTGTAGGTTCGCCATGAAATGAGTGAGACGGAGGACCCAGAGTACACTTCCATCTCACAGGGAATTCCCTGAATCAGAACGTCCACCTTGACTTTGGGCTTAAGAGTGCTGTGGACTGTATATCTTCCCGCCCTCCCCCTTACGTTAAACACTAGGGTTCTGGGACTGTGCCTGGCTCTGGGTGTGTGTGGGGTCATACCTTCGGCTGTCACCTCCAGTTCATGCAGGTTTTCCCGGCTCCGGCTGCGGCACACAGCTTTGAGGTGACCTGTCTTCCCGCACCCGTGGCATTTGGCACTGCGGAACCGGCACATCGCTCTCGGGTGGCTTCCGCTGCAGCTGGCACACTTTGCCCTGTTTGGCTGGAAGTTAGCGCCCCTCTGATTGTTGGCAGGCCCCCCTCTGTAGTTGCGTTGCAGCCTGAGCTTTTCGAACCGCCGCTGTACCGCATCTATGTCTGTGGGGCCGTCGTCATCTTCGGAACCGCTGAACCCGCCGTCCTCCTGGTGCACGGACCCGCTGGGCCCGCTGTCAGGTGCATGTCGGTTGTCTCCATGGCAGTCCTTGTATGCGATGACTTCTCTCGCCACGTCGGTCATTGTCATTTCTGGCTTGGCGATCAGCTTCTTCCTCAGCCGTTCGTCTTTGAGCCCTATGACGATCTGGTCCCGGATTCGGTCTTCTAAGTCCGGGAACCAGCACCGACGTGCGGCGTGTCTGACCCGGGTTATGAAGTCATTTGCTGGCTCGTCAGGAAGCTGTAGTTTCTGGGCGAAGTTCACTCTCCAAAAGAGTTCTGACTTGATGAGCATGAAGTATTTGCTCAGCCCCTCGGTAAGGTCGGCGTAGGAGATAGTGGCGATCGGCTCCGGGGTGAAGATTCCCACAGCGGCATCATATACGGCGGGCCCGCTGAGCCAAAGGAGGGCGGCTGCCTTGGCCCGGTCATCTGTGATCTTCTTGACCACCAGGTATCCTTCTACCTGGCCCAGATGAGACTCCCAGCCTTCTGGGTGGCGGGTATTGAATTCCCGAATGTGGCCATGGTTCGTCATGCTGTCTGTAATTTTGGGTGCCGCTGCTTGCGTTGAATGGAAGTTCGGCTTCCGAGTGACTTCAGCAAGTGACCAGCTCGGCTAAGGGGAAAAATCTCTTCTCCCCTTAGGTAGTGACTTCAGCTTAGGCAAGCAGGCATCCCACCTTCGTCGCCAGTGCTTTAGTTAATAAGCAGGCGAGACAGCGAGTTAACCATTCAACTCTTTATTCTGAACCAGGCAAAGAATAAGAGAACAAGACATCTATTTATACTGACAGCTGCCGGCAGTTTGACCAATCAGGGGTGACTCCGTTCCCGCGCCATTTGTCTCCGCCAATCAGGGCCGTCCGGATTTGACAGCTCGGAGCTGTCATCGGTAGCGCGTGTTGAGCTGTCAGTCGCTGGCGCTTGCGCAGTTCCGCCCGGCAGCTTTTGACAGCTGTCAAAAGCTGCCGCGGTTTTACCTCAGCCCTGTTAATCTTCTATTTAACTCAATGTGTGAATACATAACAATAAGTAAATACACAACATCATTGCATTTTATTTTATTGATATACTGATAGATACAGGATAAGGATAAACAAAGGCTGAGTCCTAAATTTTACATGTATGAACTATAGTGACAGAGGCCAGTTCCCCATTATTTGTCAACAGACTTTTACATCATCATTCAATCACTATATTATTTTGTGGATATAGCATAACCACAAAGAGCTGTGAGATTGTGATAAGATAAAATTGGATGAGTAAATGAATATAATAGTAATTAGAACATGCTTTATTTGGTTTCAACAATCATTGTTTGATGCAATCAGAAGCTATAAGTCATGAGTGGTGAAATGACCTGTGTGCTCTGTATATTTAAGCCAATACTTAAAATAGGTTTAGCATAAATATACCCAGAGGGAACATAAAAATAGCAAAACTAATGTTTCCTGAATGGTTAGCTGCCACAATTAGCTCTTATGTGCCTTGTCACCCTTTTACAAGACAACTATTACACAAATACTTCTACAGATTTCATTGTGAAGCCAATGTTGAAATAGTCCTTTGCAGAAAACTCTCAACTCTCATTTTGCCCACTCCAAATCATGTGGGGTCTCAGTGGTTAAACAGAACTTTTATATTCAACATTTTATTGAACTAATAGAAGCAAGTTTTCCCAAGTGATGAGAAACAAATGTAGAAGTTCTGATCTTTGCAATTGTACTGCCACACACAGAGTTTCACAAGCATGTAATATTTCTGTTTTCACAGGAAAGTTATAAAGTGGTTTCCACTTACTAGGACAATGGCCTGCCCTCCCCCAAAAGAAAACATTCAAGAGGGCAGCAATTGTCACACTTCAGTAGAGAAACACTTTTAGGTTTATTAATTCCTTATCTTGTTATCCTACTTAGCTGTGTATTGTTCTTCAATTATCAGAAGGAGATGCAATATGAAAAGGAATAAAGAAAGCCAGATGTTTCCAGATGACCTTATATAATTTTGAGAAACATCTTGTCAACCACAAAGAATGAAACTTCAGTTTCCTAACAGGGTCTATTATTCTTTGGAACTACTGTATATTAAATACTGTTTGGAGCTTCTACATTAATATCACCTATAGACAAACTATGTTTTTACAGTGCTAACAAAAGGATTTGGGGATGAAAATAACTATTATATTAGTAAATCAAGAGTGGGAAAGCTATGATGTTCAGATTCACTGAAATGTAACTGCTGGCTTCATTTTCACTGACCATGATGGCTAGGTATTGAGAGCTTAGCACCATCTAAGGACCCTATTTCTCCCACCTTCTGTGTAAAGAACCATGAACTGTGATGTTATCAATCTGTATGATAATCAAATCACAGAGAAAAGACCCAAAGATGCTTTCTTATGAGGCAACTGGACTTTCTTGGGTTTTGTTTCATTATGTTTTGTTTTTAAGATGTTTCACTTGTCATCCAAGAAGCTGCTTCAGCTCTGACTGGATGGTGGGGAATGGAAGGATTTATATTCCTTGAGACAGCTGATCATTTACAAAAAACAGAAGTATAATTTTCAATGGAAAGCAAAAAAGAAGAAAGTCTATTAAGCAACCAGGTAAGTTCAACTCCTCCCCCCACCCCCCAAAAAATCTCCCACAAAAATGTTGGAGACTAAGGGAAAAAGTACTGCACCCATTGCCAAGAAAACATTGCTCTCCCCCTCCAGGTTTTGCCGAGTCCCTAGCTGCCTGCATTACACTATTTTTCACTCCATAGAAAGACAAAGATACTCTGCATCACCCTCTAAGTGGAATGAAACTTTTTGGAGTGACCATATCATGTCATTCAACCCAATTAACTAGCATACCCACCTCAAGGAGCACTGTCTACTCTTCAGCCATTTTTTTGACCATTGTGGTCCTCTTATTTTCTTCCTTAAACATATAACTAAGATTTGCTGATATAACCAAGGGCAGGTTAAAAAAAATACTTTTGATTCTGTGGTGGCTAAGTGCTATGGGAATGTTACTATTGATTCATCTGAAACAAGAGCATTTAATTAGGTCACAACTGGCAGGCACAATATAGTTAGAAAAGCAACAAGGAGAGGAGAGAAAACAGGAACACCACCAGGCATCACAATGTTGAAGGAAGGCCTGCTTGAAATAATTCTCATAGATTACTGCCTACAAGAAACCAAGAATGAATAGTATCTTTGGGCTTTTGTGAAGCTCCTGGCTTCTAACGAATATCTATGCTGCCAGAAGCTTTATGGTTCACTGTTAAGATATGCAGGGGGTGAGAACATTTAGCCAATGAAAATAAAGATAGCTAGTAGAAAAGCCTTTTTATTTGCTCATCTTGGTAGCAAGTAGACATCCAACGGTGAAAGAAGGGAAGCTGAATGGTTAATCCATTTATAATATTGCAGTTCATTTAAGTTTAAATAAGAAAATTATGGCTCTTGATACTCTTCAACGAATACAAACAACAGCACAAGGCCAGGGTTTTCCCCAAAAGTTAATTATGTAATTACATTCATTAGGAAAATCCAGGGCAGAATACTGAAATTGGAGGAAAAGGAACAAATGTAAGTCCATCAAGAAATGTCTCTGGTCTATTGAAGAAATTTATGCAGTCATACAAGCTTCTGTAAACAGAGGCAGAATTGGGTGTTTCCCCCCCCCCCAATATGCTCCTGTGGCTTTCTACTGTAGTATCCCGCAAACAGTTCAACCCATTTGCTTCATCTCTGTGTTTGAAGCCTGCCTGAGAATATAAAAAAATTAGAAAAAGCCACGTACAGCTGTTTCTTAGGATAGCAAACAGCATAGATTATTGAGCTTGACCTGCATTTTTGTGATTCTCTCACTGCTAATGCTACCATGGACTCGAGGAGAATAGTTAAGTTGTCATTAACTACAATTGTTTTTTAAAAGGCTAGTGAAGGAAAAGTGAAAAGTTCACATGTATTCTGTGGGTAGAAGGAGTTGATCAGATCCTCAAATAAGAAAAAAAAGACAGGTGAGAAATTTAAATAGCAAAAAGCCCTCTATGAATTAGTATACCAGCACGGACATAGTAATAAGCATGATAACAACAGTTGTTACTGGCCATGCTCACCATGGCAGCCATTTTGTGGGCGTGCTTATAATATGCACTCAACATTCCAAATATGTTTCTCTGCTCCCGAAATATTGGGATTTTCTGGTTTATTCTACTCAGAACATGCCTCAATCCAGGATAATTAAAAGACCACACTGTTACATACCATCCTTCTTACACTCTAGAATCTAATCAACATATCCTAAGATAAGATGTAGGGGAAAAATAGTTTAAAGACTGTATTTTACTCTTCTGTAATTTTCTGGGCTGTATAAAAAATGTGGATCTCAGTTTTTGAAAGGTGGGCATGGAGAATTAATTCATTCCTTGCCATTAGGTTTTCTGCTGTGTTGTCATCAACAATAGCTAATTATCTCTAACAAAAGTATTTAATCTCCCATTTAATTGCCCTTATGTACTAAGTACATGCATGAATTGGTACTCTGTGCATAAGTAGCCCAAAGACATAAGCTTTACTTAATAAATGCACTTGAGGGAATCGACAATTATTATGAAGGTAAAAACAATTTCTCCTTTGCATCCATATTGTTTCATATGATCAATTTAGCTCCCATGGGAAATTCAGTAATGGTGAGATGCAAAAGATAGGTAGCTCCAATCTGCTCCACCTCCAGGCTTCGATCCCCAAGTGCCTATTGAGGAGAATCAGAGGAAGTCAAGCACTCCAAAAGATTTTCCAGATGGACTTTTCTCACCCTGCACCTTCACAAGATTCTCACCCTCTTTGGGAAGGATCCTAGCAATGGGTTTCTTGTTGAATATTATGCACTGTATTTATGATGTGTAAGAATTAGTAGGACCTTGAGATGTGGGGGAGGATGGGGAGGGATTAGGAGGCTGGTTCAGGCATGTGTGGGTGTGGTGATGGAAAAAATAGGAGAAATAAAACTTATTGGAGTGACTTGCAACCTTCCCTGCCAGCTTCCCCATTGATCTTGCTTGTGAGAGGCTGACAGGGAAGGCTGCAAATGACAATTAGATTATTGTGCTTCTCTGCAATGTAATAATCATGAGTCAGGCACCCAAGTACTCAGATTTTGAACACATGATTATGCTGGGACCTCAAAGACCAACATTAAATCCATACTTTCTGTGCTGCTGTATTGTTGAACATAGATGAAGACTACCTGTATGTATGTTTGTATATATAATCCATTGCGGAATGAAAGTTTATTCATTAAAAGATATGGATTGTAATCTACTATACTAGACAAATTGGAAGTTGGTTGGTAGAGTTTTCCAAATTTTCCTGTCTAGGCTAAGAGGGAAAGGTTGACCCAAAATAATCCAACTGCTATATTCCTAAGGTAGGACTAGAACATGGGAGTCCTTACTCCTAGACCAGTACCTTGAACCACTATACCACACAGGCCTGCACAAACAGACACACACACAAACACACACACACACACAAACACACACACACACACACAGAAGGCTTAATGGAAATCATATCTATTTCACTTTTAGTATTTAAATGGGTTTTTCATGGCAGGTTTATGTTCTGGCAAATATTCCAAATTTTTAATTAAACATCTAGCCATAAATTTTGTTTATTTTCCAAAATGTATAAGCTGTCCAGGGCTCTTGACTTTTACTTTCTTTTCACAGCAAAATTGTCCTTTGTTTAAATAGCAACATCGGCTTTTCCTCAAAGCAGCATTTCTTGGAATGTTCAAATAAA
Organism: Vipera ursinii; assembly: GCF_947247035.1. Classification (NCBI taxonomy): domain Eukaryota; kingdom Metazoa; phylum Chordata; class Lepidosauria; order Squamata; family Viperidae; genus Vipera; species Vipera ursinii. The sequence continues at coordinate 255,363,879 of NC_139512.1, forward strand.
TTTGATTTAAATTGAATTGAAACTAGCAATAAATTAATTTTAATTTTTACTCTGGCTGTGGTTATTTCTAAATCAATCCAAAGCCAAGTGGCTCTAAATCAGAAAAAAAAATGTTGGGTCCCTTCTCTGAAACATGCTATTATTATAGGAGTCTAACATACAGATCTATCTTAGTTGGTTAAAGGCAGATTTTTACTCTCTAGAAATGTTCTATGACTACATTAGTGTTGAGACAAAAAGTTCCTTCTCCCCCAAAATAGTTAATAAGAACACTGGTGGGATCGCTTTAGAAGACATTCCAGGAGAGGAAGCCAGCATCTACTAAAATCTGTGTCTCCCCTAAAGTTGCTGAATTAAAGCCCTCAACATCCCTCTCCATCTGTCATGCTTGCTGGAGAGCCAACATGCTGAAATGGTACAAGTATTGGATCAGGACCAGGAAAACTCATAGGGACCTCAACTACCTCACAAGGTTGTTGTTGTGAAGAATATATATATATAGTTTGACAACAGTATGTAATATTGAGAATGGCACAAGGCAAGGGTGTCCGCTATCGCCCTTGTTATTTGTGTTAACATTAGAGATATTATTGGTTAAGATTCGGAATTCGGAAAAAATTAAGGGGATACAAGTTGGAGATCAGGATTACAGATTGAGAGCATTTGCAGATGATCTGGTTGTTACAGTGACCCAGCCAGAGAACTCTGTTGTGGACCTGATGGAGATAATAACACAATATGGGAAGGTTTCTGGATTTAAAGTAAATATACAGAAAACTAAAATTTTGGCTAGAAATATGACAGTTTCGCAGAAGGCTCTCCTAGAAGGATTAACTGGATTTGAGATTGTTAAAAGGGTTAAATATTTGGGGGTGATTTTGTCGCCCTCTAATACAAAGCTATATAAAAATAATTATGAAAAGTTATGGGGGAAAATTCAAAAAGAACTGGAGAGTTGGGAAAAATTGCAATTGTCTTTGTTGGGACGGATTGCAGCAGTGAAAATGAATGTCCTGCCCAAATTTTTATTCTTATTTCAAATGATACCGATTCTTAAGAAAGACTCTAACTTGGAGGAATGGCAGCGTGGTATCAATAAATTTGTGTGGGCAGGGAAAAAGCCACGAGTTAAACTTAAGATTATGCAGGATACTCGTGAGAGAGGTGGCCTTAAAATGCCTAATTTTAAATTATATTATGAAGCTGCTGCATTAGTAGGAATAAGTGATTGGATTAATTTGACACAATCGAGGTTATTAAATCTTGAGGGCCATGATTTGTTGTTTGGCTGGCATGCATATTTGTTTTATGATAAGAAGGTAGATACTGTGTTTAGGATGCATATTTTAAGACAGGCATTGCTGAGAGTCTGGAAGAAGTATAGACATAAGTTAAGCAGCAAGATACCATTGTGGGCAATCCCAAAACACGCAATAGAAAATATACATGCTGGTTTCAAACATGATGAGACTACTTACAAGGAAATTTTAAGTTTGGAAAGGAATATTTGGTGCTTGAAATCATATAGCTTCTTGCGAGAAGAGAAGGTTGTTCAGACTTGGTTTCAATATATTCAGTTACAGGCCAGGTGGAAAGAAGACCAAAAAAATGGATTTGCAACGACTGATGAAAATTTGATAAAGCAAATTAGAAATCAAGGACCAGCACATATTAAACGGATATATCTTGCATTGATAGAGATCGATTCAGAAACAGAGCTTGTTAAGGATTGTATGATAAAATGGGCCCAAAACATTCAGGAAGTTATTACAATGGACACGTGGGAAAAGATCTGGGTGAGGAATGTAAAATTCACTCAAGCTCAAAGTCTAAGAGAGAACTTTTACAAAATGTTTTATAGATGGCATCTAGATCCTAAAAAGCTTGCAAGTATGTATCCGAATTATCAGCCTAAATGTTGGAGGTGTGGTGATGAAGAGGCAACATATTTTCACATATGGTGGACATGTAAAAAGGTCAAGGCTTTTTGGATAAAAGTCTGGTGGAATATGCAGAAGATTTTTAAACGGAGGATAAAGTTTTGTCCGCAATTTTTTTTGTTGGGAATAATTGTTGACGCTACAGTTGTGGACTCTAAGTTGATGTTGAATTTAGTTACGGCAGCAAGACTTTTGATAGGTCAATATTGGAAGAAAGAGGAACTGCCGACTATACAAGAGTGGATTTTAAAGGTTTCCGACTTGGCAGAGATGGCGAAGATTTCGGCCTATTTGAAAGATTACTCGCAAGAACATTATATTATGGAATGGAGAAAATGGATTGAGTTTATCCAGAATAAGTACAGGGTTAAGAAGTTTTATCTAGCATTTGAATAAGTCTTCTTTCGTTTTTTTTTCTTTTTCTATTTTGTCTTCTATATATATTTAATAATGCTAAGTTTTGTTTGATCCTATATAAGTTAGAGAGTGATGGATTTTAGAATTTATAGTTGTTAGTATATGGTTGTTTATGATTGCTTTTTTATATATATATACCTTGTATTTAGCTCTGGGAAGTCCGGGGGGGGAGGGGGGTTGGGGGGAGGTGGGGGGGGAGGAGGGAGGGGGGGAGGTGGGGGGAAGGGGGGAGGTAGGGAGGGGAGGAGGGAGGGGGAAGGGGTTTTTTTAAAGGAAAACTGTATTTTTAAAACTTTTCAATAAAAAAAAAAAGCGGCCCTAAACAAGTTCCAAAGGAATGCAAGCTGTCCTGCAGGCTCAGGGAGCATCAGTGTCAGAGTGAACTATCCGTCGACATTTAAATGAAATGAAACGCTATGGCAGGAGACCCAGGAGGACCCCACTGCTGACACAGAGACATAAAAAAACAAGATTACAGTTTGCCAAAATGTACTCGAGTAAGCCAAAATCCTTCTGGGAAAATGTCTTGTGGACAGATGAGACCAAGATAGAGCTTTTTGGTAAAGCACATCATTCTACTGTTTACCAAAAATGAAATGAGGTGTACAAAGAAAAGAACACAGTACCTACAGTGAAATATGGTGGAGGTTCAATGATGTTTTGGGGTTGTTTTGCTGCCTCTGGCACTGGGTGCCTTGAATGTGTGCAAGGCATCATGAAATCTGAGGATTACCAAAGGATTTTGGGTTGCACTGTAGAGCCCAGTGCCAGAAAGCTGGGTTTGCATCCGAGATCTTGGGTCTTCCAGCAGGACAATGACCCCAAACATACATCAAAAAGCACCCAGAAATGGATGGGAAGAAAGCGCTGGAGAGTTCTGAAGTGGCCAGCAATGAGTCCAGATCTGAATCCCATTGAACATCTGTGGAGAGATCTTAAAATTGCTGTTGGGAAAAGGCACCCTTCCAATAAGAGAGACCTGGAGCAGTTTGCAAAGGAAGAGTGGTCCAAAATTCTGGGTGAGAGGTGTAAGAAGCTTATTGATGGTTATAGGAAGCGACTGATTTCAGTTATTTTTTCCAAAGGGTGTGCAACCAAATATTAAGTTAAGGGTGCCAATAATTTTGTCTGGCCCATTTTTGGAGTTTTGTTTGACATTATGTCCAATTTGCTTTTTTTCCTCCCTTTTTTTGTTGTGTTCCAATACACACAAAGGGAATAAACCTGTGTATAGCAAAACATGTGTTCCTGCAATACTTTTCTGTGAGAAATACTTGATTTTCTGGAAAAATTTCTGGGGTGCCAACAATTTCGGCCATGACTGTATATATATATATATATATATATATATATATATATATATATATATATATATATATATATATATATATATATATATATATATATATATATATATATATATATATATATATATAGGGACAAGGTGGCTCAGTGGGTTAGGACGCTGAGCTTGTCGATCAGAAGGTCGGCAGTTTGGTGGGTCGAATCCTGAGTGCCGCGTAACAGAGTGAGCGCCTGTTACTCGTCCCAGCTTCTACCAACCTAGCAGTTCGAAAGCACGTAAAAATGCAAGTAGAAAAATAGGGACCACTACGGTGGGAAGGTAACAGCATTCCATGTGCCTTTGGCGTCTAGTCATGCCGGACACATGACCACGGAGACGTCCTCGGACAAGCGCTGGCTCTTCGGCTTTAAAATGGAGATGACCACCGGTCCCTAGAGTTGGAAACAACTAGCACGCATGTGTGGGGAACCTTTACCTTTACCTTTAATTGTGACTCTAGTATTTTGTTTCTGCCAAGTGACAATACTGCTCTATGTGCTACTAAAACCTGTGTGAAACCGTTCATCACAGGGCAAAACTTTTCAGCCAAGACACCTTAAATGGGCTTGCTTACAGAATGTGTCCAAAATCTGGGACCCATGACTCCTGCGGAATTGAAATTTGATAATACACACACACACACACACACACACACACACGTAATAAATATGTAGAAGGTCTCTTTTTCATTTTACATCTACATGGTGTTGAGATTAAAGGCAACAAAATTGCTTCCATTTTTCAAAAATGTATTGTGTGACAATGACAAGCCTTTGCTACACTAGAATAATGTTGCATTATCAACAGAGATTGGAATTGATAGTTACAAAAAGTATTGTTACATTACTGTTTAGCAGGACAGCAACTCCAAAGGTAAATGATAACCTCAGTGAACGGATGCTACATTTCCTTCGTTATGTCACATAAACCTGCCTGAATGATTTAGTGAACTTTGCTGGTGTAAATGGTTATTAATAAACCATACACAACAGTGACAGCTGGTTATAGTTGCCAAACCCTTGAAAAGCAAGCAAGATTTGTGGTCAGCATTCCTCACACATTTAATGAGAGACAGCTTCTATCCCATTGAGTTTGGCTGAAAGCTGATGTGCCAAAGCTGACTCTAGAGTTTCATCTCCTTCCAAGTAATTTTAATCCTGGTCCCCTAATTTATGAGGAGCTTCAATCAAAGAGCAGAAAGTGGTGGCAAAGGTGTAAAAGCAGACAGGAAAGGGGACGAGATTTTCTCTTTTCATATCCAACTGATGGGGAAAAAAAAGTAAATTAATTTCCTTTTTCTCCACGTGGGTCCTTTAACATTTCAGTTCAGGGGCACTGCAATGGCTTATTGAAAAAAGATGTATTTCTGTCTATTTGTTTTCTTTTGCAGCCTGGGGCTTTCAGATGTGGAAATGGAATGCACTTCCTGACAGCTGTCATTCTATTTCACTTCCACATTCTGTTTTGCTCGCAGGAATCATATGCAAAACCTTTAAAAATAACTCTCACACTCATGCCCACAACTGAGTGGAGGCAAATCACAGAGTTGTTGGGCCTTTATTTATTGTTTTGAATTATTTTCCTTCCATTTGATTGCAGCAAATATGCAGAACATACTCATTTATTAGTTAACCTGAAACAGTAACTGACAAGCCAGCCCTATTGTTATGGCCTATCATTAACGGTAATAAATACTCAAGAAGACAATTCTGCAAGGCAGGGAAGGAGAAGCTGCAGCAAAGAATTGGAAGACAGAGTTGGGTACCCCCATATGACTGTACCCCCAAAGTCAAAAAGTGCCCTCTCTGAAGAGACTGCCTTGCTGCCAGCACTGAAATAAAACTCAACTTTCTACTTAGTTGGCTAATGTACACAGAAATCAGGATGATTATGAGGTCTTATCCTTTGCTTCAGAAGGCCCTAGGTTTGGACGCTGGCCCTGATTAAATACAAAGCTCTAATCCGGTTGTAAGTCTAGTTGCCAAACTTCTTGATTCTAGCCTCATCTGCAAAAGATAAGCATGAAAAAGAAACACTTCTCGGTAGCAGAGATGAAAGTGCCAACTCTTATTTTAAAAGTCTGCCCAGCAGATAAAATCCTGAAAGGCTAGGGGACATTGAAATGATCTGGTATTTCCTTTGATCTGAGCATTGGCTGAAGCCCTGCAAAAAAAAAAGTCTGTGAAATTTCAGAGATCTTATTAAAAACAATATAAAATGTTTGAGCAAGTATGTGTGACCATTTCAGTGAACTGTACATCGCAAACAGTGGGACGGTTATATTTTTCAGTCAAATCTGATTCAGGCATTCACTGCTAAGATCATCAAAAGTTATTTTTGATGTTGGTCCCACTGTATAGACATCCTTCCTGTGTGGTACATGGAAAGGAAGTCTTGCTGCTTGAAATTTAATTGTTAGGAAACCCTCCCTGTCATGGTTCTGAGGACTTACCTGAGCAAAATCCTCCCTCTGAGAATCAGTTTTCCATCTATGCACTATGCCCTAGTAAGAATTAAAAGTTTTAATTTCTAGGTTGCAAATGTGCTGGATGTCACATTTTGCACATTATTTTTGTTGGAAACTTCCTGCCTGTAGTCACAGGGGAGATTTAGCTTTTTCTTGGCTATGCTAATTAAATGATTAGGTAATAAAAATGTGAATGCTCACAGTTTCACCCTTCTCTCAGAAGTGGCTCCCTCCAGCATATTATCACATCAACCCCAATTTTCATTACTCATAAGAAGTAATCTGGCTCCAGGTGGTGAGGTGGCCCCATGGGGGCGCTCAGTATTCAATTGCAGAAACTCCCTTCTCTTTCTTCCATCCAGATGACAGCCACTGCTGTCAGACCATTACAAAGTATTGCAGTTTTAAGTGCTATAAGTCAATAGAAATGCAATGTTTGACACCAATCAGAATAACCACCTGTACACTTTAAGTACCTTTAAAAGTACCCAGAGCATGAAGGGTTGCTGGGCACTTGAATATCAGGCAGCCATAAACCCTTTGGAGATTTACATAAACAATGACAGAAGAATAAATTATTTTAAGGGAGCACAAAAACACATCAATAAACGAAGAACTCTAGCCAAGACTATCTCTTGAGTCAGAGAGAAGCCAAACATCTCACAAAGAGTTGTAAATGAACTCTGGAACAGGCAGAATTGCACCAATCTTTGTTTTGATGTCCACAAATTGCTTTCAGAAGGACTAAGAAGTAACTTACATTTTGTTCAATGGCTCTGGTAGCTCTTCTAAGATTGTTCTCTTAGTCTTTCCATATGACTGTCTCATATTTTTTATGATTGGCAACGGAGACATAGGCTAGATTCTCATATTGCACTAATGTGATTTGTCATTTAATGAATAAGTCATCATTTGTGGTGGCCACACAACTTTCAGCTATCAGTCACCCTTAACAAACAACAGTACATACTTAATATTTAATACAATATACTAAGTAAAAAACAAAAACAAACAAAAACAAACATATTCTGGCCTACAGAGCACCATGCAGATGGGGGGAGGGGGGAGAATGATACGATCACATAATTGAACTCCACCATATTGAATGTACATTGACCTTGCATACATGTACAAAAAGGCAATGGGTCAATTGCATAGTCATACTTGCCATCTTAATTACCCCACCATCACAGCAGATGCCTTTGATGGCATCATAGCTGCCCCACAGCGAAAAAAGAAGTACTGTCTATTTCAGGCTGAGAAACTTAGGGTCACACAGCCTCCCAACAACCATAGGATTTCCCCAGAATATCTATAGATAGGGATTTTTACCTACACATCGTTTTTCACCCCACCCCCGAAAATTAATGGGCAAAGTAAAATATTTTGATTAGCAATATTCATTTTTGAGCAAGCTATTATTATCCTGAAAATTGATCCAATGTTCACTTATCAAGCAAGTGGGATATAGTACAGTATTTATTTGTTGTATTTGTGTCTTCTTTTATTTGGGTTGCCTCTTTACCTGTAGTTAGAGCCAACACATCGAAAATTGGACCAAATAAGCAAGGAATAACTATATTCCCACAACTTGAATATGTTTCTTTATAACTAGTTAGAAACCTGGCTGTAATTTTGGGTTTTATTGTTTTAGCTGTCTTTAATCCAAATTGTTGTTAGCTTTTGGTATCAGTTAATGGGTTAGGACACTGAGCTTGTCAATCAGAAGGTCGGCAGTTTGGCGGGTCAAATCCCGAGTGACACGTAGCAGAGTGAGCACCTGTTACTCATCCCAGCTTCTGCCAACCAAGAAGTTTGAAAGCATGTAAAAATGCAAGTAGAAAAATAGGGACCACTGCAGTGGGAAGGTAACAGTGTTCCGTGAGCCTTTGGCATCTAGTCATGCCGGCCACATGACCATGGAGACATCCTCGGACAAGCGCTGGCTCTTCGGCTTTGAAACAGAGATGAGCACCGGCCCCTAGAGTCGGAAATGACTAGCACGCATGTGCGGGGGAACCTTTACCTTTACCTTTAATGATTTCCAAAACATGTAGTTTTTTTCATTCTTTCTAGACCAGAGGTCCCCAACCTTTTGGCACCAGGCACCGATTCTGTGGAGAGAGGTTTTTCCACAGACAGGAGGGTGTGTGGTTTTGTGTGCTGCCTGCATCTTGCAGATGGGGCTTTACTTATTTGTGTGAACTGGTTGCTGGCATGCCGTGGCCTGGTACAGGTCCACAGACTGAGGGCTGGGGAACCCTGTTCTAGACAGTATTCACTCTATCATGGTACATTTTCTGTATCCATGTTTGTTTGTTTTTTAAGTAACCAGACTGATTGCACTGCATCCTTTTTGAAAGTGGGACATCACTTAGGCATATAATCATATGGAAATTGGTTGGGATATTTGGGGTTATTGTTAAAAGAAATGAACTCTTATGCCTTCAAGAACTAAAGACAGTTCTGCCTATTGAAAAGCTGAGTGCCAGCTGAATCTGCGGCTGCTGTATTCAAAAAGAACAGAGCAGATTGTGATGGCAATGCTTCCATTCTAGCAATGATGGCAAAGGAAGATCTTTTTCAAGTTTTATGTTGAACGAAATTTTGCTTCACAGAGGTTTTCCAGACATGCCATTGTTTATGTCATGATAGTGCTGTCCTAGATAGCAAGCAAGCCATCAGAAGGAAGAGCTCTTATTATCCTTTGGTTTCACATAGGAGATTCTGAGTATTTGCAATGAAATCACTCCCCACCCTTCCTTCCCCAAGCAGCTTCTGGAGATTGGTAGGTCAGTACAGTGGTGGGATTCAAATATGGGAACAACCGGTTTTCTGTCTGGATGCTGCTTCCGGAAGTCCATTCTGGGTCTGGGCAACAAAAAAGTAGTTGCCAGTTCTGCTGAAGTGGTGTGAACCAGCTGAATTCCACCACTGGGTCAGTAGGAACCTAAGCCATATAACCTCTCTCTGATACCTCTGCAACATGGGCTTCGTTTCTTTTCATAATTTAGTTTAGGAGCTAAAGAGAAAATTAAAAAATTCTGGCAATGAGTACATTTTAGAACCCGTAAAGAAACTGCTCGTGTTATGGTCCAAGCATATTATTAAAGGTAAAGGTTCCCCCGCACATGCGTGCTAGTCGTTTCCGACTCTAGGGGCCGGTGCTCATCTCCGTTTCAAAGCCGAAGAGCCAGTGCTTGTCCGAGGACGTCTCCGTGGTCATGTGGCCGGCATGACTAGACACCAAAGGCGCACGGAACGCTGTTACCTTCCCACTGTAGTGGTCCCTATTTTTCTACTTGCATTTTTACGTGCTTTCGAACTGCTAGGTTGGCAGAAGCTGGGACGAGTAACAGGCGCTCACTCTGTTATGCGGCACTCGGGATTCGACCCGCCAAACTGCCGACCTTCCGATCGACAAGCTCAGCGTCCTAACCCACTGAGCCACCGCATCCCTGCAAGCATATTATTACTGGCTATTTAAACATATTCTGAGTCACTGTTTTGGTTTTCTAAGCACACTTGCCCAAGGAGGAATAGACTGGTCAATTATCTGGAGGTGGGGTGGAATGACAGAGGCAATAGCTTGCAATTCTGAGCAAAAAAAGTCTGCTTGAGTTTTTCAGAAAGATGGATTAAGCTATGTCAACAAAACAAATACGAAGAAGAAGCCTTCCATCTTACTCCACTCCTGCTTGCTTATTATTTTATCTGATAACTATATAAAATAATCAAAAGGGGATATTTTGCCTAGTTGGAAATCTGAGTAAAACAATCTATGAGTAAAACAAAATGCCCCAGAAGAAGTTGGCATGTTGATATACATTATTGACTTGCACTGTTCCAATTAGTCTAAACAATAAGGAAAAAGAACCTTGTTCTTAAAAGAAGTTATCAGTTTCCCCTACTTGGTTCAAGAGTCGAAACCTTTGGGATTTCCCTTCTGTTTTTAAGCAATTTACTTCTTGAAAAAACAAATCTCTCACTTCCTCTTCCAGTGGGGTGTGGGGTAGGGAAATTACTGCTACATGCTTGGTTCTGCAATATGAGGGGGGGGGGAATTCAACTCATGCAAAAGAAACTTGTCAGCAGGATCCTATCAGTGAAATTAAAATGGAAAAAGCATTTCTTAGAAATGACTACTAGTTGGTCCTTCACAAGGTTTTTCCCCAAGGTCAAATTAACTTTGGAATTACCCCAGGTTCTTCAAACAGCTGTTTGGAGAACTCTTCCATGATACATGAGTGTATTGGTTTACATCTCTCAGGATTTACAGACGTCATGGCCAAATCTGAAGGGCATTAGGTTGTGGAAGACTGTTGAGATGCCTCCAACCAAGCATCTGCTCAAATTTTCCACCAACTCTCAGCACATTGATAAAAAGGAGACAGGAGAATTAGCTGTAATCAGCATATTCATTACATCTCACTTTGTATGTGACTGGTTTTACCCCCAGCAGATTCCTATGAGCTGTGGCAAAGAATGAGAATTTCCAGTACTGCCTGAGAACTTATCGTTGCTTACTATTTTGTCCTCAGAAGAGAGAGATAAAAAAAAGATCAGTCCAAAGTCTATTACAAGTCAAACTCTTGATTATTTCTTGGATAGGTCCATATAATTTTCATACCATTGCCTTTTTTTCCAGGACTTTTTTCCCCCCCTTAGTCTATATTTTGAGGATATCCTGTTAGTCTACTGTAGAAGCACTAACCAGATCTGGCTCCGCTTAGCTTTTCAACATCAACCAATGTCAACTAAATGTTACCACGTAGCAGGATATATTATGAAAATCATTTCTTAAAAGTTTTTCCCACTAAACATTTTTAAAAAATCTTCTAAAAATTTTGTGGAGATGACATTTGATAGCTTTATAGAACTTTTTTTTAGTGATGTATGATAGCAAATCCAGATTATTTCAAATATTCAAAAAGAGGGAATAGTTTGGCATTGCTCATCATTACTTCTGGCAATGCTAATGCATTATTTGGCAGATCTTTTTGAATTCCATTGTTTTGCCTCACTGCTTCCCCCCCCCTTCCCACCAACGGTAATGAAGAGCTTCACCAACTGAGTATTCCTTTGCAGAAAAAAAGGCTATCTGCTGTTGTTAGCATAATTGACCACAGTAATTATAGAGAAAGCTATTTGTATGTTATTTATAATTCTGCTGGATAGCTTGTTTTGGCAGTGCTTAAATTTTAAGTCTTTAATCCACAAGGAATATGTTTTCAGAAGCATGTATTGAAAATGATGGGGTATTTGGGAGGTGGAAGATCCCTGCGGTTCATTCATGAGTTCCATAAATGATGCAGTCCTAAGGTTGCTCTTAGGGCTCTCAGACATTGAATGCCACATGTATGTTGATAGGCAGCACACAGAGACAACCTAGACAAGTGTAATATGATCTGACCAACATTGCCCAATCAATACACCTTAGCAATGACCTGGATGGATTATATCCAAGGGTGAAGGTGAGAAGGTCATTCAAGATGTCAACAAGGCCATCTGGGAAGCTTGCATGTAGAACCCCTCAGCTCATTAATAGACTTAAGGCTATATTCAATGGTCATATGGTAAGAATTTTGGTTGCCATACCAACCTAGAGTAAATTCAAACCAGTGACCTAGGGCTGAAAGACCCCATATCATATTGCCGCCACCCCCCTCCCTTTCAGCCATTGTAGCTTTTAGTGCTTGGATAGGAATTCATGCAAGAGACTAAGAAAATTAAAGCTGTCTGCTTCCCAAGTAGAAGGGAAGCAGATCTTTCCTTGGAGGTAGACTCATTTAGAATGACATATGGAACTTGTCAAGTTTCTGATCTTGTTTTTTGCATTTCACAGTGGAGCAGTCTTCTAATCCTCTGTTGGGAGATGAGTCTAACATTCATTCTCTATACTGGTCATTTTTTTAAAAAAATATTTTGATTAAGTTAAAATAAGTTATTAACATCTTATATTTCAGTGGGTCTGATGATTCCAAAGAATAAGAAGAATAAATAATGCATAATTCATCTGCAATAAAAATGCTTAACAGCACAATACTATGGAGGTCCAATCATGAGTAAATCATTAGTAGATTAATGGGATTTGCTCAGAGATGAATCCCATGGAAAAGCATTTGGCTTTTGCATACGATTTTTGAATTCATGGGGATGAACCCTTCCTATTTTTAAGCTGTGGTGATACTCTCACTGACCAGACTGTTGCTGTTTCAAGAAGTTGATCAATAGAGAATCTTTCCGAACCTTTTCAAGTCCTTCAAGACAGCCATTTGTTCAGAATGCTATAGGATCTCTTGCTTGAGCAGGTGGTTGGACTAGAAGACCTTCAAGATCCCTTCCAACCCTATTTTTCTATGCTCTATGTTCTAAGATTTGTTATGATTCTCTGGTGCTACTCGATTCTCTTACACTTTGTTTTTGCTACTCATCTCACCATAGGAATTATGTGAAGTTTTTTTTTCTTTTCCCCTCACCACATGCCTGCTGAAAAATGTCATTAATATTGAGATGAATCTAAACCAAGCTGATAAATGGTCCTCTATCACTGGTCTCAGGTTCAAACAGCAAAGGGATTCACATTTCACAAGATATTTTTTTTTCATTATTGCAGCTGCTGCCCTTATATACTATGAAGTGTAACTTTTACAATTCTCTGTGCCATTTAAAAGTGTACAAATATTTTTTCGCATCTCAGCATGTTCTTTCTCAGTCAGAACTAAGCAAGCAGCAAGGGTTTTTCCAAGGGAAGTTCATATAAAATAAAGACTAAGAAAAATATTTTCATGAATTGAATATGTGTTTTTTGGGGTATGAATTCTCCTTCAATTTCATAGGTTGCTTGATTGTCTTTCCCATAACATAGACTAAATAAAGGGGAGAGATCCAATTAATCCTTTCCACTGAAATAATGATTTTCATTGGAAGAACAGGAAGGGGAAGATGGTCTAAATTAACTAGTAATTTAATTGGCTTCCAGTTTGCCAACTGGGGAATCTGTTGGTTTTCCATGAAGCCTGGGGAATGAAGCACATTAGGTGATGCCTAGAGAATAACTGGCATACAGTGACTAATAAATCTGACTGAATATGTGTAAAAGCCCATCCTTGGGCCTACATTATGGTGATAAGGATGATAAAACTTTGTACTCTGATCAGCAAATTGACACTTAGTAGCTCTTTTTACAATGATCCAGAGAAGGACAGGGAGTAGGAATACCTAAGGAGTCACTATGAAGAATTTTCTAGGCATCTGAAGATTTATCTGGACAGTTCTTGAGAGATTTATTGAAACATTTAATGTTATTTACACAATTTGCATGACTGTTGGTCTCCCAAAAGTGAATCTAGACAACATATAATGTATAAAAAGAACAATTTAGCAACAAATTGCTAAAGGTTGAAAACTCCACCCAACTCATTAAAAACAACCCCATCAATATTACCCAACATTATTCAGAGATGGTAAACTTCAGATTATGAGTTTTTTCTGGAATGAGTTGATCCTATGAGTTCAGAGGATGTAGATGGGATATATCACAACAATAGCCCCGCTAAATGACCTACACTACACTACACTTTGATTTGAAACTGTTCAAACTTGCTGAAATTTGGTGGGAAACCTGTCTCTATACTGCAAGTGCATGTGTTTGCAAGCCTCATTTAGCAAAGAGAACAAAACAATCCCTTTATGTATTTGTGTGCGCTTGGTCTGGGACAAGACAGTGGGTTATGATTACAGTTACTCCATAACTTTTTAAAGTACAGGTAATCAGTTACCACTTGTTCAGAAACCATTCAAAGTTACAACAGTACTGAATACTGAGGCTTATGGACAGTCTTTGAAGTTGTGGCCATTGCATTGTCCCAATGGTGATGTGATTGTGATTTGGGCACCTAGCAACTGACATGCATTTATGATGATCACTGCATCCCACATTCATGTGAATGGCATTTTCAATCTTCACAGCTTGCTTCCAACAAGTAGAGTCGATGGAGAAGATGGAGGGAAGTCGCAAGTTGTGGTCACATAACATTGAGCTTAACAATCTATTATGATTTGCTTAACAACCACAGTCAGAACTGGCAAACTGCCATCATGAGTCAGGTGTGGTCATATGATTTTTCATTTTACAATCTGTTTCCAATTGCAGTTGTAAATGAGGACTACCTGTAGACTATTTTCCTACTAGTATTTAATGCAACCTATGTATACAGAATCCAATTTCCTTCACTTAGCTTGGTATATTTGTTGTCTTTGGAACATAATGAACCTTATCTTTTTAAAATGATCTGCAAAGGATTTCAATCCTGTTACTTGAAAGTATTATCATACCAAACTGTGTCTTTTAAATGCCTATTTTAACAACAGAACAGACCTTGCTGATACAATTTAGTTTTTCCGAGGTACACTTTTTATCTGCCACTGATTCCACATAAAACAATTGTGAAAGTTTAAACTGAGTAAGCTTCATTTTCTTGCAAAATTTATGGAAGGAGAACTAATTTATTTTACAAATGGAAATAGTGAACTCTGAGTCTCAATAGTAACAAGCAAACACAACAGTTGTTAAACCCACTACTTTACATTAACTTAAACAATTAGTAGTGATCCCAAATAATCTGTTGCTAAATGATGATTTTCCCCCAATTTTTTATTTCAGCATTCATATCTCTTTGACCTATTTCATTTACAACAATTGCTAGTAGAATCTAATTCTCCTGATGAAATGTTTTCAGTCCCACTATTTTATTCAGAATTTTTTAAAAAAAATGTCTAGTATTTAACAGTTGCACAGATTAAATAGAATAATTCTTACTCTGCGTACTTTGTTAAAAGGGGACAGAGAAGGAAAGGAAAGGAAAACTAGGCATCCACGCCAAAATATTTTTTTTCCCAGGGTTTTCACACAGCTCTAATTTACACTGCAGTCACACCAGGATGTGGCTGAAAGAAGTTTGGCGTTTCCTGCTTATACATGCTTGGGATGCATAACCTCAAGATGTCAAGAAGTCAGTGGGTCATGGGTACAAGGCCTGATCCACAGGTTATGTTTTTGTGGCTTGCAGATATGAAGCACGTAAACAACGCTTTGAAGCCTTCACATTTGATAGATTTCATGGTTTAAGGAAACCCACCAGATTAGCTTGTGGGTGTTTCTGAAAAGGAAAGGCATATTTTGAGTTTCTAACTCTGGGGGAATGTTTTAGTTTAGACTTATAAAGCTTAAAGGCATTAAAAGGAAGGAAATGATGAAAGAGCAAGCACGATGTGAAGCGACATACCAAATAAAATAACTACACACAAAGGGGAATCTGATAATCAAGTTATTTATGAAATTGTTTTGGCTTCCTTTTTTTCTTCAGAATCTATTTTCTAATAAGACATATCCTAAAGCCTGTATCAAACAGCAACTCATGCAGCCAAACCTCCTGGAATAAAAAAGTCTTGTATTGGACAGTGTTGGCTTTCCCAGAAATGCTGGCTGCAGTTTCCTAACCATTATTCTAAGATCTGTATTCAATTGATACTGAAATCATTGCTGATCTGGAAAGATTTTGTTCCCCCTATATATTCTATACCCTTCCAGTATAGTGGAAGTTGATCTTCTTTAGAAATGCCTTTGATGGATATACACCAGACACTATCTAATCATTCTAAATCACATATATTTTTCTCATTAAATTATTGAAAAGTATGCTGCTTATGCCAACAGCATAACTCAAAACCATTACATTTGGACTACAGATGCACTCCCTTTTTTAGACTTCTGATATCCAGTTACCAGTTACTCTTTGTTCTGACATGCACAGAAATAGTTCATAAAGTTACGTAGCCAAGAAGGTGAAATTTCCTACATTTCATAAAGACCATATTGCAACACACAAATGTCATGTATTGACTCTACTAATATTGATTTCTGTTAATTTATATGAGGGCGAGGAGAGTGAAGCAGCATAAGAGCTATGATCTACTTGCTAGTGCTATAAAAAGCTGTAGGGCTAGGAAGTGATGATATAGTTTCTTAAACATTGGGTTCAGAAGTAAGTTTAGCTTTAAATCACATAGTCTACCATTATGATGGAACTGCACTGGTTACCACTTAGCCAATAAGTTATATTCAAGTTTTGTTTGTGGCATATAAATCTCTAAACAATTTGCGACTATGATATCTGACATATCGCCTTTGCCCTTATAGCCCAGATTGATCACTGAAGCCATATGGGGAGGTCTTCTTGCATGGGCAGAATCTCATCTTGCAGACTGACTACTTTAGTGATGGTGAGGACTCTTTCTACAATTAATGAAACATCTGTAATTGTGGTAGAATGTAGTCCAGAGTCATAGGAGGGAGGGGCTATTTCCCAGAGAGCAAAGAGACAGTTGAGTTTGGAATCTCTGCTATGCAGGAAGAGTGCAGGGTGTCATCCTCGCCTAGCCCATTCACAGAATACTGTATATCTAATAGTTAAGCAGATAGATGTTTTAGTCTGGCAAGATTTCTATCTATAAGCAAATAATTTAAAAAACCTACTCAGAAGTAACAGTAATTATGTGTTTTAGGTACCAGTTGATTACTATATTTTTGTTTCATTCTTGTTTCCCCACGTTTTAAATTAAATGTCATTTTTGTATACACTTTTAACCTTTATTTTACATTTTGTACTTCTACTATGACAGTTATGATAAAGGGAAATGATTAGTCATTATTGCCATTGTTGTTATTATTGTTGTGATTTTTTATAGATTTTTCATATTAAGATGGACTAACATCAAGAATATAACACCTTGGATATCATATTAGTTGAAGAAAAACTAATTTTATGTATAAATGTGGCAAAAGCAAATGATAGAGAGTAGCTCAGAAGAAATAGGGAAAAAATGTAAAGTGTTAGAACAATTGAAATACAGAGATAATGAAATAAACTCAGAAAATTTTCCCCATAATTATTGGTGTATTAGGGCTGTCATACCATCTGAAAAACAAAAAGATTATTTGACCTCAAAAATTTCATTTATAAAATACAGCTTTACTCAGAACTCATGTATATGTACATGTATGATGCAGATTTGTGTGTGTATATATATATATATATATATATATATATATATATATATATATATATATATATATATATATATATATATATGCTTACGCTTTTGAATTGGCCCTAGATTACTAGAATTTACTGAACATTCTTCAGAAGAATGTAATTCTATCAATAAATCTCATATAGCTTCAAACATTTTCTTAAATTTAAACATTCCAAATTCAGCAGTTCTTTGTCAAAATGTGCTAGACACTGAAAATCTAACTTTCATGAAAGCTTCTAATATTTTTCAGCAAAATAATTCCATAATTATACAATAATACAAACTCTATTCTCTAATCTGTAGAAAAGTTGCCATATATTATTTTCCCATAAGTTATTTGTTATTTTACAACTATATTTGCTTGGTTATGGTACAAGCACTTCATATGTAGATGAAACTTTGCACAGTGGGACTTTTATCACCTAATGAAAATTCAGAAATTTTGTAATCCTAGGAAATTTCTAAAGTATCAGAAACATAATCATCCATAATCTAAATTCATTAATGAATGAAAATGATGAAAATATACAGGATGTGTTTCATGTTCCTCCTGGGGCTATATATTGGAGGGGACCTCAGCTTCGTTCCATGTCAGCCACCTTTTTTCATTTTAATTCTATTGCAGCTTCATTGCTTTATTAGTTTAGCAATAACAGAAGTAAATGCTTCGGCAACAGGTGTTATTAAAAAAAGAGTTAATCATAGGTCTCATTATTAACATAGTTATAATAATCCAGTCAAACTGGATTATTATCTCACATAAATATTACATAGAATTATTCAAAGACCAAGTGAAGGATGTTCATTCTCGTCTTCCGGTGGCGACGCGACGCCGAAGACAGCCGTTTTCGGGCTGCCCACTCCGCAGCTGTGTTTTTCCATCGTAAACAGTGCCGATCAGCTGTTTAGATGGATTTGAAGCCCCCTCCTCGGGAGAAGAGGAGGGGGTGAGGCCCCAGGTAGGGGTTGAGCTCTCCGGGGCCGCCTGAGCTGAGAGCTTGGGTGGCTGAAGGATGAGCCCCCCCGAAGCCTGGGTTGCTCCGAGCTGCGCAGCGCCTCTGCTCTGGGATTTTTGGAGCAGAGCCAGGCGTTAGCAACCACCCCTGCCAAAAGGAAATACTTTTGATTATCAAGATGCAGGCAGAGCGGTACAGGAGGTCAAGGTGAAGTGGACTCTTTATTTTTACTCTCTAGCTCAATGGATTTTATAGCTTTAAAGTGAAAGTGCGCAATAAGTGAAAGTGGGGGAAGATGGCGGCTAAAACTTCTAAAGCTCTTCGGAATGCGGGGTCTTCCCTGGTGCAAGAGACCTCATTGCAAGCTTTGCTTCCTCCTGCATCTCCCCCGGTATTGACGCTTAAGGATTTACAAGATGCTCTTGGAAAGCATGCACAATTGATGTCTGATATGATGGATGAAAAGTTGAAAAAGCTGGAGGAGAAAATGGAGAAATTGGAGAAGAAGATGGAAGAGAAGTTGAGAGCAATGAGGGTGGACATCTTGTCTATGGTTGAATCCATAGCTGAATGTGTGCAACAGCTGGATGTAAAAGTGGAGGATCTCAGTCAAAAGAACTCTATATTAGAAGCAAAGGTATTAGAAAATGAAAATATAAGGGATAAAATGGACGGAGAATTGAGCCTTGTTCAGTATCATCAGATGCAGTATGCTATTAGAATCAGGGGTTTAAAGGAGAATGGTAAAGAAGATTTAAAGCAGCTGATCTCTGAGGCTCTGGAAGGGGTACTGGGCCAGCCAGCATGTGAAATTGAGGGAAATATGGACAAAGCTTTTCGTGTAAATTCATGGATTGCAAGACAGAGGAAGTTACCCAGAGATGTGGTGGTCTACTTTACAAAGAGAGTAATTAGAGATGAAGTCATTCAAGCTGCTTATGATACTAAATTGATAGTGGCTGAGCAAGAAGTTTTGGTTTTAAAAGAGATCCCTCCGAAGATCCTAAGGAGAAGGAAAGATTTTGCATTTCTAGTACAGGAACTTAAGAAACGTGATATTAAGTTTAGATGGGAGATTCCAGTTGGATTGGTGGCGACGCACGAAGCTAAAAGATATCGTTTGGTTACTGTGGCTCAGGCACGTGATTTTTATAGTAATGTGTTGAAAACAACCCCCCTATCATTTTTGGAAGCTGCAAAAGGATACGGAGTGGGAAAGCTTCAAGATGTTGCAGATAGACAGACAGAGGACAATGGTGTTGGAGGGGATCAAGTCACAGTCTCATCGGATGCTGCAGGAGGCCAGAAAATGACGTGTGCCGCCTTAAGAAGAGCGAGACGAGAGCAAGAGCAAGACCAGCAGAAAGTTATGGAATCTCCAAAGCGTGCTTATAGTGAAGATGGGGGAGGGGACCGGTCTAAAGAAGTTTTGGGGGTCATGACAGATGTGCTCCAAAAGTTTTGGGGCGTTAAGATTGCTGATTAAATTTTTAAATTAGAATGTCAATGGAGTAAAATTATTATAGAGGAGAAAGAAAGTTTTTTTTAATATTTTACACAATTTAAGATTGATGTTATTTGCTTGCTAGAAAAGTATATTAGGGTTATGGACTTAAAGTATGTGTTGTACTAAGAATGGGTACGCAAGCTCCTAATTAACAATAAGTTGTCTTAGAGACTGCCTAAACCTTCTTTTTATACTCTTTTTATTTGAACTCAAGGATGATTAGGAACTGCGAGACATTTGGCGTGATACATGCAAGAACTATTTTTGATCATAGTTTAGTTTGGTCGGAGATTATTAGGTTAACAGAGATAGGCGCTTTTGGCGCGTAACTGAGAATTTGTTTGGAAATTAGAGAAAGGTGGGAGAATGCAAATAGCAGGTGAAAGTTTTTTTTTCTTTTCTTTTTTTTGAAATTAATATGAATAAGGACTGGGATTAAGAAAATTTATTCTGAGTAAAGTTCTTTTTCTGTTTTCCTTTTTTTCTTTTTTACTTTATTTGTAATATTAATATTGTTTGTATTCATTTTATGTGAGCTAGAGGGAGATAGAATTTATAGTTTATTGTTGGTAACATAGGGGTGTTTACGTTTGTTTTTCGATTTTATACCCTGTATTTAGCTCTGGGAAGTCGGGGGGGAGGAGGGAATGGGGGAGAGGGATAGGGAGGGTTGGATAGGGGTGGGGGAGGGGGGGATTAAAGTCAAAATGTATTGTAAAACTTTTTAAATTAAAAAAAAAAGGATGTTCATTCTCCACTTTATAATGATGACGAAAAAGCATCTTGATACTTTAAAATGCATTTAATGTATAGCGGCAGTCCTATTACATGCTCAAATAGATGTAGACTCCTTCCATCAATTTTTGGAGGTAAATTTTATAATTTCTACTTCGAAAAAAAGAAAAATGGCACCACAGGATGGAGTTTCTCTGAAATTTTATCTACTATATAGCTACTATAAATATATATCCACACAGTGAAATCAGATAAGTCTAAAAATGCCGCCAATATGACTGACTATTATATTCAGTGATTAATGATTATTATTATTTTAAAAAAAACTTACATACTGGAGAATCTGCCTGTTTATTTTGACAGCACCAGCAGCACTATAAACCTGAAAAGGAGACAAAATTATGTACTATCTAGAAATCTAAGAATCCCTTCCATGAACAAAAAGATTCATTATTTTCCCAGAAAATGTTTGATTAGCATGAGATGAGGTGGTTGTTGCTGCTGTTTTTAATGCCAGGATATTAATAATAATAATAATAATAATAATAATAATAATAATAATAATAATAATAATAATAATAATAATAATAATGTTGGAAGGGACCTTGGAGGTCATCTAGTCCAACCCCCTGCTCAGGCAGGAAACTAGTCTATACCATTTCAGACAAATCAAACCATTTCAGACATACTCAATTCCTGCAACCATTCTTATAAGTTTTAGCCTCCAGCCCCCTAATCATCTCTGTTGCTCTTCTCTGCACTCTTTCCAGAGTCTCAACATCTTTTTTAAATTGTAGCAATCAAACTGAGAG
Organism: Vipera ursinii; assembly: GCF_947247035.1. Lineage (NCBI taxonomy): Eukaryota > Metazoa > Chordata > Lepidosauria > Squamata > Viperidae > Vipera > Vipera ursinii. Next base: position 255,385,155 of record NC_139512.1, read on the forward strand.
ACCAAATTAGCTCTCAGTTTGTGATTTAGTGCCTTCCCCTGCAGAGAATAAATAGCAATAGCACTTAGACTTATATACCGCTTCACACTTCTTTCCCACAGTGCTTGTTAAACGCTCCTTCTGGGATTCAGTCCTAAAGCCTCTGCAGCAGATTTTTGAGGCACATTTCTTTGCAAGGCAACTGATGAAGTGATCTCCCTCACTTCTTCAAGCAGTCTGTAAATGAAATGGACTGAGAGTTAGAACAGACAAAGCAAAGCATTTCTTTACCCAGCACATCATTAACTGTGGAGTTAATTATCAGAAAACATAATGATGGCCATTAACCTGAATGGTCTTTAAAGGGGATTAGACGCCTTCATGGAAAGCACATTGATAAATGCTTGCACTGCCTAAAAATATTTGATTGGAACTTTAAGAAAGTAAATACTAGGTGAAGATGGGCCTTGGCCCAATCCAAGGCCAAGTGGGTGAATGTTGTGAGTAGAAATTGAGTTAGCAACCCTAGTCCACTATTTGTGACTCAACTCTATTTTTGTTCCTTGATTTGACTTAGTTGGCCTACTTCAAGCCTTCAAGAAATACTGTATTTCTGTTTTCTTGATGCAGGCTACTGGAACTGAATTTTGAAAAACTGACTGTGTTTTCCTTTCCCTGCATCTTATATATTTATTATCATATCGTATCATATATCTATATTTTCTTTCCAACATAGTCTTCCATTCATGTTTTGCTAACTCTCACATATCTTCCTGTATGATCATTTCTGTCATCTGCTGCCTGACATGATCCCTATCCAAGTTCCTGGACTGAATCTCATTGCTGATGTCAGGGAGTTCCTACATGATCTCTAGCTAGAATACAAGTGCCAGTCTGGTACTTGTATCCCCTCATTCCTGTGAGGTTAGGGGAGCATTGGCCAGAATGGAATCCCTTGGAATACATTTGTCTTGAAAGTTTTACTGGCTATGACAAGGACTGAGTTCTTCTGAAAAGTTTTTAACCTTAATCTGATGATGACGCGATCAATTTGGTCTAATGGCTAAGGCACAATCAGGAGATTGTGAATTCTAGTCCAGCCTCGGGCATGAAAGCTGGCAGGGTTACTTTGGGCCAGTTAATCTTTCTCAGCCCAACCCACCATACTGTTGTTGATAGGTTGTGAGGAAAAATAGGAGTATTAGCTACGTCTGCCTCCTTGAGTTATTTATAAACATAATAAAAGCAGGATATAAACAAACAAACAAAAAACTGTCCATGGAGAATGAAGTCCCTAAATGAGAAACTGAGAAACAGACCTTATTCTTATTGAAGAGGACAATTGTACACATGTCAGCAGTCATTGCACCTTGCCCCACTCCTATCTTTGATCCATTGTGTACAGTATGTCTAGCATACAATACTCTGTAAGCACAAATACGAAAAGAGAAAACACAAATCTATTCAACAGGCCTTGGGGCAAAGGTCTGAGGATGTATCTAATATAAGAAGTGAACAACAATAAATCGACATATAGATATAGATATGAATACAGTAGAGTGATAAAGCTAGAAGATTTAGTTAAATTCAGATAATTCGGTTTAGGCATTGCCTAACTCTAGACTGACTCTGGGCAGCTCATGATTATAAAAGACAAGGTAAGAAATTCAATAAAGAGAACAAGATGGCAAATTGGTCAATATCACCCACCTATGCAAATCTATCCAACATCCCACCCCTCAACCACCTCAGCCCAAGGCCTGAAAATCTTTAGACTTTCCAGTGCACAATCAGGTGGGAGTGGCATGGATCCCAGGTTGAAGCTTATTTTATGAGGGAGGCATCTTAACAGAGAATGCATGTTTGGTATGATCTGAGTTTCATGGATTAAACAATGCCATCTTTCAGGACCCTGAAGTGGACCTATTCTATAGCAACATCTGTTCTCCGGAATGAGGTTCCCATCAAAATTCGAACACTTGCCCAAAACTGATGTTGTGAAGGACCCTGAAGTCCTGGCTCTTGAGCCAGACCTTTGGTCAGAACAATTAATACCCCTTTCTTCACTTTCCTCACTTTCACCACTGCTTGTTTTTCTTTCTTTGCCATCTTTGTTTCTTTGGGTGCAGGGGGGCGGGTTTCTTCATGTATTGTTATTAAATGTTTTTAATAATTTGTAAACCACCTAGAGCTGCTGAGAGTTGGGTGGCATATAAATGAGGGGGGGAAAATGAGGAAAAAATGGAATCACTACTAAATTCCAGCAGTTACAAGGCAGGTTGCTCTCTACTGGATTCCATGCTTGAAGCACCGTAGTTCACTCCCTTAACCTTTCAACAAATGGAAAGGAAGCAGTTCTTTATTGGCAAGAAGTCGCTGGATCACTTTTATTAGTCATGGGAAATTCAATTACCTCTAATGCTCATGTGAACAATGCACATACCTAAGTTGCAAAGAGCAACATCTGTCCTAGTTTTAGCTTTAACAGCAAGAAGTTGCTTGGGGGGGTAGCTCTTTAACAGGAACACTGCCTTCAGGGTTAGTGAAGGCTTTGAACTGAAGGAGATGCTCTCTCTTCAAAGCACAGCTTGTTTTTCCATCCCACTTTTAGAAAAGCAGAAGCTAACAATTGCCATATTTTTAATTCTTCAAGGAACACCAACCCACCTTCCATCTCTCTCTTTGTCTCATCCCTCTTTCCCTCTCCACAAGTCTTATACAGAGGATGAAGATTATACAGGCATTTTTTGCTAACCTGAAAACAGCTTTGTGGCTTTGCCTTCCTTCTTTTTATCTGGTCAACAAGAAGGAAAAGGAAGGACAGAGAATCATCTTATATCTTACGTTTTCAAACAACAATGGCAAAATATTTCACTTTCACGTGAGATGAATGGCTGTGCAAATATGATACATCAATAAATCACTAAAAAGCCAGTGGGATAGATCTATTTTTAAGAAGTCAGTCTTGCAGAACCATCAGAGCAATGCAGGCCAAACTATGACTGCTTTTCAGCCTTCTTAGAAAATATTGTCGCAGCCTAAGAATTTGTCGGAGATCACTTTCATTGTTACCGCGCTGTTTGTGATGTGAAAGCTGTAAAATGAAATGAACGTGGGAATCCATTTCTAATTGCTGTGATGTACAGTAATTCAATACTGTACTAGACTCAGCTAAGAATCTTACACATTATCTACAAAGCTGCATCATCTTCCAGTTCCCATTTACAAATCTGTTTCAGTGTATAATTTCTGGGCTATGTTTCTAAGTGGAAACTGTGTTGAAATCGGAGGCTTTTCCTTGCTACACATTGCTGCAGAGAAAGTAAATACTGTGCTCCAGCAGAAATGCTGGCCTGCCAAGTTAAATGTTCATTCATCTGCTGTAACTGTTATTACATAATTTTACAAGCCTGGAAGATCTATTACCCTCAAAATTACCATCTCATTAGGAAGTCTGCTAGCAGGTACAGATTTCTAATGGGTTAACAAAGAATGAGAAAAGGTTATTCAAACAATAACATGCAAATGCTCTAGCTTTAAACTGTTAGAGATCATTTCTCAAATCTGAAACATAAACTGTTTAATTATTGCATTGACCTTTAAAATCACATATACAATCAAGTGAATTAATTTGATTATTTTTTTTTTGCTAAAAGAAACAACCAGTGCCACATTATGTTTCCAAATACGACTAGCAGATGCATCTAGGTATCACAAGGTATCGATTTTTGTTGTATGGGAACTGTGAATGGCTCCCCATTTTGTATTGTTAATTTAAGAGTAGGATGAGGACTGGAAACCTCTCCTCTTTCGACTTATATACTTACACTTACCATGATTGAAAACCCTTAGTACAGAATTGAAATTTCATTTGTGGTGTGGAAAAGCTAAAGAAATTCATATATCCTCTAAAGTATTTATTTGTTTGTTTACTGCCCTTTCATAGTGCCACCTAAATGGCTTGTAGCATGGAAGCATTTTGCTGCATGCATTTTTTTACTTCTTTCTTTTAAGTGTGAATAGAGAGTGGTACCATTACTCTAAAGCACAGGAAATTCAGAAGCAAAATGAGGCACTAATGGAGAGTTACATTTCCTGTTACTCTATACTAAGCACTGGAATGTGTATTTCAGAATAATAATCTCAAATCAATGAAACCTACATTTCACTATCTTGTTTGCAAACTGCAAATATTCCTTCTGACATAATGGTTGCTATTATCCTTGGTTAGAAACAGCAGCTAGCTAAAACAGATTGCAACAGATAATAGCTGTTAGTAGCAGTCATAAAAATATAGCTATTAAAAAAGACTAACCCCCCCATTCTAATTGGTATCATTTTCCTCCATTAGGTTTAATTGCTGCTATTTTGTGTTCACTATACAAATCCATTTGCTTCTTGACTTAGTTTCTAGAATGGATCAATAGCAATATTTAGAAAATATAGCAAATAATAATAATAATAATAATAATAATAATAATAATAATAATAATAATAATAATAATAATAATAATAAACCTTTATTGTCAAAGTACAACATGTGTACATTGAGATTAGCTGAGCCTCCCCCCATGCTCTCTCCCCCCAACACACAGTGACAACAAACCCTCCATCCCACCACACTATGTGAACCAACTACACCACACACCGGCCTCCCATGTCAATTCTGCATAAGATTATGTCCCATTTAAAAGCCTAACAGCCCACGGATAAAAGCTATTTTTCAGCCTGTTGGTACGGCTGGCTATACTCCTATATCTCCTACACAATGGTAGGAGAGTAAAGAGATACCATCCAGGGTGTGAGTCATCCCTGAGAATCTTCCTCACTCTTCCAAGGCAACGAGCCCTGGCGATGTCATCCAGTGGTGTCAGGGAACAGCCCACAATGTCTTGTGCTGTGCTCACTACCCTCTGTAATACTTTCCTATCCGCGGCTGTCAGACCAGCATACCAAACCACAATACTGTAAGATGCAAAAAAGAAATAATAAGAAGAATCACCCACGTTAGGACAACACAACAGCTCTGGAAGGCCAATTCAAGGTCACAAACCTACATAGAGCTTTTCACATTCCTCAAAATTTTTCATCAGGAAAAAAGCAGTTAAAAAGTTGTGGCTAATAGGCATGTGCAAATTATTAATATTTTCCTTTTATTTTCCTTTCTCTTTTATTTACATTTGATTTTTTTATTATTTCACAACGTTGTAAACTGGAAATTTTGTGCACGATTTTCTGCAGTATATATAAGTGCTGCCATAAATGGTCCATGGATTTTTTTCAATTCAAAATACTTTGCTTTTGATATTTAACACATATATTGCTTTCCTGCAAATCTGATACATTTTTACACGCAAATTTCATAAACTGTTTTAGAAGAAATATAACGGTGGTAGCAATCCCCCTTTTTAAGTAGCAAATGTTTGCAGATATTGATTTGATAAAGAAGTATATATGCTACTGGATCTGACGGCTCCTATTTTTTCATCATATATGCACAGATACTCTGTTTCTCTCACACAGAGAAACTATAAACTATAGTTTACTATAAACATGATCATAGTGTCAATGCTGCTAACATCAGATGTTCTTGCTTTGACAACAGATGGAAATGTAGCCATTTTTTCTCTTTTAGAGTTAGTTGATGCTGGGAGGGGGGGGATGTGGATGAGAGTCCAGCTAGTCATAACAATAATAACTCAGCCGTGGGAATCAAAGTTTATTGTGCCCAGAGTTGATAGAGATTTGGCAGGCTGGAGAACTGGGGAGAAAGCCCAGGCTTCAAGCTAATTGGGGAATGTGATTTATGACTGTTAATTGGAGGAGGGAATTGTGCTTTGCTACTTTGTGCCCAGGAGAGGGTTATTCAGTTTTTGGCTTTAACTATGTAGTGCCGATACTTTGTTTCTCAAATAAAAGATTCTTTAAGGTAAACAATGCATCGAAGTTCTTTTGAAGAGTTTCATCTGTCAGAACTATGACACATAGCTCATTAAATTTAATTGTCATTTCATCAGTGAATGGTGCTAAATGACTCGTGATGCTGATGACATCATTTCTCAGAAGGTACTAACTACTTTTTACCAGGCAATTTCTGTAACAGGAAAAATTACTTTGAGACCACCTTTGACAGTTATGCTAAAGCTGATAATATTGAAACAGCAGAACAGCTGAAATGGAAGCTTTCTTGGATACTTACCTAGGTCCTTATGTAAATTGTTAAGGATATTGTATAATGCCAAGTCTTTTACTGAATTTTGTTAAGAATTTTCAAGGAATATGATGTTTATTGATGTGTAATCTGGTATGAATACCACGTATGCAGTTATTTAGTGTCAGGAAACCTATTAACTTTCATTGCTATGTGACTTTCTTTGCTTTAAAAAGTTGTTTTGGAAAGCATCTTATGATAGAATATTTTTAAAAAAATGATTACATGTCTTTTAATTCTCCCCACATCATTGTTTGGAGTTCACACAAAAAAGAATAAGGGAAGAGCACTCTGTCCAAAAATGGAGAAATTTACACAAACACTCTGCCTCCAAAACGGTCATAGGAACATGGACATATTATTTATTGTCCCTTCTCTGTCTAGAACAGAGAACAGATACCTTGCATTGAAACCCAAGACACCAGGATCTATCAGCAATTTCTACTCTAACTTAGGATGCTAGCACAAAGTCAGGCTATATTAATTCCTGGGGTTATGAGGAAGGTCTTTCTGAGATCCCAGGAGGAAGATGCATAGTATAATATATAATAGGGACCGTGGAACACTAGAAATACATGAATAGTTTTTGAGAATAAAAATACAGCAGTGAAAAATTCCACAGGAAAAAAAATCTATTCTATTCTACCGGGAGATGTTTGCATTGCAATTTGCTCTTTATCCATTTATTTTATTTATTTAGAACATTTAGATAGATGCCCAATCAAAATTTAAAATAGCATACAAAACCATACTAAAATTGTAAACCTAAACAAATTAAAACATTAAAAGCAACAAAGAGCTGGTACAAGGTCAAACTTCCAATGTGCCATTATCCAATTTTATGCCAGCATTGTGGGGGGAAAACACCCAGGTTTTCAAAGCTTTACATAAAGGCTAAGAGGGTAGAGAAGGGACGCGGTGGCTCAGTGGGTTAGGACGCTGAGCTTGTCAATCAGAAGGTTGGCAGTTTGGCGGGTCGAATCCCGAGTGCCACGTAACAGAGTGAGTGCCTGTTACTCGTCCCAGCTTCTGCCAACCTAGCAGTTCGAAAGCATGTAAAAATGCAAGTAGAAAAATAGGGACCACTACGGTGGGAAGGTAACAGCGTGCCATGCTCCTTTGGCGTCTAGTCATGCCGGCCACATGACCATGGAGACGTCCTCGGACAAGCGCTGGCTCTTCGGCTTTGAAACGGAGATGAACACCGGCCCCTAGAGTTGGAAACGACTAGCATGCATGTGCGGGGGAACCTTTACCCAGAGGGTAGAGGTCTGCCAAACATCAGGGGGCAGAGTGCTCCATAGGGCACTTCATAGGGCAGGGGCACCTTCCTAGCTTCCATCAGAAGACAATATTTAGGGAAGGGGACTAGGAACATGCCCACCCAATAATATTTATTTGTCATTATCTCTTAGTTTGAAGTTTGTGGCAGAGCTGCCAGATCTGCATGGCAGAACTCTGGACAAACAATACATGGAAGCAAAGCAGTAAAGAAAATGTATCTCTTTACTGCCACCCAGTGATCTTCCAGAGTTTTGCATACTAGATCTGGTTTGCAATATTACATTTTAGATAGATAGATAGATAGATAGATAGATAGATAGATAGATAGATAGATAGATAGATAGATAGATAGATATCATCTATCATCTCTATCTATCTATCTATCTATCTATCTATCTATTCATCTATCTATCATCTATCAATTCCATTCATAAAAGACAATTTGAAATACACAATCATGTAGCACTCTGCAAAAAAGAGAAACTGCTGAAGAATTTCCCCATTAGATACATCAAATAAAAGTGTATAGTACAGTTATCATTAGTTGTTCTTTTTTTAAAAAAAACAACAGAAATATTAAGTTTGGCATCCGAGTTATTGACATTTTAAATAGCAATAATGTTTTCATGAAGTATCTCAGGAACACATACTTTTATTTTTAAGAAGACATTAGGCACAAATGCTCATTTGGGGAGAGATTGTTAGCATTTAACTAGAACTTTGTATACATACAAAGCCAATAAAAAAGATACCAAAAGAATTGTAAAATACAGATATGGTGTTTATTGCTTTTTCGGTACATTGGTTGTTGAGACATTATCACTAGCAGAAGAGCTAATGAAAGTGAGAGAAAAGAGAAAACAAGCCTAGAAACATAATGGCATGAGCAAGCAGTAAGTAGACTTTGCTGAAAACTGATGCACAACAGGGCAGATAATGATGTGCAAATATTTTTATGTTTGTATAAAAAGACAATGAATAGAATGAACTTGACGTTTTGCTTAAGATGTTCTGCTTCTCCAAGAGCTGCTTAGTTGTCCTACCATGAGGCTGAAGACCATCTAAAATTGTGCAGCAGAGTTCTTATTTTTATTTTATTTAAATTTATATACCGCCCTATTCTCGTAGGACTCAGGGCGGTTTACAGGGAAAATTAAAAGTTAAAATACATAACATACAATTAAAATCGATTAAAACTAAGATTAAATTAATCCCTGAACTTAACTAAAACCCCATTAATTAAATAATTAAAACCCCTCAGTCTTATGATCATGGATGGGCTTTAAGGTGCACTTTTTAAGCTGATGGGTTGTGATAATGACCTAATGATCTACAGTTCCTTTGATTATTGCAATATTTTCCTCTTTGATTTCTATTAATGAAATTCGATAGTGACATCCTACTATTTATTCAGCATCCTAAAACCAATACATTTCCCCTTTTTCTAATGTTGATTCTACTACACTCCTCTTTTAATTCCTACACTACCTTTGTGATCTTTCCCAGATTAAGCATGTTCTTTAGCCTTTGAAGGCCCCATAACTTTGTCTTCGCAGCGATCTTTCCTTACATCTTCTAAATTTTCTAATTTGTATCTCTCAATTTTTGAAATTCTCCTGTTTCTCTCTAAAGACTTCACATTTGTTTTCTTCAGTCCCCTATGCTTCAAACTGCCTCTTAAGGCATCTATCTGGTATCATATTCTCTCTTTTATCTCCAGAAGAAAATGAGAAATTTTAAATTTCAGTAGATTCTATGGAGGGATTGGTAAATGGCTTTAAAACTGATTAGCCAAATCAATGGAAGATAAGTCCAAAGAATAAGAATAATTTTTTACCCATCCTGCTATAATTGATAAAATATTATTCCTCCAAATTTAAAGGGAGTATATATCTGAAGCCTGGTCAGATTTCTCCCTGACAATACATGTCCTACTGGGAAAAACAGAATTATGAATTGATTTGGCTTGAACTAGCAAGTTAAGATCTCCTATATCTTAGTTAATAATATTTTGTAAATTTGCCTGGTTTAGAATAGCAATAATGCTGTTCATGTATTATCTAAAATCAAGCCATCCTTGTGACAGTATTCCTTCATTGATGTAATTGGAATAAATGGATCACATTGCTTAAAACAACTGTGGTTTAGGGTAGTTATTGTAATTATGGGTAATGAAACAACTGGAACCAATAAAATGAAGTTCAAATTTCTTATACAGAAAGTCAGGAACTAATATTAATATAAAAATAGTCTGGTGATGGGTTGCAAACAAGAAGATTTAGCCAAGTGTTAACTTAGAGTACATGATTTTACAATATTTCTATTAGGAAAATCAAAATGGCACACACAAAAAATGTATAAATCCAAATAAACTATGTTCTATGCATAAGTGAAGTGGAAGTATCTGTGACTTCACTTAAGGCAGAATGGGGATATCTAACTCCCCCATCTTCAAGTCAAATCAATGTTTATGATCCACACCAAAGATAATAAAAAACCAGCATACAGTACATATTGCTAAAAGAAAATTTGAAAAAATGTAAGAAAATCCTAAAACATTTATCAACTAACAGTTGATAGCATTGAGAGAAACCAGATAGTTCCTACAGCTACAGCTATTGATAAGAATCTTGCAGCTTCTTAGAGATCTCTGAAGACAGATCACTCAGAAGAAGAGTAACAGTTTCCTATCACAATGACTATGAAGGATATCAACAAGAGGAAGAATTAAGCTGGATCCCCACTGGGATATTTTTTTACCTCCAAGTCTGAATAGAATCAAGTTTGGATTTCAATGGGAGGCTTGTACAGGTAGCCCTTGACTTACAATCATTTGTTTAGCAATCTTTCAAAGTTACAACAGCACTGAAAAAAGTGACTTACAATTAGTATTCCGCTCTTCACAGTATCCCTATGGTCATGAACAAAATTCACATGCTTGGCAATTGGCATGCAATTAGGACAGTTGCAACATCTTGGGCCATGTGATCACTGTTTGTGATATTCCCAGCCAGTTTCCAGCAAATCAAAGTCAACGGGTGAATTTGCTTAATGACTGTGTGATTCACTTAGTGATTTGCTTAACAAGCATGGCATAAAGGTCATAAAATTGGGCATGACTGACTTAACAACTGCTTTACTTAACAATGGAAATTCTGGTCCCAGTTGTTGAGGACTACCTGCATATCTACTAGCTGCCTTTCTAATAGGTAGAATTCCAATTCAGGCCAAAGTAAATAGTCTCCTCTGTAGACCATATAAGATATTACAGAAGCTGTAGGGACAGATCAGGGATAAGGAGAAGGGATGGGAAAGTTTGAATCTGTCATTTTGGATAACAAGATCCTAAATCCTCTGCTTTAATTCAACCAAATTTTTATCAAGTCCCAAAGCAGATAGTACTGACAAGTTAAGACCACAATGTGCCAAATGATCATTAACTCAATAGTAAAGTCCTCTGTAAAGTTCTATATTTAGTTTTGTAATTCAGCTGTGCTGTAAAAAGTAAAAATAAAATAAAATAGAGCACTGAGAAGCAGCTGTTTTCTTTGTCCTATGATGATGGGTATAACAAAGACAACTAACACAAAACATTTCCCTGCACAACTCTGAAAAAGGATATGGTTGCTTTAAATGTCTCATTAATTATGTGCTTATTTTAAAGGACCAACTTCTTAACACAACCACTACCTTTTTAAGGCTTCCATAGAATCATAATAAAAGACAATGTTTTAATGAACTGTGGATAAATACTATGCTTGTCTTTATGTGAGTCCCAAAGCACTTCCGAATCAATTTCAAAGCTTGCAAAAACCTGATATTTTATGAGATGTTTTTGCTGTCAGTTTAACTGATTACAGCATAGCTCAGCTCCCAAAGCATGGCCAGCCCAACTATATTTTCAGTCCATAACCTCCACCTCAGGACTGACTTTGAGCTACACACTTGGATATTATTGTTCTCTTTAACCCTGTTTTTATAGCTTCTTGCTCAATAAAGAATTATGGCAAATGTGAAAGCCTCATATTGTGCTGGGTTTTACTACTTTGTTAATAAAAGTATTACCTAACAATTCTTTTAGACTTTCCCCCCACCCACACACACACCACACACCACACACACACAGTGGAACAACTTGGCTATGATTGCACTGTGTTTTGTGAGAATGTATCTTCAGCAACTGATTAACCATCAAGTAGTGGTGGTTTCTCCTGTTTCTTCATTTGTATTATAGCATATGAATGATTCCAAAGCATTATAAAAATTCTAGTCTTGTGTCAATATGTGAAGAGAGAAAGAAAACTGAAGGAAACAATGTACTAGAAGATGCTTTCAGAAGTTCAACCTGAAATCCTAAATCAATCGATACCCAATATAGCTTGCTAATACATTAAGAATGAGGTCACTTGTTTTATGAAGTCTTTACTGAGCCATCAGGAAAGTGGTTCTTCCCCAAAGATAAATATAGAAGAAAGCGAGGGAAAGAAATTATGCTACACACTAACACCTTGAGACAATGCTGTTTATTTTTATACATTGTTGTTTTTTTCATACAAAAGTCTAACAAAATGGTTCAAGTTAATCTATACTCTTGCCTGTAGACTATAAGCAAACAACTTCACATGCAGGAAGCATCTGTCGATGCTTGAGGGCAAGGGTGAAGTGGGAAACAATGGGGCAGCTGAAGAAAGAATGATTGACTTTAGGAAAATAAGGAAGTTCACACTCAATGTGACATCCATGCTTCAAATATGAATTGCAAGAAATCAGAAGGGAGAGATACCAGGGCTTTACACACACCATACAATTCAAGCAGCGTATAAACAAACTCAGATTATTTTATTTATAAAAGTTGAGCAAAAGCTTGCTCAGTTGTGGTTGTTCGTTCATGAGATTATCAGAAAACAGACTAACAATACCATTTTCTATGTCCCTACTCAAGGTTAGGAAAGTTACTCCCTACAGAGTCTGAGACTGCAAAGAGGTTATTTAAGTACTGCTTAGTAGAGAGGTGTAGCATCAATCCTGAATCACTTGGATCCCTTAGTTGCTAATCCACCAAAAGTAGTCAATTGTGTGAGTATGTGTGCATTAACATTTTGTATTGTGTGTATTGAATTGTAAATTGTATATATTGGCAAAAGCAGCAGTTGTTGCATTAAAATAATGTGATTTGTCTTCTGCTTGAATGGCCAGTAGATACTTTGCTAATATAGTAACTATGAAGCATATCACTAAAAATTATGCAGGTATTTATAGATAGGCTGCATAGCCTTACATCAGGAGGGTTATTACAATGTAAAAAACATAGGATATGACAACTTCAGTAGTATTGGATTAGTTGAGGATCAACCTCACATGTCCTAGCCATGAAAACCTTTCTCTTTCCTCAAGACTATTTTAAAAATACAGAAGCAGCATCAAACAGAAACAGGGCACGTGAATATATTGAGAATAAACAAGCTCTAGTTTTTTCTTCTCACAGTCCTGCTGAAATCACAAATCTGGTAATAAATCACTGTCAGATTTGCCTAAACTTGCAACAGAGGAAAATGTAACAAAGGAAAAGCTGAAAAGGCTTAACATACCCCAAAAGACACTCCTGTTCTTGAAAGCCCAGCCCCACCCAATTACATTATTTGGTGATCTCATTGCCCTACTTGGAAAAAAATTTAAAGATGGCTTCTGGCCACTAAAACTTCCCCACATATGGCACATACCACAGCCTTGTAAAGAATTGTTTTATTTTGTAAATTCAGAAGAGCAAGGGAACTCTGGAGAAGCCAATGATACAATTTCCTACTTGGCAAAACCTAGACAACAGGGTGGGATAATCGGCTGAAGCCAGAGTTGATGATCTGACAGAAAATATAACTGGAGTGAAACTGGATTGTCTGTGATCCATTAATTCCTTGCCATCAGTGATATGATGCCATTACAAATACACCCACTGCACCTGCAGGCATTGTAGCACAGCAGGACATACTTGCCAATGACCTTTTCATCGCCCAACACTGTATTTACAGAGTCAGCTAACCCGAGTATGGCTGCAGCACAGATGTTTTCATTCTCTTGTTTGTGGGTGGCTTTCCATTGCTAGCTTCGCCAGGATCCTTGAAAGAACAACAGGACGAATCTCCTTCAGGGATACTTGCAGCTACATTCTTTTATCCATCAGTATTTTCGGTTTTGCAGTCCTTGAACTCTCTAACCTTGGAATTCCTCCAATTTAGCAAAAATGAACTCATTTCATCAAATGTTAGAAAGAAAGAAAGGAAGGAAGGAAGAAAGAAAGAAAGAAAGAAAGAAAGAAAGAAAGAAAGAAAGAAAGAAAGAAAGAAAGAAAGAAGGAAGGAAGGAAGGCATCAGGTCAGTGGTACATATAGGGATTCTAATCAATGGGACTCGTACTTGGTGACTTCAAATTTGTCGCCATTAGCCATTATTCAGCCCAACTCACCATCTCCCCCAAGATGTTGTTGTTATTGTTATAAGAAGTAGGAGAAGAGAATTCTCATTTCCAGAAGTCTGGGGTCCTAAAAATGAAAAAAAAAAATCATTCTGGAATAATAAAATAAATACAGCTTATGGAAATCCAGCACAGAAGCCAGTCAAACTAGAAATTAGTAGAATCTCCTGAACATAAACATACATATTTGATACTTTCAAAATACTGTATGCAGTCCTTAACTGAGAATGAGATTTCCACCTATTCCCCATTTTTCCCCAAATAAAAAACACACTGATGGTGCAAGGTCAGTCTTAAGACATATGCAAGAGGAAACTGCCATCGCTTAAATTGTTTACAATACCCAAACCAAAGTCCTGGCAGCAAGGACTTTTTCACCAGGATATTTTGAAGTGATCCAGGAACTTAAGTGTTTTACTACACAGTTTTCTTCAGCACTCTAATCTCACTCCATTCAACTTAATATTTCCCCCGATATACCTAACCTGAACCCCTTGTTCAGTGACCATTCAAAGATATGTTGGCGTTGAATAACCTGGTCCTTAAAGTTCCAGCTGTTCCAGCACACCTGTGGTCACATAGTCACAATTTGCAACCTTCCTTGCCAGCTTCTCATAAACAAAGTCAATGGGGAAACTGGTAAGGAAGGTCACAAGTTGCTCAGGTATATTCACCCCCTTATTGTCTGTCTCATAGCGAATCAATGATTAAACCTAGTATATATTATCATTCTTGCTTTGTATCTATCATATAGCACACTTTTTACTGTCAACAGTTAACACTGCACTCCATACTTATGCAAAATATTCCATATTTTTTGCCTATTCATTTATCATATGCTATTTATGAATCAACATGCACATATTTTTATGACATTCATACATTCCTCAATGACCCACTGAAAGACAAAAATCTGGTCTGCAAACCTCAGCCTGGCACGCAGTCACATTGCATAACTCCCATTTTGCTCATTGTCACCCTTTCAACCGGAATTCTATCAAATACATTCCCAGGGACACTAATCCCCTGTAATTCATTCTTGCTACCTTTTCTGTTGAACAGGGGAGCAATAATGGAATTCATTCAATCATCAGGCACAGATGCAGCCTCCCACACAGTGGTTGTACAGCCACTCCATAAACAAACCACATTCATATTTTTAACATGTCATGATCTCTCTCACATTCAGAACCTCTCTTTGTTGAGAGGTTGAGAGGTTGAGTTCAGATTATATCCGTTGCTATGGTGTCCAGGTGCTTTTCCAGATCTTTTAGCATGGCACCAAGTACACCAGTTACCCTTTGGTCCCACAACTACTTTCTTCTACACATTTTTCAATCTCTCTTTGAAGATTTTTATATATCTTTGTTCTTTTCTACTTCTTCTCATTGACATATTGTACAGTTACTTATCTACAGTTACTGCAGTGTCAGTCTTTCAGTTTAGTCCTTCTAGCTCATCTTGTATTCCAGACATGTCAAACACAAGGCCCGGGTGCCGGATCCGGCCCACGAAGTGGTTTCATGTGGCCCACAAAGCCATCCTGGAAACAGTGAGGGAACGGCCCCCACTGCCTTGGCCCTGGCCCAGAGACCCTCCTTCTGCCAGAGACCCTCAGATCTGTCCCACTCCTGCCCAGGCCCCCATAAGCACCCTTGATACGAACGATGTAGAGCTGGCCACGCCCACCCAGTAAGTCATATGCACTCTAGCCACGCCCACCCAGTAGGCCACACCCACCCAGGCCATACCCACCCGGCCCCTTGAGGGCAACCGCAATGCTGATGCGGCCCTCAATGAAATTGAGTTTGACACCCATGTTGTATTCAATGTATAATTTCTGCAGCGTATTGAAAAATAGGAATAATTTAGGTTTTAACAGTATTTCTACCATTAAGCTTTGTTTTTCATGATTTTCCTTATGTACAGTATTTTCCTCCTTCTCCTCCCCCTCACTTCAAATCCAAATTATGAACAGTTATGCAGATTTGTCTGTCTGCCTATCTTTATCTATTTATTTTATCTCTCTTTCTCTCTCTACATCCATCTGTCCATCCATCCATTTGTTCTTCTGGAATAAGCTCAGTATCAAGTAGGGTCTTTAAAGTTCCTACTTTACATATTTTAAAAGTAACTGCCACTTGCATACTGCAGGCAAAAATTGAATATATTTGGAAATGTATAAATGACCAGGGGATGCTGATATAACTCACATGATTAACCTTCTAAAAATGGCTCCAGGATGTGTACAAAGGATGCTATGAGCCTGAACTGTGATATAGAGAGTTTCAAGACAAGGCATTTATGCACAACCATTCTGTCTTTCTAATGACATTTCACAGATAGTTCAGGGAATAATTTTTCACTTGTAATTTTATATCATCTTCCTTCATGCTTTTCTTTTAAAAAGAAAATCCATTGAGAAGGTAAAGAATGAAATAGCTTCACAGTGGTTTTTGATTGCTAGCCCTGGAAACCTCTTGTTGGAAATTGCCTTGACATGCCAAAAGTGCATTCATTGGAATCCATGAATATATTTCATATGTATATTTTGTCTCAGTGCTACATTCTAAGATTAAGTCTAGATCCAATCTAAAGAGTCTGCTACTATACAGAAAAAAAAAATCATTCGGACCAGTGTTTTCCAACCATGGTAACTTCAAAAGGTGTGGACTTCGATTCCCAGAATTTCCCAACCAGCAGGACCACTGCTAAAAATTCTGGGAGTTAAAATCCAAACATTAAGAAACTATCAAGATTAAGCAACACTGCATTAGCCCCATAAAATATCAATTATTACATTTTACTGAATTTACAATGCAAATTATGTGCTCCAAAGATGAAAATGCTAACTGCCTTGTCATCTAAATAAAGCCGCTCCTTAAACAACTACTTCCGAACTATAACTTTATATATAGAACATGTGTTGCATTGCTTATTGTGACTCATGAATCAGTGCAGTAATGATTTGTCGTAGACACAATAAATAATGTACTGTACTTTTAGTAAATAATCTTGCTAGGATCTTTGTGATCTTTGCTGGGCAGCTCTCTTATTCTTTGGACAGTTCCTGATAAGGCAGACATAAATATGAAACTGTTTCCGTATAGATGCTCCTGATCTAACACAGTAATTGCTTTTATGCCACAAGTATTATAAGAGGCTTTCTTCACACCATGTATGAATTGCAATACAATACAGTATTTCTCACACTGATTAATGCATAATTGTATCCAGCCATATTTTTATATCTATGATCTGTTTACAATGGATTAGGGTAATCATCCCTCTACCTCCTATTTGCTTTTCTGGGGGCTTAGAGGAAACTAAATAAAAATGTTTAACTGAACAGTGTAAGCAGCTGTTTTCCCCTCCAGCCTAGGGCATGAAAAAACAGAAAGAGAAGGCTTCAACTTGCTTGAGAAACTGCCACTGTCAGAATCCATTTATATCACATTCATAAATGTATGTTTAAAACATTATCCCCCCCCATGGATTCTGCCATCTCCCGAGGAAGGAGGAGTGCATGTGGATTCAGCCTGCCTTAGGTTATTTCAAAGACCAAGGGAAACCTTTTGAACTGGGGGAACAAAAGGGAGGGTTAGGGAAGAAGGCATCTGGCTTGTGTCTCCATTTGAATCTGTAAAGGAAGAAGGCAATAACCATAAAGATTCAAAGTTCCCTTTTTCCCATGAAAGGGATGACACGAAGTAAAATGATGGGGGGCTGACCAAATGGGGTTGAGGGAAGGGGGGGTTGAACCGGGAACTCTTTATAAAGTTTCAATTTGTAAAACAATACCAAGTCCTGTCTTGTATTTCCACAACCAAGCATGTCCTAGTAAAAATTCCTTTTGGACTAGAACTGACTCCAAGAGTTTTTGTTTACCTAAGACGTGGATTGGGGTGGGTCCTAACACATCTCTTTTTTTCCCAGGGTCTTCCTGGATTGTAGCTGTTTGAAAGCACTGCTGCTTTCCAGTGAGAAATAGAACACAGAATAAGAGAGTTGGAAGGGACCCTGCTCAACCTCTGCTCAAGCAAAAGACCCTATACCATTCCAGGCAAATGGCTGTCCAGTCTCTTCTTAAAAACCTCTAGTGATGGAGGCCAGGGAATTTGATGAATTTCTAGAAGAATCTCAATCAATGATCCCCTTCTCAAAAATACTCTCAATATTTTGTAGAATATTGTCCATTTTCCATCCTGGAAAATTTGGCATAGTTTTACACCAGGTTTTGGCACCATGTTGCCAAAGTTAATAATTTTTTCTTGTTCAGTGTACTATTTTGGAATACTAGCAAAATGACATAGGCATTGTTACAATGTTTGGGTACAGGGCACGTGTTTCCAGGTTAGAGGAACATGGGCAATAGTATGTTCACATATAAGGTAGTCTTTAGATTAGAAATCCTAGCGCACATATAAAAGTATAAGCATTCTTGAGACAAAACTGGACTTTGCTGGCAATTGTGACATATCATCCAAACTGGCCAAAATTGAATAGTGGTGTTCTTTCTTTTGATAGGGAAAGTGTGTGTTGCATGGGTATAACTATGGATGGTAACATAATCTACATCTTCTCTATCTTACCAATGTGTATTCTTTTAAGAATCTCAATTGACCAAAGCATGATGGCTAATACAGAGAGAACTATCACAAATGGGAAACTGCAATTTGGAATCTAAATAGTGGTAAATGTTAAGGACCATGGAAGAAAGAAAGAAAGAAAGAAAGAAAGAAAGAAAGAAAGAAAGAAAGAAAGAAAGAAAGAAAGAAAGAAAGAAAGAAAGAAAGAAAGAGAGCTACCCAGAAATATGAGGCAAAGAGGGATGATGCAATAAGGCTGAATTTATTATTTTTATTATTTTTTAAATTAGATATAAAGGCTCCCTGATTTGAAATGACTGCGCTTGAAGTCATGAACAATAAAAAGAACAAATGAAAAAGATCACGAACAGTTGTAATAACACAACACTATGCCTTATCCCCCAAGAATAACATGGAACAACACAATGTGCCTCAAAAGTAACAGTAGTTCAACAATCACCCTATCCCCAGTCCTGGGAGCAATGTTTCCAAAGACTTGCAAAGGGGTCAGGGGCAGAGGGATACTGCTACAGGAAGCAGACACTACAACAGAGAAGGTGCTTTTCCTAGCTCCTTCAGCCATAGAACTGAATTAAGATGATCTGATTCTGGGGAATGGAGCTGAACCATATAGGCAGTGAAGAGAAAGTGTAAAGCATATTATAAATGAAAGGACTAAAATATACATTAGAAAGTATGAAATATCATTGCACAGGTTTCATGGGTGTGAATGGAAGCAGAAATCTGTAGGTTCCTTAGATGTTCTTCTCAAGTGAATAGTGATAATAGTTAAAAATAGAGATGACTTTGGGGGGCTTTTGCCTATGGGGGCTTTTGCCCAGATTTGCCTGGTGCACCAGTTGCGTCCCTATCTGGACCGAGATGCTCTACGTACAGTCACTCATGTGCTCGTGACCTCCCGGTTAGACTAATGCAATGCCCTCTACATGGGGCTGCCCTTGAGGACCACCCGAAGGCTTCAACTGGTGCAGAATTCAGCCACGCGAGTTTTGATGGGAGCTTCCCGATACTCCCATGTAACACCTCTTCTCTGTGAGCTACATTGGCTTCCGGTTGCCCTCCGGGTGAGATTCAAGGTGCTGGTAATGACCTATAAAGCCCTAAACGGCTTGGGTCGGGACTATCTAAGGGAACACCTGCTGCCGGCATCATCTTCCCATCGTCCTGTGCGCCCCCACAGGGAGGGCCTTCTCAGGGTACCGCCGGTTAATGAATGCCGGCGGGTTATTCCCAGGGGAAGGGCGTTCTCTGTGGGTGCGCCTGCCCTATGGAACCAACTACCCACAGAACTTAGGACTGCCCCCGACCTTCGCTCATTTCACCGGGACCTGAAAACTTGGCTCTTCGATCTGTTTGGTCCAGACTGTGGGGTTGTTAATTTAACTGGGTTGTAGATTTACTCTTGGGGCTTGAATTTAATTTAATTGTTTTAATTGTTTTTAATTTTTTGTATTCATGGTTTTAACTGCCCTGTAAACCGCCCTGAGTCCTACGGGAATAGGGCGGTATACAAATCCAATAAACTAAATAAATAAATAAATAAATATTACAAAGATAGTTTTAACTTTCCTAGCTTGTTGGCAAAGATCAGATAATCCAAAGTACCAAATCCAACCAAGCAATTGGGTAGTATATAAACAGTAATCATCACCATCATAAAAAGTTTTATAAAAACATACACATTAAATAAGCTGGAACACATTCTGTATGCCAATAAAATTCCATGAATGAGTGAAAATTCTCATTCAGAAGTATCTATCATTGTTATAATCACAAGCCTGGTAAAGATGAACATTCCTTGTTCAAGAGAAGAATTATTTCTGAGACATTTCTCTTTCCCTGTTTCAATCACATCCTTAAATTCCAGTCAGTCCCCTTTCCTACACGGTAGAATAAAAGTTAACATCTTTATAAAATCTTTATTTTAAAAAATTGAACAATCAGGATATTTTTATACATCCCATTACTAAAAATATAGCTTAGAACACTGAAAAGCATGGTAAGCTCCATTCATAACTGCTTTAATGGTTAACATTTTTCCTTCAGATTATTGACTGAAAAATGAACTGGAGTTAGAAAAATGCTATTTTTTCTAAGGGATTAGAATTATTCCTTAATGATTGCCTGGAAAACATGTAACTTAAGAACCTTCTCTTTTTCATTCCCCCTGCATCATTTTCTGCGCCAGAAAAATCTTGAACTTGCTGGGTGTACACATTTCCGCTTTGGCAAATGTAGCCTATCTTAGCCTTTCCTGATTACTTTAATGTCCTAAGGGAGCACTTCTTATTTAATTAAGAATTAATTTCCTCTATTTAGCCATTTTGGAGTTGGTGTGTATACATTCTTTTAAATTATAGCTCACAGGTAAGGCTGAAAAGAATTAGATGTTTATCAGGACTAGCAGCAGGTTTATAAAATATTATTGGAAATCAAGCCAAAAGCAGACTCACTGATGAAATAGCTGGTGTTTTTTGCTTTCACCTAATATCTTATCATTCAAATCCTGATGTATATTTCTCAAAGAAAAGAGGAAGTTTTTTTTAATTGCCACTGATTGTTGCAACCATATTTACATGATATTAAGGCTCAGGTTTATTTTTCCACATAAATTCATTTCAGACCAAATGCTAGGGAAATTAAAAAGGTCTATCCCATTTCAGTACCTTGAGAAGATGAAATATTCTGAAATGTTTTTGTTTTTGTTTTGCTCAATCATAGTGTCAGCTGATGTGGAAAGCTGCTAACTTTTATGTCAGTGTGGGAATGAAGAATACAAACATCATCCAGGTTAATTGGCAAATATTTGCAATAGTAAACAGAAAATCCTTTGAGCCCCAAAGACTGCAATTTAGAGGATCCCTGTGGTGGAAGACCACAAAATAGATGTCAACCAGCTGCAGGGCAAATCTTAGTTCCAACTCACACTTGTAGAATCACTTGTGACTTGGAAACTCCTCTTCATACTCTCTGCTGAAGAACTTTATGGGAAGAGATTTGCCTTCAAGATGTTTTGGGGCTGATCATTGCCGATCCTCAAAGTACTCAGATCAAAGATTGCTTTGAATGCAATGAACATTTGATTAATTATGAGGTTTTCAAAATTATTCAAACAAAGCTTTTCCTGTTGCTCACTACTATAATGTGGAGTCATTGTTCTAGTTATTAATTATGCTTATCTGAGACTGGGGCAAGTCCATCCTGCAGCTGTTGAGTGTTGCTAGTTGTTCCAGGGACAAGAAATTGTCTACTGTCTACTGGTAGAGAATGATTTTTAAAAGAGCCCCATAAAAAGAAGGAGGGCAGACCAGTCTTCAAGAACAATACTTAAAGCACAGTCAACTGAATTGCTGGGGTGGGGTGAGGTGGCAGGTCTCAAATGAAATTCTCTCGGCTGAAATAAGCTTCCAGAACTCCTGCTGTGCAGAAGGGGGGGAGACGTTATAGTCCCATTTGCTTGTCCTACTTTCCCAGCATTGTACTGACCTTCACACTGTTGTCACACATCCGCCCCATAAGGAACAGCACAATTGCAGCTGCAGCAGCTTAAAGGTTTTAAGCAGAAGAGAAAATTCTAATTGAGTTTTTAAAAGCTTAAGACTGAAGCTGCCACTATATGTATCCGACTGCCATTGTAATTTTTGTTACCCTGCAGGAAAAAAATATGAAAACTTTTTGAAAAGATGCATTATGTCGGGAAAAAGAATTGCTCTGAGCCAAAACAAGTAGAACAAATCAGATTGCTACAAACATGAATCAAATCATTTTTGTCACCACATGTATGTTGGATCTCATAATTAGCCCTTGTTACACTATTTTTTTATAGACAGGTCAACATTGAGGTCAACCAAGTTTCCATGCCACCAGGAAAATAAAAGAAAGAGGAGATTTGGGTTGCATGGGCAACATTGCCCATGTCTCCCAAAGAATATAAATTAAAAGTCAATTTTAACATTCTCTTTGTCATATAAAACAGTTGGGGAAAGATCATCTCACTTAAAGATCCCAGTCATTTCTGAACTATTTCAGTACTGCCAAAAATGCCACTTATCTCTGTAAACACCTTCAATCTCCTTTTACAAACAATTTCTCCACCTTTGTGGCTTCTCTCTACATTTCACTATGTAGATGAAATCTGAATGTTATCCATAGCCACTCAGGAATAATAGATGCTCATGTATTCCATTTCAGGCCTAACACCATTGAACACATAACGTGCAAACTTTACAGCAAACCTCCCCAGTGTATTATAGATATCACCAACTTATTGTTTACTTTTGCTCTGTGTAAATGTGCAAATGGACTGAAATGGTTCTTTCATGTAGCTAGATTATGTGCTCCCTTGAATAATGTGCAGTCTGTCAGGGAGGTGCAGTGCAAACATTGGAAGTAGTTGCATCTCCACTCTAAATCCAGTTCCGCAAATTCTGCTGAACAGGGATGCCCCAGCCATAACAACCCCCCAAAAGGCATTTCTGAAGTCATTTATTTAAGCGGAAAACTTCAAACTGATGATTGAAAAGAAGAATCATTAATAGAAATAGTAATTTACCAATGTCAGGCCTTTGGACACAGATCACTTTCAGCAGAAGTAGAAGCTTTGGTGGCCACTTTCAAAGTTGTCACAAAAATTTAAGGTACTAGAAGGAAAAAAAACCAAATATATGAGATACATTTCCCTCTCATTCCCATCTCAGCTTGTTGCATATGTAAATTCAGTTTTTTGAACAAAAATTACCTTTTGTTGGAAATGAGTAAGTTAAAAGTTATTCAATAATTATGGTGTCTTACTAGCTTTGTCTATTACATTCTTTCTAGGGTGTATTTGAATGTGTCAATCAACCATGTGAGTATATTTCCATGTTCCAAAGCCATGGAAATAAGAGAAACTGTTAACTCTGCAAATTCCAGAAACTGGAATTTATCAGCTATTTAGAATAATCCATTGGTTGAGGTTGAAGCCCTATGGACTTACAGAGGTTGCCATTAACAACTTCATACTTTTGAAAGAAAAATACATCTATTTCAAAACAAATAGTGTTGTCTTAGGAAAGCCATGGATCAGCTGACATTTTGGCTGGTAGCTAGTTGAGACTAGGAAAATTGTACAGCCTGGGAAGCTTAATTTGGCTTCTTTGAACTCTTCATGTTGCCGGTGTTCAGATTCAAGACTCATTCAATGGCTAACCAATGATTAAAGTGAGATAGCTATCAAAGCTATCTAAGGCAGCAGAAACTATAATTTAATAATAACAATAACAATAACAGTAATTATAATAAAGTTGGAAGTTTCACATTTAATATGTGAGTGCAGCAAATTTGTGCAAACTGATTACAAAGCTAGACATGACCGAGTTGCTAAACTAATCCACTGGGCATTGTATAAAAAAT
Organism: Vipera ursinii; assembly: GCF_947247035.1. NCBI lineage: Eukaryota > Metazoa > Chordata > Lepidosauria > Squamata > Viperidae > Vipera > Vipera ursinii. The sequence continues at coordinate 255,409,099 of NC_139512.1, forward strand.
ATGACTTGCCTGTGTCTGAAAAGTCATGGGAACATAAGGTGGAAAAAGTTGACGAGATTGAGAGGGTGAAGACCTTGTGGAACTTCCGAATACAGACAGATCGCCATTTGGAACACAACATGCCAGATATCGCAGTCATAGAGAACTGAAGCATACAGTTGATTGATATCACTGTATCAGGAGATGACAGAGTTGAAGAAAAAGAACTGGAAAAAATTACAAAATACTACGACCTGGCCATCGAAACTGTGCGATTATGGATAAAACATGTAACAGTGACACCCATTGTGATCAGGGCACTGGGAACTATGCCCAAAATCTTTGCAAAATCCATCAAGAAATTGCAGCTTCCTGCAATAACTCCAGCAAAGCTACAAAAAACTGCTCTACTCGGAACATCTTACATTTTAAGGAGATACCTGTTTGATACCTAGGATGCTGGCAGCAACCCGTGTCAACCATTAGTGCCACTCAATCTGAGTGTTCAGTTGACTGAGTTTCATGTTTTATGAATAAAGGTTTTATAATAATATAAGTTGGAAGGTACCTTGGAGGTCATCTAATCCAACCCCCTGCTCAGGCAGGAAACCCTATACCATTTCAAATGGCTGTCCAGTCTCTTCTTAAAGCTTGAGGAATGACTGTGGAGATTGTCCACCATCCAGGTCATAGTTGTATTTTTATACATATATATATTTCTTCAAAAGGCAACTGTTATTCCTTGAAGAAAAATAATTTTATGATTTGAGGAAATATTGGGATATCAATTATGCATTATGTGGCCAGGATTACATCTCCAAGCAAGACTGCTTTGTTGAAGTACAGTAGATTATTTAAGCCATCTCTAGTGTCCTAGTGAGATTCAAATGCCTGTCTGGTCAGTTTCTCTACTTGGATTGGGAATAGAATAGAATAGAATAGAATAGAATAGAATAGAATAGAATAGAATAGAATAGAATAGAATAGAATAGAATAGAATAGAATAGAATAGAATAGAATAGAATAGAATAGAATAGAATGGTGGAGGTCTTCTAGTCCAGCCCTCCACTCAAGCAGAAGAACCTATACCATGTCAGACAAATGACTGTCTACTCTCTTCTTAAAATGTCCAGTAATGGAGCGTCCACGATTTCTGGAGGCAAGCTGTTCCACTGGTTAATTGTCCTCACGATTAGGAAGTTTCTCCTTAATTCCAGGTTGCTTCTCTCTTTAATCAGTATTTTGTGAAATACTAACTTATTCTTTGCTTTAGGAAGTAAAGACAAATGAAAATCAACTGAAAGAAGGAAAGAGTGACTCCACAACTATCAAACCATACAATAATTTTATATAGTTTTATACAGTTTTCAAGATATTATGGCTGTGCTCTCAAAGGAACTGATAAAGACTTGAATCAATAGGACTTTGCTGAAGGTAGCAGAAATGAGTTTCTTTCCTTTTCTGATTGGAGATGTTCAGTTGCTTTTCAACCTAGCAGGCATCAGGAGAAAAGACAAAAAGTCATTGTTTTCATTTCTACTTCAAGACATTAGGTATAGGTTTAAAGGACTATCTTTATTCTGTTTTATATACTATAATAACATCCATTATATTCTGATGCTTTTCAGTTTTCCTTTGCTACATCTCTTTCTTTAAAGTATAAAACTTTTTTTTGTATTAAAGTAATACATTGGGTAAAAGGGACGCGGTGGCTCAGTGGGTTAGGACGCTGAGCTTGTCGATCAGAAGGTCGGCAGTTTGGCGGGTCGAATCCCGAGTGCCGCGTAACAGAGTAAGCGCCTGTTACTCGTCCCAGCTTCTGCCAACCTAGCAGTTTGAAAGCACGTAAAAATGCAAGTAGAAAAATAGGGACCACTACGGTGGGAAGGTAACAGCGTTCCGTGCGCCTTTGGCGTCTAGTTATGCCGGCCACATGACCACGGAGACGTCCTCGGACAAGCGCTGGCTCTTCGGCTTTGAAACGGAGATGACCACCGGCCCCTAGAGTCGGAAACGACTAGCACACATGTGCGGGTGAACCTTTACCTTTACCTTTACCTTTAATACATTGGGTGGGAGCTACCCTTACAGTTAATCCAGAGACTTTAATTGGATCAAAAGGTGAATAACAAAACTTTCACTGAGGCAGCATTTAAACCATACAGTATGATATTGCACCTAACAGACTGTTTATCATTAGGGTTCAATTCAATATGTTGAGTTTGGCCTTTAAAACCCTAAGAAGACTTAGTCATTTTTCATGGCATTTGGTTGAGTATGGTTACACAGATTTCCGTACAATGAACAATATCAAAACTGTTATTACTATTCATATCTATCACACAGAAAATCACATAGTTATGCAGCATTCGTGACTTTCATAGAGAGCACTGTTTCAGTTTTAAAGTAGAACTGAGGATAGACTGGCTTTCAGTGGCTTAACTAGTTCAGAGGGTTACTTTTCTAAACAGTTCTTTATGGGCTTCGGAATACTTTTAGAGTACATTAAATAAGTGTTGGTACATTAAATGCCTAATTGGTAATTAGATTGTGATTCTTTAATAATCATAGGCCAGTAATACTTACTATGGGGAATTTTCAATTAGCCTTTCAACAAAACCTCAGACAGAAGATCTGTTAAAGGGCAAGGAGGGAATGTTTGTTACTGTGAAACAATGTATGATTTTCTTTAGGATTTTTGCTTGTTTGCTTACAGTGACCTACCCTTTTATTTAAACAACTTCAGGGGCTTCATAGGGGGGCCTTCACCCAGGTTCACCTGGTGCACCAGTTGCGGCCCTATTTAGACCGGGATGCCTTACGTACGGTCACTCATGCGCTCGTGACCTCTCGTTTAGACTACTGCAACACTCTCTACATGGGGCTGCCCTTGAAGACCACTCAGAGGCTCCAACTGGTACAGAATGCAGCCGCGAGAGTTGTGCTGGGAGTTTCCCGATACTCCCATGTTACACCTCTGCTCCGCGAGCTTCATTGGCTTCCAGTTGTCTTCCGGGTGAGATTCAAAGTGCTGGTATTGACCTACAAAGCCCTACATGGCATGGGTCTGGAATACCTTGGGGAGCACCTGCGGCCGGCATCAACTTCCCTCCACCCAGTATGCTCCCACAGAGAGGGCCTCCTCAGGGTGCCACTGGTCAAAGAATGCTGACTGGTGGCCCCCAGGGGGAGGGCGTTCTCTGTGGGTGCGCCGGATTTATGGAACCGTCTTACGGTTGAGCTCCAGATGGCGCCCGACCTGCGCTCCTTCCGGCGCGATCTAAAGACTTATCTCTTCGAACAAGCTGGCCTGGCCTGATGGGATGGGGTTGGATTTTATTACTTTTAATGTGTTTTAACCTATTGTAAGAGCTGTGGGCATTCTGTTTAATCTCTTTTAATGTTTGTATTTTGTCTTTTAACATGTATTGCCCTGTTCACCGCCCTGAGTCCTTCGGGAGAAGGGCGGTATACAAATAAAATTAATAATAATAATAATAATAATAATAATAATAATAATAATAATAATAATAATAATAATAATAATTGTTATTGGAATCATGGCCATTTCTTAGGTTCACAGAAAAGATTTGAAGAGCAATCCTAACTGTACTCTTTGGAATCCTTACCAGATCATTGCTCTCTCAATGATCTCGGATGTCAACTCCCAGAATTCCCTTTGGTTATATTTACTGGGAGTGCTGGAAAAGAATTAAATGGGTTAAGCTAATAGTAGAAGATGACAGAATCTTTCCTAGGCAGCATTCTGTGTCTTCCAGGGGCCAGCCACTTGCATTCAGGAAGCTGACACATACCAGCAGGAAGGTAATTCTCCTCTTCTACAATTACTTAGTGATTGAGGTATGCTGCCTGCAACTGTTGGATAGCTAAGTGGCCATTGATAATTATCTTCCATGAATTTGTCCAGTCTACAGTTACTGGTCATCCCACGTGAGAGAAGGAGAAGATCATTCTTTCCATACTACTCATGAAATTATCATCTGTCCCTCCCTCCCTCCACCTATCTGCACTAAATGTAGTTTTTCTTATACGGAAGATGCTCTAGTCCCTGATGATTTTGTTTACCTGTTGTGCAACTTTTCTAGACAATTCCTGTTTTGAAGTGTAAGCAGCAAGCTATACACAGTCCAATAAACTTTCTTCTCAAATTATTTTGGAAATATGCTTTAACTTGTGCAAAACTGTGATAACAATCTAGATTTAAACTTATTTGAGAAAGAGTTTAAGTAGATTGTGGTTGATCTTCAACTTCAGTTTTAATAACTAGGCTTGAGTGGTACTCCAGATGCAGTGGCAAATATGTGTCTTGGATCATGCTGCAGGGTGAACAGGACATGTATCTGCAATTCCTTCAAATCTGTGGTTTTTCTAACATGCTATGAAGTAACATTTAGACATTAGAGCCAAAGAACTAAAAAGGATTAATTTCTGACTTGAGCTTCCAAAATCATGGAAGAGATATGATACTATTAGGTGATTATTATGTTGACCTGAACATGGAAATGGTAGTCTATGAAATGGAGTTTTGAACAAAGCTAGGGTCAGAATGTAATGGCCAATTTGGCAGGGTCATTTTCTGTAAGCAAGATCCAATTGTAAAACGCAAACAATACCAAGAAAATAGCTAAACAAGTAAGCAATGTATACCAAAATCTGGGACTAAGATCAGACAATGTTCCTGCAGTAATCATTTTATGGTGGAGTAAGGCACATATCTATCTTGTCTGCATGGAAGGCCTAAAGTCTCAGAGATCCATAGAGTTCAGTTGTAATTTATCAGTGGTGCTCTGGGTGGTGATATTATCATACTCATGTGGTAGATCTTATTTATGGGTAGTGCTTTACTCACAGGAAGATTCCTCCTTTTGGACTTATAGATGGGCATTCCTTTGGTTGGTGGCTAACTGAGCCGGCACTCTCTGACACTTGTATGCATGCAGTTTAAGGACACTTCCATCCTACACCATTTCTCTTCCAAATCCCTCCAGTCTTTGGAAGATTCTTTTTTGCTTGAAAGCAATTTTCTTCAATTTGATTGAAAATAAATTTTGAAATATAAAATTCTCATGGGTGTAAACCAGATTGTTGCTGTTATTTTAACTGGGCCAAGGCCAAGGGTTGGTTCTGTCTTTCATTCTATGATCCTCCTAGCAATTTTCAACCTCTCTGAATTTCCATGTAGAAGAGATGCTTTTCTCCCATGAAGCTTTCTCAAATCAAGTACAGATAGCCAAGAAGAAAGCATAGTGATGGAGCAATGTTTAACGGGGGGGGGAGAGTAGTGCCCTTTGCCATTTCTAACAAAAACAGAAACTCAAAACCACAACCAAAACAAATCTGAAGGTAATTTAAGATTTCAGTGAAAAAACAAAGGCCTCTTTCATAGGCAAATAAAGCTTTCAGGGATGTGGAAAGCTAATTTTGGCACAGTATTATAAGGTTTTACCTAATCAGCCTCAGATTTGATGGATCAGATTGCCATTTTTGATCTTCCAGCTCTTGGAGCTCTGAGTTTTCCACAGAGCAGGACTCTTCAATTTGAGTATATCAGCCATGTTTAATGCCTGACTGAGTAGAAAGCAAAAAAGACCAGAGAGGCAAACCAGATCTGGATTGCAAAACCTCAGGTGACCGTTAGAAGGCACAAAAGGATAATTGTGGCTATATCTCTTTGCTGTGGTCTACTGGACATAGTGACTAGTTTAATGAAGAGAAGGACATAATAGCAGTCTTCCAAAATCTCAGGGGTTGCAACAAAGAAGAGGGAGTCAAGCTATTCTCCAAAGCGCCTGAAGGCAGGACAGGAAGCAACAGATGGAAACTAATCAAGGAGAGAAGCAACCTAGAACTAAGGAGAAACTTCCTGACAGTTAGAACAATGAACCAGTGGAACAACCTGCCTCCAAAAGTTGTGAATGCTCCAACACTGGAAGTTTTTAAGAAGAGACTGGACAGCCATTTGTCTGAAATGGTATAGGGTTTCCTGCCTGAGCAGGGGGTTGGACTAGATGAGCTGCAAGGTCCCTTCCAACTCTATTATTATTATTATTATTATTATTATTATTATTATTATTATTATTATTATTATTATTATTATTACCACCACCACCACCACTACTACTACTACTACTACTACTACTACTAGCCAGATCTGGAGGATGGTTTTCTAGAAAGGAAAAGAAAAACAACAAAAAAGAAAGAATAAAAAGAAATAGAAAGAAATAGCATCCAATTTTCTTTACAGCAATTCTAAGTACAAATACATTATCTTTTATTCTATGCTTGCAAAAGGAAAAACCATAAATGATAAGTTCATATTTTTCTGTTTCATGCACCAGTCAGCAATAAATGTAGATATTACCTTTTCTCTAATCAGGGATTTGATTTAGTCATCTATGCAAGATCCATCAACTTCATCAACCCTTCTTCCATTGTGCACTGAATTATTTCACCTTTGTGCATATAATAATCTTGCTGAGGTTATCATATATGAAAACAAAGTTCCATGACTTTTCCAACTGTTTATCCATCAATCTCAAAAGAAAACTCTTCAGCCTCAGTTGTCTATTAGTATTTAGGGTCCTATGATGTTATCCAAAACATTTTAGCTTTTTTAAAATCCACCAGCCATGACAAAATATCCCCTCATGTTGTTCACATTTCCAGTAAAAAGTTGAAACACCTTTGTACATTCCAGACATATATCAGCAATACATCCTTTTATAAAAATTATATAGAACGTAATGTAAATTTCAGCTCTTTCAACCACATATTTTCCCATTGTGCCCTTTGTTTAAATGAAATTTCAAACTACTTTATCAACATTACTTGTTCTTCTTCTGTTTCAAATTTCAATAAAAGTTTGCACATTTTAGCAATAGTGTGTTTATCATTTATACACTGTTGTACTTCAAATTCAGTCTTACATTGTTCAAAATCATAAATACATTGTAAGATGCTTTTCAAATGATGCTCACCTTTCCCTGTAAATACACTTATTATGTACTGCAAATAACAAGCATTTTTTGGTTGGGCCCAGATGTTCTATGATGTTCTGAAGACTACAGAAAAGGGGATTATCACCCTGAGATTGTAGAAAAGTTGCAAACAATGGCTCTTTTTCTACAATGCTTTCTCTGAGGGATGCGTCACTCTTAATTAGTTGGACATTATTGCAGTTCAATATTCTAACTTGACTCATGGGGAAATTCTCAGTAAGGGTAAAAAGGCTTGTAATGTGCAATTCCATTGGAATTCTACTTTAATGAAAGGCTTAGTGTTCATTTAAACAGAGAAAACTCTGATAGATAGACAGTATCACTCTTTTTTAGCATAACCCTTTTTCAGTTTAAAAAAAAGGACTGCTTTAATCAAAACAAACCCAAAATGCTGACAGGAAAAAAATGGGGAACTTTTTGTTTCTGTTTGTTTGAATTCATGCAGTGCCTGTTTTAATTCTTCAAGGATATTTCTTCCAGGATAATATTCAACATTAAATAATATTTAAAAATGAAAGCCATGTTACAGAATAGCAGTTTCCACTGGCCATACTATAGATTGGGGCCCAGTTTAATGCTTGGGAAATATTTTACTTTGAATCAGCTCAGAAACTGCTCTTTGGTTTGAGGATTGATGAAAAGCAAGATTTTTGCAAATAGAGGAAAATCCCAAAAGCTATAACTGTTCTGATTCTCCACACAAATAAATAAAATTTGTGGAAACAATAGAAAGTTAAAGGGGTTAAAGGCTAACCCATGACCCACTGAATGGGTCATGGGTTGTGACCCTATCTGGACCGAGATGCCCTACACACAGTCATTCATGCGTTCGTGACCTCCCGGTTAGACTACTGCAACTCTACATGGGGCTGCCCTTGAGGACCACTCGGAGGCTTCAGCTGGTGCAGAATGCAGCTGCGCGAGTTGTGATGGGGGTTTCCCGATACTCCCATGTAACACCTCTACTCCGTGAACTGCATTGGCTTCCGGTTGCCCTCCGGGTGAGATTCAAGGTGCTGGTGATGACCTATAAAGCCCTAAATGGCTTGGGTCTGGGATATTTGAGGGAACACCTGCTGCCAGCATCAAGTTCCCTTCGTCCTGTGCACTCCCACAGGGAGGGCCTTCTCAGGGTGCCGTCAGTAAAAGACTGCCAGTGGACAACACCCAGGGGGAGGGCCTTCTCTGTGGGTGCACCTGCCCTTTGAAACCAGCTGCCCGTGGAGCTTAGGACTGCCCCCAACCTTTGTTCATTTCGCCGGGACCTGAAGACCTGGCTCTTTGAGCTCTCTGGCCCAGGCTGAGAGGTTTTTTTTAATTGGGGTTTTTACATTTTTCAGGGATCGAATCTAATTCATTTTTCATTGTTTTTTAATTTTTGTATTGTATTGATGTTTTAAACACCTTGTAAACCACCCTGAGTCCTACGGGAAAAGGGCGGTATATAAATCTAATAAACTTAAACTTAAACTTAGGTGAATAGGTCTGGTAGTTTTACTTCTTATCATTGTAGAGTGGGGAAACAGAAAGTTTAACTTAGTTATTTGGAGATAAAATTGGTCTTCATTACTGAGCAGATTTAGATGTTGTTAGAAGGCAAACATTTACCTTTTGTGAAATTCAACATTACTAAATTTCAGATAGTTGAGAAGGTTCAGTACAAACTAAATGGTGCAAAGAATTTAAGCAAAGAAAGCTGTTAAAAACCCCCCAGGATGAATTAGATGTCTCAGTGCCTCCAAAGACCTTGCCAAAAATCATTAGATTCTTGTACTGAGACATTTGACCAGCAAACAAAATATCTGAGGGAAAACCATCATCATTTCTTTCTTTCTAATCATCCAATTAAATATTTCTAAGAGAGAGAGGATTTTGGTGGGGAGAAGTGAAGAAAAGACTACACAGTTCTTGAATCAACCAGCTAGAAAAAGAAAGTGATAAAGAATTGCTGTCTGGGGTCAGAGTTAAATGCAATTTTTTTTGGAAAAAATGAAGCAAAGGTTTTAATCAAGAAATGATACTGATTTTAGAGCAGTGTTTTTCGCACTGATCTATTTTAAATACATGGACTTTAACTCCCAGAATTTCCCAGCCAGCATAACAGACATTGAAGCAGGCTTAAAACAATGTCATTTTCTGCAATTAGAAAATGTAACATACTATCCAACTTAAGTCATGTGCTTTTAATTGTTTAACTTTTGGAAATTACATATATATCTCCCTTGAGGTAATCTCAGAAAAGGATGTTAGTTTAAAAAATCTAAAATTCCTTTTTTAAAAAAATGGGGGGGAAAGCCAACCATGATTTTTCAGTTCCATTACACATGACATCAAAGATGAGTCATGTCAAAAAAAACAGCCACATTAAACGCTAGTCAAGTTCTCATGTTGCCCTGTTATAGTTTATGGCACCATTTGTGAGCCCAGCACTATGTGTTGTTAGACATAATTTATGGATTAGAATTCTGGTTAAACGAGGCTGGGTAAACTAGGCTGGCCAACCAATACAGCGTAATAACTAAGATGCTGAACCAGGACTTTAGAGACCAAGTTCATACTCTCTTGAACCAAAAATAGATCTCTTTGGATAACTTTGACTCATTCATTCCAGGGACTTAACAGAGATACATGACTCTGTCTTGAGGCATCAAAGAAAAAAGAAAAAAAGGGCTACAAATGAAATACAAAATGAACAAGCAAACTAAAAATGAGAAAGAAGAACAATCAGAGTGAAGTTTCATGGAAATCGAGCACTCTTTTTATGTATTAGAAAATGGGGTTTTCTTCATGTTTCTTCTTAGAATTGTGTGGTTTTGGTAATTGTTGCTGAGAGGAGAAGCAATTTGGGGAAAGGTCCCCTTGGAGTTCCATGGCTTAGACTGGCACTTTTTTTTCCCCCAGAAGCAACCATCTTAATAAGACAACTTTTTGTTTTCTGAATGGGAAAAATGGACTTTCATGATGTGCTGCTCCAGCCAAATGTTTTAGTCTGTAAATTAAAATACCAGTCTCTTCTGTCAAAAATGAAAAATGCCTGAAGATGACAACAATTAAGTAATTAGAAATAGCTTTGCTTCCCTCCTTCCCCCAAAAAACCCACCATGATTAATATGCACTGCATTCACAATGCATGGCCTTCTGGCGATGGGATTGAACGTTGCTCATAAAAAACATGGAGAAGAAATGTGATAGAAGGCCCGGAGGAGAAAAGATGCTGAGAATGGTCAGTTGTTTTTTCTACTTTGAAGTTGTTTGCTTCCCCACACTTGCGGTTATTTAATTCACTATCCACAGCAGGTTAAAGAAGTACATTTCTGTGAACATTAATTTGTGTCTAGAACTTTATGAAAGGACTCAACAGCTTGGGCAAGGAATTTAAGTAGAGAAACATCATGCGGTGAAAAGGTTATTTGTACTCTTCTCCCCATTCATTTTCTAATTCAGATTCATACACAGAGATAGACAAAAGTGAGCACTGTCTTTTGATGCCTACATTTTTCATGTAAGGTTTAATTTTACCCTCAGGCAAACTGGTATTTATTTTTCTCTAGGAAAATGACTACTACTTGCATATATTAGACACAGAAAACTTCTGAAAACTAAGCAAACAAGCAATCAGAGGTGTATGAGGAGTGGTGTCTCCCAATTCCTGCCAATTTTATCATTTTTTTTCATGAGGAAGGATAAATTTCATTTGGGCCACAATGTATTGTGAATATTTCTAGACATACTGTATTGTACCTGTTCAAAAGGAAGTTCTTATAAATTCCATTGTTTAGGGATTGCAGCTTTAAATTCACTGGCATCAAGCTTGAGGTGGGCTGTTAAGGTGGATTTTCAAGCAATGAATAGTTGCATAAAACATCCTCTTGTGCCACCCAAGTGTCTTTTGCAGATTCATTTAAGCATGTTGTCAGTTCATGTGAGTTCTGATGAACAAATTGTCAATAGAGTTTTCATGTCTGAAGCATGATATGCTTATAGTCTTTACCATTTCAGTGACCAAATAAATGACCTGCCATACCTTTTGCCAATAAAAATACAACACTTGTTGTATTGGATCAGGTGGCATTCTGTAAATTAAAGGTCTCATTTATTTTCATTATTCAGGTTGCTGTCAAATTATATTGTTTATCTATAAACAGTATTACAATTTATCTAACTTTTTCTTAACATCTAGATCATCTCTAGTTGATTTTCATCTTTTTTCTCCTTCAACACTTTGTGGGACATCAAATTTGTATTTCTGTCGTGTTCAGTTTCTGTAGGCAATATAGTATTGCCAGATCCCTACACAGAGCCTTATCTTTTTCCACATCCGAGATAAATTTTATATTACTTCTTCATGGTCTTGCTTCACTTTTTTTAAATCACTCATTTCTCTGTGTGATTCATTGTTCTCCAATTTTAACATTCTCACATAGGCTGCTCTTTTAATCCTCTCCTCCTATTCATATCATTTTATCTTCACGTTTCAGATTTTGTGCATCTTACGAAAGGGATCTTTCATGGTTTCAGATCCCTTTTCCAAGATGCATAGATCTGAAAGGTGATGGTAAAAAGATATGAATAGGAGGATTAAAAGAATATCTGTTAAAATCTATAAGTTAACTGAAGATGTCATTTACAGCAAGCTTCTTTTCAGCTAAAGGTCAGATTTAGCTTTTAAGTAGAGTATCAGGGATTATTCTTCATAGCAGTGTTTCTCAATCTTGGCAATTCATGATGCTAATGTCAAAGTTCCGACAGACAGAGACAAATAAAACAGAACTCTGAAGCTTGAAAATTCCTCAAAGAACATGTTCCTCAAAGAACATGTTTATTAGTTACAAAGTATTGGCATGGTCAAAAGTGAAACCAGGTCTGAATACACAAGTAACAATTACCCAATTACAAAGTTTAAAGTCCCACCCACAAAACTATGCAAGCAACTATGTTCTCCAATATACTTATTTAGTGGGCTTTTTATGCAACGTCTCTAGCCTCAGGAGCAGCAGATGACCTTGGTTCCCATGGGACAGAAGATTATTTTGACTAACGAAGCACCTGGGCAACCTCCCCTCCCCCTCCCTCCATTCTATGTCGCAACCTAGAATGAGAAGAAAAGATGGCTGCAGTCATTCTAAGTTGTTGGCTGGGGCATACTGGGAGTTGAAGTCCATACATTTTAGAGTTCCCAAAGTTAAGAAACTTGCTCTAGATAAGGAAAGTAAGGTAAAGATATAGAAATAAGTTAAGTCATGGCAATTGTTAATTAAATATGTTTAACATGGGTGCTACCTATATATTTATTTGTTGCCCATTTTTGGATTGATTTTAGGAAATAAGTGGCTCTGCAAGCCTACATTAGTAATGGCTGATTTAATAGTATGATATTGTATAATAAACGCCTCTTAAAACAGTTGTTTATACTGAAATCACTGAGCAACCTTTTGCTATGATTTGGGGCGCTTTCACAGAAGCAACTTTCAGTGAATTTTGGCTGCAGCTGTGGCATTCTTCTAGAAATCATCACCATTTCTTCCTTGAATTCAACCAGATCTCTTGCCTATCATAAGGCATTTTCTGCATCTAGAAAGTAAAACTAATACACTGAACATGAACTCATCCTTTGCTACTGCAGCATTTCTTCCTTCCTTTCTTTTAATGGTTGCCATAGAATCTCTAAATTACCATACGAAAGGCAAACTATAGAAAAGTACACAAAAGCCTGAAGCTTAAGCCACAGACATTATTATTGTTGTTGTTGTTGTTGATTGCACAGTAAGCCAGATCTCTAGATTGGATTTGGCATTTTATCTATCTATCTATCCAGTATTTTTTAGTAAAAAAAAGTGCTGGAACTCATACACGTCATACAACCCACCTTGCCTACCCTACAAGGTTTACCTTTGTAGTTGGAAAAAAAAACGTTTCAATTTTTTAGTTTATCTAAAAGACTGGGATTTTGTTCAAGGTAAGTTAATACTATTAATGGTGGCTTTAAATTACAAGAAGGCATTTTATTAATCTTTTGGGACATTTACTATTGGCATACCCATTTAGTTTAATGAGTGGAAATGTCAGCTTTCTATGTGGACTGAAACAAAATTTGGTTGCTTGTAAAAGATTGAATTATTTTTAAGAAGTTGTCAAACAAAGTGGAAAAATTTACATTTGGAGTTTAATATGGATATTAACTTGAAACAAATTAAAGTTGAAACTTTGTCAGTGAACAGATTACTTTTAATTTACCTTTAAGTTAAACCCAATTTAATAAATAGATCTGATTAAACCTCATACTGTAGGTCTACCTTTACATCTGACCAATACATAATATATATTATTATTAATAATACCTCCATATTACAAGACATTGGCTTTATTCTTATTCTTCCCCTCTGCAGTTTGAATATAAAGTATAAAAGACTAAAAAGAGATTTTCGTAGACATCCCAGCCTTTGAACTACCCAAGGAACTGAAACAGCAAAGTTTCGTTGTCAGGCAAACATCCATGGCAGCAGCCTCTCTTTCCTCTCACTTCGCCTCTTTTTAACCTCACACCCCACCTTCTGTAAGGGAAGGCAAAAGGCTCACTCACCCTCTCGTGAAAGATGGCCTCCATGTTTATGTGTCTCCCACCACCATTATCGGCTTCCACACCACGTGGTCCGACCCAGTGAACCAAGCCACGCTCTGGCTATGGTGCTACGGCACCTCATGGCTCCTCAGGCAGACAACACTGGAGCAGACCCTGCTTGCACTGTACTGCCAGCGGGGCATTTTCAAAAACAAAGGAGGATAGGAAGGGAAACAATAGGAAAAGAATGCAACTGTGGAAAATCCATCAGAAAAAGGTGCCGGAACTCTGTTCCGGTGCGTTCTATGACAAAAAAAGCCCTGTATCTATCTATCTATCTATCTATCTATCTATCTATCTATCTATCTATCTATCATCATCATCCTCATCATCATCATCATCATCATCATCATCATCATCATCTGTCTGTTTTTCTGTCTGTCTAACTATCTATCTATCGGGATAGGAAGTGTTAAAGATATTGTTGCAGGGTAAACTGTTCCAAGTAAAGCTGCCTTTTGCAATTGATTGATGGTGATTTTATCAGTGCCAGCGGTGTTCATGTGGTGCTCCAAATATTTTGGGATTGCACCCAAGGCTCTTATTTATTATTGGTACTATATTTGCTTTCTTTTGCCACAGTGCTATTTCTATTAGCAGGTCTTTGTATTTTGTGATTTTCTCCAGTTCTCCAGTTCTCTCCTATTCTTCTGTTTTCAGGTTGTGCAGTGTCCACTATCCAGACTTTTTTTTTTGTCCATAACTGATAACTGTTATGTCTGGAGTGTTTTTGTTATACCTTAATTATCTGTTCACAGCTATGTGAAGTCACAGATACCAGTTCTCTAGCTGGTGTTGGTTTTCATGCACATCAAGTTTTCCCAGGAACCTACACATCATAATGTGTCAGTGTAGTATATGTGCAGATCCAAGCAGTGTGGCCTTTTGCAATTCACAAATGGAAATTTTGCCAGGGTGCAGTTTGTCAGAGTGCTGTCCAAGACCTTTTTAGTATGATACTCATGCAACAATTTCCACAGCCAGTTTATGCCATAATCTTTCCTTTTTTTTCAAATCTTAATATTTATTTTCTCCAATTCTTTGTCTTCTATTCCAGAGGTCCCCAACCTTTTGGGCACCTGCGACCGGTTCCGTAGAGAGAGGTTTTTCCATTGACCGGAAGGTGTGTGCTTTTGTGTGCTGCCTGCATCTTGCAGATGGGGCTTTGCATGTTTGTGCGGCCGGGTTGCTGGCATGCTGTGGCCCGGTACTGGTCCATGGACCAGGGGTTGGGAACCCCTGTTCTATTCTACTATCTTCTGGTATTGCCACATCAATTACCCCCACACTTTCTTCTTTTCAACCAAAGTTATATCTAGTGTGTTATGAGCCAAGACTTTATCAATCTGCAAATCCCACAATACTTTAGCCTCTTGATTTTCAACTACGGGTACTTTTTCAATTCTTCATTCCCACCAATTTTTCACTATAGGTATATGATAATTTTCTAGTGAATTGTTTTGGAGACTGTGTTATGTTGTTGTTTATAATCAGCTTGTGCAATCTTCTTGTATAAACTTTGCTTATTGCTTCTTCTGCTTCTTTATACAATCTGCATTTAGAAGCACGATTCCCCCCCCCATTCTTCATTGCACACTAGTTTGAATGGCTTACTGTTAGGCAGCCAAAATCAAGACTTTGGTTTCCTTTTTCAGTGTTCCATTTGCCAGGTTTTATCTGTATCTGCTTTCCTTTAATTTTTTTTTGTAAAAATTGACCATGTAATACTTTCCTTCATCAGTATTTTGTTTATGTTTTTATTACTTTATTTTGATATTCATTTTTGGTTTCCTGTACATTTAGTAAGTTCCAGTTTTTAAATTGCACCAATTCTTGTTCTTGGCTGTCTTTTATATAATCAGGTAATGCAGACATTTCTACTTTGACAGTTAGTTTGACTTGAAGTAATGAAGTTACCTCCATTTTTATAGGGAGATATAATCTATCAATATCACTATAGGAATATAATGCACAGTTAATAGTCATCATTTTTCCTGTTTTTAGGTCCAAACTATCCAGCCTCACTTTGTGTCCAGCTAGTAATTCTAGCAGTGTATTGTATCACAAGTATGGTCCAAAGATTGATGGTTTTGATGGTGTTTCCACTGTTCAATTTTGTCTTTAGTAATATTCTCAATCTTTGGATGCATTATTTACTAATCACATTTTTAACTCATCAGTGTTTGATGTTATCCAACAGGAAAATGCAGAGATACTTGTAGGCTTCATTCAGGTGGCTCCTCGTGGTTTGGTCACTTCAAGTCCATTATTGTTCATGATTATATCCTGTTTTACTGCTATTGTAGCACATTTATCTAGGTCAAATTCCAGCACTATAACTGCTAAAGATTCTTAAGTTATTTTGTTAATCACTGAATTTCAACTTTTGATTTTCCATAAAACTTCAGCTCATCCATATAAAGCAAACTTGTGTTTTTATTAGCATTTTGTTTGCTGTTTGATAGCCAAGATTTGTTTTCTTCAAAATCACTGACAGTGTGCGTGGCAGTGTCAAATAATAAGGGTGATGAGTCATCCTAGAACAGACATGTCAAACACAAGGCCCAGGGGCCAGATCCGGCCCGCGAAGTGCTTTCATGTGGCCCGTGAAGCCATCCTGGAAACAGTGAGGAAACGGCCCCCACTGCCTTGGCCCTGGCCCAGAGACCCTCCACCTGCCAGAGACCCTCAGATCTGTCCCACTCCTGCCCAGGCCCCCATAGGCACCCTTGATACGAACGATGTAGAGCTGGCCACGCCTACCCAGTAGGCCATATGCACTCTAGCCACGGCCACCCAGTAGGCCACGCCCACCCAGGCCACACCCACCCAGCCCCTTGAGGGCAACCACAATGCTGATGCGGCCCTCAATGAAATTGAGTTTGACACCCCTGTCCTAGAAGATGCCTCTGCTAATGTGGATGAGCCCATATTTTTCAATTCCAACAACCAATTCTATATTTGGCTTCTTCATTATTTTTTCTATAAACATTCTAATGTTTTCACTGACACTAAGTGTTTCCAAACATTGATGATCTAACTATGTGATAATGAATCAAATGTTTGTTTTTATAATCAATCCAGACTATGTGTAAATTGTTTTTTGGTTTTTGGAATTCTCCAGAGCAAGTTTATCAATCAGAAATTTATCTTTTATACCTCTGCTATTTCTTGTATTTCGTATCTGTTATACTGGGAAGATATTATTTTCTTCTAAATAATCTTGGATGTTGTCTGTTATTTTGCCTGAGTAATTTAAACATCATAGGCAAACTTTTTATCAACCTGTAGTTTCCTGGTGTCCCTTTTGCCAGGTCTTTTTGAATCAGATAAGTTTTACTAGTTATTAACCAGTCGCTGGTGTCTCCTTTATGCAATACTTTATTAAGCTGTTTAGCTATAATTGGATATAAGCTACTCATATATTTGAGGCAAAAGCCATGCAATTGATCATTTCCAGGAAATGTTTTTACTCTTTTCACTCGATTTTAACTATTTCAGCCATTCTTATTAGCTGTTCTATTTGACTGTAATTAAAATTACTTTCAAATTCTTTTATCTATCCACCATTTTTAATGTACTCTTTGAGTTTCCTACAGATTTTTCCAAAACTGGATTGTTTCCTTTTTTCTGTTTTCCCATTTTCAGAATTCCTATTCTCATTTATACTTTGATAGAATTGTCTTTGGTCTGACTGAAATAGCTGTTTTTACTTAGATTAGAAGATTTGTGCCATATAGAGTACATATTGTAATTATTTTCATGTAGCAAAAAAATAAAAAGTACCTGAAATAAAATTATAAGATTGATGCAAATTCACTTTTTATTGAAGATTATCATTTTTGTGTATTATTTTAAGTAAGTGAACTAAATCTTACTTTTTTATTCAACATCAGCTCTGTCATAGTTATTATGAGAAATTAATTCACTGAAATACATTTTAATTGCTCTGTGAGTCATGGGATAGACATGCATTTTTCTCAGATTAATGCATTATGCACACAGCTTTAGTCTGAGTTTGCCTGATTTTCACTGAACATTTCAATTATCAGTTCCTATATACTGTTGGAAATGGTGAGAAAAAAATCAGAATATGAGAAGGTTAATGCAGACATTATTTGTTATTATTATTAGTTCAGAAAAAAATGTTTTTCTCCAAGATTGTAAGCTATAAATGCTATTCTGTGTAAAGATATATATTTTTCTTCCAATTGTAAAATATTAAGGAATTGGATTCCCATTTCCTATGAAGTTTTTATTGGATTGATTGATCCAGGAATAATTGTGATATAACACCAGGTATTATCTTTATTGTACAAAGTCCATGTCTGTAGACCTACTGACTGAAAGCATATGTGTAAGCCTCTCCTTGAAGGAAACATAAATTTAAGGATCTTTTCTATGCCTGGCTTGTCAATGCTTTGTTTTACTTCATTGTTTTCTTTTCCAGTTCTCTAAATTATGATTTGATAACCAAAACCAAAACTATTCTTAGAATTTTAAGATTCAATAATCAGTGAAAACTTCCACAAGGATGTGGAAGAATGGACACTTTACCTAATAGAATCCTTGTTAGATCCAAGTGAGACATTATTATTATTAGTTCAGAAAAAAATGTTTTTCTCCAAGATTGTAAGCTATAAATGCTATTCTGTGTAAAGATATATATTTTTCTTCCAATTGTAAAATATTAAGGAATTGGATTCCCATTTCCTATGAAGTTTTTATTGGATTGATTGATCCAGGAATAATTGTGATATAACACCAGGTATTATCTTTATTGTACAAAGTCCATGTCTGTAGACCTACTGACTGAAAGCATATGTGTAAGCCTCTCCTTGAAGGAAACATAAATTTAAGGATCTTTTCTATGCCTGGCTTGTCAATGCTTTGTTTTACTTCATTGTTTTCTTTTCCAGTTCTCTAAATTATGATTTGATAACCAAAACCAAAACTATTCTTAGAATTTTAAGATTCAATAATCAGTGAAAACTTCCACAAGGATGTGGAAGAATGGACACTTTACCTAATAGAATCCTTGTTAGATCCAAGTGAGACATTAGCCATGATTAGCTAATTTGGTGGTTTTAATCAGAGTAACTCATCTCCATCACAGAAGAGCAGTTCACAAGCCTGCCATCAGGTTTAAAGTTTTTAAAAATAAAAGATAAGACACACAAGGGCATGTATTTGAAGTAAAAGATAGAAGATTTTTTTCCCACCCCACCCCTGGTTGAATAGGTAGAATGCTGTTTTGAGAAAATGAGTATTTGCATTATTTCTGGAATGCTGGAAGTTCATTTTTATAATGCAAAATGCATTATAATCCTGAATTAATTCACCCAAAATAATCTGCTGTTGGAGATAATTTCAGGTTCAGCAAGTAACAATTTCATAATTGTCACGACTCACTGTAAAAATTTCTTCAGTGTTGGGGACACATTTTTTCATCATCTATCCAGATAACACAGTCAATGAAATCTAAAAAGCCCATTGGAGTTGACTTTTTAATTTTTAATTTTTTTAAAATTTAATTTTAAAACACCAAATAAAACATTTGATCTAACCATTGGATCACAATGGATCACTAAACAAACCTGAAGTTGATCTCTCACATATCCCTGACTGACTATTTTGAGTGAAGATATGAAATAAGATTAGTTAAGCCACCTAGTATCACAGTTTCATCCACAATACAATATAGATGCCAACACTCGGTCATATACTTGTAAAGTCTTAATTTATACTTGAAGAGAACAAGCAATTCATTGTGGGACGTTTTTATTGCGTGACTTCACTAGCATAAAAAAAGCCTTATTCATTGCTACCATTTAATACTTGCAATTTTGAACATATCTGTGAAAGTGTCTAACTAGGAATTAGGAAACACTTTGCAATGTTTTTATCTCACCTCCAGCTAGAAACAAGATGTTGCATGAAGGTGGCAGTTTTGATGCAAAGAAAAATTGTACTGCCTACAGTGCAGTAATGCTTATTAAAAAGTTGGATTTAAAATAAGTTATTTTTCTTTCATAATCATAGAATCAGCTCCTTTTGTAAAGTGAATAAGGATGCTCCCAGATGAGACTTTTTTGTGCAATCAGATCCAATTGGAAAATTCAAATGATGAACTGTTCTATGTGTCGCTAAGGCTTCCAAACAATTTAGCCATAGATTTCATTGAATATGAATCTGGATACTCTACTTTGAACAGATTTTTGGAGCTGCAGAGATGGCAGCATGAACCAAATTCTGGTTAGAATTTGTTTTTCCTATGCAAGATTCTGCCAGAACTAAATGACTAAAAAAGAAGGTACGCTGCTGAAAATTATAGGCAAACAGTAACAGCTTTTCTACATTTTAGAGAAGATTACATCAAGAAAATGTATACTGGAATAACCTAGGATGAGAAAAAGAATGATCATAAATTGAATATAGGGTAATCAGCATTTTTAAGAAATGCGGTTGAGCAATTTTATTAGCAGCTATCTAGCTTAAGGGAAGTTATAAATCACAATCCTATATATCAGGAGATTCTGAGAACATAAATCAGACACCATGTTTTACGATCTAGCTTGAGTTAAAGTTAAAAGAAACTTTCTTGTAGAAGACAGAGATTCTAGACCAGGTATCCCCAACCTTGGCAACTTTAAGATCTGTAGACTTCAACTCCCAGAATTCTCCAGCCAGCCATGGGGACCCCTGTTCTAGACAACATATTCATTCCAAATGCCCTGAAAAATAACTATAGCCAGAGGGAAATCTCACTTTCCCCAAACAACCCAGTCTTGTCTTAAGTCTTGCTAAGATGTTAGACTCTTCCCATCTCCCCACCCCATCCTTTATCTCCTCGGGGTAACAACATTCCAATTTAGTCTCAGACCACCTAAAAAGTGAATGGTTGGCTGCTAGAAAACCTTTCTACCTACTTTTAACCTCTACTTACAATAAAGATCTGTTCATGAGGCAAGGAAAAAACTCAGCAAGAACAAAAACCCAGCAGGGGAGCAGAAAGATGAGAGCAGGGTAAAAAGCATTGCTGAAATAAAATTTAGTTCAAAGCAAAACTCATCTTTGATTGGTTCTTTGTCAATTCTCATCATTGGCTAAATAAGTGAATAATTGATTCCCTCCAGAAATCACATCCAATCTCCATTTTCCTATCTATAGTCCAGATATCGTACCAGATAGTCTTCTTTATTGCTGGATACATTCCTGTTGTTAAGAATCAGAGTGTCCCTATGATACCTATATGTTTACTCACCTTGATTCTTTAAAGCCCAAAGTGGTTTTTTTTAAAAAAAAATCATGGCTTTATCAGATATATTACTGATGTCTGTGTTCGGGAGATCTTTCTGTTCACATAAGTTGAGAGTGCCTTAAGGATGGGAATCTCTTTTACGAGATGAGAATCGGAAATTTAGGGAATGAGGCAGAATGCAAATATTTGTCCTTACAGCATTTATCCTTACAGAAATGGGATTCAGGAAAGCTGTTTCCTGTTTCTAATGCCTTCTTCTGTCCCATCCTTCTCTTTGACCCTCAGAACAAAACAATACACAAAGGTGTGGCTAGCATATAATGGTAGAAATGACTTTTCAAATGAGTTTGAATTTGAAGGAGATGGCATTGGCACGTTGTGTAAAATCCCTTTATGAAGTTATCCAAGTTCATAAAGGGAAGAGATAATGAACCACTTGGCAAAAAGAAAACAAAAATGATACATTTAGCAGGATGATGTGTAAAAGGTCTTCAAGAATGGAGACAAGAAACACTAATATCAAAATGACAGAGTTATTCCTGACACATGTCTGCCTTCCATATTTAATAGACAATGCCAGTTTCTTCACTGAATGTATGCTAAAAGCAATTGTTTTTCTGTAAAAAGGAGCTAGAATACTTAATCTTGGAATCCTAAGTTTTTCTTGAGCTCTGGGACAGCAAATCAAGTTGCCATGGTAAAATGGGTCAGCACAGTGAGCCAGTTGGTCTGAGCAAGTAAAATCAGTCTCACAATGCCGGGAGAGCAACACAGGCCCAAGCAGACAGTAATCTAGTTGCGAATCTAGGTCACTGGGATTCTTTCAAGCTGCAGCTGTCTGTGTTGTACCTTGTTCTCTGCCAGGGCTCACAAAAGAGTTGTAATAATGGCTGGGCTACTGATTAACCCTTTGGATGCGTGGCTGTGGCTTTATCTCCAACAACATTTCACCCTTGTAGTTTTTATTCCACATCTAACCATCGAAACATAGATAAATCACATTGGCCTCTGCAGTATGAAGGCAGGGATAATCTGTCTCACTTCTCACTGGTATGTATCTCATTGTTTTGCTTGCAGAATTGCCTATTCATTCATTCACTCATCTATCTATCTATCTATCTATCTATCTATCTATCTATCTATCTATCTATCTATCTATCTATCATCTTTTATTACATTGTAAGTAACTCAAGGCAGCAAACATACATAAAACTCCTTCCTCTTCCTATTTTATCCACAACAACAATCTACTGAGGTACATTGGGCTGAAAAAAAGTGGCTGGCGCAAAGTCTCCCAACCAGCTTTCATGTCTAAAGGGGGACTAGAACTCATAGACTTCTAACCTGGTATCTAAACCATTAGACCAGATGGGCTCTCTACTGTGTGTCCATAAGCATTCTATCTACTTTTCAGGAGATCATCATACATATTCAGTTCTAGAATAATTGCAAAATAGTTTATTTACCCACCCAATCATAAATATTAACCTTTAATCATGATGCTACACCCCATAAATATTTCAACCCTAATTTCATATCTCATGCAAAGTCAAACAAAACCTGTAAACAAGTAGAAAAAAAATCCTCTATTTCCTAAGTTCTGCTGTTGTGATCTTTTTTGTCTACCCACCTGCAAACCCATTAAATCTTAATTACTGTTTGAAATCTATTATTATTTCTAGCTACCCATAGGGAAAAGAAAACATCATGGGGAGAAATAAAATGTTCACTCCTGGTCGATAATCCCCTTTGCCCATTCTGAAGAAAAGCGAGTTTGTAACTTTAATATACAGTATTTGTTATTATTTATCATTTGCTCCTCTATCAAATTTACCAGGCAGTTCATAATATTAAAAGACATACACAAACAGCCCATTAAAAGCCACCACTTTTCTACAGCAGCTTCCCAAAACCACACTGAAAAACTGCTTCTGAAAGTATTTTCTTGAAGGTAACTCTTGACTGTGTCTAAAGCAATGAAGATGAATACACTAGCAGATCGACAGTATCTCTTGTAAAGCAGTTCTTGGAACTGATTATAATTATAATTAACACAATTACAGATCTATATACATTACAGAATGTCAATGAAATAGCATTGGGGCAAGGTTTAATGGAGTTCTTCCTGTATCAGCATCACAAACAAAGCAGTCATTAGCTTAAAATCCATCACAATTTTCATTATTATCAACATGTGCCTAGGCATAAATTAACAATCATGCAACAACTCTTTCAAAAAGCTTGATTTCCAACCTTTTGTTTGTTTGTTTAAAAAAATCATATTGTATATTTGTGTTTAATTAGTGCAAATTGGCCACACTCCTATACCAAGGAGAACAGTATTCTTGGGTCATAGGATAGATGAAATGATCCTAATGAGGTCAGAGACAATTTTTATCTCAACGGGAGAAATCCAAGACTGATACACATTCCCTATCACAACATCAAGATCCATAATCCCCATCTTCCTATTGCTACACCTTATTCCTCAATAAAGAGAGTTGCCGATGTGCCACGAGTGGGCCTGGAAAGCTGTGAATTCAAACCTGTCTTCCCTCACAGCCCTAATTTAGTCAACAATTTAGTTCAAGGATTCAGATGATATAAACCCAGTCCCCCTGACTGCATGAAGTAGAAAGGCTTTTTTTCCCCAGTCCCTACAAAAGGAAAAAAGAAATACAAACAGTTCTCTGCCTTTTTGTTCCTTTTGCAAATCTGTTGCAAGCAGTGTACTATTATTCTCTGATGGTTCCAATACTGAAAGACTTTGATAACATGAAAAAAATTGCCCTGCCCGTGACTCTAAACTTCAGCTACTATGAAGTTCAAGCTTTATAGCTCACTTTTTGAAGTGTAAGAACAATTAAATAAACACATTTTCATGAACATATGCCAAAGCCATAAATCCCTTCACTTAAAAATACAATGCAATTGTGTGTTGATAACTTTTCTAATGATGTGCTCTATAATTTAATATATTATAGTTATTGCTTTCAAACAAAACCTATTACATCTAGTCATAACATCTTCAATATAACGTAGTATGCTAAAGTGCACATTTTAATATGTTTAAGAGTGACTTAAACCCTTTTTGAAAGTCTTCTTCCCAGATCTTCCCAGGTCCACAACCTTTTCTTGTCCTCAGTGACGTTCGATCTATCCACAGTTTGAGTTTGATTTCAAATGTTAGCATACACAGAACATTCCCATAGGTTTCTAGCTTGGACAATGTAATAAATTATATTTTAATTGTGGTTTAATAAATAATGTAATCACATGAGGAAAGGATAATGGAACAGAAATATGACATCTCAATTGAGCCAATATATCTGTGCGAGAATAAGGCAAAAAGAGAGTCTGAGATTATACTGTTTATTTGTTAGCATTGTTTCAGTGATTCAATAATGAGAATAAAAACAAGAATGCTCATGTCTTTAAAGATAAGATCTTGGCTAAAATCCCTTAATTATTTTGTAGTTCCAAATGGCCTTGGGAATCAATGTGAAGCAACCTAAATTATTGAAATTCTTACATAGGCAGGCTTTTTCTTGCAAAGTCAACAAACATTATTTTGTTCAGAAGAGCCACAACTGAGGTCACCAACCAATTGGTAAAAACCATAGCTTAAATGTAAATGCCTGTAGCTCAGAAGAGTAACCCCCCCAGGTATTTCAGATTTGTGTTAAAGATCTACTAAGATGCTGATAAAATTCTTTCCATTCTTTAAAGACCTAGATAAACAATATTGAAATATCACAGATACCGCTTGTCCTCCAATTCATCCTACCTATTCTAGCATGGTATGCCAACTATGTTTTTGATGCAGCAATATTGCTGGAAAAGTCAGCCCATCTAAAACCTCATTTTTAGGCTTTGAAGCTCATGCCAAGCTCTTTGAAAGATAAGACTTTACAACACTGCAGTTTGACCATTTCATTTATTTCATTTATATTCAAATGTGATGAGCCATCCTTACTGTATTTCCGGGACCTCTTACTTATTTCCCTGACTGAGTTCCTACATCATTAATAGATGTTCTAAAGCACAGGTGTCAAACTCGCCACGTCACGTGACGTGTCACGATGTATTGCAACTTTTTTTGCATTGCCGGAGCTGGGGTGGGCGCAGCCTCTGTATTATGCAACCGGCCCACGGGCTGGCAGTTTGACACCCCTGTTCTAAAGGATTCTTTCTAGTCACAAAAGTTTAGGGCATATAACATTTTCCTTTCTGCTGTACTGTATGAATATATTTCTGGATGATGTAGATGATTTAAGGCAAAATGACTAAACAACTATGGGAAGAGAGAGTAGAGACTAATAAGTAGTAACTGTTGAGAAAAGAAGTGATGGTTAAATAAGATCCTGAAAGTGAACTTCTAGGTTATGCAGATAGTACTATTGAGACTGATCTCTAGGATTGTAATAGGAGCATATTAGCATATCAATTTAAAGGACTGCTTCTCCCCTACTACACCAGATCTGACAGACTGATAATTCTCTGAGTGTCATCAATAAAATGATGTTGTACAGCAGGTCCCTGGAAGCATGGCGTCTCTGTGGAATAACCTTCCCTCTGAAATATGCACAATGGCTTCTCTATTGGCCTATCAAAAGGCTGTAAAGAACTGCTAATCCTCCAGGCATCAAGAAATCTTTGACTAATGTGTCTCAAATATGGTAATTTGAACCTGGTCATCTTGTTTGAACGAGGAATGACTTGCTCTGTGATCCATTTTTTGTCTATCTGTTTTGTTGCCCCATGTATTTCAGGAGTTTGCTTCAACACAAAAGTTCAAACACATGTTATTCTTATCTTGTCTCGTCCTTTCCAACTTTTTCTTCCATAGAGTGTCATGGAGTAAAAAAAAATCCTACATAGTTCTAATAGCCTACATAGTTTTATAGTTCTAATAGCCTATAAAAAATAGCCTACATAGTTCTAATCTACATAAGTATAGACACATCGTAACATCTAAATATCTCTTCCAAGGGCTACATTGCTATTCTACCAAGGGCAAGTCTGCAGCATATTTCTTGACTACTGTCCTTTTACTAATTCTAAAAGGCAGAAGCTATATACCACTTCAATATCTTCATTATCAGTTATTAGGCTGTTTGTCATTATTTTGGTTTCTATATTCAAGTTTAGTCCCATTTTACTGTTCTCCTTGCTTTTCATTACCAGAGTTTCCAGATCATGGGTGTTTTCACCTGTCAGAGGAACGTCATCAACATAGCATCAGTTATCAATGTTTCTTCCTCCCTTTTTAAAACCAAACTCATCTTCTTACAGTCCAGCTTGGAATCAATACATAACTAGCATAGAGATTCGATAAATAAGGAAAAAGTATGCAGCTTTGTCTCACTTCTTTGCCAGTCTAGAACTAGTCTGTATTGCCAAGGTCCATCAGGACTGTACCTTCCTAAATTATATATAGGTTTTGCATGATGGCAATGAGACATTCTAGGATTCCCCAAGCATATTTTTTTTTGCTTTCTCAGTTATAAAACATGCATCAGCAATAATGTTTCTTGTTCCTTGGCTTTTTCAGAAACCAATTTGATTCTCTGCAATCTCCATTTCCACAGAAGTGTAATCGGTGTTGGATGATTGTAGGCATTATTTTGCAAGCGTGTGAAATTAAGGATATTGTCTGATAGTTTGCACGCTCTTAAGTCTCCTTTCTTTGGCACTGTAGACTGCTCTTTTTCAATCTGTTAGCCACTGTGCCATTCTCAAATTTGCTGGCATAATTTAGTTAGAAGCTTTTCTGATTGTTCTTCTGTTGCTTGTTGTATGTCTGCAGATGTTTCATCAATTCCTGTAGCCTTCCAATTTGACATGGCTGGATCTAACTTCATCTTCTAGAATGGGAAGGTTCTTGTAAGCAGGGACTGTCTTTTAAAGTATCTTGAAAGTTGTCAGTGGACACATTCCATTTTTGATTCTCTTTGTATCAGTTTTTCTCTGTTTATTGACATCTCTTTGCAGGCCAATTCAAGAGTGGAGCTTCCTTCTGAGTTAAAAGACATTCCTTGTTTTTCAATGACAGTTTCCATCTTTAATGTCTGTAGAAATGTCATTTTCATACTGCTTCTTGTCTGTTCTAACAGCTCTCTGAAATTCTTCGTTAAGTTGCTTTCTAAGATCAGGGCTTTTTTTCTCATAGAACGCCCAGAACGGAGTTCCGGCACCTTTTTTGGATGGAACCTTGTAGGGTAGGCAAGGTGGTTTGTATGGCATGTGTGAGTTCCGGCACCTTTTTCTTTTACAAAAAAAGCACTGTCTAAGATCTTTGTCTTTCGGGGGGAGGGGGGACAGTGTTGGCTTCTCTTCTTTTCTGGACAGTTTCCCCTGTTTGTTCTGGCATCTAATTTGTTTGGTTCTGCTTCTTGAACTTTGGCAGCCTCTTTTCATAATCATCAGTTCTCCAGTTCCCTATCAGTGAGATTCAGAACTTCAAAGTGATTCTTGATAGACTTCTTAAAATGGTGGGCATAAGTCCAAGATAATATCTTGGAAACTGGTTGACTTTCTTTTCTAATTAGGCTTGCCTTGAAATTTGCACAGGAGTAATTTGTGATCTATTCCACAGTCAGCCTGTGGTCACATCTTTGCTGTTACAACTGATGTAGAACTGTTTTCACCTTCTTACAACAATCATTGTGCTTTCTTACACTTTTTACACCAACTGATTTCCCTGTACTTCATCTAATAATATTCGTGAAATATTATGTAATTTTTTTTTGTTGGAAGGCTATGTTAGCTATGAAGAAAGCCCTGGAATGCAGAAATTGATAATCTACCCTCCTGCTTCTATTTTGAATGGAATTTGGCCATAAAACTCACCATCTTCCTCTTCAGTGAAGTACTTTCATCACTACTTGGAGCACAAACTGCAACAGATGTTTTTTTTGTAAAGAAATGGTTCAGATATCAACTGCCTTATATTATTTTATACTGAAGGGAAGAAAACTAGAAAATGCAGAAGACTGAGAGCAGTGCATTGAGACTTTTAAGCACGTATTCCTGGGCAAAACAGAAAGGTCCTGTACTCTTCCTCTTTGGTTCTTGATGGCCCTATTCTCTGGGACAGTTTGTAAGTTGTCTGAGATGCCCAAACTGGAGTGTGCAATGGAACAATTCTGCTTGGTTGAAATATTCATAACTACAGCTGTCATGATAATTTTTGCTGGTATATTGAAGATGCAGCCTTTATAAAATCATCAAGGAAAGTAGTTTCATAGTTGATCCTGGAAAATAAGGAGTAGCAGTACTTTGTAACATACATAACTGATGGGGCATTTACTGCTGCAAGATAGTACAGGCAATTTTTGCCAGCGCTTGAGCTGGCCTTTAAAAAGTGTTGAAGAAAAATCATGGGGAAAAGTTATTAAACTTAATGGCTTACTTTTTATAACCTTCATGTTCTGGATCAGAATTTTGTCAGAAGATCCCTTCTATGTCTAGTCTTCAAATGTACAGTGTTTGAGTGGCTATTTGGAGAACAAGGAATTTGCCAGTGTGGATTTTTAGTCCAATCCATAAGAGTGTGTGTGTGTGTGTTTCTCTCTCTCTCTCTCTCTCTCTCTCTCTCTCTGTGTGTGTGTGTGTGTGTGTGATTATCATATCCTTCTCCAATGTTTCTTACTTTTAACAAGGTAAAGGTAAAGGTTCCCCCGCACATGCGTGCTAATCTTTTCCGACTCTAGGGGCCGGTGCTCATCTCCGTTTCAAAGCCGAAGAGCCAGCACTTGTCCAAGGACATCTCCGTGGTCATGTGGCCAGCACGACTAGACACCAAAGGCACACGGAATGCTGTTACCTTCCCACCGTAGTGGTCCCTATTTCTCTACTTGCATTTTTACGTGCTTTTGAACTGCTAGGTTGGCAGAAGCTTGGACGAGTAACAGGCACTCACTCTGTTACACAGCACTTGGGATTCGACCCACCAAACTGCCGACCTTCTGATCGACAAGCTCAGCATCCTAACCTACTGAGCCACCACGTCCCTTACTTTTAACAAAGACACATGCAATTACATAACAAATGAGACATCTCCTAACGGGGCTTTGTAAATCTGCTGTTATTGCTTTCTCACTACACCAAAGAAACTGCTGCCCATGAATGTAGGCAACTACATTGATTGAATGAAAAAAAAATACAGCTGTCTGATTGTCTGTGAGATAAAAGAAACTGCAGTGAATTTGGTAAGCAGGAAAGGCTTGAATAGGACAGAATTGGGGGGAAGGGTGAGACAGGGTTTTCTGATATTGGATATGCTACAACTGCACAATTCCTTACTGTATTACTCCTACATGATCAATAAAAAATATAAATAAAGAGAATGTGGCCTCGATCAATGAACTCTATGGATAGTTGAGGAGCAAACCCACTTTTTTCTGTGGGAGGAACTTCTTTTTAATTAGCTGAGTCACATCCATGAAGAACAACTTTTTTGCTACTTTGGGATTTCTCTTCTTCTACCTCAGTGCCATCCACAGTAAAAACCTTCACAGTGTTTTTACTTTGATTGGATCCTCCCTCTATGATGGCTCAAGATTCTTTCTGTCACATAGTGGAAAGAGAAGCTGAAACAGCAAAGGAAAGGAGAAGGAGTTGGATTGTTCTAGTGGTAGAAAGATGGAGGTATAAGGAAAAAGAGAAGATGTGAGACAACCTGAAAAAAAGGATCATGAACAATCTTGACTTTCTTTGTAGATTGTGGGTCATTTGAATAACAGAGTAAGAAAGATGTGCAGAACATGTAAGTAAAAAGCAATTGTCAGTTCCTCATGCCAGCCCTGGAAAAAGCTGTACGATAAGCATGATTTTGAAGTCCACTTCTCTGGATCCTTTGGGTACTTCAAAGCCCTGCATCAATTCAAACTTTATCAGATGGCTGGTATATTTGGATTTCTTCTTTTTTTATTATTAAAAAGTTTTAACGTACAATTTTTCCCCCTTACAAATCCCCCCTTCCCCTCCCTTCTCCCTCCCCCCCTTCCTCTCCCCCCTCCCCCCCTTCCCCCCCACTTCCCAGAGCTAAATACAAGGTATATATATAAAAAAGCAAACATAAACAACCATATGCTAACAACCATAAACTCTGAAATCTATCACTCTCTAGCTTATATAGGATAAAACAATCCTTAGTAATATTAAATATATATAAAAAAAACAAAAAAAACACACAAAAAAAACAAAAAAAAACCCAAGATACAAAGAGAAGGAAAAAAAAAGAGTTATTCAAATACTACCTAATACTTCTTAACCCTATACTTGTTCTAGATAAACTCAATCCATTCTCATAATATAACATTCTTACAAATAATCTTTCAAATTGACCAAAATCTTCGCCACCTCAGCCAGGTCGGAAAACTTTAAAATCCACTCTTCTGTAGTCGGCAGTTCCTCTTTCAGTACTAAGCTATCAAAGGTCTTGCTGCCATAATTAAATTCAACATCAACTTAATGTCCACAACTGTAACATCTGTAATTATTCCAAACAAAAAAGGTTGCGAACGAAACTTTAACCTCCATTTAAAAATCTTCTGTATGTTCCACCAAACTTTTATCCAAAAAGCCTCAACCTTTTTACAAGTCCACCATATATAAAAATATATTGCGTCTTCATCACCACACCTCCAACATTTAGGCTAATAATTCAAATACATACTTAACTTTTTAGGATCTAAAAACCATCTATAAAACATTTTGTAAAAGTTCTCTCTTAGATTTTAAATTTGTATAAAGTTTTGCATTCCTCACCCAAATCTTTTCCCACCTCCCACTACTTGGCTATAAGTACGTTGTAAAAGTTCCATAGACTTCTGCTAATCTCATTCTTTTCTCTTTTTTGATCGTTTTAAAGCAGCACGCGTCACCCTCTGTTCCATAGGATCATCCAACGAAGTTGTAACTTGATCTCCTCCAACACCATTCTCCTCTGTCTGTCCATCTTCAGCCTCTTGATGTTCTCCTTCTCCAGATCCCTTTGCAGCTTCCAGAAGTGTTAATGGAGTTGCTTTTAAAACATTATTGTAAAAATCACGCGCTTGCATCACAGTAACCAAACGGTACCTTTTACCTTCATGCATCACCATCAACCCAACTGGGATCTCCCATCTGAACCTTATATCTCGTTGCTTGAGCTCTTGCACAAGAAATGTAAAATCCTTCCTTCTCCTTAAAATCTTTGGAGGAATTTCTTTTAGAACCAAAACTTCTTGATCAGCAATCACAACTTTAGTATCATAAGCAGCTCGTATAACTTCATCTCTGATTTCCCTTTTTGCAAAATAAACCACCACATCTCTGGGCAACTTTCTCTGTCTAGCAATCCATGAATTCACACGAAACACTTTATCCATGTCTCCTTTTATTTCAGATGCTGGCTGATTCAATACTACTTCGAGAGCCTCAGAGACCAGCTGCTTTAGATCTTCCTTAATATTCTCCTTTAAACCTCTAATTCTAATGGCAAACTGCATCTGGTAATATTGAGCAAGACTCAGTTCTTTATCCATTTTGTCTCTTAAATTTTCATTCTCCAATACTTTTGCTTCTAATATAGCATTCTTTTGAGTCAAGTCTTCCACTTTTTCCTCCAAATCTTCCACACATTCAGCCACTTTATACACTGAAGACAAGATGTCTGCCTTCATCACACTGAACTTCTGTTCCATCCTCTCCTCCATTCTCTCCTCCAGTTTCTCCAATTTCTCCTCCATCTGTGCAAATCTATCATTAATTAGTTTCAAAATTACCTGGGTATGTTTTTCAAGAGCATCTTGTAAGTCCTTCGATGTCAATACATCAGGAGGATGCAACGCCTGCAATAATGATTGTTGCACCGGAGAAGTTCCAGCACTCCGAAGAGTTTTAGGGGGAGGTTTAGCCGCCATCTTTTACTTTCAATTGTGACACACTTTCACTTCAAGTTTAAAAAAGTCCATCAAGCTCGAGAGTAAAATATAATAATCCTCTTCACCTTCTCCTCTTGTACCGCTCTGCCTGCTCCTTTAATCCATAGTCATTCCTTCAAGCAGGGGTGGTCGCAGACGCCTGGCTCTGCTCCAAGAAATCAGGAGCAGAGGCGCTGGCCAGCTGGGAGCAACCCAGGCTACGGGGGAGTTCAATCCTTCAGCCGCCCAAGCCATAAGCTCAGGCGGCCCTGGAGAACTCTACCCCTACCTGGGGGCTCACCCCCTCCTCTTCTCCCGAGGAGGGGGCTTCAAATTCGCCCGAACAGCTGATCGGCGCTGTTTCGGGCGAAAATAACTCAGCTGAGCTGCGGGCAGCCCAGGAAGGCTGTCTCCGGTGCCGCGCAGCCACCGGAAGTCCTGGTATATTTGGATTTCTAGACCACAGTCATCAACAGGAGGAATGATGAGCTGTTTCTCATAAGGGCAAGGCAAAATGTGTTCAGAAAACCTTACCCAGGGAGTCTTATATTAAATGGGAAAAGGTAGGAAGACAAGGAAATAATTCAGAATAAAACTCTGAAAATAAAAAAAATACTGCAAGCCATCTATTTAGGCAAGGATGAGGGTGTTTTTTTAAATCAACTTACCAAACACCCTAGAGCATCAACTATACTGAAAGTGGAGATTTGATCTGTTCCCATACTTGTTGGAAAACTATCTCAAATATTTGTAAGGTTTTTTTATGCTCTATCTCTTGGCAGAGTAGAAGGTCCAATATATTTCTGATTTTTCTTGCTGACAATAGAAATAAGGAAAGGATCAAGCATCCTGGAACTAATCCTAATCACTAAGAGTTAATGGACTGAAGGTGTTAGGTACCTTGGAGGAAAATGATCATTTGGTCTTATGATTCAAAATAATTAAATGAGGAAATATTTAGAAAAGTTAGTTGTTTATGTAAGAAAACAGATTTTAATGTACTGAAGGAGAACATCATGATATAAAATCAAGCACTAAATCAATAAACAGGTAAAAGGGGGCAAAATGAGATATCCTGAAAACAAAATACTGAACGCACAGGTCCAAGTGGCCCTAATAAGAAGATTAAAAGTCTGAAATCTGAATAGTAGTATCACTGATAAATTGAGAAAGAAAAAATAAATGGAAGCCGATAATAATTAAGGATATGATGAGATGACAGAGAGAAAGAGATGGTAGAAGTGCACCAAAGTGCCATCATTTGCAGATAGCATATTTAAAGAAATAGTATTATTCAGCAAAAAGCACTGAAAGTCCATTGATAGCCTCTTATACTTTTTCTCCTATGGATCATTAAAACATAAAATTCCCATAATTTCAGCTACAAAAAAATGATGTTAATGTACCATCATACATTGCACAGTCCATAACTTTCAATAAAAGGGCCTTACAACTCTAGTGGATTGATTTAGGCTGAGAATACACATGCACAAAACAACACAAGACCAGCTTTAGGCTAAGAAGAAATAGGCAGTGGCCTACTGTGGCAAAGCTTAGGGAGTGTCAATATCTCCTCTGTTCAAATAATTCTTTATAAATAAAGCTTTATATAGGTGGGAGGTAGTGCGGCTGAGAGACACATTGCACACAGTCACTCACACACCCACACCCACACATATACACATCCATACCGTAATCTTCTCTTCCTTTCATGTATGCCAGAAGCAAGTTACTTCCCCTTGTTGTACAACAGGCCTGGTTGTTTCACCTTTCTTTATGAAGTACCATAAAAACGTCTTGTGTTTTTAATGTATTTTGAAGAAATTTAGCAAAGTAAAAATTTTGTAAAGTTTACTTCCTGTTACATCTCTTAGATGAAGACTATGCAACTTTGTACCTTCCAGTGTTTTGGACTAAACCTCCCCAATTCCCAATCTTTCATACCACAAGAAATTGGGATAATGTTTTCTACATTTGACTTTCATGTATCCCTTTTTATCAATAGTTGTTTTACATTACTATCTTGAGTTCCATAGAATTCATTATTGGTGTAGTAATAATATTCATGATGCAGAGTGGTTTCTATTTCACTACCACACCCCCTAATCATTAGGCACATATTTTGATGCCACAAATTGCAGCACTGAGTGGTCTTTCTGAGTCAAACATGGCTTTATTCATTTTTCTCCAGTTGTTCTATGTGCATGTATCAGTACTATACATGGGCTTAACACCTAAAATTCCTTTGGAAATGAGAAGTCCACTTATTACATATCCAGGGCTATGTGCTATGTGTCCTCTCCATGAGCTTGGCAATCACAGCAGGAGCAGTAGATCATTAAAGATGTTAGCTCACCCACAGGGCAATTATATTATTTGAACAAGTGACCTGAACACAACCAAACATCAGTGCACATCCCTTGCTCTTAGGATGTTTCCAGGTGAGGAGGAATCCTTCCTATAATACACAAGCTTAAAAAAAAGTTTGTAGGATATTCAGTTCTTCCCATCCTGTCCCCTGCCAAGTCCCTTTGAATGTTTCTGAATATCAGAAGTTTTAAATTCAGATACCAGAGAGCACTATCAATAGCAAAGCTACAGTGCTGTCTCTGACCATGTACCATTTTGGATAATGAGATTACACCTATTGTACTACTTTTCCTACCAACAAGAATAATAAGAAATCAAACCACCAATTATTTGGTATGATTCCAAAGAGGATTCGTGTCAGTTTTGATCCTTGCTCATTTTCTTTCTTCTTTTTTTAAAGCCATATAGAAGAACAAAAATATTTTTTCCTGGGAAAAATACTGACTTTTCCTTGCGGGATTCCAGAGAGGATGGTGTATGACAGATATATTACTTCTTTGGAAGAAAGGAAACATTTGTATTCTTTAAGAACATGGTAAGAAGAGTAAAAGAGATTGCCCTTTCAGTACCATAGAATTCAATGGAGACTGCCTAGATTGAATGTCAGTTTGCATGTCAGGTCCTCATCAAGAACTGCATCCCTTTCAGTAATGATTTTGACCCAATAAAGGGATGGATATCTGTCTTAGTTCCCAACTTGACAAAAGAAAGGCCACACTTAAAGTAAATAGATTTATTTATGTATACAGCAGAATTTGGGATTGTCTGTGGTCGGATTATACATGTTTTCTGCTTTGTGGATCACGAAATGTGCAGACTTGACTTACAGTTACCATACTGAAATATTTCAGATATTTGATTTTCACAAAGCAGAAACTTTTCTTTTTTTCTGATTTTGTTAAAAATGTCCAGGTTCCCCCCTTCAGAGAAACTGATTTTTTAAAGAAAAGGAAAGAAAGAAAGAAAGAAAGAAAGAAAGAAAGAAAGAAAGAAAGAAAGAAAGAAAGAAAGAAAGAAAGAAAGAAAGAAAGAAAGAAAGAAAGAGAAAGAAAGGAAAAGAAAGAAAGAAAGAAGCATCCTTTGAGATATTTTATGTCCTAGGCAAATTATTTACTTTGTATTCCACATCTCTCTCACCCTGATTGCACAAAATCATGTCAAATTTACAATTTAAAAGTTAACAGCTTCCTTTAGTTGTTTTTTCTCAAGAGATGTTTGATTTAAGAGAAAGAGATACAGGTCTAAAACCTTAGCTCTTTAAAGATGGAATGTGATCTAATCCTTTAGATCATTTATCTAGTAAATTTCCTTCTATAAATTAACACAGATCTCTCTGGAATGTTGTTATCGACATTTCCTCATCAAATGGCGTGCAATCCTGTTTGCTCTTTGCAAGCAATAGAGCTGACATGAATGAGCAATGAATGTCAATTATCATACAGTCAGTATGAATGAATTGGCTCTTTATAGAGCTTCTAGTCCAGCCTTCTGCTTAATGCAGGAATCCACCCAATTCTCCCAGATAAATGACGGTCTAACCCTATTTGGCAACTCCAGTGAAGGGAATGTAGCACTCTTTTAAGCTGACTGTTCTACTGTTTAATTTTAACTCATTGGTCCTTTTCCTACTCTCAGTTTTCAGCAGAATATAGGTTCTCTCTTTCTTGCATTCGAGAGAT
Source organism: Vipera ursinii (assembly GCF_947247035.1). Taxonomy (NCBI): domain Eukaryota; kingdom Metazoa; phylum Chordata; class Lepidosauria; order Squamata; family Viperidae; genus Vipera; species Vipera ursinii. Next base: position 255,444,936 of record NC_139512.1, read on the forward strand.
TTTTAGATATTTATGGACTGCTCTTAATCTCCATTGCAAGCTAAACTGTAAAGTACAGAAGCTCCTTTAATCAAGTCTTATGTCTCATTGTGCTTAGATTCATACTCTTTATCACCCTGGTAACTTTCCTTTAAAGCTACATCAGCTTCTCTATGTACCTATTTAAATTGCAACACCCAGAACTGAGAACAGTACTCCAAGTTCAGTCTGACCAATACTAACTACAATTCAACAATTACCTCCTGTGATCTAACAATGTTTTTTTTAATGCCACTCAAACTGCCACAATAGGATTGGTGTGCAACTTCATATGTACAGCAAACAAGCCAGTTATTCCCAGTCTTGAGTCTATCAACTTGACATTTCTCATTGAGCTGAAAAAATTATATTTATTAGCATTGAGCACTATCCTGTTGGATTTGGCCCAATGTTCAAGTGTACTGGAAATATTTTTAATTGTGATTGGATGTTTCCAATCTCCCTAGTTTTGGTCTCCTCTGCAAATGGGATAAGCATTCATTCCATTCTTTAGGTCTGCATTTCTCAACCTTGACAACTTTAAGATATATGGATTTCATCTTCCAGAATTCCATACCCCCCCCCCAAAAAAAATCCCAATTATGTGCAGTGGCTTCTTTCCCTTTTTTGGGTGCTGTTGAGTCAGCATTGACTCCTGGTGACTGCCTGGATAGGTTCCTGCAGTTTTCTTGGCAGGTTTTCAGAAGTAAATTGCCCTAGCCTCCTTCCTAGGGCTCAGAGGATGAATGGCTCAAGGTCACCCAGGTGGCTTTGTGTCAGAGGCAGGTCTAGAAATCACAATCTCCCACTTTCTAGCCTGATGCCTTAACCACAACCCCAAAATACAAAAAGCAAACACTTAGCAAAAAAAATCAACAACAACAAAAAACAAAACACTATTTTCTATTGGTGCCCACTCAAATATTCTGCACTTAGAAGAACTATCAATTCTCCCTCCTGGGGATGATAGATTGGACAATACAGAAGTATATCTCTCACATTCAATACAAGATTAGATACAAGGTTGATCTTGGAAAAGGATGTTATCATATCTCTTGATTAATGCCACTGAAGGGAAGGAGTCTAGGCACGTTGGAGATAATGCCTTCTGATGTGATGATATAGAAATTTGGAAATTGTATTTAGAAGCAGGGAAAGGTAGGTAAATTAAATGGTAGATCTCTCCCTTTGCTTCTTGAGGTCTTGAATTCTCTGTTTAATTCAAGATTTTTCCAGGTTTAGCACGCATAGTAAATTCTTCTATTTTTAAATTTTTAATTAATATATAAACTAATGGGTTAGCTATCTAAAAACTATCTTTGTAGCACATCAGTTATTCTGACTAAAGGGATCAATTATATTTCCCAAAGTTTGTTGCATATTTCCAGTACTGATACTTTATCTTTGTGATAATTCAAATATTCTATACATATCTCACATCTCCTTGAAGTGATTCTTAACTTTAAAATTTGTTTTCAGCTTAATTTTTCTGTGTTAATTTTATATATTTATGAAATTTTCCTAGTGGGAAAGGACTTCCTCGTGGGAATCAAAAGAGTTGCCAAAGCAGAAGGACACTATCTAGTATCACAAATGGGCTTTCTAGCACACCCTCCTGTGTTTTATTCCCTTCATTCAAGGCCAGAAGCTATGCATCTGTTAGGATGGTCCTCCCAACCTTTGTCCACTTTCCACCAGTTGCTTGTCATCTTCCTGCCCATCTGTTAGCTATGGATTTTCAAATTGCTTCAGGTCCAATCACCTAGGAGGATGAAGCCTTATGCTTTTATTCTCCAGAGTGGAAGACTTCATTTCCAAGAAGTTCTTTCGTATCAGGACTCTAAAATCTATTTCGGGCAATGAATTATCCTGGGCCAGCATTGAGTACAGATCCTGAAGGACAGATACTGTTAAGAAAATAAGCATACTGAATTGGACTTTTAAAAAAAGTTTTATTAATTTTTTAACATAATTACCTTAATATTTCATAAACAGTGTGTTGTCTGGGTTTACATTTAAGAAACATTCACTAACAGTTGATTTCTATCATCTATAATCCACATAATAACTTTACTTGATTTCCCCTTTTTCCCATAATGTTCTCTTTTACCAACCTTAAGCTAATACTATTATTGTTGTTTTAATGAATGATGATTGAGTATAAAAGTTTTCTAATATTTCTACAGATAATAATCACATCAATATAATATTCCTTTTCTATCTAGTCATTCTGGTTGTCTCATCATAGATCCTGTTTACAGTTCTTGTTTACATTTGTTTTTCCCACAATGTTCAAAACATTCTTACTGGTTAAGATTTTCTCAAAGTTAATTACATTTAAATATTTAAGTCTATTTTTTCCTCATGTAATTGGACTTTTGTTTGGCAGTACTAATGAAAAAAAATGTTGCCAATCCATTGTGGAAATGTAGCCGTAGCTTTTCCAAGAATATGATGATTAACTGAAGGCATGGCACTGTAATGAAGTATTGGACTAGGGAAGAGAAATATTTCATGGCATCAGTGGAGATATATCAGATTACTCTAAACTGCATTTAAAAGAAGAAGAAGGCTTCCACTCATTGCCAGTCACAGAGCAAACTGAATTACAAGTATTTCTGCTGCAGTTAGTTTTCAGCTGCATTTCAGAAAGTTTCTGTAGCATAGCTAAATTATATTGCTGGCTGTCAAACTTCAATGGGAAAAAAATTAGATGTAATTGTCACCACTGTACTACAAGTGGCTTTTATTAAAATAGAATTACAATGGAATCCTATAAAATGACAATGAATGCCAAAACATTGTTTCACAGCTGGAGATAACATGAAATAACAAAGGAATTATGGCTACAGTTCTAATTGCATGTACTTGGAAATGAGCCCCCTTTGTCTCCCTGGACCCTCCTCCCATCCTAAGCAAGCATACTTGAGAACAGCCAAAAATATTATATTTGATTTAAAGATTGACAGCTAGTTTCAATTACCAAACATATCGTACTTATACTGCCTTATTCTGTTATGACTGCAAGACCCAGTAGGGTTCTAGGCTATAAAAACAATTCAGGAGAATTCCTCTTCTTCATGCAAAGTTATCTATAACATAGCACTATTATGGACTGCTAGGTATACCATTGATTTTGGACTAAAAAGGATTGTGATCGAATTTCTAAAGTTCACATTATGGCCCAATACTATACTGAGCTTTGGATACTTTCAGGATACATAAAAAGAATGTATAAACTGAACACCAAGAGTGATGCCTTTGTAGTGCAGAAGCCTTCACATGTCTGCATAGAGGACTTGATCTAATCCAGGGGTGTCAAACTCAATTTCATTGAGGGCCACATCAGCATTGCGGTTGCCCTCAGGGGGGCGGGTGGGTATGGCCTAGGTGGGCATGGCCTACTGGGTGGGCGTGGCTAGAGTGCGTATGGCCAACTGGGTGGGCATGGCCAGCTCTACATCATTCCCATCAAGGGTGCCTATGGGGGCCTGGGCAGGAGTGGGACAGATCTGAAGGTCTCTGGCAGAAGGAGGGTCTCTGGGCCAGGGCCAAGGCAGTGGGGGCCATTCCCTCACTGTTTCCAGGATGGTTTTGCGGGCCACATGAAACCACTTCGCGGGCCGGATCTGGCCCCCGGGCCTTGTGTTTGACATGTCTGATCTAATCCATTATTTGCAAGGTGGTATAGTGAGTCCAATTTTTTGCTATAAAACAATGTAGCTGGATGACAATGTGTAAACTACTGAAGAATATCTCGGTCTATCCTTCCTCACTTGACTGAAGTGACTAGAATGAAATTAGCTAGTTTAGGGTAAAACATTCAGAGATTCTTTGAAACAGGGCAAAGTGCTTGTGTGTGATATGTAAATTCAAAATGCCATTATTAGTATTACTGCCACATCTAGCAGAATTGTTTCCCAGCAGAGAAGTAGGAAATGTTTCATTTCAACATGCCAATTTCATCATCACTGGTTTGCAAAGAAAGAACTTACTGTTAAGCCTCTCAAAAAAGCAACAATGGATCAAGAACTAAATTAGGATGGATGTGCAGATGATCTGGCTCTAGAGTCACAACTAAAGGTAGGGCAAAGAGGTTTGTGCCTCTTTGTGTGAATTTGATTTAAAGATCTAATGTGTGGCAATAGGCAATCTGGAACCCCTAGGTAATTTACATTACATCCACACTCTTGTGCTTTCCAAAGTGGAAAGACTTTGCAGATATCAAGTTGCTTCCACAGTGTAGCTGTCTGGGAGACCACAATTCCTGACAACTTTGTTGGTGTCTATGGGATTAAAGTTAATGATTTTAGAACTAAGGATTAAGCTAAAAATCAACAAACAAAACCATTAATTCCTATGCCAATAAAGGAAGAGTATGTGACTGCCAGCTGAAGAAAAGCAGTAAAGGGAGGAGGAGGAGGTGGTGGTGGTGGAGGAGGAGGAGGAGGAGGAGGAGGAGGAAATATTTACAATGAAAATCATATCTGGCCAAATTAGAAAAAGTTTAAAAATATTTTCAAACTAAAATATTTCATTACTTTCTCCATTATTTTCCACATCATATACTTTATATATCTTGAAAGATCTTAAACCTGTGATTGTCCTCCCGGAAGCCAATCTTGATGGACTGACCAATGTACCTTCCAGATGCAATACACGAAAATCAGCATCCAGCTAGCATCCCAATAGCAATAGCATTAGTAATAGCACTTAGACTTATATACCTCTTCACAGTGCTTTACAGCCCTCTCTGAGTGGTTTTACAGACTCAGCATATTGACCCCAACAATCTGGGTCCTCATTTTACTGACCCTGGAAGGATGGAAGGCTGAGTTAACCCTGAGCTGGTGAGAAGCAAACTGCCAAACTTCTGGCAGTTGGCAGTCAGCAGAATTAGCTTGCAGTACTGCATTCTAACCACTGCACCACCAAAACCAATCCTGCTTATTTCCTGAGCTCTTATTCTAGTTCTTGCCAGTGTCTTAAGAAAACCACCCAGTACTAATTCTGAAAGAGTAATAAAAGGATGGCAGAGCACTAGAGAGGTTGCATGCTATGGAAAGGGGAATTGCTGTCTGATGGGAACTAGGAGGTAGAGAGGTGAGAGGGAAAAACACTTACCCAAGCTCCAGCATTCCTAAAACAAAGCCAACTTTCCAGAATTTTTTTCCCTTAAGAGCTAGCAGTAAATTGGCTTACCTGCCCAACAGAAATGCTGATTTGGGATAACAGGGAAATGGAGGTAACTAGAAGTGGCAGAAATGCCTGAAAGGGAGATGGCCTTGCTGGGTAGCATCTGGGTGTTCTTTTGACCCATAGCAGTGACTTTTGTAAAGCTGATATTTTTCCATTCCTCTTTTAGTGGCTGAAATTTGTTTCTCTAGCCTCTCATTTGATGCCTCTGGAATGTGATTGCTTCCTACCTTCCTAACAAAAAACTTTTGACCTTTGCCTGCTGCCTCTGGAACATAATCTTTTCTCATCTGGATCGTGTAAGTTGCCTGGTTCCTGTTGCTTACTTTTGCCTCTTAAACTGACAACCAGCCCTTGGGCGATTCTCAAATTCTCAAATGGAAAGTCCTAAGCAAAAATTATGCAGATGTATTTAATGTAAGAATAGGTTTGATTTATTGTCAGTTGTTTTGTAACACAATTTCTGACTTCTCTGTGTCCTACAGAATGCATAAAATGTGCAGCAGAAGTAGAAACAACATTGTTAAGAAGAGAGTTCAGAAGAAAACAAAGGGTGCCTATTAGATGATTAGTATTTCCTTATTTATTGTATATTCATTTATAACACTTTTAAGAAACATTTTCATATTAAAATCAAATCTAAAGATTTATTTTTAATCATTGTTTCTAAAAGATATGTTGAGAACCAGCCAGTGATGAAAAAGCAGGGAAGAAATTTCCAAATAAATAAATGATATTCGCAAAGATTCCTGCAAAAATGTCAGGGATTCATAAAACAATATGGAAAGAAAGCCAAAACAAACTTATGATCAAAGACAGAGAGAAACTAAGTGAAAACAAGTTTTTGAAAGGTCTTCACTTACTTGTGCCAAAAACTATAGTCCTTTTTGATAGAAAAACAAAAAAGAAAAACAAAAATGAACAATACACTTACAGTACAGGTAAAGGTAAAGGTAAAGGTTCCCCTGCACATGCGTGCTAGTCGTTTCCGACTCTAGGGGCCGGTGCTCATCTCCGTTTCAAAGCCGAAGAGCCAGCGCTTGTCCGAGGATGTCTCCGTGGTCATGTGGCCGGCATGACTAGACGCCAAAGGCGCATGGAACGCTGTTACCTTCCCACCAGAGTGGTCCCTATTTTTCTACTTGCATTTTTACATGCTTTCGAACTGCTAGGTTGGCAGAAGCTGGGACGAGTAACAGGCGCTCACTCTGTTACGCGGCACTCGGGATTCGACCCGCCAAACTGCCGACCTTCTGATCGACAAGCTCAGCGTCCTAACCCACTGAGCCACCGTGTCCCTTACAGTAAAGGTAACATCTCCCAAATGCTAATCTAGATAGACCAGTGAAATGTCCATTGCAGGGCTGAACACATTTCTTATATTCTAGAATAGGAATATTCTGCTAAATAGTAAACATCTGAACAGCCACACTGCACTTTTTACTCAGTGCCACCTCTTGAATCCTTTCTGACAGTTTCTTCCAAACATCTTACCAGGTACAATTAACAAACTAATCCCCTGTTGTATTTGTATTCATTCTTGCAATCTTTCCCTTTGTTTATCAGAACAATAACCATATTCTTCCAAGTATCAATCCTTATCACATGTTAAACAAGCAATTTGGCCATTCCATATGCAAGCTACACCCATATTTTAAAATTTCATCAATTACACTCTCTACACAAGAACCCTTACTATTTTGTCACAGTATTTATGACATCTTTCACATACTTTTTTTTTCTTGGACACTATTATTTACACCTTTTGTTGCTCTTGCATTCTTACATATCACTATCAACTCTGAAATATTTTTTCTAACAGTACCACAGTTTTGACTCTCATCTCTTATTTTTAAGTCTGTTCTTTCTGCTCTCTGTTCAGTCCTCTTCACCTGCTTCCAAAACGTTTTTTTTATTGCCATCAAATTATCTCTGCATTTTTCCTGCCTTTTTTTTAATCTAAGCCAAGCCTTGGTCTCTGGAACTAAATTCTTTGCAACTATCATTTTCTCTCTGTATACATGATGAAGAAAAGGTAATACATGATGAGATACATACTTTTCTCTCATTGTCATTTTTACAGCATTTTCTTGTATCAGAGATTTGAAATGAAATTCTTTGAGAGACAGACCACAAAGGGGAAAAATAACAACAACAACAAAACCTACTATACCTTAATTGATTAGGAAATCAAATATGTACCTATGCAAACTATGCAAAAAATGAAGAAAGGGGTAGCAAGGAATACCACCTGTCTCCATTTGGGGGATCATCTCTTTATATGTCAATAGCTTTTTTCTTTTAAATGAGCTCATTAAGGAATTTCAACATCAGTATTAGGACTGCCATCATATACTTGAGCTTCACATTTGCTAGCTGCCAGGAGGGAGGAGGGAAGGCTAAGTATTCATGACTTTGCAATAATAATAATAATAATAATAATAATAATAATAATAATAATAATAATAATAATAATAATAATAATAATAATAATAAAGTTGGAAGGGACCTTGGAGGTCATCTAGTCCAACTCCCTGCTAAGGCAGGAAACCCTATACCATTTCAGACAAATGGCTGTCCAGTCTCTTCTTTAAAACTTCCAGTGTTGGAGCATTCACCACTTCTGGAGGCAGATTGTTCCACTGGTTAGTTGTTCTAACTGTCAGGAAGTTTCTCCTTAGTTCTAGGTTGCTTCTCTCCTTGACTAGTTTCCATCCATTGCTTCTTGTCCTGCTTTCAGGTGCTTTGGAGAATAGCTTGACTCCCTCTTCTTTGTGGCAGCCCCTGAGATATTGGATCACTGCTATCATGTTCCCCCTCACCCTTCTCTTCATTAAACTACACATACCCAATTCCAGCAACCGTTCCCTATATGTTTTAGCCTCCAGTCCCCTAATCATCTTTGTTGCTCTTCTCTGTACTCTTTCTACAGTCTTGACATCTTTTTTACATCGTGGTGACCAAAACTGGATGCAGTATTCCAGGTGTGGCCTTATCAAGGCATTGTAAAGTGGTATTAGTACTTCACGTGATCTTGATTCTATCCCTCTGTTAATGCAGCCTAGCACTGTGCTGGCTTTTTTGGCAGCTGCAGCACACTGCTGGCTCATATTTAAGTGATTGTCCACTAGGACTCCGAGATCTCTCTCACAGTTACTACTATTGAGCAAGGTACCACCTATACTATACCCGTGCATTTGATTTTTCCTGCCTAAAAGTAGAACCTTACTTTTTTCACAATTGAATTTCATTTTGTCAGATAGTGCCCAGTGTTCAAGTCTGTCCAGATCCTCCTGTATTTTAAGCCTATCTTCTGGAGTATTGGCTATTCCTGCCAGCTTGGTGTCATCTGCAAATTTGATGAGTTCCCCATCTATCCCCTCATCCAAATTGTTGATGAAGATGTTGAAGAGCACTGGGCCCAGAACAGAGCCCTGGGGCACCCCACTACACACTTCCTTCCATGTAGATGCAGTTCCATTGAGGACCACACGCTGAGTACGGCCTGTCAGCCAGCTACGAATCCATCTGGTGGTGATGCTATCTAACCCACATTTTTCTATCTTATCAAGTAGTAGGTTGTGATCTACTTTATCAAATGCCTTACTGAAATCCAAGTAAATTATATCTACAGCATTCCTCTGGTCCACTAGTTTTGTCACTTGGTCAAAGAATGCAATAAGGTTTGTCTGGCATGATCTGTTTTTGACAAACCCATGTTGGCTTTTAGTGATAACTTTGTTCGCATCAAGGTGTTCGCTGATTTGTTGTTTGATTATCTTTTCCAGAATCTTCCCAGGTATTGAGGTCAGGCTGATAGGTCTGTAGTTTCCTGGATCTATTTTTTTCCCTTTTTTGAAGATGGTAATCCAATTGGCTTTTAGTAAAGTAAACCTTTCACACAGAATGGAGTTGAGGGTTCTTCTTATTTAAGGGACCAAGTTGGAGCAGGACTGACAATCAGATTTATTTAGATAATCCCTTTGTCTGAATGGATCCTACAGTACATGTACTTGACCATAATCAGACTAACAATGTACAAAAATCCTTGATAAAAATTATATACAAAAAAAGAACATGTCTGTATGGGAAATGCCTCATGTAGACATTGGTTTTTAATACTGAGGAAGATATCAGTGGAAACAATTTAAGGAAAAATAAAATATCTTCCGTTTGGTGCATCCAGCCCCTTTAATATGTTTCCAATGTTTAATCTACTAGGCAGTTTGTAGCAATAGATGCTTCACCCATTGATAAATGCAATTTTATTAGGGCACGCTTGATTTTCGATCCACTCCATTTTCTTCACGAGAATTTTCCTATATCTGTTCTTTACTTAATAGTTCCAGTCAATACATGGAATGAATAGGGAAGAGGGAATGTCCTTTGATACAGAGCCCTTGAACATAACAGAAATGAGCAAAGTAATTGTTAAAAGGATAGCTCATAGGCCTTTCATTAAACATTAATTGACAGGACATTTTTATGGGGGCAGAATTTAATTCCATTAAATTATAATGTGCTACAAGAGATCATGGAACAAAAATTTGATGGTTCAGATATTTTATGCACCCAAAAAGCAGCCAAAAGATTCAGAATCACCCTATAATCCTAAACTATACTAAGATGGCTTTATTGGCATAAATTTCTAAGTGAGAGGATGGGAGTAAGATAGACAGAATTACAGTGAAGCTGATATCATATTGTACTCTAATGTTTTGTTGCTTTGTAACATTTTGACATTAACACAAATGAAATGCAGCATATATAAAAATATATTATTCTTCCAGGTAAAAAAAGTAGTGTAGCCCAGTAATTTCTATATTATGAAGCTGGAGCATACTCATATTTCATTTTGTCTTCTTCCAGTAAGAAAACAATGAGACATTTCTAACACATCTATGCTTTGCAAGTGATTGTGATGATTAGGATGAGCTTGCACTACACAATTTATTTTTATTTTTATTTAATAAACATATGCCACTCCATCTCAGCTAGAGGTGACTCATTCCTAATTCCTATTTGACTAGGTCATTAAGGAACCAATCTGATAGACAAAGACAAAAAAAAACCAGTAGGTATTTGTGCAAGAGAAAGGTCAATTTCGGCTGAAAGCACCACCAGGACAAGGATTCAAATAACACTGAATTAGCAATGTTGTGTAAACACCAAACCACAGACAAGTATAGGGCAGTCTCCACACCTTCTCCGATCAGTTCTTCAAGTAAATTAGATGTAGACATAGAGTAACTAAGTGCTCTTCATTACAGAATTCAGCATTGATACCTGGAAGACTCAGCCCATGCCAGCCAAATTAGATATATACATTATATACATTATAATATAATCAGATACATACATATACATGTATATGATTTTATATAAGAACAAACATATATTTGCTGGAAACATGGTAAGCATCTTGAAACTCAGAAATTAGACTACCTACATGGACAACGATGAGCCATTTCTTTTCCTTTGCCACTCTTGAGGACACACATTCTTCAGCATCCCATTTCTAGTGCCAGTGGATTGGTTTAGGCTGGATTTACCATAGCTTAAATGACAGAACTAGAGCTTTTTATGCTCTAGGACTGATCAGACGGGAGGACAACTGATGGCTTGTGGTGTGCCAGGTTGGGAGAGGCAAAGTTAATTGCAGTTAGGTTTATTTATTTATTAAATTTAGTTGTCGCTCATCTCCTAATGAAACAACTCTAGGCAGCTTACAGCATTAAAACATTAAAATCCTAGCTGGTTCAAACTGGTTGGTGAAGGATTACGGGATGGGAGGAACTGCTGTGGAGAAATGGCCTAAAACTGCTATTTCTGCTTTTAAAGATGAAGCCAAAAATGCAATCTTGTCTAAAAAACCTTTCTTTCCTTCAGAATTACATCTTACTGTAAAATATAGTATAATAGACTTTACAGTGCATTTTACTGTAAACATCAACATGTTCTTAGGCAATTACTTTACTGAATTCTTTTTATATATGTAGTTTCCCTCAAGGAAAGGTTGGTTTTGATTCTAAAATAAATATTGCACTTGTGGAAATTCACCAAGCCACAGTTAGTTGGTATTAAGTTATATAAACATCTGCCAAAGCCTTGCAATATTGCCCTGTTTGTTTAAAGTGAACTGCTTCTATTGCACAATGTGAAATTGAAATGGATTTAATCCAGCAAACCATTATAATTGTCAATGAAACTTCCTTTTTCCATAAGTAGTTATTATTGTTTTAATCTGGGTGTACAACTCAGTAGGAGCCTTCATTAAACTAGGGCTACCAGTTCCAGGCTATAAAAAAATGGGTCACCATCTGATGGCAAAAAAAGAAAAAGAAAATAGAAAGAAGAGAAGAGAAGAGAAGAGAAGAGAAGAGAAGAGAAGAGAAGAGAAGAGAAGAGAAGAGAAGAGAAGAGAAGAGAAGAGTCATGCCATATCTCTTTCTGGATTTTTATGGACCAGCTCCAGTGGTCTTTCTTCAACTGGTGTAATTATAAGTTACTTATGGCAAAAACACACACAGATAATAGAAAACATTTGGGGAAGGTTTGAATTTTGAATAGGTCCAAATAAGCAACAGTTACAGAAAGGAGGAGGTTGGGGAGAAGATAAGACACTGTTGGAGAGACAGCTTTGTATATCTTTCCTTCTTACAAGGCTATCAGTTCATGCATGGCCTATCATTGGACAAAGTGAAGTGGCCACTTGAAACAGTTGATAGTCAATGACCTGAAAAGTCTGCAAACAAATTGCTATTGATTAATGAACTCAATGCTACTGTGCTTTTTTTTGTTCCCCAAGAAAAAGCAAGAGTAATGCTTACAGCACAATTTACTACAAGGGTCATAATGATTTTACTGTTTTTGGACTTGGACAAGGAATGTTGTTTACCACTTTGCCTGCGTAAGAAAATGTTTTATACCAGGCCCGTCTTTCACCCGTGTGCTAGGCCAGATACAATAAAGGGAAAGAATGAAGCATTGCACTATCTCCACAGTACATGCTCCAACTCTCTGCAAAACCTGTGATCTCCATACAATTACAGACATTTCTTCCTGAGATCTGAAAAAGTGAAAATGCAGCTTCACTGTTAGAAATGTTGTTTATCTGTTTGGAAACAAGTGGGTCTTTTGTAGGGCTGACAGAGAATTCTTACAACCATCTTTGTCTGACCTCATGTCTGAAGCATGAAAGAATTTGAAAGGGGCCACCCTAAAAATACCATGGAGACTTCTGAGCACAAATACTCATAATGATATACAGTAATCAAGCAATGAAATATGCATAGAATGAAGTTGTTTCATGGACACTACATAAAGATATCCATAAGTACTTTGTCTCTTTTATGACCTTCATCCAACTGCCCCCCAGCCCAATGTGGTTAACAAAATAGCCAGACAAAGTTGAACTGTATTTCACTTGGCTCCATTAGTCATTCTGTTGGAGAACATACTTATTATTGCATGTTTTTTTAAAATATATTGAATACAAACAAGTTCTTACCAGTCGGCCCTAGCCATCCTTAAACACACATCATCACCATTTGTCTCTCTGGCACTTACTCTCAAGCAAAGTCATTCATATCTTTCCTAGAGTTATTAGGAAAAAGGTAGGTGAAATATTTTTATTTGTGTATTTGCTGAGTAGTACCAGGGCAAGATAAAAGTAAGAAAGATATAGGAGTGATTAAAATTCTACTCATAGTTCACAACTTAATATTCAACCCAACAAAAATACTATCTTCAACTACAACAAAGCCAAGCTGAACTATACATATTTGAAACTATACTTTATGGTACAACAAAGTTGCATGCACATCCGTAATTAATACCAATGGTACTCATCTAGGAACTATTAACATTAATGAAAGATGAGCATGATAAAGAGATTACTCTCACCTCACTAATCCAATAACAAGATCTTCACATTAATTTTAAAATTCATCAACATTCCCAAAAGAAAAGAAAGAGATAATTCCAGAATAACATAGCCATATTCCTGAAAGGTCAGAAATTACAACCCTGGAGTGGAAACAAAATCAAGCCCTGCCCACATGACAAACCCCTGTTCCTTGTGGCAGCCCAATTTATCAACCTATTCTCCAAAGAACTTAAAGGCAGGACAAGAAGCAATGGATGGAAACTAAGCAAGGAGAGAACCAACCTAGAACTGAGGAGAAATTTCCTGACAGTTAGGATGATTAATCAGTGGACCAACTTGCCTCCAGAAGTTGTGGGTGCTCCAATACTGAAAGTTCTTAAGAAGAGACTGGACAGCCATTTGTCTGAAATGGTTTGGGTTTCCTGCTTGAGCAGGGGGTTGGATTAGATGACCTGCAAGGTCCCTTTCAGCTCTGTTATTCTGTTCTATTCTGTTCAAATGTAACATAAAGAGAGGAAGGAAGGAAGGAAGGAAGGAAGGAAGGAAGGAAGGAAGGAAGGAAGGAAGGAAGGAAGGAAGGAAGGAAGGAAGGAAGGAAGGAAGTTTGCAACCAAGGAGCTTTAAATATGAGCACCAGTATTTTAAAGTGGACTCTGTCTTAAATAGAAAGCAGTGAAGAGTTAGCAAAATGTGAAATGAGAGTATTATACAAGTAAAGAAAAATGTGAGCAACACTTTAGAATCAGAGAGGAAACAGAAATATCCACAAGACTATTGCAGAAATCCAAACACTGAATAACCAAAGCATATACCAATAAAGAGGCTGTCTTTACCAGAATCTCTAGATCCCACAAGCACCCATCAAGTGAAAATGAGCTACTCTCACTGTGCAAACAATAAATGGACTCAGAGTCAACTGATCATTAATCAAAGCTCCCAAGGCTATAAATAGAGAAAACTGGGACAATCTGGGAGACGAATAGGAGAAAAACCTGTTAAGAGGTTTGGAAGGACAGTCGAGCTATCACTCTGAATTTGAGTTAATACTGTTCATTGCTCTTTAATTTTAATAACTTTGGATAAAAAGAACTCTGCGAATTCATGCTTGTGGGGAAAAAAAGACTTTTGAGTTCAAGCTGCTGCCAAAAGCCTAACATTTTATTAATCCCCAATTCTTGACTGTAAGAGAGTTGCTAGGAGAAAGCACATTCGTCCCTTTATATGGTGCCAGCAGAAAATGGAAGGTTAAAAAAAAACTAACAAAGAATTCTGATCTGAGACTGGATGGTAATCTGAATAAAGATGGCTTTGACTCTCACAGGATAGAACTATAACTACACAATGTTAGAATTTTCACTTGAGGCAAAAAATGACTATGCTCAAATTATTCTATTTCACACACATTATATAAAGACCTACAGTAGCTCCAGTGGTGGGATTCAAATATGTGAATAACCAGTTCTCTGTGTGGATGCCACTTCTGGAACTCCATTCTGGGCCTGGGCAACAAAAAAATTAGCTACCGGTTCTGCTGAACTGGTGCAAACTGTCTGGATCCCACCACTGAGTAGCTCTCAGGAGAAAGTTCTAATGCTGGGAAAAGGGAAAGGGAAAGGGGATGGACCAGCAACAAAGTGGATGGACTGAGTTACAGTGACAATGGGTGCACCGTGGGAAAAACCTGAAAGGCCAGCTTAGGGATAGATCATCATGGAAAAAATCTCATTAGTTTCTAAAAGTTGACAATGACTTGATAGTACATAATCAGTCATTATTGGTTTCACAGCCCAGAGGACAAAAACCACCTATTAGCTGTCTAATCATGACCCTTTCCTTTCTCAGAGTTACAGACAAACATGAGTAGCTTGGTATGTAACGTCTATTAATCTTGTTTTGTTCCTACTATTATGTGTCCTTTATTTGTGGAATCATCCCATATATCATAATTGGCTAGCCAATAAGCTTGAAAGAGCTTTATGCCACAATTTAAAGCAAGCCTGTCCAACTCATGGTCTATTGGTCACATGCAGCCCTGGGCAGCTAGTAATGCAGGCCTAAAAGTCTCCCCTTTCCCCCCCCCCCCAAAAAAAAAATAAAGGTAGCTATATTAACTGTATTATATATTTTATATGCAGCCCAAGACAATTCCTCTTCACTCAAGGCAGCCCAGACAAGCCAAAAGGTTGGAGGCACATGGTTTAAAGTGATAAAGAAGGCCACACAATACTTTTTCCTTCATTTTAACTGCTGTTTTACAACAGCTTCCCCAAAGGAAGCCAAAGCCATACCACACAGAGCTATGTGGCCTTCACATTTTTTTTCAGCATAACTTTTAGAGTGCCATCCATCCATTAGATTTAATTGTCACCATATGTGCCTCATTTTAAAATGCTGACACTGAGAAACTGGCATTAGGGCTGGCCACTTGTAAAGACAGATAGCAAGTTCAGGGCAGGCCCGGATATGAAGTATGAGCTCACATTCCTTCCTGGCTGACAGTTCAGTCCATTTACTGCTAGAAAAGAGAAAGAGAGAGAGGGGGAGAGAGAGAGAGAGAGAGAGAGAGAGAGAGAGAGAGAGAGAGAGAGAGAGAGAGAGAGAGAGAGAGAGAGAGAGAGAGAGAGAGAGAGAGAGAGAGAGAGAGAGAGAGAGAGAGAGAGAGAGAGAGAGAGAGAGAGAGAGATTTTGTTTATTTTCTTCTGTGCTCTTGGAAGGTGAAAAGGTGAATGTTGCATTGTAGTCAAATACCCCTCTCCAAGCCACTCAGCACCAGAAGGTGTAATTGTCATGATAAAGATCCCATTTGTTGACCAGGTGAGAACAAAGTAGGGTTTAAAAGAAAGAGGGTGCATAACAACTTATCCTCTTTTTTTCCACCTGAAAGTAGGTGAAAATAAGGGAATAATCTATTTATAATAGTAATAGTTTAAATAATTAGACCTGTGGTGGTGCAGCGGTCAGAATGCAGCATTGCAGGCTAATTCTGCTGACTGCCAATTGCCAGCAATTCGGCAGTTTGAGTTTCACCCGTTCAAAGTTGACTCAGCCTTTCATGCTTCCCAGGTTGTAAAATGAGGAGCCAGATTGTTGGGGACAATAGGCTGACTCTGTAAACCATTTATAGAGGGCTGTAAAGCATTGTGAAGTGGTACATAAGTCTAAGTGCTAAGTGCTATTACTAATTATATAGCATTGTATTACATAATAGTAATAGCCTATATAATATAACCAAAATATAATTATACACACACACACACACACACACATACCGAAGCAAGAAACTCGAACACTGGGACAAGGTAAAAAACTAAAGCAGTTTTTAATAAATTCGAGCTTTCATTGGCCAACTGCCAACATCGTCAGGATGAAATCGTTGGAGTGGTGAAACTACTACTATCGGCCACCGATAAAAACGAACAGACTGGTGATGCAAAAACACCAATGATATAAATGTAGTTTCACCACTCCAACGATTTCATCCTGACGACGTTGGCTGTTGGCCAACAAAAGCTCGATTTTATTAAAAACTGCTTTAGTTTTTACCTTGTCCCAGTGTTTGAATTTCTTGCTTCAATTTCAATATGCCTGGGATTTGTATTTTTAACTTAATTAAGATGTATGTATGTATGTATGTATGTATGTATGTATGTATGTGTGTGTGTATATATATGTGTGTGTGTGTGTGTGTGTGTGCTTGTTAACTATTTAGATTACCTTGCTAGGCCCCAAACATGGGACAAATCTTTATTTCCTGTTTCAGCCTAACCAAAGGCCATCGACAGGCAGTAGTCACAACAGTGACAGCTCATATTTGTGTAATTTTTTAGATTGCTAACAAAGAATTAAAGGGATACTGATATACATTTCAAACTTATTTGTTTTCATCAGTCAGCCAGAAGGGTATGGCTGACTGATGAAAACAAATAAGTTTGAAATGCATATCAGTCTCCCTTTAATTCTTTGTTAGCAATCTAAAAATTTACACACACACATATATATATATATAAGTCTACTGAGCCTACTAGTATTTAATTTCACGAAGAAACTACATATCTCTTTCCCTCCACTGCTGCAAAAGATCGTAGAAAGGAACAACATTTCATCTTATCTAGTTGGGGAAATATACGTTTAAACTCATCTAATGATAACAGGGTTTTTTTCCCTTTATTGTTTGTTTCAGGTAGAGAAAAGAGTTTCCTACCTTACTGAGCTCTGTAATATGACCAATGTTCTAGGGTTGGTCATGCATGTGCATACAGACAACGTAGTGCTTCCAAGTATTTATGTGGTCCATGAATTTCCTTCTTGTAATTTCTATAAGCATCTCCTGAGGTAAGGCTGAGCAATCTGCATTTTCTGAGCTGCATGAAGCCCTCAGCCTGGTTTCAAAAGCCCTCAGTTTAATTATCAAAATTTCTGCAGGAGATCAGTTCAGGCAAAGTTAAGGATGATCTCTATTTTTCCTCACAGCCTGGTACTTGGGGAAAGAAAGCAGTTATCAGAAAGAGAGAGAGAGTAGGGCAAAAAATCTAGGAAAAAAATGGTGGAGGGAGAATGGATGTTCCATGAATTTATGAACTATACCTGAAGAGCCAGGTTGGTTTGTTAGAAATCAGGAGACCATGAGTTCTTGTCCCACCTCAGGCACCCAAATGAGGGACCTTGGGCCAGACACTCTCTCTCAGCCCTGGGAAGCAGACAAGGGAAAACCACTTCCAAAATCTTCCTAAGAAAACTGCAAGGACTAGTCCAGGCTTTCACCAGAGTCAAAAACTGACTTGAAGGCACACGTGCAGGCAGTAAAATCCGATGAAAGACTTTCTTATCTGAATGTAATTAAAGAAATTGTATTTGTAACCACAATCTGAATGAAAATCACATTTCTTATTGAACTGCTTTTAATGAAGAATCTTGGGGAAGCAGCCATCATTGTTCACTACCCACTGGTCTTTGGACTGTTGTATTATATCTGCTAGAATAGGCCATTTCCTTAATTCACTCTGCCTTGGCCTTTATCCTTCTCCCTGTTTCTGGGCCACATACATTCCCTTGATTTTTCCAGGTCCTTCTTTGTCCTGGCAAAGATTTCCCTGAGAAACCCATACTGACTCAAGTTTGGTAAGAAAATGAGGCACTCCTGACAACTGGGACTTTCCAACTTGTTAGCAACTGGAAAAAGCATGAAAGAACGACGACATCATAATGGAAGAATAAAGAACAGGCCCTCTTCCCTCAATGTAAATTTCAGAGAAAAATGCCATTCTGCCACTATAAACAGCTTAAGAGAGGATTATGAACAATAATATTATCATTTTTATAACATTATTAACTTTTGGCAATTTCAAAGATATCTCTATACACAGTCTCAAGAACCACATTCCTGTTAAATCCGTCAGGCTTATTGACCTATGACAGTGTTTCTCAATCTTTAGGATGTGTGGACTTCAACTTCAAGAATTCCCTTTTTGTTGGCTGAAGAATTCTGGGAGCTGAAGTCCACAAATCTCAAAGCTGCCATGGTTGAGAAACACTGGTCTAAGATAATATCTTCTCATAAGATCAAGGCTGAATTAGGTAGATCCCAGTTTATACCAATCATCCCACTATGCCACAGATACATATATTATTGTTGAATTGTCTTTTCTCCTCCTATTTTCTGCACAGCAACAACCCTATCAGGTGGGTTGGGTCGAGAGCAAGTGACTAGTCCAAAATCACTCAGCTGGCTTTCATGCCTATATATATCACACAATACTTATATGCACATACAAATTATGATGTGTCCACTTATTATCCTTTTTTCCAAATACTCAACTACTGCATTTGTTTTAACTGTTTCACCCCAATACTTTTGGTTGCTCTTTTTTTGTACCTTCCCTAGCTCCACAATATCCTTCTTAAAATGTAGGGTCTTTAAGGGGGTTATTGTATTAGTGGTTGTATTTTCAGTCTCTTTACTAATGATACCATGCATGAAATTTTTCTTTTTTGTAGCAGCTGCTCACTGGGTGACATTTCCATCAAGCTGCCCACTGTGATTCCAACGTTCTTTTTCACATCAGTCACTGCCAGTTCTGATCTCATCATTGTAAAGGTAAAGTTTGGATTTTGTGTGTGAGTGCTAAATTACATCCTTTTACCCTTGAACTGCTTTCACTTTTGGAGCTCATTCACCCAGTTTTCTCTCCAGAATACCTTTCTGGTTTTATCACTCCCAACACTTTTGTATCATCAGTAAACACTTCATCAATGCATACTCTATTGGTATGAATTGTTTTTATTTGTACCAGTAGTAAAATATTACAATTAATGGTGTTCCAATACACTTAATCACCTGGAAATTAAATTGTCAGGTTGTTTTCTAGGTTCTGAGGTACCCTTCTGGAACATTTTACAATGCACTTGTATATCCAGTGTCCTAAATAAAACACTGGCATCTGACTACTCATCTGTCTCTAGATCATATGTGAATAAAAGTAATATTAATCTTAGAACAGGTTGCTGGAAAACATACTCCTTACTTTTGCTATTTACTGTCCCTGTCAACTTCTTTTATTTTAATAAGCTAATAATCCATAAGAGAATCCAGACCTCTAAATTTATATTCAAACCTAACTTGCCATTTATTAGGTATGTAGGGTTGAAGAAGCATATTTTCTCTAATTGAACAAGTAACAAGATCTATCTATCTATCTATCTATCTATCTATCTATCTATCTATCTATCTATCTATCTATCTATCTATCTATCTAACTATCTAACTATCTATCTATCACCTATCTATCTATCTATCTATCTATCTATCTATCTATCTATCTATCATCTATCGAGAGATAGTACAGATAGTATAGATAGTTGACTTATGACAACAATTGGGACCAGAATTTTGATTGCTAAGCAAGGCAGTTTGTAAAGTGAGGTATGCCCAGTTTTATTACCTTTTTTGCCAAACCACTACAGTTGTTCAGTGAATCATGCAGTCATTAAGTGAATCTAACTTCTCCCAATGACTTTGCTTGTTAGAAGCCAGCTGGGAAGGATGCAAAGGGTCATCACATGAGCCCAAGATGCTGCAACATACTCCTTTCCAAAAATGTCAGTTGCCAAGTTACTCAAATATTGATCTCATGACCATGGGAATTAAGTGTGAAACCTGGTCATACGCCACCATTTTTCAGTGCCTCTGTAACTCTGAACAGTTGCTAATGGAATGGTTATAAGTTGTAAGTCCTATGAGGACTTTCCTGTATGAGGAAAAAGATCAGTAACGTTTTCCACTACTTCAGTATGTTCAAAATCACCATCCCATTCATATCTTTTCAAATACCCACAGAGCAATCCATGGTTCACATTCAGTTTGGTCCTCTGAGTACACACATGCATTGTTTTGTCATAACAATAATATTCCACATTCTTTGCCTCAGCAGTTGTGCATGTATCTATTTCTTTTTTCTGGCCCAACCAGCTGGGAATTCACAATGCAAAGAAAGATGAGGAGCAATGGATGTGATCCAAACTGAATAAGCCTTGACAATAGTGGTTTAGAAGTACTTACTCATTGCCAAGCCACCTCTTAATCACTGTGTTAAAGACAAAGGATTCCCACTGGACATTCAATATGTACCTGTAATAGGTCAGCTTTTCCTCAGAGAGGCATAGCCGTATGTTCCACCTGTGGTGCTGTGGTTGCTATGGTGTGTCTTGTTCTTTTCACTGAAGAGTACAGTGGAGGATCACGTACTATTCTGCTTACATGAGCAATCTGCACAGTTCACTGGGCCAGTTTTTAGACAAGCAGCCCCAGGACTAACCAGTATGTCTATCATTTTTGAGATGCAAATATATTTACAGGAAAAAACTGAACAAGAAAAGCAGATTGGAACAAAATGAATTTTCTCTTTCAATTCTCTGGCATTTAAGAAGCTATGATGATGAGCTGAACTAAAGGCCCCCAGAGCTACGAGTGACCTGGGTGCTGAGTGGAAATTCAAACCAACTGACTGATTCAACATGAAACACAGCGGGATAGTTTTGCATCCTCTCCAAAATGGGCAAACAAACTAGGAAGGACCTGGGGTTGAGGATTGGGTTGGCCAGTGAAGAATCTTTCTTGTCACATAAAGGTCAAGCCACTCTACAATTTTGCTTATTGCAAATTGACTTGCTTATTCCTATTGACTTGCTTATTTGCAGTGACCCGTTGTCTTACTCTGTTGGTTCCCCTTGCTTGTGGTAAGCTCTTTGCTTGATTATGTCAGCAGCACAGGTGTGTTTGAGAGGAAGAGAAAATGATGCGTGAGCTAGTGATTCTTAAACCATGCTGGGTACAGCTAGCTGATTCTCAGAAATTCACCATACTTCCACAGACCAGCCTGCTCTTTCGCCAATTTAAGATAGCTACTAGAATTCATCTGATGCTTCCCCAAAGCAGGAGGAAGACATTTCCAAGGGCTGCTTCCAGACTACTTTTTTTTACCCTGCCCAAAATGTTATTTTTCATTTAGATGCAGAATTTCTGAACAGAATACTATTACCCCCAGTTTTATAGCTAATAGAAAAAAAGGTTAGCTTTTGGGAACAAATTTTTAATATGAATTGTTAGAAGTAGAATTTCACTCCAACAGCCGTCTGCCTGTCTGTCTGTCTCTATCTTTGTCTCTCTCTGTCTCTCTCTGTCTCTCTCTGTCTCTCTCTGTCTCTCTCTCTCTCTCTCTCTCTCTCTCTCTCTCTCTCTCTCTCTCTCTTTCTGACTCTGTCTCTGTGTGTGTGTGCATGTGTGTGTGTGTTATGTATGCGTGTTTACTTGCCTAATAGTCCAACAAAAAGAGATAGTTTGATTTCAATGGCATCACAGAGATGATTAGCATTTTCCTCCTTCTAAGGTACATCCATGTATGTATGAAGTCCCAGAAGACTCTGGGAACTAGCTGGTTATTCTTCCTTGCTTCTTTTGATTTGTAGGGAACAGATCAGTTTCTTTCCCCACACTATTCTCACAATTCTTTGGAATCATTCCTAACTTAGGCTCTTCACAGGAGAAGGTGAGATCCTATGCCAGTTTACCAACCACCTTGCCCTAAGCCAAGTGAAATAAGCTATTTTCTGGCTTACTCTTCTTACAATAGTTGAAGGCGGAAAAGAAGAAAAGCCATTTTACATTGAACCTTACCTACAAAGCAGAATCACAGGGTACAACTCTTTACCTCATCAAAATATTTTTTTGTATATTAGAAATGAAGAATTGCATTATGATCATCACTTGACTGTGTTTTTTCATATGATTAACTCCCCTCTACATACTGTAAAATTAAATGCAAGTAAATTTCTCCAATACTTTCCTCTCTGTGTGGATTTCTACATTTGGATTTCCCCAAAGAAATCTACACTTAAGAGTGAATATATCCCTTTTTTTCTTCCTAGTATTTTTATACAAGTGCAGGATTTACTTTTTTCAGATCAACCAAGAGTTGATCCATTTGGTTTCAACAGGAATTGACTGACTGCCTTGTCACTCTTACCTGACACCATGGACTGAGAGAGAGTGACTGTACATACTCTGGAAAATATTGTACCACATGGATGTGAAGCTTCCTACTAAAGGATTTCAACTTCAGCCTTGAATTAAAGGTCCCTGAAAGAGAGATCTTTTGTAAAACTACAATTCTTAGATCAGGATTAGAATTGTTCATGTTGTAGTACATATTGTACATTCTCTTGCATCATCTAAGCACATCAAGATATGTAAGTAAAAGTTATATTTTTGTGAGTGCATTTATATATTTTAAAATCAACAGATGCTACAATTGATGTAAAATAAACCCAGGAGAGAAATTGCAATTTCAGCAATCCTTTCAATAAAGAGAACAATTGAGTTGTTTTTCTTGCCAAGACTCTGAATTTTTATTGACTACATATCCATCAAATCAATTGTCTCCAGGAAAAAAAGCTATATGAGAATATATTTGCAAATATTTTTTTTACATAAAAATTCTTTATTTCTGCTCTAACTCAAGCCAATGTACTTCTTGGAGAAGTGGTTTAGTGGTTTCTATATGCCAATTATCTTTTCCAGGACTCCACCAGAAGATAATACAATTCAGTCCCTCTCCTAAATTGAAACGTGATTTTTGCAAACAGCAAGCAGCCTTTTCTAAATTGTTTAAAAACACTACAGATATAAATGACTGCCACTGTTATGCGGTTTATGACAATATTTGTTTATCCCACAGCATCTGATGTAAAAAGAAACCTTTTTATCTGTAAACCATCCAGAATCATTTAGATGAAATGGGTGGTGCAGAAATCTGATGCAAATAAATAACTACAGTTAATAAATAACTACAGTTAGACAAAACAACTGCAGCATCTGTTAATTCCCCACAAAATAGATTGAATATGTACTTTGAAGCATAGTACCAGTATATAGGTACTATTCCCATTCCAGTTGACTCTGATACAATCAGCTTAAAAAATGATTTAAAGGAAAGAACTGTAACAAAGAATATCCTTCCTGGTGGACTGCAAGGTGACCAATGATGTTTGGTATCTATAATTATAGCTGAGAGATAGCCCCAAAATCAGGAAAAACCACAAATCAGTACCAATCTGATTGGTACTGTTCAGTTCAAACAATGGTATGAACTGATATAATGTTGCTGAGTTGAGTCTGTGAGTTTGAAATCTGAATATAGAGAATCCAGGATCAATTCTGGCACCATCAATTTAGACATTAACCAAAAGGATTTCTGCTTAGTTCCCTGGAAAAATCATTCTGAATCACAGGAGGCAAAATGCATCTAGATGAACAAGATCTGACTCGAATTAGCTTCCTATACTGTATTATTTGTTTCATTTCATTTTATTTATTGAAGGCACAGCCACTCATCTTATAACCAACTCCGGGTGACTCCCAATCAAAAGCTAAAACAACATACAGTAAATGTGATATTTAAACTATAAAACTGTTGTTGTTGTTAGCTGCGAAGTCGTGTCCGACCCATCGAGACCCTATGGGCAACTTCCTCCAGGCCTTCCTGTCCTCTACCATCTTCTTTCCCACTATAAAACTAAATACATTAAAAACAACAAAGGCCTGGCACCAGGTCAAACTTCTGATGTGCAGTCGCCTAATCTTATCACAGTGCTTGGGGCTGGGGTTGGGGAACCAGGTCTTCAAAGCTTTTCAGAAGGCTAAGAAGGTAGGATCTGCTGAACCTCAGGGAGAAGAATGTTCCCTAGGGCGTTCCCTAGGGCACTCCATAGGGCAGGGGCTGCCACAGAAAAGCTCCCATGGGATGGCAATATTTAATTTAATTTAATTTAATTTAATTTATTGAGATTTCTATACCGCCCTTCTCCCTAAGGGACTCAGGGCGGTTCACAGGGCATACATAAATAACAATACAAAAATTAAAAGAAAATTAAACCAATGCCCAATTAAAACAAGAATGATAAAATAATAAAAAACCTATAAAAACCCATATACCCCCATCAGGCCAGACCCGCTAGTTCAAATAAATGGGTCTTCAACCCGCGACGGAAGGATCGGAGGTCCGATGCCGTCCGGAGCTCAACCGGCAGTTGGTTCCATAATGCCGGAGCACCCACAGAGAAGGTCCTCCCCCTGGGGGCCACCAGTCGACATTCCTTGACCGGAGGCACCCTGAGGAGGCCCTCTCTGTGGGCACGCACAGGGCGGAGGGGAGTCGACGCCGGCAGCAGGTGGTCCTCGAGGTATCGCGGACCCATGCCATGTAGGGACTTAAAGATCATAACCAAAACCTTGAACCTTACCCGGAAGACAACTGGTAACCAATGCAGCTCACGGAGCAAAGGTGTAACATGGGAGTACCGGGAAACTCCCAAGACAACTCTCGCGGCTGCATTCTGTACCAGTTGGAGCCTCCGAGTAGTCTTCAAGGGAAGCCCCATGTAGAGAGCATTACAGTAGTCTAGGCGAGAGGTCACGAGTGCATGAGTGACCGTACATAAGGCCTCCCGGTCCAGATAGGGCCGCAACTGGAGCACCAGGTGAACCTGGGCAAAAGCCCCCCTAGTCACGGCCACTACATGATCATCCAAAGTGAGTCGTGAATCTAGGAGGACTCCCAAGTTGCGAGCCCTATCCACAGGGGGTAAGAGCTCACCCCCCATAGAAAGAGATGGAACATCCCGGGTGTCCCGGGATGCCGGAATGTACAGCCACTCAGTCTTGTCAGGGTTGAGTTGAAGTCTGTTCCTCCCCATCCAGACCCGAACTGCCTCCAGGCAACGGGACATCACAGCGAGGGCATCACTGGGGTGGTT
The DNA here is from genome assembly GCF_947247035.1 of Vipera ursinii. Classification (NCBI taxonomy): domain Eukaryota; kingdom Metazoa; phylum Chordata; class Lepidosauria; order Squamata; family Viperidae; genus Vipera; species Vipera ursinii. The sequence goes on from NC_139512.1 coordinate 255,470,344, forward strand.
TGGGGTCGAAATAAAAAGTTGGGTATCATCGGCATATTGATGATACCCAACTCCAAAACCACGAATGATCTCACCCAGCGGTTTCATATAGATGTTGAACAGGAGAGGCGAGAGAACCGACCCCTGAGGAACTCCACAAGCGAGAGTCCTAGGGGTCAACCTCTGCCCCCCTGCCAACACCGACTGCGAGCGTCCCAGGAGATAGGAGGAGAACCACTGAAAAACTGTGCCTCCCACTCCCAATCCCCTGAGACGCCGCAGCAGGATACCATGGTCGATGGTATCGAAAGCCGCCGAGAGGTCTAATAGGACTAGGACAGAGGAATATCCCCTATCCCGAGACCTCCAGAGATCATTCACCAGAGCGACCAATGCCGTCTCCATGCTGTGCCCGGGCCTGAAACCCGATTGGTAAGGGTCCAGATAATCCGCTTCATCCAGGACCAGAGGGAGCTGATGCGCCACCACACTCTCAACAACCTTCGCAAGAAAGCGAAGGTTGGAGACTGGACGAAAGTTGTTCAATACAGCTGGGTCCAAGGCAGGCTTCTTGAGGAGAGGTCTCACCACCGCCTCCTTCAAGACGGTGGGGAAACAACCCTCGCTCAAAGAAGCAGATATGAAGCAGCCTTGTGTCCTCTCCCTAGCAGCATAAACCAGCCAAGAAGGGCACAGATCCAATAAACATGTGGTGGAACTCAGCTTCCCCATAATCCTGTCCACTTCATCAGGGGTCACAGAATCAAACTCCTCCCAGATAACATTGACAGGACCGCCCGTGTCCTGATCGCCAGACTCTGCCCAGCTGGAGTCCAAACCGGTCCGAATCCGAGCGATTTTATCCGACAGATGTTGACTAAACTCCTCGGCACGACCCTGCAAGGGATCCTCCCTCACCTCCTGATTAAGAAGGGAGCGAGTCACCCTAAACAAGGCGGCCGGGCGATTATCTGCGGACGCGATGAGGGTAGAGAAGTAATTACACCTCGCCACCCTCATCGCAGCGAGATAAGACCTAATGTAGGTTCTTAACCGCAACCGGTCGGATTCAGATCGGCTGGACCTCCAGCAGCTCTCTAGGCCCCGTTTCCGACGCTTCATCTCCCGGAGCTCCGCGGAGAACCATGGAGCTCACTGGGATCTGCACCGGGTCAGGGGCCGCAAGGGTACAACCCGGTCAAGTGCCTCAGTGGCTGCCCTTTCCCAGGCTTCCACTAAGGCATCCGCCGAGTTGTGAGCAATGGAGGCAGGTGGGGACCCCAGCGCCGCTTGGAATCTATCAGGATCCATTAGGCGTCTGGGGCGATACCATCTAATTGGCTCCGTACCCCCACGGCGGGGGGTGGCAAAATGGAAGACCAGCCGCAGGAGGTGATGATCGGTCCATGACAGGGGCATAATAAATGGAAAGCCCCCACCAAGATCATCCAACCACCGTCCAGATAAAAAAATCAGGTCAAGGGTGTGGCCTCCCTCATGAGTTGGTTCAGAAATTACCTGCGTCAGGTCCATGGCCGTCATTGAAGCCATGAACTCCCGAGTGAGCTCAGATGAGCCTCCCAGGGATGGTAGATTGAAGTCTCCCAAAACTATAAGTTTGGGGAACCCAACCACCAACCCCGAGAGGATATCGAGCAGCTCGGGCAGGGCTGCCGCTGCGCAACTAGGCGAAATGTACACGAGCAGCAAGCCCAACTGCGCCCCAGAACCAAATCTCACAAAGAGAGACTCACACCCGACTATCTGAGGAATGGTGGTCTCCCGCGGACATAAGGTCTCCCTAATGATCACCACCACACCCCCACACCTATCTTGAGCTCGAGGCTGGTGTAGCACCCGGAAGCCTGGTGGGCAAAGGTCAACCAAAGGGACCCCACCCTCTGGGCCCAACCAAGTCTCCATGATGCAAGCCAGGTCCGCATGCTCACCCTCAACTAAATCCCTAACAAGGGGAGCTTTGTTAACCACGGACCTGGCATTCAGGTACACCAGTCGGAGCTCAGGAGGCTGCACATCCTCGCTCCCGGAACCTCGGGAAAGAAGCAGAGGGTCGGAGCGCCTCACCGCTTGCAAATAGCGGAGACGGCCCTCCTGGTAACGATATGGCCCCCTGTCTATCCGCCTGCTGCCATTCCCCGTCGTGGGAATTGGTAATCCCACGACCCGCTCGTGAGCCCCGGAGACAACGACACCCCGTTCTCCCCCTGTGCGGTCAGACCCAAGTCTGGCCTGAGCTATGGTTGATTGGCCACCCCCCCATAGCCAGACAACCCCCATCTCCCACCCCTCTCCCCAACCCCATAAATTTTTTTGATAAAAACGTAATCAGGGGCCTCTTATTAAATTTGTGTTGACGGCCCCTGCCCCTGCCCAGCCATCTCTCAGGGTCCCAAAACTCGGGCCCTTCATCGAGGTTAGGAGGATTTAAAGAGGCGGGTCGCACCCAGGCGAGGGGGGCACCCCTGAGGGCGAGCAAGTCCGTGCTGGTATATTGTCGCATGTTAGTCCAGCAAGTCCAGAATAGGCAGTCCCGGAGGTGATCATGTCCATAGGAGGGTCGAAGGCCGGAAAAGAAAATATCTAGATCCACACCCAACTGCACTGCCACTCAGTTGGGTGCCCCAGTAAACAGGCCACCCCCGCCCTCTCACGGCAGGTTGCAACTCTGTTCCTGGGGGTGGTCAAAGATATACTCTGGGTAGACATGCCCCATAGAGCTCCCACCTCTATGGGGCTGCAGATGTAAAAGTCAGCCACTCTCCCACCGTGGCTGGTACCCAGGACCGACCAAATCCAAATGGGAGAGGGGGAGGTAGGCAGAGTTAATAGATGTATATATTCAAGGCAGAAGGGTAGACGGGCCAAGATAGAAAAGGTGGTCTGAAAGCGTCATCACCGCCGCTAAAACGGTCCAAAAGCGGTGTAAGGACCACCTGTCGCCGTTGCTCCATTGAAATGGTCCGAAGACGCCGTTGCCAACACAAGTGGTCCGAGGCAGCACAGAAAACATCATCGCCACTGGGATAACTCGCAGTCGCCCTCTCCGCCGCCAAAATGGCCCGAGGACGACAACGTCACCAAAAGCAGCCTGATGCGGCCTGGGGTAAGATGGAAACACCACCGCCAGCGAGAGGGGCCAAAAGCCCGAAAAATGCCGAAGCCAACCACCGGCCTCCACAAACGGCCCGAATAGGCCAGAAAATGCTGATGCCGCCGAAGTGGCCCGAAAACAGGTCAAATGTTGCCACTCGGGCCAGAAGGCCCCGGGAATGCCACCGCTTAGTGCTGGTCGCTGAGAACGGCCAAAGCCCACTGCTGCCGTCATCGTCGTCGCCGGATGCAGGCCATCTCCGCCACCGAATGCGGCCCAAAGGACCGCCGCCACCAGCGCCGACGCCCACGCCGTCGCCGCCATCGCCGCCGCCAAGCCAGACCCACAGGCGTCTCTCTCGGCGACCAAAGGCAGCCTAAGAATGTCGAAGGCGGCCCGAAACGGCCCGGGGAAGCAGGAAACGCCGCCACCGAGCGCGGCCCGAAAAACTGCCACCGCCAGCGCTGAGGCTGCCGCCCACGCCGCCGCCGCCATCACCGCCAACAGAACGAACCTGCAGGCGTCCTCCTCGCCGACCGGGAACAGCCTGAGAACGCCGAGGCAGCCCAAACCGGTCCGGAGCAGCAGGGAACAGTAGGGAACGCCGGAGGCGGCCACGAACACCTGAGGACGGTCCAGAGAAGGCAAGCGGCAGAAGGCAAACATCAAAAGGCGAACGGATGGAAAAGGCGACAGATGAAGAAGAGCAGGGCCCGCAGACAAGTAGGACTTCAAACAGTTCACTGCCAGTTTCGTCAGCCACTAGCTGCCCCTGTGCCTATAACTATAAACCCCCAGTCCCCCCAATCCACATCCCAGAGAGCCTAAAGGCTCCTGAGGGGCTCCAAGGGGACGCCTAGTAACTAGAGCTCGCGGAGCTCAATCAAGCACGTCCGCCATCTTGGGCATGCGTAGACGAAAAAAAACGAAAATTTAGGGGAAGGCACAAGGAGCATGCCCATCTTATCTGACCTGGAAACATGGCTAGGTATCCTTAGGGAAAGGCATTCCCAAGATAGCCTGGCCCTGTGCCATAAAGGGCACCCAGAAAGAAACTGAAAGCCAGTGCAGCTCACTCGATAGAGTTTGCAATTATTTCAGTTTCCAATTATTCAGGAACAGTCCTCTCCTCCAGTCACACTGCCCATTCCTTATTTTAGCTGTTTCCAAAATGGGGCTTTCTAGAGAAAGGATATATAAGGACACGATAATTTGTGAATTATTATGTCTATCATTATAATATAATCTGATTCCGGGATTGCGTGGAATATTAGGTGAAATAGTTATTCTGTCTGATTCAGCAGGTTCTCCTCCTCTCACCAATATTACCTTCCTGAAATAGTTTTGAAAGAAAAATAGTTATTCGAAAATAACCTTCGGAATTCATTAAGTCATGGGACCCAGAAATATATTTGACAAATTCCAGATTTATTTATTTTTTTCTCTCACCCTGCCTGGACAGTGATACTGATAAGCAAAATGCCCTGTGGGATAAAGTTACTTCAAATATCCTTTCCATATCATTATTGCTTGGTTCATTTGGACTGCATATGCCACCCATGTCCCAGCTATCTTCTATCCGAAGAACAGAAATGATGAAATTCAGTGTTGGATTTCCTAAATAGAATACATTTAATTATATACTGAAGTAGAAAATAGCATCTATAAAAATTAGACTCCATGACAGCTCATGAAATGTTGTCCACTGCTTCTGCAATGCTTTATACATTTTTGATTTAGAAGTTATTTTGGGCATTTTAGTTAAGTAGAAGTACTACATCAAGTACTTGTACATCTAGTAGAAGCTAACCCACTCCCTATCTTGTGCATGAGAGAATGCAACAATAACAGTGATGCCCAACATCAAGTATGCAAAGAATGCAAATGTCAAGAAGAAGTTTTGACAGATACTTGTTTGCAGCATTGTATGCAAACATATTCTAAACTCTGATTTACATTTAACCTCTCTAACTGCTGGTGAATATTATCTTTCAGTTTTAGATATTTGAACATTGGAGATAACGATATTAACATTTTTCTAGATGTGATTATGATGTTATCTTTCTGTCCCTCCAGACACAGTTTGCATGATTAAAAAAAACCCCAGTAGTATTCTGTTACATTGATACAGCCAAGATGGCTGCATGGAATGATAAGCAAGACAATTTTGTTTTAATGCCATGAACTCTGTATAATTCTGTCATGAACTATTGTTTCATTTATTTATTTTTTGGCCTGCAATATTGAAGAACAGTCAAGGTTTTTTTTTAAAAAAAAAATTGATTAGCTTTGGTAATCACCAGCATTAATTTAGTAGTCAACTGAGCTTTGATCTATTTTGACTGGCAATAGAAAGAAACATTCTTCATAATGTTTTCAGTAGCAGATTCAGGAATGTCAACCATAATGTTTCTGATCATGTGTGTGAAAAAAATACATGGCCTTTTATTTGTATCAAAATGTATAATGTGGTATGGTTTTAATATTATTTATTACATTCTGTGACAGTATGGTTTTTAACATCCTTTTCTATGGGGTTTTTTTGTTTTTATTTGGATCCTGCTGATTGGTTCTGGTGCTGTTTAAATTGCCAGAATCCTAATAGCAAGATGGATAGCTACGCAAATTGATTGACTGACTGATTGACTGACTGAACATATCTTAAAGCAGAGGTCCCCAACCTTTTGGGCACCAGGGACCTGTTACGTGGAGAGAGGTTTTTCCACAGACCAGAGGGGGCGTGGTTTTGTGTGCTGCCTGCATCCCACAGATGGGGCTTTCCTTGTTTGTGTGGCCCGGTTGCTGGCATGCCGTGGCCCAGTACTGGTCCACAGACCAGGGGTTGGGGACCCCTGTCCTAAAGGATAGTTTTGCGATGGCTCAGTATCAAAGTTCACCGAATTTGGAATTATTTGAAACACCGGGCTATATGTCTTTTCAGTTAGACAAGCTTGACACATATTCCCTCATTTCATCTCTGACATGGGCATCTCTATCTTCATGAAAGTCCTTCACTCTGGCTCACCTACAAAATCAAGGTGTTGTCTCTTTCTGCTAAAGAGGAAAATTGTAAACCAAGGAAGAAACTGGAACTGAGGATGAGATGAGATGTTCAATATTTCCTATAGCTCTGCATTAACTGAAGGAGCTGGGCAATTAAGAAATATGAAATATAAACGAAGAAACAAACGAACAGATAGGAATCCACAGGGATTTGGAGAGAGAAAAAATCAAGGAGTAAATGAGACAGAGAGAAATCTGTTTCAAAAAATGCTTATTTCTGAAAGGGTAGTTTTAAAAAAATGTTTTGCTAGAAATATTGCATAACATTAAATTTTATTTTGACTTGTGTGCATTTAATATTTTGTGTTGGATAATTATTTTTTCACTCTACAGGCTTAGTTTTTGTAGTCGTTTACGTCAATTATCTCCTCCTTACATCACAATTGCTTGTCTCCAGGTAGCAAATCAATAGGCCCTTGCATTTTACTTAAAGCTTTATATTTACTTTCTCAGTTCATGGTCAGTTAACCTCTTGCACTCTGAAACTATTTAGTTTGACTATATTAAAATTTAATACCAAGTCATTTCCTCTACTCCAAATCCTTTGGATAGAATTAGGATGCCTCTTAGCAGTAGCACAAATAAGAATCTGCTGCCTAAATCAGGGGTCCCCAACCCCTAGTTTATGGATCGGCACAGGTCCACGGCATGTCAGAAACTGGCCCATGCAACCAAACGAAGTCCTATTTTCAGGATCCAGTCAGCACACAAAAACCTCTCTTTATGGAACCGGTCCCTGGTGCCCAAAAGGTTGGGGGCCGCTGGCCTAAAATATTGGTTGAAACAATTATTTTGAACTCATTGGTTCATCTGAGTCAAAATGATAAAATTTTAGGATAGATTGTGCTATGTTTGGGAAAAATGTCACTGTCTGGAGTATTTCCGTTCCATTTTTTTAAATTGCTTACTCTTATCAGAGTTGTGCTTGAAGATGGAAACCTTCATCTGTATATGCAGAGCAAGAAGCCTACCTTTCCCCTGTGCTGTCTTCAAGACCACCTCTACAGTCCTTTCAAGACCCTCAACTGTCTTCATCCCACTACATCTGCTACTTGTAGAACAATGTTCACAGTCATAAGATTTAATGTTTTACCTTCAAGGGTAGGAAAATTTTGTGCTCTAAAATTGCCCATTGAACCAATGAAGTTACAGTGGCTCCTGTTCCTGTATGCTTCCAGGTCCAATTCAAAGTGCTGATATCAACTTTAAATCCTTGCATAGCCCACACCCAGATTATTTGAAGGGCCATCTATCTCACAGAGTTTCTGCCCATTCCATCAGAGTCAACATGCTCCAGATCCCTTCTATTATACTGTGTCATGCAATAGTGGTGAATATGACAGCCAGAATTCTCCAACCCCTAGCAATAGCCCACAAACCCACAGCTACACTCCACCAGGAATTATCCAGAACCAAAGACAAGATACAGAAGAATGAAAGAAACAATGTAATCTACAAAATCAACTGTAACCATTACAACCAAGTCTATTTGGGACAAACATCATGTCAATTAAAAGCCAGGATCCATGAATGGCATGATCCCAAATCCTTAATCTCTATCCACATTGACACCAAACAACACCAATTCAGTCAGAACAACACTAAAATCATCGGCCATGCTTCCCCTCAGCATGCTCATGAGTTAATCAAGGCCTGGCACTCTGCTAGCAATTCCATCAACAGACACATCAGCCTACAACCAGCCTACAAACCCTTCAGAATCCAAATCAACTGCACAGCCAGCCAGAAATAGCACCGACCTTCAACCAACCCACGCAAGCCCCACCACCATCAGCAGTTCACAACCCAATGACCCTGACCTGAAGTAACCTCCCCATCACAAGACCCATCACAAGAGTCTCACTGATGACTCACACCTGACCCATCCATCAGAAGACCCTCACTTGACACACTGACACCTAAAGCCCTTATAAACAGAACACTGACATTGACGTCCCTTAAACTCCACTGAAGATGTTACCTAGCCTGGTAATGAAATGTTCAAAAACCAACCCACAAGGTTGGAGAACAAACCTTCACCCTTATACTGTGTCATCTTGCAAGACTAAGAAGGAACACCTTCTCTGCTACAGCACCTGTCCTGTGGAACAGACTCCCTTTTTAGATTTGGAAAGTCTCCATCCTCTTGGCCTTCCAGAAACCTGTTAAGATCTGGCATTCTTGCTAGGATGTTAGGAGAATCTGAGATATAAACTCCTGTTTTGTTTCATAGTGCTATGAGATTTTCTTCTCCATTGGGATTTTAATTGTATCCGATTATGCGGTTCTTTTACTTTTTTGTTTTTTGGCAATACGGCTGTTCAACACACAGTTATGCATTTATGCTGGGTGGCTATATTAATTTTCTTAAATAAATTAATATTTAATAATATATCCTATGCCAATGCTGTGATGCCACTAATGAGCCAGCAATACATGTCTCATTCAATTGTCCCCTGTGCAGAGCTTCTATTTCTAGGTCTCTTTCACTGCATGGGCTCATCAGATATGAAAATCCCATACTTCTTACTTTGTCGATTGTCACTCAGAAATTTCCAGATGTGTGCAAAATTCTGCTTGACTATCATTGCCATTAGGATATTATCGGGATATTACTCCCAGCAATCTTAAAAATTATTTCATTAATTGATTTTATTATTTGTTTTATATATATATATTGCCTTTTATAATTTTTCTGTGGGATGTTCTTTCAAATCACAATCTATATTTTGAGCACTTCTTTATATGTGGTGTCCTTGATGCTCTCTGAGCTTGGCAATTTTCTTACAGATATTTTATTACCAAACTAGGTAACATCATCAGTGCAAGAAAAGAAACATCTGCAAGAAAATCACCAAGCTCTGAGAGCATTAAAGACCCAACAAACTTGAGCTACAAATATTCTCTTCTATTGGTAGCTCTCTATATTTATTTCCTTTGAGATCATTGACATATGAAATGAAATTTCTACATTCCATTTCTCTCTCTCTCTCTCTCTCTCTCTCTCTCTCTCTCTCTCTCTCTCTCTCCCTCCCTCCCTCCCTCCCTCCCTCCCTCTCCCTCTCTTAAACAAGTTGATTAAGAGATATACAGTACTTCTGTAATTTCATTCTTTAGACATGGTTTTATAGAGTTTATTTTGTTTTTACATTTTTTCTTTTTAAAAAAATATTAGACATTTAAAAGCATAAGACAAAACACAAACTGGGAAGAGCAAAAAAAAGTTTACAAGCATAATATAATTAAATAGTTTTCATACTAAAATTAATTTTGTTCCAAACATAAAAATATGTCAGTTTAATACTTAAAATGATTAAAATCAATATGCCTATATATTCAGATGCAGCCTATGTATAGAATTTCTGATTGTAATTCCTGAATTACAGTCTGGAATTAGTTTCCCTGTTAAATTTATATGTAATATCAAATTTGGTTTTCAAGTATGAAGATATTTTTACATCGATGCATACTCTCACAATTTAACATAATTTCCAATATCATAGCGGTTGCAACCATAAACAAAGCTGGTTTGCTACACAATCATCTCCTTTTTCCTCCCACCCTCCTTGCCCCTTTTACTTTCCAGTATGAGACATGGGCTGTTAGGATCCAATCTCACATACCAGGAAGTATTATGGTGCCCTCTAGAAGTTTTCAGACTACTGTAGACTTTCTAGTTTGCTTGTACCAGATTAGAATCCTGGTGAGAGAGAGTACTAAGAGGAAGAAAAGTAATATAGCATGTGATGATTGCTATTGGTTGTGTTATTCTTACAACAAGAGGTACCGAGCCACATGTCACGACTGATCTCAAACTATGATGTTAGTCCAAAGCAAATCTAAAGCTCTTCATGCAATAGGATAAAGAAATCAAAAGGTCAACTACTTCAGCTTTTGGATACTAGATAAGACTATTTACCCAACAGCCCATCACAGATCAACTTGGGCAATCCAAACAAATAGACAGTTGGTAGATTATTGCAAGTAGTTGTTTGTAGAGCAAATAATTGCAGATCACTCAGGATCAAATCTAGTTTAAAGAAGAAGACAGAGATATAGTCCAAGCATTTTCCCCCAATGCTCCTGTTCTTATCCTTTATTGGTGGTAAAGGATAGAAAATACTGAAATAGGTCAGATGCGAAGACCTCAAGACTGGGATTGTGTCCCCTGAGAAATAATTTATTATTATTTTTATTTTATTTTTTTTATTATTATTATTGTTGTTGTTGTTGTTGTTGTTGTTGTTGTTGTTGTCATCGTTGTCATCGTTGTTATTGTAATAATGTTGGAAGGGACCTTGGAGGTCATCTAGTTCAACCCCCTGCTCAGGCAGGAAACCCTATACCATCTCAGACAAATGGCTGTCCAGTCTCTTCTTAAAAACTTCCAGTGTTGGAGCAGTCACAGCTTTTGGAGGCAGGTTGTTCCACTGGTTAATTGTTCTGTCAGGAAATTTCTCCTTAGTTCTAGGTTGCTTCTCTCTTTGATTAGTTTCCATCTGTTGCTTCTTGTCCTGCCTTCAAGTGCTTTGGAGAGTAGCTTGACTCCCTCTTCTTTGTGGCAGCCCCTGAGATATTGAAACACTGCTATCATGTCCCCCCTCATCCTTCTCTTCATTAAACTAGACATACCCACTTTCCAGCAATTGTTCCTTATATGTTTTAGCCTCCAGTCTCCTAATCATCTTTGTTGCTCTTCTCTGTACTCTTTCTAGAGTCTCAACATCTTGTTTACATCGTGGTGACCAAGGGATCTTCTTTCCCTTGGATCTCAGCTGGCATAGAAGAACCAAAGGAGAGCAAAACTGTAGCACAGAGAATGTTAAGCTGGCCTGCATTTAGTTGCACCACTTAATATCAGAAAGTGATACTTTTCTCAACAATTTAACATGTGGCACAGATTGTTGGCAGAAGCAGTTAGGGTACACTATATTTACGGTTTTTTGGTTAGAAGGTTCTTCCTCTCCTCCTTAGGAAAGGAAATGCATTACTGAAAGAGAGAGAAACTGATTAACCAATATCTACACATGTTGTACACTTATTCTTGTTGATGAATGCAATTGTAAAAAACACTATTATTATTCAGATGAAAATAAAAGATAGCCCATCATAGCAAACTGAATGTTTGTACTGTATAGTAGGCTACTGCAGCATCTATGAGGATGGCAGATCCAATTAAACAATGCTGTCAAAAGATGTAACAAAATCTGGCCAATAGCCAGACCATTGGTACCATCTTCATTCCCTTATGCAGGGCTTTTTTTCTAAAAAAAAAAAAAAGGTGCCAGAACTCTCATCTTGGTGGACGCAGGAGGTGGGGAGTGGGGGGTGGCACTGATGCAGTCATGGGTGCGAGGGGTATTGGTGGCGGGCTTTCCCCCGGGGCCGGAGCCAGTGTGGCTGGTGCTGTGGGAGCAGCAGGGCCCGCTCTATATGGCGGGGCTGCACGGGGTGTGCGGTGGAGGTGGTGTGGGCCAGACAATGCAGGGCGGCCACTTAGGCATGCAGGGCGAGGTTGGCGCAGGTCCAGCACCAGGTAGGCCACCAACCTGGCTGTCACGGGTGAGCACAAGGAAGGAGTGCACATGGACTCCACAGAATCCACCTCCCACTCCTTGTCCTCTGTTACTTACCTAGTTGAGATGGTGTAGTTGGGCAGCAGGGAGGGATGCAAAGTTCCTGCCAATTTACCTTCGCTGCAGACAACTTGCTGGTGCAACGTTTGCCGGCCAGGTCTTTTGGCATGCTCAGCAGCAATTCCTATTGGTTTTCGAAAGCCAATAGGCTTTCAAAAGCCAATAGAGGGAGTAGCATAGCTTGTGCAAAAGCTTTTTTGTGTGTGTGCAAAAAAAAGATGCCGGAACGCCATTCTGAGCATTCTATGAGAAAAAAAGCCCTGCTTTTATGTTTTAATCTTCTGATTTTAAAAATATTTTTTTTCTATTGTAAGTTGCCCCAAACCTCGCCATGTGAATTGCATACAAATATATATAATTGGTAAATAAAGGTAGAACATATGTTAAATATACATCAAATGATAATATGCTTCCCTACAAAGTCAATTCTTGCTCAATGACAGACCAAGGAGTTAACTCGGAAAGGCAAGAGGAAAATCTGGAAGAGATCTGTGCAACTTGTAGAAGGGAAAGGCCCTCACTGATAAATTAAAAATCTTTGTGGTCTGCAAAAGAATGCTGGTGGGCTAATCAATGATTTGGTGACTAGAGGAGCATCTACAATGTTTGAGCTCGTGGTCATGGTAAGCTATGGAGGCACTAGGCAACATGACTTTCAGGGCAGTGGTGGTGATTTTATTTTTTATTTTTTAAAAAGTCTGTGCTCTGTCCAAGGGTGCTTGGTAGGCTGCATGTACAGGCCTGGTCTAGAATTTATTTTGGAGCATTCAGCTATCTAGAGCAGGCATGTCAAACTTATTTTGTTTGAGGCAACTTCTTATAAAAGAATTGCCATTAATTTGTTTTAATAAAACAATTTAAATCAATTTTTCACTTGATTTCAAATTAAATGAATTATATTGGTTGACAATGAGATTATTTTTTTAGTACAATTGCCAAATGCAATAAACTGGTTTTAGGTATATGTTATTGGAAGGAAAAAGCAATCCCTGCTGCGTTACTGATCCCAGAGAAGCATTTGCATGTATGCAGGTATCCTTAGGGTGCCATAGTTATGGATGAGAAATATTGGTTGCAAAGTTGGCATTTCTGGATGTAATACAGATATTTTGGACTTATTTTTTATTTCTTTGCATGTTTGATATTTTTAAAAAGGCATATGCTACTGACTACGCTTATGCACATATGTAACATGATCACTGCTTGTCCAAAATTTTACTATACAGATAATACCCCCAGAAATTATTTTAGCCTATTTAATAAATGTTGTTATTGATGTTAAGCTCACCATGGAAAACATCATATATTGTTATGTATATACTAGGTTAATTATTTAAAGACTGAAGTGAAACATAACTAGATTCTAAATAATCTATTTTTCAAAACACACAACAGTCCAAACAGTAAAAGTAAAGTCCAAATTAAGAATATTTCATTCTTAAGAATTGTTTAATTGAAAGTAGTTTAGTTGTAATAGATGTTTATAGATTCAAAATAGTTTTCAAGAGTATTTACAAAAGATACTATTTTTTCTAGCATCAGCTAAATTAGACATATTACATTGAGAAAAATGTTTCTCATTTCTTTCCTTATTGATTTATTGATTTCATTGAAGAGATGTTAACATAGGAAATAGATTATTTTGTCATCTAATTTTACCTTCCAAAAGACAGAAGCAGATGAAAAATGTGAGGTTCTTTTCTGTTGGCTTTTTTGAATTAGCTGTTTTAGATTCTAAAAGTTTAGTTCCTAAAGAAGTAACCTTGTAAATAATTTTAATGTCGTCTAGTGCAGGGTAGGCAAACTTGGCTCTTTTAGACTCAAGGACTTCAACTCACAGAATTCCTGACCCAGCATGGCTCAGCTTGGAAACCTCTCTCTTTCCCCTCAGTGTGGCTGGCTCAGGATTTCTGGGAGTTGAAGTCCATGAGACATAAAAAAGAGCCAAGACTGCAATAGGCTTTCCAAAGCCAATAGAGGCAGCTTTTTTTTTTTTTTGCAAAAAAAGGTGCCGGAACGCCGTTCTGAGCATTCTATGAGAAAAAAAGCCCTGCCCTTATGTGATAAATGCCAAAGATGCCCTCCTGCTGCCTACTGCAAATACGTGTCAACTTGTGTGTTATTTAATTTCATTTGTAAAGGTGCTTTTTCAGGAGGCAACTGGACTTCCATGTTTTTCTTTGAAGATATTTCGGTTCCCATCCAAGAAACCTCTTCAGCTCTGACTAGATGGTAGGGAGTGGAAGAATGATGCAAGGGTATGAATGGATTTCCAGAAAACATTGCAGACTACAGGATCCATTTGTCCTTCAGTTTGAGATTCAGACAACACAGACTCATCCCTGACAGCCTGCACCCTGTCCTCAACAGTGAAGGGACACAGAGAAGAAAATATCTTGCAGCCAAGAAGGTTCCACACACATTTGCACTACTCAGGAGACCCTGAGGACACAGGTAAACCTCCAAATAGCTCCCATGGCTCTCTAAAAGAATGCAAATGACCAGCTGTCTGCAAGCAAATCAAATCCTTCCACTCTCCACCATCTAGTGCCAGGGGTCTTCAAACTTGGCCCTTTTATGACTTGTGGACTTCAACTGCCAGAATTCCTCAGCCAGTGTGCCTGGCTGAGGAGTTCTGGGAGTTGAAGTCCACAAGTCATAAAAGGGCTAGGTTTGAAGACCTCTAGTCAGAGCTGAAGAAGCTTCTTGGATGAGAAGTGAAACATTTTCAAAGAAAAACAAGAAACTCCAGTTGCCTCCTGAAAAAGCACCTTTGGGACAACCATGACCTGGATGACTGAGAATCTCCTTAGACATATACCTTATATCCCCACATTTAGTTTGAGGCAAAGCAAACTAAGCTTCACAAAGGCTGGGCTTTCTCATTGGTGTGCTGTGAGGTCAGTGAACAAGGTAATGTCTCCAAGGTAATGTCTGCAGAGGAAGAAGCTGCCCCTTCTCGTGTATTAAGATCCACAAGCAAATATATTGTCTGGACAGGTCTCTAATCTCCTGCATCCAGTTCTTTCCAAAAAATTCCACAGAGATAATTATTCTGATGGTTATTTAAATCATTTCCCCTCCACAGCTGCTCTTCTCTGACGGAAAATCTTAACCTTGAAAGTAGTTCAGTGAACTCCTGGGAGCTTCCTGGCTCAAGGATGCAATCTTGCCTCTTGGGAGGTGGAATTAATTGCTTAATAAATGCAGGTTAATACTTCCTCCTTGGGGAAGACCTGCACAGCAAGAGAGGTATTTTTTTCCCTCTATATTAAGAGCAGTTTTCCTTTGTGGCATTATGGATAATTCTTCCATATAAAAGCACCAGTTAATTAGCTGAAGGATATGTTTGGTAATTATTTGTTTCCCAAGGAAAGCTACACTAGCTGACCAAAGCAAAGCAAATTAAATTGGATTACCCTAACTATATTCACCAACTAATTTACTTATTTGTTTACTAGATTTATATTCTATCTTTCCTCTAGGACCATTCCCTTCTTCCAATTTTCCCTACAGCCACCACTCTGTAGGGTAGGGGTAAGCTAAGGAATGGTGACACATCAAAAAACATGTAGTTAGTTTCCATAGTTGATGGTGAACTTGAATCTCGGTATTTCCAGCCCTAGTTCAACAGTTTAATCATTATACCATACTGACGTTTTTGGGAATTTGTGCAGGAATTCTTGACAATTCAACTCTTCTGAAAAGTGTAAGTGCCTCTATTTTTTTTAAAAAAATCCCATTTATATCCCGCCCTTCTCCGAAGACTCAGGGCGGCTTACAATCGAAGAAGCACAAATCAATGTGCTTAGCAATAGCCTTCATTCTATGTATATGCCTGCTTATTAGGGCTTTCGCGCCCTAATAACATAAGAGGCAGGTGAACTAGGTATGTACCCTACCTTGAGTTCATCAAAAATAAAAAGGTGGGGTGATGATGATGATGATAGTGATGAAGACGTTGACAATGATGACTTTTCCCTATTAGCAGTGCCAATTTTGGCTTTCTTACTTCCTGAAGTTCTAGCCATCCTATCCAGTTTTTTGTATGGGATTTGTCTGAAATGGTATAGGGTTTCCTGCCTGAGCAGTGGGTTGGACTAGATGACCTCCAAGGTCCCTTCCATCATCATCATCATCATCGTCGTCGTCATTGTTGTTGTTGTTGCTGTTGCTGTTGTTGTTGTTACCTATTAGAAGGAATTCTGGATGAAGGCATTACAATATGATAGCCAATAAATGTCTTCACCCTAAAATCCTTGTAGGTTAGAATGATCTAACATTGGCTCGCTTCTCCTATGGAGTGTTAATCTGGTTAGTAAGTGGCTGAACACAATTTAGTTTCTTGGAAGTAAGGGGAAACAACATTCACAATACTTGCATACGATATCTATGAATTTAAAGAGGGCTGCTTAGGGAAAATATAACATAAAATTATTGTATATTATTATATTAGGGAAAATATAATACAGACCAATATAAAATAGTCTGTGTAGTTGAACAGCTGTAGCCATATTAGTGATTTCTGCCAGAATCAAAGGTCAGGAATGCAGCCCATTAGTCTGCATGGCCACAAAAGAGTGAATATCATCCCTGTTTTTGAAGAGGGGGCAACCAGGACAGGGGAATTCAGGGTAAAGCACTATTAATTTGTTTATGTCTCCTTCCTTACAAGAAAATAAAGTGCATACTTGGTATTTCCCTACATTTACTCCTTCTCTATTTTGGAGAACAAGAATAGAAAATTCATGTTCCAAAGGAAGACAAAAAAAGACATTTTATACCATGTTTATGTTTGTCAATGTAGAAGGCCATATAAGCATTTTAAAAGAATTGCTGGAATTTACAAAGAAAAACCCTGCATCTTACCGAGGCAGGGAAGACTATATGCCAACACTAGAAGCTGATGAACAATTTCGGAGCCCCTACAGCCTCTTCTTAGGCTCTTAACCCAGAAATTAGCTGGCTTGGCCTTCAGACTGAGGATATCTTTAAATATCGTACTGTCCCCTGGAATAATCACATGTCAAATTTCATAAAAGGAGAGGAAAGTCATTTACACAACACTATGTACAGTATGGTGTGCACGTTCCTTATTTATTTATGGTCCTCTATCACAAGAAATTTACAAATGACTTATTAAATCAGTTATGGTTCCTTCTGTGACTCATGACAGAATCAACTGGGCCAGAAGCAATGTTTTAAAATAATAATAAAAAAATCCATGGTACTAAGCCTCTCTCAACTGTCAGGGCAAAGTAGCTACTGCAAGAAGTTATTTCACTGTATACGAAGGTTCAGATAAACAGATTTATTGTACCAAATATATGAAGCCATGACAAAAGGGACTGCTGTGTACCAAATATGAGCTTTCTTTATACCCCAGTGCTCAGTTTCTTGTCTCCTTTTTCTTTTGCCTGCTCTGTGTCCTTTTGGGAGACACACTTTCCAAACCATTATTTGTTTTGGTTGCAGCCTGATAACTAACAGGTTGTTTACTTTGAACCATGTGGGAGCTAAATTTGACCTATGGCAAATTAATGTTTGTGTTTTAAAATCTCACAAACTTCTCTGCCAATTAAATCAATCTATAAAAGCATCCCTATCTCTCTCAATCACCCAAACTCCAAGATAATACTTCTGAACCAGTAGCAACTCTATTTATATGCTCGCGGGCCCTTCCCCTTCCCTCATACATCAATCAGGAACCAGCAGGAAAAACACTGTTGTCCAGATATTATAGCCAGGAGACACCAACAACAATTCTTTCTGAATGGTGTGAAGCTTGCTACAGCTTGCTACAACACACCCATTGCTATTCCATCATTAAAGTTTTGAGGATCAAAGCTCCAGTACCAGATATTTCAAGATTCTTATTCTTGCTGGATGACCAGAGCAAAGCTGAGGACATAAGAGATGTTTATAGGAAAATATGGATGTATGCTAACCTGTCTGTTGAGATGTAGAAGACGTACAATTATAGTACATCAGACCATGGTCCACTTAGTTCAGCTTTCTATATCATTTTGTGGACAAGTGGACAAGTCTGCAATAGGAGTGTTCACTGTCACTATCCAGCAACCAGTAATTTATAGAATAACAGAATTACAGAGTTGGAAGGAGCTTTGGAGGTCTTCTAGTCCAGGCATGTCAAACTGCCAGCCTGTGGGCTGGATATGTCATGCTGAAACCACGCCCACCCCATTGCCGGTAATGGGGAAAAAGTCTCGATACGTAGCGTGACGTCACATGACATTCTGAGTTTGATATGCCTGTTCTAGTCTAACCCTTTGCTCAAATAGGTATCCCTATGACATTTCAAACAAAAGGTTGCCCAATCTCTTCTTAAAAACCTCTAGTAATGGAGTACCCACAACTTCTGGAGGCAAGTCATTCCACTGATTGTATTGGAATGTACTGTCAGGAAATTTCTCCCTAGTTCTAGATTGGTTCTCTCTTTGATTAGTTTCCATCCATTGCTTCTTGTCCTGCCTTCAGGTACTTTGGACAACAGGTTGACCCCACCCTCTTCTTTGTGGCAGCCCCTTAGATATTGGAATACTATTATCATGTCACCCCTAGTTCTTTTCATTAAACTAGACATACCCAATTCCTACAACTGTTTTCCATTAAGGCATGTTATAGGGATGCCTGGGACCTACAGTATAGTTCAAGAGATACTAAATAGCATCAATATTACTAGCCATTGACAGCCTGATCTATCATGAATCTATGCAGCCCCCACTTTAAAACCTTCAAATTTGCTTCACATTACTACAACAGCTGGAAAGATATTCTATTGGGTGCTCTCTGAAAAGGTATATCCTTTGCTCTCCCAGCATTTAGTTTAAATAGATGACTCTGAGGGAAAAATATAGTTTGATCTATATTATCTATGCCAGGGTTTTTCAAACCATGTTCTGTAGAAACCAAGAGTTCACAAGAACTTGATGGTGAGTTCAGTAGGAGATTAAATGCACAAGTAAATAATTACACTGTCAATGCCTCTCAATTAGGGGCTATAGGCTCTCTCTTTGTGTATGGTAAGTGTGTTTGGGTTTGTGAGTCTCTCTCTCTCTCTCTCTCTCTCTCTCTCTCTCTCTCTCTCTCTCTCTCTCTCTCTGTGTGTGTGTGTGTGTGTGTGTGTGTGTGTGTGTGTGTGCAGGTTCTGCAACCTAAAACAGTTTGAAAGCCCCAGATTTATGCCATACATGATTAGATACTGTGTACTTTTTACATGTCTCTTTTTCCTTTACTTCATCTCAAAGTGAAGAACCCCATCTGCTATAGTCTTTTCTCAAAGATGAATGTCTCCAGAATGTCTATCTTTTAGCTGCCACTTTTAAAAAACATTCTTCTTAACGTAGAGTGACCAGAATTGTACACTAAAGAGTTGTTTAATAATTGTATTATTAAATAGGCAGTTCTGTTTGTTTGTAAGCTGACTTTGTAATAATGCCGCTGGGGGGGGGGCGAAAGCCGTAATAAGCAGGCATATACATAGAATGAAGGCTACTGCTAAGCACATTGGTTTGTGCTTAGAGTGTAAGCCACCCTGAGTCTTTGGAGAAGGGCGGGATATAAATGGGATTAAAATAAATAAAAATAATAAAAATTTCCCTTTCTAGTGATTCCAAGCATGGAATTTACCTTTTTATTTCTCTCTGCAGTGGCACCCTGAGTTAATATTTTCACTGAAGTATAAATCCAAGGTCTCTTTTCATCTGATCAGCTGAGATCCCATTATTGTAAAAGTGAACCGTGTTACTTTCTGTGTTAACAGGATTACTCTGCTTTTTACTGGTTTTCTCCTACCTCTTGCTCTCCTTGCCACAGTTCTTGCATTATTCGCTTTTCTCCTCAACCCCCATGTCATTTTCTCTTTCTTTCGAGGCAGGAAACCTTTTGACAGCTGGGCTTTGCATGAAAGAAACATGGCAACCAATAGGTGGTCAATTAATACAAAATTACATGATGCTCTCACTAAAGGAAGCAGATCCAGAACTTCTGAGAGGATGAAGATTGAGGAAATGTTTGTGGTTATTGCATTTGGGTGCATTGAACCTAAGTCAGGGTGTATACATGCCAGTTTTCTTTTTCCCTTTTCTTTCCAAAATGATGAGAAATTGTATTGCTATTTCTCACAATGTCCCACTTAATTTTGATGGCACCACTTCTAGGAAACTACAGGGGAAAAAGGAAGGTTTTGATTTTCTACACCAGGGGTGTCAAACTGCTGGCCCATGGACCGGATGCGTTATCCAGAAGCCACGCCCATCCCATTGCTGGCAATGGCAAAATTGTCCCGATACATTGCGCAACGTCACATGACGTGAGTTTGACATGTCTGTTCTACACAGTATTATTAATTTTGAAATGTGTTCCTAGATAACTCCTGCTGCTGTTGCAGGCCTAGGGGTTCCCACAGAGCTTTTGATTATTCCAAAACTAATAGGATTTTCAGTCCCATGCAGCTTCTTGAAAAACTAACTATAGTATTCAGGTCAAGACAAGTGTTTTGTGTGTGGGGGGGTACATATACATACACATATACATATATGAATTTATGAAAAAAATCTGGGGCACCTTATCCCAAGTTTTCAAGAATTATAATTGTTGATCATATCCTTTTGTTTTGAGTCTTCAGCTTTCATGTGTGAAGTCAAAAAGAGTCTTTCAAAATGAATTAGTCAGATTTATTGGATAATCCTTCATTATTAGATTCCTCTTTTAAAACTCTATATTGCATGCTGAATTCATTAAATAAAAGATACCTGGAGACAAAATCCCAAGTAAGTCGGAATAACTTCTTTTTGATAAAATAGAATAGTATAAACTAAGACAGTTAGAAGGAAGATAAAACTATGATGTGGAACAAAATGTTTGTTTAGCATTGCTTTCTGTTATGTAAAAAAAATTCCTCTTTTACAGGGTTAATCTAGATTTTTCCCTTCAGGTAAGCAAAAACCAATAAACAGATATACTGCAAAAATCCATCTCAGAAAAGTCAATGTAATTCAGCAGTCATATTAGTTGCCCTGTAGGATTGAATCTACTATTTTGAAACTAGGAATATAATTAATACCATTTACAATACTGTGAAATTTGCAGGCACAATCTGAAAAATCGCATCTAGATGTAAGGCAGTTTAGATGCATAAATTTACAAGACTATGCATGTTTCTGAATAAACATGCAAAGACCTGCACTGCTGGACATGTCTATTTCTGTACTGGATTATTTTTTGCATTAGAACCAGAATTAAACATCGTGAAATAATCTGACACAATTACCTGTTTCAGGTCTCAAATGCATTTATATAATTTGATCCCATGTTAAATTATCCAGCATACCATTTAAATTTAAATAATGAATACAGTCTCCTTCTGCACTACATACCTTATATAATACTCAAGCTATTTCTACATGTAAGCTAAATAATGTGTGATCTACTTCATCCCCATTTTGGAGGGATCAAATGTGGTCTCTGAATTGATAGGTTTTTATCTGGACAACTCCTGTCAGATATTGGCTTTGTCATAGCTTGGGAGGAAAAGAGAGGGATGAGCATAAGCTTCCTCCTCTATCTCAAGTATTCTTTAGTAAGTTTTTGGTTATAGAATTGCCTCTCAATTGTACTGTAAATAAAGCCTCTACACCAAGTAGGACAACAAACATAGTGTGCCTTGATTTCTTTGAATATGACCAGAATTGTTCAGATCCTGAATGGATACCTAGCCATTTGTATTCATAAATGGTAATAATCAAATTTAAAATTGCTCAACTCACCCTTTCCTTTCTCTTCTTTCTCTGTCCCTATTTCTCTTTCATCACTTGTTCCCCATTCTCAATTGCTATTTCTCCCCTATCTCACATCTCCTCAGTTGTCCTATTTTTCCATCTTTCTTCCTATCTTCCCGTGTTCCTAATTTTCTTCTAATATTAAACTGAAATTTGTCTCCCTATAACTATTATTCTGGAGTAAGAAAGAATAGACCATTTTTTCTGTGAGACATCTTTTCAGGTATTTTAAGATTGGTATCATATTCCCACTCAGCTTTCTCTTCTCACAGCTGAACATGTCCAGCTCCTTTTAGCTCCCTTGACAGGACATAGCTTCCTAGATCTTCAATCATCTACTCCTTCTCTAATCCTGCTTCAGTTTCTCTGAATTCTTTTTAAATTATGATGCCCACAATTAGATACATTACTTGATCTGAGGTCTGACTAAAGCAGCAGAATGTACAATTGTTCTTTCCCCAAATTTGTATATTTTATTTCTATTGATTTACCCTAAAATTGCCTTTGCATTTTTTTTTGCTACAACATTGTAAAATTTACTCATACTCAGTCTACTATCTTGTTCAGATTTCAGGTTTTTTTTTAACCAAGTCAATCATGTAACAATTTTTATGTTATACTTTATTAGCTTACTTTTAGCCCATTTCTCTTGCAATTCTCTAGGGTTTAGAATTTCATTTTTGTCTTCTTAGGCATATATCATCCTACCTAGTTTGTGTTATCTGCAGATAGAAATACTTCCCCACACCACTTAATCTTAATCATTAATACAATTACTGAAGAATAAAATTCTAAGACTAACTCTTGTCGCACTCACTTGATACCCAGCTATAATTTGATGGCTTAACAAGCCTTCCTGAAGCATCATTTTCAAGTCAGATGTGTATCCATTTGAATTGTTAAGCCATCCACCTCACATTTACCTACCATGTCATGGGATACTTTCCCAAAGACAAATTGCATTATGTCTGTAGCATTCCAACAGTCTATTAAGAAAGCATTTGTCTGGTAAGACTTCTTTTTTACAAATCCATTCTGTTTTCTATTAATTATAAATTGTTTCCAAGGTATTTATAGATCAATTACTTTGTGATCTGCACTAAAATCAGTGTCTGACTGAATGGTTACTAATTTCTTGGATCTTCCTTTTCCAGCTTTTTGATAATCGAGCCAATTTTTTTTCTATTCCATTCATCTCGCTTTTCATCAGCCTTCTAGGAATCCGTAAAGATCATGAGGGCCAGCCATGAACTAATTCTTTCAATTCCTTCAAATATGTCAAATCTGACTCTAGATGCTTACAATTATTTCCAGTAAATAGGTATTCTATTATTGTGTTTCTCAGTTTTCAGTGATGTTCCCACTCTTCACAATTTCCTGAATGAAAGACATACCTTTTTTATTTTTATCCCACCTTTATTATTTTTATAAATAACTCAAGACAGCAGACATAACAAATATTCCTTCCTTGTCCTATTTTTCCCACAACAACAACCCTGTGAGGTGAGTTGGGCTGAGAGAGAGTGACACTAGCCCAAAGCCGCACAGCTGGCCTTCATGCCTATGATGGAACTAGAACACACAGTCTTCTGGTTTCCAGCCTGAGGCCTTAACCATGAGACCAAACTTAATTGTTGGAGAAATTGAAACAAGATTAGCCCAGAATATTTAGGCAAGCAGGACACAAGTTAAATGAGTGGCTACAAAGCAGGGGGGGAGGGAATTCATTAAAATCACTATTTTCTTCTGTTCACAGCAGTTTCCTGGAACAATACTAAATACATCCATGCTGAGTGTAATGGGCTCACCCCATTATATGTGTTTAGGATCATTATCTTTAGCATTACAGAGAAGCACGATCCTGTTGGTGTAAATGCCCGAATGAAGATAACTGAAAATGTCACGTTTGCCTCTAACCTTTTCATACTATATACTGTATTCTATATATTCTAGGAAGCTTCATTACACTGCTTGGAGAAAGAAACAAAATCTAAAAGGTTTTTTCAGCCTTTGTAATATCAGTAATAAGAAGGGAACAAGCACTTCCACACAAAAAACTTTTTTAAAAAAAAGGCCCACTGGAAATTGCACTACTGTAATTAGTAAAGCTAATAAAGTAATTATATCTAGCTCTGCGTGCTTTACTTAAACACTGGGGACTTAGATTTTAGCTTTAAAAAGAACCAAGGCACACAGTCCTTGTTGCTAGAACACGGATCACATGTGCAATGTGTTGCACCTTTTAGTAATGATGCTACTTATAGCATCACCAGATTATCAGGTGACAAAAATCAAAAATAAATGAAAATGTAGTGGATCACTAACAAAATAGTTACTAAATGGTAATTAATTATCCAATCCTTTAAAAAAAACTATACAAAACTTCATAAATCCACAAGTTTATTGTATAATTATCACTATTATGTCATTTTATTTTTTGTTAGTTACAGTTCACTAATTAAATAAAGCAATCCATACTACATACTTCATATGAATTATTCCAGCAAGTGCTAATAGCTACTATGCAGGCTCTCACTGAAAGAAAAAATGGACTATATCTAACTTTGTAAACATAATTTATAATATAACAACCAATAAACAAAACACCTTGAGGGAAAACATTTTAAAATGCCAATAAATGTTATCTGTGGCTAAGTGTTTTGTACTCCATGAGCAAACTGCAAAAATTCATGATGCTTTCTATATTGATTATTTTTATTTTCTAAAATGATAGTGCTATAAAATGTGCCCCAGGTCTCATATTTATTAAAATCTGGTTCATATTGATCATACAGTTACAGCTGGAAAAAGTCCAAAGCAATACAATTTCATAACAAATCAAAATTTCAAAATGTTGCCTTGAATTGTACTTACAACATTTGATTTGACAGCATTTATTTTGAAGGCTTTAAAATACACAAAATTCTTCTGTGTCTATTCCAAGGTTTATCCAACTGAATTCAATGAAATCCATGCTCAATAAACACACATGTGATTGAAAAGCAAAGTTTCCTCTCCATGTGCAGAGAACTGAGAGTACTGCAATGAATATTTAAAGTATGCAAATCAATATTTTGATAGACATTAAATTCTCTGACAGAATTAGTTTTGATTAATTCAGTCATTTGCTACTCGTAATTCTTTTTGCGTTGATTAAAATGCATTAGGAAGATTTAATACATTTCACCAGACTATGTTCAAATGCTGGTCTGCAGTCACTTAATCCTATTTCTTCCTCTCTGAAAAACTCTTCTAAATGTATATATTCAAAAGCCCAACTTAAGACACTTCAACCCAGCTACTTTGAGACTCTGAAAAGCATGACCTACTTTCAGTTCTGAATCCACATCTTACTTTGTTTCCCTTCCAGCTTATCCAAGTTTATTTATTTATTTTATTTATTTATTTAGATTTATATACCGCCCTTTCCTGAAGGACTCAGGGCGGTTTACAGGATATTTAAAAGAAAATCAATACAAAAGTTAAAACAAGTTAAAAAAGATTAAATGAAACCCTGAGAAAAAATAAAAACCCAGTTAAAATTTAAATTTTTTTTAAAAAAACCTACTGTATTCACTAGGCCTGGCAAATCAGGGTTGCAAAAATCCTGATGACCACTAGACGTCAGCAAGGAGTTGTAGGTTCCTGTCCCATCCCATTTGCTGCTTACAAGTTTTCTCTCCATTCTCAGTATGAGATCTACTCAAGCAGAACTCCACAGTAATTCAGTCTCCAGAATGCATTCTGGGTTTGCAAAGGCAGGTCAAACAATGTATATTTATAATCAAGCAACCAGAAAATACAAAGCGATAAATGTGATGGGTTACAAATTAAATATATAAAGACAGAATTTAAACAGATCTGAGCTGCTTCTTTGTACCCTTAAATGTACCTGCTAAATATCAAACCACAACTTCTAGCTGCCCTGACAAACGTCTTGAAGCTTAACCACAAATACAGTATGGAATCTATTCTTATTGTCTACTTGTTTCTAGAGCTTGATAAATATTTGCTATTAGTTTAAACTCCTACTATGCTTAGGAACTCCATACTAAAGCAATTTTAATATTCAAATTGCTTAAATTTTCTATAGTTCTCAGCAAGGAATGAGAGGCAGACATCCAAAAGACTTGAGAAAACTAAACTTCATAGAGACTTCAAAAAGCAGATGGAGAAGCCAGGAAGGATGAATTTGATATGTTGATGAAGAGTCCTTATCTCTGAGTGAGATGATGAGTTATTGTCTTATTTGAAATCGTTTTCTCAAATGTATTTTAATATGCCATTTTTAATTATATCAATTGCCACCCAAACAGAAGAACTACACCAGTTCAACAATGAGGGCTAGATAAGTGTAGCAGTGAAGGTGCTGGCTTTAGAAAGCAGACTTCCAAAAATGTTGCCTAGAAAACTACACTGAAGTATACATGAGTGAAAATGGCACTAACAGTTTGTGCTTTGAGGACCGATTAGTAGCTCCTAGAATAGAGATCCATTCAATATTTTATAGAGGTAGCTTGAGGAGGGGTATTTATAAGGGAAGATGATGACTGCCACTTTCTTTAATTCACTGAACTGATTTTCAAGGCACTGAGATGGAAATCTAAGGAATTAATTCACTGATCATTTCCATAAAATATATCAATTACTAGATTAGGTCAGCTAGCAAATGCAGTTCATTGTCACTGCCACACAGCTGCTGAAGACAAGTGGCTTACAGAGACTGAGACAGCTATTAGCTAGCAACAACAATCAATCCTTGTGGTAGATTCAGATGCCAAATCTCCCTTATTTAGTCTAGGAACGTTAATACAGGGCCTAATAATGTCATCCAGAGCATCAGGAAGCAAATACTTTTCATTCAAGAAACTATCCCTTTGTACGTAAGAGTGTACATGAAATTAGAAATGTCAGTTGCAGAACTGAATAGGAGAACTTTTCCTATCTACAGGACATTTTGTCACTGATATCAAGAAGGTCATCCTTGGGGGGGGGAAAGAATGATAAGGATTCATCACATCCAAACAATGGGAGATTTAACACTGTTGTTGTCAGATTAAGCAGAGATCTGGCTACATGTATTGATGAGTTCATCAATGCAAGAATCTCACATCTAATGTTGTTTATGGATACTAGCTAAAACAAATCTGCTTTCTTAACCCCATTTTCCCTTCTATTCTGCAACAATATCCGAGTCTGATAAAGAATATTGCTTTCACAAGAGTTATACTCCAGGCATCAGATAACGTGATCCATGAAAGTGCATGTGATAATTATATTACTATCTTCAGGAGCCACAAGATTCCTTGTTATATTTTGTTAAATTAAAGTTCCCTCTCACTTCCCAAGGTCCTCCTAGTTTCAGGATGCTGGTGGAGACAAAAACAACAACAGTTTGACCTCACGTTCAGTTTGATTTGAAGGCAGACCTGTCACTGGATCCAGGAATCCCACCCTTTTCCACTTCCAACATGCTGCTTTACATAAATAGCTGGAAGATGTTCTGTTTTGTTTTGCAGTACTTTTGTATTGCCATCCTTTGCAATGGGCAGGAATCCAGAAAAAAAAGATTGTCATTAGAGGTTTTTGTAGTTTCAGTTGGAATAGAACAGGTTCCAGTGCTTCTACTCCACCACAGGCAGGGCTTTTTTTTTGTCATAGAACGCTTAGAACGGAGTTCCGGGACCTTTTTGGGATGGAACCTTGTAAGGTAGACAAGGCGGGTTGTATGACATGTGTGAGTTCCGGCACCTTTTTCTTTTACAAAAAAAGCACTGACCACAGGTAAATGATAATATGTTCTGAATCATCAAACATCTCCAGATTTCTGAGCTTGGTCATACGCAATGACCAAAGAGCAAGGCGCTTTGCTTTCCCATGTGCAGAAACTTTAATCAAGTGATCCCCTCTCTCCAAAGTTTTGCTTGAAGAGGGGGCTTAGTTTGAGTTTTCAGAGAAGCAAAGTGAACCTTTCACCTTCTGCATCATCCTAGATGCCAATTCTTTAATTAGAGTTTTACAACTTGAAGATTTACTGATGGTTTTAATCTTAGTGAAATATCTTCCTTTCCCTTCCTCAGAGAATATTTTTGTCGAAAGATTCTGGACGGATGTTCTGAGATGTCCTCTTAGCTTTTTTTCACCCTTTCTCTAATCTCTCCAAAGGGTATTGCTATCAAAACAGTGGTAAAATGTGTATGATCTAAATTTAATTAATTAGTGGAAAAGGCAGGTGATTAATCAACTAAAATCTTTAGTTGGGTGACATAGTCCTTTCAGTGTTCTGGATTGTTGACATCCTGACAAGTAAGAAAATTTATTTAACTATTATGTTCTTGTTTTATATGCCTTAAAAAGGAAACAAGGTAAAGCAAAACAAATCAAATTTCATTTTGTCTATTACAAGTGCAGCTTTCTTGTTAGGAATTATTCCCATCTGTAATAAATGCTGACTGTGGTAGAAGGACTCAGCAATAGCTGACAGATAAATGTTCAATTTAAATCAGAAACCATGGTTGTAGAAATGTGCTTTTCATATCACAAGTATCCGCTGGGATTTCCCATACTTTTTGGCTCTGGCCTAAATCTACATGCCATTGGTTAGCAGCTTAACCTCAGAATTTAACAGGTAATAAAATTAAATATGTAGAAACAGGGCTTTCAAGAAGGCCTGGATAGCTAAGTTCATATTTTTTTTAGATAATAGATTGGTGATCTAATTCAATTTGTTAAAAGTACCTAAGCTTTTAGTTAAGCTTTACATGTAGAATTGTGTGTCCTCTCTGTAGGACAAACGTCATTCTGGGATCTCAGTCATCAAAGCAAGTACATTGGAAAGCATCTACGGAGAGGTAGTATGTATAAATGGACATTTTGCTTATGAATCTACTGTGCTCAGCTACTCAGCACTTACACAGCATCAAACAGTTTCATGGCAATTTTCAAATAATCCACACAAAGAGCCGTCTGTGGCTAGCTATTATTTTGGTACAAATATCGCCTATGAATTTGCAACTATAGGCCAAATACATACATCATTCACCATGGGAATGCATTTTTCTTATGTTTTCATGACAGTTTTGATTAAATGCATGGCAGCTGAGAAAGAAACCTCACCAGAACCTGTGGAGTATGTATTATGGCTGGGAAGAGAAATTTCCTGTTAAGTTGAGATGATGTTGTTATTCACTTCTCTGACACTTATTTAAAAGAGAGAGAAGAAGCCAAGAAGTACCACCAAATCACCAGTTTAGTATCAATTTTTGATAGCAGAGTGTACCATTTTGATACTTTTTATTTTGCTTCAACAGCTGTATAAATGGAATTTTAAGTCTTTTTATCTCTTAAAATCCTTAGAATAATAGGGAGTTGCCATGTAAAGTTTGAGCTGGAGTTGAACAGCTTTTTAGGAAAACTCCCAGAATAAATTGCAAGTCAGGACAATATTTCATTTTGTAATCTTTAAAACCAATGAAAAAGTATGAAAGATAACATTGACTGTGAGTTCAAGTTCTTGCTTTAGGCATGAAAGCCAGCTTGGTGACCTTGGTGACCTTCTCACTCAGCCTAACCCACCTTGCAGAGTTGTTGTACAGAAAATAAGAGGAGGGAGAACTGCTGGATATGTTTCCTACCTCTAGTTACTTATAAAGTAGTAAAGGTGAGATAAAAATCTAATAAATCATATATATGCACATTCACTAACTGATATATTCATTTAGGCAAGAAAAATTATATGCACAGGTACAGTATAGGTCAGGGGTAGGCAACCTTGGCTCTTTTATGACTTATGGACTTCAACTCCCAGAATTCCTCAGCCACTTTTGCTGGCTGACGAATTCTGGGAGTTGAAGTCCACAAGTCATAAAAGAGCCAAGGTTGCCTACCCCTGGGATAGGTGGTACCTCGCTCAATAATAGTAACTGTGAGAAGGATCTTGGAGTCCTAGTGGAAAATCGCTTAAATATGAGCCAGCAGTGTGCTGCAGCTGCCAAAAAAGCCAACACAGTGCTAGGCTGCATTAACAGAGGGATAGAATCAAGATCACATGGAGTGTTAATACCACTTTACAATGCCTTGGTATGGCCACACTTGGAATACTGCATCCAATTTTAGTCACCACAATGTAAAAAAGATGTTGAGACTCTAGAAAGAGTACAGGGAAGAGCAACAAAGATGATTAAGGGACTGGAGGCTAAAGCATATAAGGAACGGTTACTGGAATTGGATATGTGTAGTTTAATGAAGAGAAGGATGAGGGGGGACATGATAGCAGTGTTCCAATATCTCAGGGGCTGCCACAAAGAAGAGGGAGTCAAGCTATTCTCCAAAGCACCTGAAGGCAGGACAAGGAGCAACAGATGGAAACTAGTCAAGGAGAGAAGCAACCTAGAACTAAGGAGAAATTTCCTGACAGTCAGAACAATTAATCAGTGGAAATACCTGTCTCCAGAAGTTGTGAATGCTCCAACACTGGAAATTTTTAACAGACTGGATAACATTTGTCTGAAATGGTATAGAGTTTACTGCTTGGAAAACCTTGGGGGCTGGACTAGAAGACCTCCAAGAACCCTTCCAACTCTGTTTCTATTCTATTCTATTCTATTCTATTCTATTCTATTCTATTCTATTCTATTCTATTCTATTCTATTCTATTCTATTCTATTCTATTCTATTCTATTGTCAATATTGACACGGGGGGGGGGGGGGGTTGGACTAGAAAACTCCAAGGTCCATCCCTCTATTCTGATTCTGAGAAAGGGTGACTTCATGGGGGTCTACAAATCATACAATATCATCAAACTTCAACCTTTGCCTCTTTTGGGTGTGCATACAATACAACAACCAGCCATGTACAAAAAGGATAAGGCTTATATCACAAAGGAATGAAGCTGTTTTCTTCGCTCTTCACCCACACACTATTTCTCACAGACACCACTTGGGTGAATTAACTTTTCTGCCAAGCCAGCACTATAATGTAACCATTGTAGATAATTCTACTTGGACTGTGGGTATTTTTAACACAAGTTGGGTCACTTCTTGTAAATGTGCAAATGTGCACAGGACTATTTTTAGCAGCATGCAAATGCATATTGCAGCAACAAAAAACAAATCCTGGTTGTTTTTCACTGGCTTTATAGAGAAAAAGATGCTATTAAAACAAATGGCCTGTCTAGCCTCTTTGCTTCTGTGCTTTTCTGTCTAATAGGCAGAAGTGTGCTCACCTAAAAAAAATACCTATTGATATACTACATCTGTATGTACAAGCGCGCCTCTTCAAATTAGGATGGTATGGAAATAAGATACCATACATATTGGATGCATTTAGCTTAGCTTTTATGGAGTGGTGGGATTCAAATAAGTGGGCCTGGGCAACAAAAAATTAGTTACCGGTTCTGCCAAAGTGGTGCAAACCAGCTGAACTATCGCAACCTGCTTTCCTTGTTGCCTTCTGGGAGGAGGCTCTGTAGTATCCGAAGCAAAATGAATGAATGAATGAATGAATGAATCTTTATTGTCAAAGTACAACTATGTATACATTGAGATTAGCTGAGCCTCCCTTTGTACTCCCAATCCCCAACACACAGTGACAACAAACCCTCCATCTTACTACACCATGTGAACCAACTGCACCACACACCAGCCTCCCAAGTCAATTCTGCATAAAATTCACAGAAGTTATTTCTCATTCAAAAGCCTAACAGCCCACGGATAAAAGGTGTTTTTCAGCCTGTTGGTGCGGCTGGCTATACTCCTATATCTCCTACCCGATGGTAGGAGAGTAAAGAGATACCGTCCAGGGTGTGAGTCATCCCTGAGAATCTTCCTCACTCTTCCAAGGCAACGAGCCCTGGCGATGTCATCCAGTGGTGTCAGGGAACAGCCCACAATGTCTTGTGCTGTGCTCACTACCCTCTGTAATACTTTCCTATCCCCGGCTGTCAGACCAGCATACCAAACCACAATACCATACGAGAGGACGCTCTCTATAGTAGACTGGTAAAAGAGGGTCATTAGCCGTTGTTCTACCCTGTTCTTCTGCAAGACCCTGAGAAAGTGAAGCCTCTGTTGGGCCTTTCTAGCCACCTGGGTTGTATTAACTTTCCAGGTCAGATCTTCACAGAGGTAGACTCCCAGAAATTTAAAGGAGTTAACTGTCTCCACACAGCCCTCCCTAATGTAAAGTGGGGCAGGTTCCTCCTTTTTCCTCCGGAAGTCTAGCACCATCTCTTTCGTCTTGCCGATGTTCAGGTGCAAGTTGTTGTTACTACACCATATGGATAGTTTTTGTACCTCCGCCCTGTATGATGTCTCATCCCCACCTGTAATGAGACCCACCACAGTTGTGTCATCTGCGAACTTAATTATCGCAGTGGTGGGTCACATGATACACAGTCATATGTGTATAAAGAGTACAGATAGGGGCTAAGCACACAGCCCTGTGGCGAGCCAGTGCAAAGCTTCAGGGGGGTGGACAAAGCAGACCCAACCCTAACCGGTCCCTGAGAAAGTCTTGAATCCAATCGCAGATGGCGGGGGAGAATTTCAAGTCAGTCAGCTTCTCGATGAGAATGCTCGGCAAAATGGTTTTGAAAGCCAAGCTATAGTCAACAAAAAGCATCCTGACATAACTTCCAAGTTTCTCAAGATGACTTGCTACAGAGTGTAAAACAGTAGCTATGGCATTGTCTGTCGACCTATTTCCCCTGTAGGCAAATTGATGTTTATCAAAGTCCAGTGGGAGGCATGTCCTGAGATGTTGGAGAACCAATCTTTTGAAGCATTTCATGACTACAGATCTTAATGTAATAGGTCTGTAGTCATTCAGGCACTCAACTGCAGTTTTCTTGGGGACCGGGACAATGGTAGCTGCTTTCAAGCACGATGGTACACATGCCACTTGCAAGGAGATGTTAAAAATCCTTGTCAGGACCCCTGCTAATTGGTCGGCACAATTCCTAACCATTATCCCCAGCACCCCATTTGGGCCTGCGGCTTTGCTGGGATTCACGGCCTTCAATACAGCATCCAGATTCAGTCATCCAGATTCAGTCACAGTTTTGTTCCATACAGCATTAACCTTGTGAACCATACAGCATTAACCTTGTGAACTCTCAAGCTTCCTCTTTCCATTATGTATTCAAGATGGACAGTGATTAATATTTATATGTTGCTTATATGTAAAGGTGTAGGTCTATACATATGTTGTATACAGTATGTTTAAATGTGTGTTATGTATGTGTACACTTTGAGAGCAAGCAACTAAATTTCATTTTTAATGTGTGCCATTGTGCCCATAGTAAAAAATAACAATAAAGATTATCTATCTATCTATCTATCTATCTATCTATCTATCTATCTATCTATCTATCTATCTATCTATCTATCTACCTACCTACCTACCTACCTATCTATCTATCTATCTATCTATCTATCTATCTATCTATCTATCTATCTATCTATCTATCTATCATCTATCTAACTATTAGCAGAGCTATTAAAAGGTGATAAAAGACAATGTAAATGATGGCACAGCCCTCAGAAAGGAAGGGCATGAAGAAAAAGTTCAAAATAGCCTTGCCTTGACTCTGTAGGGATCAGAGGGGACAGAGGGAAATGCTGGTGAACGTTCAAGATTCTAACCTACAGCATCGTTGTTGTGGTTTCTGTTTCCTGATCTATTCTAACTTGAAGGGATGTCAATAAAGGAAAGACAGCAAGGGAGTAATGTTGGCCAGAAGTTTAAACCAATGGCTTGGAAAGGATTTCTGAATTTATGCAGGGACTTTGAAATTCAGTCAAGGACTACTTATAATCTTTAGACCACAGACTGTGACTCTCTCCCTCTTATTCAGTGAGTTCATTCCATACAGCATTAACCTTGTGAACTCTCGAGCTTCGTCCTTCCATTACAGTACTGTATATATTGAAGATGGGCAGTGTTTAATATTTGTTATGTAATGTAGGGGTGTGGGTCTGTACATATGTTGTATATAGTACGGTTAGATATGTTTCATGTATGTGTTTCACTTTGAGAGCGGGAAACTAAATTTCATTTTTGATGTGTGCCATTGTGCCCACAGCAAAAAATGACAATAAAGATTATCTTGTCTTGTCTTACCTTATCTTACCTTATCCAAGAGCATGGAGTGAATGTTTATATGTGACTATTTTGGCCTCTGCATGTGCAATCCAAAATGCACTTACAGTCAGTGGAGAGTCCTTGTTCAGTTCTAAAGAGGCTGATCAATCTGGGATTAATGTTTATGAATGTCATGTTAAGTAGCATACGGAGCTTAGGATCAGGAGAGCCTGCATAATTTTAATCACACTGTTCCCTCTCTCCAGCTATGCCTAAACATTACTAGGAGCATTTGTTTATACAAATATGTACCCAAACCCTACTGGAACAAGCTTATAAACATTACCAACTTTATCACTTGTATCTATTTATATCAGCTCAAAGATGCAAATAAATAATTTCAGTGCAAGGTACATGCTTTTTATGCAATCAGATACATGTCAGAAATACAGCTGCTTGGTTTGTACAGAAAGAATAATGTTCCTTTGGAATTTGAATAGAGCTCATAGTATCAGACAGAGTTAGAGCTCAAGGTTTTCACAGCTTTGTGTGCATGCATACACACGTGCATTTAATTGCAATCTTTGGTGGGATTTTTAAGCATTTCTAATGGAGTATAAAATCTGTTCTCTGCTATATTTTGTCCTGATTGGACTAGACATTTGAAGAAGTGCCTAATGAATGCTGGCTACAGGTACTCCTTGCTTAACTATTGCCCTGTTCAGTGACTGTTTGAAGTTACAATGGTGCAATTGCACTCATGACCTTTGCAGGGTCTCCAGGCTCATATAATGAACATTTGGGGACTTCACAATTGGTAGGCATTTATGACCTTGACAGTGCCCCATAGTCACATTGCCATTCGTGTGTTTCACAGTTGGTTTCCAACAAGCAGAATGAATGGGTAAGCCAGCAGTAAAATCACAAATAGTGGTCATGTGATGTCTCACTTAATAATTGTGTCACTTAGTAACTGAATAACTGGCTTTTATTGTGATCTTTAGTGAGGAGCACTTTATCAAAACGAGAAAAATGCTGTTGTGATTTAATTTTACTGTCATAAAACAAGAGGGCTTGCTTAGGGAAAAGGCTAAGATCTCAAGGAAGACTAAAAGCCTATTTTATTTTTTTCTTTAATCTCTTCTCTCTTTGGCCTGCCTTCTGCAAACAGCCTTCTATACATCTATCTTATGTTTGAAATCACAAACTTATATGAAATTGTTTGAGGGAGTTCTATATAAAAAAAAAGTCAAGCACCAAATAGTCTTCACAATGCAATGAAGTGAATTTCCTATATAAAAAAAGACTTTCCTATATTTGAATATGACTTTGGCAGAAATTGAGTGGTTATATCCTGATAATTATTCATCAAAAGCCCATCATCTTATTTAAATAAATATTAGCAAAGAATCAGTGCTAGAATCAACTATGAGTCATACTACAATAAATTATTTACTTGCACACGTTTCAAAAGCAATAAAACCCCAGGGTTTAAATGGTTAAGAATACTAATTCATACTACCATAATTTATTTAAATCCATACATTCCAAAAGCAATAAAAATATTCAGTTGGTATGAAAATGTTCCTATCTAAAATTGATTCAGTGTTAGTCTAGGTTAAATGTTACTCTGCTTCAGATATTAGGAAAGTGCTTATGGCTGGCAAAAGGAATGTGTCTGAGGTTAAAAAAATATTCAGAAATGAAGGAGAATATTAAGTTAAGACTTGAAGAGGCCATCAATAAAATCCAAATGGCCAGATTTCTATAAAAATAAGAGAAAAAATATGTAATATAATTAGAGAGTTTAAGGAAGAGCCCTGTATCGTATAGATTACTTTTGAATATATTGATTGTGTATTATGAAGAAAGAGCTGCATCGGTACTTCCAGCTATTTTAAAACAGATCAGATCTTAATAATTAAAATTAAACATTTTAAAACAGAACTGATCACTGTCCTGAGATGTTAGAAATGCTTTCGTTCATTCTCATGTATTGATAGTTAATACTTACCTTGGGCTTTCTGAGAGTCATGTGAAATGGCTGAATGCACTGAACAAACCTGATAGCAAAGCTCAAAATGATTAGCCTCATTTTGCAGATACCAAAGGCTGAATGGAGCAAGATCTGAAGTGACAGCTTCCTGACTCCTACACTCCTACAGTTCAATCCTATACATGGTTAATTATGGGATTTTACATCTCAGTCTGTCTGCATAGGTTTGCATAATTGTGGGATATGTGAAGTATCAATTCTACCTCTAGTGTGCATTCTGCTGACAGACATAAACAATCGGAATAAACCCTAATTAGGTATTATTTTTCTTCTCTGGAATTCTGTTACAGTGTGTTACTCTTCATCTATAAATCTCATCTTGCAGGCAGGTTCAGAATTTTGCCTTAAGAAAATTACAGGGATACATGGCAGGTTTTTTTTTATCAGATTTAAAGTAAGTTCAAAGAAATAATGCAAAGAAGGATGTTATGTCTTTAACCTAAGACAGAGACAGAGAATACAAGCCAGCTACACAGAACGTAGGAGAAATGCAAACCAAAGGAATGGTATAAGTAAATACAATTGGTATTTTTAAGTTACAGCAGTGCATGTTCATTTTGTCCAAGCGTACATTACTTCAGCATCAATACTGCAGAATCACATAGTGAGATGCAAGCATTTATTTAAATTTATGTTTGCATTCCATGTTTGCATTCTTGTAGAAACTTGAGAATCTCATTTTTCATCTCATCCAAAGTGGTTTAATGCTTGCCAGAATATTTTAGGTTCAAATTTATACAATGGTACTAAGAATTTTTAAAATTATTATTCAACTAAAAGAAAATAAAACATTTTTGCTGGGATTAATGGATGCACAGATTAATAAAGAGCCATAGAAAACTATTCTTACATATGATTACTGCTGCAAGATTATTATTTCACAAAAATGGAAAGACTTTGAAATACTCACAATGAAGGAATGGTTGGTGAAGATGTTGGAATTAGCATAGCTAGCAAAATTAACTTATTTACTTAGAGGAAGATCAGCTACTACATTCATTAGTGATTGAAAAAACTATATGGACCTTTTGCTGGAAATAAAATGAATTTATGATTTTTGGATTTGATGATTAGAAAGGATATAATGTGGAAAGAAGGAAATTACGATGTATCCTAGAAAGAGAGGGTAAAATATAAACAAATTTATAATCACTGTTAAGAAGACAAAAAGCCACTTTTTTGTAACATTTTCCTTTTTTTTCCTGTTCCTCT
The DNA here is from genome assembly GCF_947247035.1 of Vipera ursinii. Classification (NCBI taxonomy): domain Eukaryota; kingdom Metazoa; phylum Chordata; class Lepidosauria; order Squamata; family Viperidae; genus Vipera; species Vipera ursinii. The sequence goes on from NC_139512.1 coordinate 255,507,284, forward strand.
CTTTTTATTCCCCCCCACATACTTATTGCTTTCTTTTACACATCTTGCTTTTAGCTTAAAATCTGTACTGTTTTTATTTCATGGAAAGCCTCTTTATTAAAAAAATATTTTTAAAAAGTTGTTTAATGCTCTGGGGTCCATCACTCTGTCATTAAATTACACTCATACTAATATTAACCTTCTATTTACGGACCTTTCTGTTTTCCAGATGTATCATTAAAAACAAGAGAAAGTGAAAACAAACTGTCCAAGTGACATTTGTGTAGTGAAGAACAATATGTCCAAGTGGCATCATGATCCATATGTAGAACAGAACTGCACTGGCAGGTACAATTATCCATCTGAATTGAACTCCTCACTGGAGTGACAGAAATAATGGTATAGCATTTTCCAATTTGGGGAAGACATAATTCAATATCTCTGAAAGGCATTAGGTTGGAAAAGGCTAACATTAGACACCAGCCCACTCAGCTTATATTTGGGATATAAGATCCTTCCAAAATATTTAGCCTGTTTGTTTTGGAACAAATTGTTTTGGAGTGTGTCAGGAATGAAGTGATCCTGACATTATCTAAAATTAGCAATACTCACAACAGTAATTATTGAAGCAACACATCTAAGGTTTTTGCTTGTTGTGGCTTGTTTAATGCCAACTCTCAGCACAGTGATAGCTGTAAAGTAAGATCCTTATGAAAGAGTTGCTCTGATAATGCATTGGTATGGAGGGGGAGCTGTTTGTTTTGCTTTGTGTGCACTGCCTATTTACTTCTCTGTTTTAAGGTTTTATGCTGGGCAAAGATGCCAATACTTAACATGAGTAAATTATTTTATAATCCTCTGATGACACATTAGTGTCAAAGTTATTTCTGCATTATCAGCTGATGAGGATGCGGAAGTTTTAATTGGTCTAAAAAAAACTTTCCTATTATTTAGTTGGACCGACTCATGTGGGAGATCACACCCTGGATTTGGTTTTTCTATCTGGATGGTGGTTAGATGAACTTGGTGGGGGCTCCCCAATTGTTATGCCCCTGTCATGGACCGATCATCATCTCCTGAGGCTGGTCTTCCGTTTTGCCACTCCCCACCGTGGGTGTGTTGAGCCAACTAGATGGTTCCGCCCCAGGCGCTTAATGGACCCTGAGAGGTTGCTTCCTCTGCTCACAGCTCGGCAGATGCCTTAGTGGAAGCCTGGGAAAGGACGGCCACGGAGGCACTTGACCGAGTTGTACCCTTGCGGCCCCTGACCCGGCGCAGATCCCAGTGGGCTCCATGGTTCTCTGCGGAGCTCCAGGAGATGAAGCGTCGGAGACGGGGCCTAGAGAGCGGTTGGAGGTCCAGCCGATCTGAATCCGACCGATTGCAACTAAGAACCCATATTAGGTCTTATCTCGCAGCGATAAGGGTGGCGAGGTCTAATTACTTCGCTACCCTTATCGCGTCCGCAGATAATCGCCCGGCCACCCTGTTTAGGGTGACCCGCTCCCTCCTTAATCAGGAGGTGAGTGAGGAACCCTTGCAGGGGCATGCCGAGGAGTTTAGTCAACATCTGTTGGATAAAATCACTCGGATTCGGACAGATTTGGACTCCAGCTGGGCAGAGTCTGGCGATCAGGACACGGGCGGTCCTGTCAATGTTATCTGGGAGGAGTTTGATTCTGTGACCCCTGATGAAGTGGACAGGATTATGGGGAAGCTGAGTTCCACCACATGTTTATTGGATCCGTGCCCTTCTTGGCTGGTTTATGCAGCTCGGGAGGGGACACGAGGCTGGTTCCAGGCGGTTATATCTGCCTCTTTGAGTGAGGGTAGTTTCCAGGCCGCCTTGAAGGAGGCGGTGGTGAGACCTCTCCTCAAGAAGCCTGCCTTGGACCCAGCTGTGTTAAATAACTTTCGTCCGGTCTCCAACCTTCGCTTTCTTGCGAAGGTTGTTGAGAGTGTGGTGGCGCATCAGCTTCCTCTGGTTCTGGATGAAGCGGATTATCTAGACCCGTACCAATCGGGCTTCAGGCCCGGGTACAGCACGGAGACGGCATTGGTCGCTCTGGTGAATGATCTCTGGAGGGCTCGGGACAGGGGATATTCCTCTGTCCTAGTCCTATTAGACCTCTCAGCGGCTTTCGATGCCATTGACCATGGTATCTTGCTGCGGCGTCTCAGGGGATTGGGAGTGGGAGGCACGGTTCTTCAGTGGTTCTCCTCCTATCTCCTGGGACGCTCGCAGTCGGTGTTGGCAGGGGGGAGGAAGGTCGACCGTGAGGCCTGTCGCTTGTGGAGTCCCTCAGGGGTCGGTCCTCTCATCTCTCCTGTTCAACATCTACATGAAACCGCTGGGTGAGATCATTCATGGTTTTGGAGTTGGGTATCATCAATTTGCTGATGATACCCAGCTTTTCATTTCGACCCCAAACCACCCCAGTGATGCCCTCGACGTGATGTCCCGCTGCCTGGAGGTGGTTCGGGTCTGGATGGGGAGGAACAGGCTTTGACTCAACCCTGACAAGACCGAGTGGCTGTGCGTACCGGCATCTCGGGATATTCAGGATATTCCATCTCTCTCTATGGGGGATGAGTTATTACCCCCCCCCATAGATAGGGCTCGCAACTTGGGAGTCCTCCTAGATTCACAGCTTTCTCTAGAAGACCATATAGTAGCTGTGACTAGGGGGGCCTTCGCCCAGGTTCGCCTGGTGTGCCAGATGCGGCCCTATCTAGACCGGGATGCCTTACGTACGGTCACTCACGTGCTCGTGACCTCTTGTCTGGACTACTGCAACGCTCTCTACATGGGGCTACCCTTGAAGACCACTCGGAGGCTCCAGCTGGTACAGAATGCAGCCGTGAGAGTTGTGTTGGGAGTTTCCTGACACTCCCATATTACACCTCTGCTCCGTGAGCTGCATTGGCTTCCAGTTGTCTTCCGGGTGAGATTGAAGGTGTTGGAAAATTCACCTCACATGTTGATAGTGACAATTACCATGATTAGGAAAATTTGAACATAAGGAAGAAAGGTCAAACCTGTCTGTTTTCTGAGCAAAATCATTCAACACATGCCTAATGACATAAACAGTAGGAAAAAAATCTTGGAAGAATAAAATCTCTTGAAGTTGAAGTTTTAAAATGTCAATACAATCTGGATTATATTTTTCAATGGTTGCAGTGAAAGATTTTTTTGACAACCCGTCAGCTCCAAAAGTAAATGAATAGAGATGCACATTTGTGCCTTTCTGTGTAGAATTTTTTAAAAATGGAATGTTTCCTCTAATCAGATAACAAATGAATGATGACACTGTATTTCATTAAGATGGTTAACCCAACAAGGATTCAACAGTAAACTCAGAATTCTAGTTGATGAGAAATTATACTTGATTTCCCATCTGAATCCAGTACTACTACTAGTAGTATCATTCAGAACTTCTAATCAACTCCTGAGCCTTGGTCCTCTACCAGAGACAAACAAAGTTAATTCTTGTTTTGGGTTCCTATTATAGGAATGGGAACAAGCTGGGCCTTCTTTGTGATTGGAAACTCTGCTTTATCATGCTGTACTTAAACTCAGAGAGTTTGAGGACAAATGTGTCAGAACTAAAGCACACTGAGGCAAAGAGAAGGAACTAGCATGCTTAATCTTGTACCTTACAAATTTAGGAGCCTTATACTGTATTTATGAGAGAATTAGAATTAAACCACAATGTTGCCACTCCATCTCGCAGCCTGAAATGTTTATTCCAACCACTGCGGTCTAATATTAATTCTTCACGATAAGTCATTACAGGCCATTAAAAGAAAGATGTTGTTTTTTAAAAAATTCTCTTTAGACTCTGCGGATCTTTCTTGAACTGAATCGATTAAACTTTGGTACAATGCCTTTTTCCCCCTCCTTAATCAAAAGCAGTCCTAAGTGGATTGAGTGATTCAATCAACCCATTACATGTCAAGTGCCTTTAGTGTGAAGAAACCAATGGTGAAAAAGTAAATACTTGTTCATTAGATCCACAAATTAAAAGCATCATTACAAACTGGTATACTAAACATGATTTGTAGCCAGCTTGTCAGAAATATTGTACATATTGAGAGTAAGAAAGCCAGGTCTTAGTTTCATGTCAATATAAATGCTTCCTTTCTCAAAATAAAATGTTTTGACACTCTAAAAAATTCCTATCTCCTATGAACTGTAAATAGCAGTTGACAGACTATGCAGAAATTAAAAGGCATATGTAGAGTTAACACACAAAATGCATACACGTTTGTGGTTTATTTCTTATATTTACAGAGTAGTTGTTTCCGAATGATGAACAAAATGTTCTAAGTAGCACCAATGAATCCATAGAATGCATAGACCTCTCTTCATACTGCTACCAATTTCCTGCAGTCCACTCATACATCATATTGCTCAGTTTCTATATGGGACTCTTAATATTGTTGGGCAGAACAACAGAATTCCAAACACATAGGAAGTCCATGCCAAATCTCCTCTCCCATAGGATGAAAACCCAGCACATCCCTAGGAACATGAGTGAAAATAATTTCTGTTTAATTAATTCCTTATCTTCCTGGTATAGTCCTTTTACAAGAATATAGCAGGACCAGTATTAGCCTTAAGCTTGATTTAGACTTATCCACAACTGCATGTAGGCTTCAACACATACCTACACAGCAAAATCTACAGCATAAGTTGTAGATGGTTTGCAGCAGGCTAATGCACATACCTCTCAAATCTCAACTTTTTGCTGTGTGGAGATGTGCATCATGCATCCTGATTGGTTGATCTGACTTCCTATTGGGAGGTGGGCAGAAGGCAAGGCACATTCAAATAAAATATAGATGCAGAAGTATAAATGCAACAGCTATGCAACCATCTCCAAACAACAGGCACATACGTTCCCTGATGTGTAGCAACACAGAAGTCTAACCCAAGCTTTCGGCAGAATGACCCAGCTGATATTGGGCTAAGGAGTGAGGTGTTGGAGCACACAACTGTATATACCACACTCCATCTTATATCCCTTCATAATCACCAACAATTCTTTAAACAAATGTACAGTTTTATAGGATGGGGTTTGAATGGCATGTTATCCCTTGATTCTTCAACAAAATATCCTGCGCCAGCCCTGAACATAACAAGTCCAGATTTCCTTGCTATATTTTAAGTTTGCTATCAATAATATATGCAAGTTTGTGTATGTATGAGACTGATACATATTCAATAATTGAACTGGCCTTAAAAACACATTAGTAGTCACATCCCCATCAATGCTCAGGTGGCTGTATTCTGCAGGGGCTGATGTTTTCTAACTGACTTCAAAAACAGCTCTGTTCAGAATACATTAGTATTATTCAGAGTCCTAGGGTGAGGCAGTATATTCACAGCAGGCAAGCGTACACTGAGGAACTGTTCATCCCAACATTTCTGAAAACAGTCAGACAATTGTTTGTTTGATTGATATTTATAGCCTGTCTTTCCTCCAGGGAGCTCAGGGTGATGATCATGAGTCTCTGGCCTTCTTTTTTATCCTCAGAACAACACTGAGATAGGTTTGTACTGAGAGAATATAACATTTCCATCATGTCATGGACATCAGTGAGAACCAGGGAGTGAGGAGTTAATAATGCTTTGAAGGTTTACAATTTAAGAAAGTGATATTTGAATTCATGGCAAAGGGAGGAAAAATTACATCCCTAGAAAAGATCAAGTAAATTCCAGAAGTCCACTGATAGTTATCCACAATTCTTTTTTTTTTCTTCATCTGATTAAACAATCATTGTATCGCTGTTATTATTTACCTCTAGATAAATCCTATCTTGAGTCAAATCCTTGACAGGTGAAATCATTGCAAACCAGATTGGATATCTAACACGACCAAAGTTCAGATTTGAGAAAGAGAAAAGATATTCCCCGACAAGCCTGAAATTGCTATAGGGAAAAATACTGTTCTACTGTCAAAAAATATTTCTGTTTTGGTCTGAAAGAAACCAACATTTTTATCAGCCTGACATGAGTTTCTGCTTTTCCTGTCTTTTTTCATTCCTTGTGGAATAAATTCTGTGAGATAAACTGGTAAGATGACAAGTTCTGACACCCTTGACATTATTCTAATGTTAAAGGTAAAGGTAAAGGTTCCCCCGCACATATGTGCTAGTCGTTTCCGACTCTAGGGGCCGGTGCTCATCTCCGTTTCATAGCCGAAGAGCCAGCGCTTGTCCGAGGACGTCTCCGTGGTCATGTGGCCGGCATGACTAGACGCCAAAGGCGCACGGAACGCTGTTACCTTCCCACCGGAGTGGTCCCTATTTTTCTACTTGCATTTTTACGTGCTTTCGAACTGCTAGGTTGGCAGAAGCTGGGACACGGCACTCGGGATTTGACCCGCCAGACTGCCGACCTTCTGATCGACAAGCTCAGCGTCCTAACCCACTGAGCCACCGCGTCCCATTCTAATGTTAGGGAAGAGCAAAACCTGATTACAAAGTATCCAGAATTATTTCTCTCCGTTTTGCTGACATGTTGACACCCTGAGTTATGTATTATCACCACAAAAAAGTAACTTTTTTTTCTTCTGTGACCACAACCCTTTCACAGCAAAGCCAGCTAAAAAGTTGCACTTAATGGAGATCCAAGGAACCAAAGGGATATTCCAAAATTTTATATTGTTTTGAGATACTGGGGGAAAGGCCAAGCTATAACGTGAACCACATGTGCTTTAGCTACATTTCTGATCTTCCTTGAATGAACGCACACCAATATGAAGTCTTTTTTTTTAGGGCTTCTGAGCAGTAAAATCTAACCAGGAATCAGGAAATAAAATGATTTGCATTTCATCGTTAGTTTCCAAAAGTTGAGCTGCTTGTTTATATGGAAACACAGCACTAAGAATCAAAATACTTGAAAGACTTATATTTTTTTCCTCTGTCTTTCGTTAAACTATTAAGAATTCTAGTGCGAGCAAATTCCACTATTTGTTTCCATTCTACATCATGTTTTCTGCTTTCTTACTGTCTCCTTTCAGTGGTGGGATTCAGCCAGTTTGCACCACTTCGGCAGAACCACTAGCTAATTTTTTGTTGCCCAGGCCCAGAATGGACTTCTGGACGTGGCATCCACACAGAGAACCAGTTGTTCACATATATGAATCCCACCATGGTCCCCTTTCCATTGCCTGCCTGCCTGCCTATCTTCTACAGATGTTTCTCTATAGCCTTCAGCTTCCCATGCAGCAGTCCCAATCTCTCCTACTGCTGGATTCTTTGAGAAAACAGTGCTGTGCAACATCAGGTTGGCCATGTGACTGCAGAATTGTCTTGGAAAAGCACTGGCTCATAGCCTTAGAATGGAGATGAACACCATCCCTTATAGTCAGCAATCACTAGTGGAGTAAAATCCTCAGAGACTCCTTTCCTTCCTATTCTACCTATACTGGGAGAAAATCCAGTTGGGAAAAACTGTGAAAGACTCTTCTAGAGCTTTGATTTCTTCAGGAATTCTTCTGGAAAGGAACTGAAATCATTAGTTCAGGTTCCTCCCCTCTTCCCTTTCCTTCCCATTGAAGAAGTCAAGGTCTGAGTTTGAATTGTTGACCATGACACATGGTAAACATTCAACTTTGTCTCCTAACCCTTTATATATGACTTGGTAGCACGGTGCTGAATGGTTAAGGAGGATGTGGGGCATGTTGCTGAATGTACAACTTCCACCATATAACATATTTATGACCCCATAAAATTGGTGGAGGACAGCGTAAATATTTAAATGTAAGCATCAATCAGGAGCAGTCTGTGCTATAACAGCAATTGAGCACAAAAATCCTAAATTCCAGAGATACCTTTTATTTGGGCTGTGTGGGGAGCAGGCAGTTTTGTTGGGGTCAAGAAAGACAGGTCTTCTTCCATATGTATTGAACAGTAAATAAGAAGGCTGGCTGTACCCTGCAAAGGAAAGATGGTGAAGAAGTGATTGACTTTATTTTTGGTGAAAAGGAGCTTCACGGTGAATTATGAGGGAGATGAATGTTGCAGCTTACCAGCTGGAGAAGGCCAACCAAATGCTCCTAAAGGCCGGGTGGGACAAGAGGGATAAAAGAGGACAACATTTACTTGTAACACATTTAACAAAATGCTTTTTTTTAAAAAAAAAAGCCTAGAATTTAACAGAGAGACAACAAGGTATCTGATTCTGAAAGAACTGTGTTTTCTGAAATCTGCACAGTTGCCAATACGCACCAGCGAGCTAAGATTTTTTTTTAAGTGGACTTTAGTGGAGTAAAGCTTTCTGGTGTGGCACCTAGATTTCAATACAAAGCAGGGGAAAACAAAAGGTAAAAGAAAAGGGAGATTCAGAGCACTGGGACCTAAGAATGGATTAACTCCAGTCTGCTGGCAGTGATTTGCTATGCTGGTAAGAAAAGCCCCAATTCAGGGCTGGGGATGGCTGTTGGTCAATTGCAAAACTTCATGGAAGCTGAACTAACAAAGAGTTCAGCCTCTGCTGCATTACTTGCTCCATCTGGGTTTGTTTGCATTACAAATGGCAGCTGCCAGCCATTACGACAAGAAATAGATGAAGTGTGGAACTACAATAGTGCAGTATTTTTGTGTGTGTCCGTGTGTGTGTGTGTGTGTGTGTGTGTGTGTGTGTGTGTGTGTGTGTTCTCAGGCACAGAAGGAGGGAGAGAAAATAAAGAACAATTATATTAATAGAAGTAGCTGTCAACGCTAAACATATAAAAGGCTTCTTCTTTTTAGGATATGTGGAAGCAGTAATGTTAAATTCATAAAATGACTTTCCACCGATGAAGGAATAAATCTCAAAGACTCAAGGTTTTCTGAAAAGAATAAAAAGTTCATGTTATCAGGCAGCTAGTACTGTTTTCAAGTAAGATGACATCTAAACTTTCAAGAACTAATGAGTTGTGAAAGATTAGCACCCTCCAGTTTGTCTAATTATATTTTTCTATTATTATCTATAAGAAAACTGCAGGCATACATAGGTTGATTAATTTTTAGATAATCCAATTCTTGGCTACAGATGTTGGGAATTTGCATAATCATAACCTAATCAAACAGCAGAAAAATTATCTGGCAAGTAATATAGTTGGAATGAGCAAATATTATGTCATTTACAACAACATGAAGAGTTAACACATTTCAGATGTTATTTGTGGCAGGGGTGCAGGAGATTTGTTCTTGTGAAATTTGTTAATTAAATCCCTCTAGTCAGTTTAAATATATTCCTGTGGGAATCTGTGTATGTAAAAAGAAACTGCCTGCATTCAGAGCATGTGGGAAGACATATGTTATTACATAATCAAATTCCAGAATAATAGTCATAATAAAATTCTCTCTATTTTGGAAAAAATGCATATCCTGGAATAACTGGAACAAAAAATATAATTTGATCTCCTGTTGTAATGAATCAATAATGATAATATTAGGAAGCACGCAAACAAACAAAAAAAGATATAAAATAGAAGGAAGGCTATGAAGTTTGGAAGGCTCTTGGAGCTGTTATAAGGGTGGATGCATCCATAGCTGTTTTGTTTGCTACCTGGAAAGTGGAATCTGTTCAGATTTGCATGTTTTGCACAACCCTAATATTTAAGGCCATCATTTGTCATTATTGCCTCTGTATTTGTCCATCTATCCAGTTCAGTTTATTGCTGTCGTATTTGTGTCAGAAGCACAGATTTCCAGGTTGAAAGGATTAAGTAATAACATCATGTGGCCCAGGGCTTGCCCAGCTGGGAACTCCTTTCATGTCTCCATTAATGAATCCACCAAACTGGTACCTATTTATCTACTTGTATTTGCATGCTTTTGAACTGCTAGTAGGCAGGAGCTGGAATGAATGACAGGAGCTCACCCCATCACACAGTAGCCCTCGGGTCTCAAACATGGGCTTGCAGGCTGTCAAACCAGTGCTCTAACTATGTGAGTCACAGTGCTCATAGTTTATTGTTGTTTTTATATTTACATTCTGTTTTTCAGCCGGGCACTCAAGATAGTGTATCTAAAACTCCCCCTTCCAAATTACTGAAATAAGAATAATAACCTATCTGAGAGACCTTTTGTTATCTAGTGGAAACCTAGGGAGGAATCTCCACAATTCTAGTTCAATATCTTAATTACAATACTGTACAAGCTGCCATTATATATCTTATGATTTGAAATGTCTTGGTAGTAAGATTGTCATATATATTGTGCATTGGACTGCTTTTATGCAAATTCTCATCAAGCTATTCAGAATCTACTCCTACCATAGCTTGACTTTCCTTTACTTTTCAATACAAAGCATTAGCCATTTCAGAAATATAGGTATGAGACAACAGGTACTATTCATTGCCCCAACCAATGATTCTATACTTGATTTTCAGAGTTCTTATCCAGTGTAGGGGACCAAAGAGATTAAAATCTTAGACTGACGGTCGTCTGTAATAATGATTTTCTGATTCATTTTAAATCCTTTTAAATTGCTTTTAGTAGTTCTAATCTTATTTTAATCCTTTAATATGACTGAATTCTTGATCTTTATGTTATTTCTTTAAATCTAGCTTGTACATTACCATGATAACATTTGTAGAAAGGTAGCACAAAAATTTCAACAGATAAAATAAATATGCAAAGTAACTCCACATTGTTATATCACTAGGAGGGAGACTGGAGGGCAGGACTGAATAACAATCCAAAAAATTCAATCTAGTAATGTTATCTATTCCAGCCTCCTAGTTTACTCTGGTGTTTGTTTATTTTATTTTTTGTTTATTTGGAAAATGCTTTTAGAGAAATAAAGCCATGTTGGAGCTATAAGACAGAATTAATCAGGAAGAGGGGTGAGTCAATGTTTTCCCTCTCGTGCAGAAAATTATAAGAGGGCTTTTGAAGATATAAATTTGATTGATTAATTAAACAATTTGAAGGGCAGAAAAGGGCAGAATTATTCCACTGCCCCCAGTGCTTCATTTACAAACAGCTTGGTATCTTGGTATCCTATCTCTTTTCACATTTCACACACACACACACAGAGAGAGAGAGAGAGAGAGAGAGAGAGAGAGAGAGAGAGAGAGAGAGAGAGAGAGAGAGAGAGAGACTGAAATAATGTCATTACTTTGTCTCAGCATTGTTACAGAAAATTTTAAAATCTTCCAGGAGATGTTTTTAGCTATGGTTTCCTATACTGTAAAATAAGCTGTAAAAGCTAAACTATGAGAAAGGCTGTCACTGAAGAAAATAGTGATGCTTTTCAAAAGTGATGTTGGAGAAAATGGGTGGGCTTAAGAAGAACTAATAAATGATTTGAAGCAGACTTTTCACTAGAAGCACTAATAATTAATCTCAGGCTTAGATATTTTGGACAAATAATGAGAAACCAAGAGTCGTTTTGCAAAAAGAGTTCTTGGAAGAAATAAGGAAAGTTGAAAAAGAGGCTGAGAAGCATAATGCCTAGATACTATCACTAATAACCCGCAGATGAAGCTACAAAAATCCAAGGAAGCAATTATGGACAAAAAGTTCCTAACAAAATAATGTCCCTCATATTACAAAAAAAAAAGACTGAACAAAAGCTCTATTCTTTCCAAATATTTTACCTAATAGCTGTTTACTTTATTGAATGCCATACCCACCCATATATTAAAGATTTAATGCAGTTCAACACATCAGTGTAGCTTAATTGTCCAGCTCCTTCAGAATTCAAGTCCAAGGCATATCTACATTGCACTTTAAATTTTAAGAAAATTGTCATGTATATATGTTAAAAAAAGAAAAGTTGACTTTTGGCTTCCTACCTTAAAAAGTGAATTTGAAAGTGAATGATTAGAAGTAGACATTAGTACTGCAGGAACTGATACACCCTTTGCAATTTAAAAGTCAAGATAATCATCTGTGCTATATGCATATGAGATGGCTAGATTTGAAAAACTAAAATACAGCAATCATACTGATCGCCACAGTTTTGTGTAGAGGTTAAGGCATTAGGCTAGAATTTGTCAGACTCCTACCTTAGGCATTAACACAGACTGGTGATCTTAGCCCAGTCATATTTTCTCAGCTCTAGGAAGGAGGCAAGGTCAAACTACTTCTGAAATCTTGCCAAGAAAGCTGCAAAAGCAAGCAAGCAAACAAACCAAAACCCTGATAGGCTAGGTATTTATTTATTTATTTATTTATTTATTTATTTATTTATTTATTTATTTATTTATTTATTTTTGGGACTTATATGCCGCCTTATCTCCCGGAGGACTCAGGGCGGCTAACAACAATAAAAACAACAATACAAAAGTTAAAAGAAATTAAATAAACAGCCCCAATAAATAAGTTAAACTAAACAATTAAAAATTAAAAAAAACATTTCAAAAAACCCTGTCATCAGTCCAGGTCAGCCTGATGAAAAAGGAAAGTTTTAAGGCCGCGGTGAAAGGACCGGAGATCCGGGGCCATCCAGAGCTCAAGGGGGAGTTGGTTCCACAGGGCTGGCGCTCCCACAGAGAAGGCCCTCCCCCTGGGGGTCGCCAGCCGACATTGTCTGGCCAACGGCACCCTGAGGAGGCCCTCTCTGTGTGAGCGCACTGGGCGATGGGAAGTCGTTCCTGGAAGCAGATGGTCCTGCAAATATCCCGGGCCTAGGCCATGTATGGCTTTAAAGGTAAGTACCAACACCTTAAATCTCACCCGGAAGACAACCGGTAACCAATGCAACTCACACAGAAGGGGTGTAATATGGGAGTATCGGGATGCTCCCATCACTACCCATGCGGCCGCATTCTGCACCAGCTGGAGCCTCCGGGTGGTCTTCAAGGGCAGTCCCATGTAGAGAACATTACAGTAATCTATCTGGGAGGTAACGAGTGCATGAGTGACCGTATGTAGGGCATCTCAGTCCAGATAGGAGCACAACTGGTGCACCAGGCGAACCTGGGCAAATGGCCCCCTGGCCACGACTCCAATATGATCTTCAAAACTGAGTTGTGAGTCCAGGAGGACACCTAAATTGCATGCCCTATCAACGGGAGGTAACACCTCTCCTCCCATAACCAAAGATGGAACCTCTTGGACAAGTCAAGATGCCGGTACATAAAGCCACTCAGTCTTGGCCGGGTTGAGCTGGAGCCTGTTCTTCCCCATACAAATCCGTACCGCTTCCAGGCAACGGGACATCACATCGAGGGCATCGCTGGGTTGGTTCGGGGTGGAGATGAAAAGCTGGGTATCATCAGCATATTGATGATACCTCACCCCGAAACCACGGATGATCTCACCCAGTGGCTTCATATAGATGTTGAACAGGAGGGTGAGAGTACCGACCCCTGAGGCACCCCACAACTAAGGGGCCTAGGGGTTGATCTCTGCCCTCCTGCCAACACTGTCTGCGAACGGCCCTAGAGGTAGGAGAACCACCGTAAAACTGTGCCTCCCACTCCCAACCCCTCAAGACGTCTCAGCAAGATACCATGGTCGATGGTATCAAAAGCCACTGAGAGGTCTAATAGGACCAGGACAGAGGAATAACCCCTGTCTCGGGCCAGCCAGAGATCATCCACCAGCGCGACCAATGCCGTCTCCGTGCTGTACCTGGGCCTGAAATCCGATTGGTATGGATCCAGATACTCAGTTTCCTCCAGGACCAAAGGGAGCTGCCATGCCACCACACTCTCAACAACCTTCGCAAGGAAGCGAAGGTTGGAGACAGGATGAAAGTTATTTAAAATAGCTGGATCCAAGGCATGTTTCTTGAGGAGGGGCCTTACCACCGCCTCTTTCAAGGCGGCAGGGAAGCACCCCTCACTCAAGGAAGCATTAATAACTGCCAGGAGCCAGCCTCGTGTAACCTCCCAAGCCGCATAAACCAGCCAGGAGGGACACAGGTCCAACAAACATGTGGTGGCACTTAATTTCCCCATGATCCTGTCCACTTCATCCAGAGTCACAGGATCAAACTCTTCCCAAATATTATCGGCCAAACCCATCGCTTTCCCCCTCGTCAGATACTGCCTAGTTGGAGTCCAAGCCAGCCCGAATCTGAGCAATTTTATCCACCAGATACTCACTAAACTCCTCGGCCCGTCCCTGCAAGGGGTCCTCTCCCATCCCCTGATTTAAAAGGGAACGGGTCACCCTAAACAGGGCGGCTGGGTGGTTATCTGCGGATGCAATGAGGGTGGCGAAGTGAGCACACTTCGCCACCTCCATTGCCACAAGATAAGATAAGGTAGCTAATCTTTCTATCTTTGCACATGTAATAATCTTGTTGCAGTAATCATATATTGAAATATTCTTCCATGTCTCTTTTATAATTTTGTATCCATCAGTTGGAATACCGCATCCAGTTTTGGTCACCACGATGTAAAAAAAGATATTGAGTCTCTAGAAAGAGTACAGAGAAGAGCAACAAAGATGATTGGGGGACTGGAGGCTAAAACATATAAGGAACGGTTGCTGGAATTGGGTATGTCTAGTTTAACAAATAGAAGGACGAGGGGTGACATGATAGTGTTCCAATATCTCAGGGGCTGCCACAAAGAAGAGGGAGTCAAGCTATTCTCCAAAGCACCCAAAGGCAGGACAAGGAGCAACTGATGGAAACTAGTCAAGGAGAGAAGCAACCTAGAACTAAGGAGAAACTTCCTGACAGTTAGAACAATTAATCAGTGGAACAACCTGCCTCCAGAAGCAGCAAATGCTCCAACACTGGAACTTTTTAAGAAGAGACTGGACAGCCATTTGTCTGAAATGGTATAGGGTTTCCTGCCTGAGCAGGGGGTTGGACTAGATGACCTCCAAGGTCTCTTCCAACTTTATTATTGTTGTTGTTGTTGTTGCTGTTGTTGTTGTTGTTGTTCTTGTTGTTGTTGTTGTTATTATTGTTGTTGTTGTTGTTGTTATTGTTGTTGTTGTTGTTATTATTATTATTATTATTATTATTATTATTATTATTATTATTATTATTATTTCTAAAAGAAAAAGTCCTGGCTTCAGTTGACTATTAATCTTTAAAATCCTCTACACTGATGAGTATATTTGAGCCCAAAACATTTTAGCTTTTTTACATCTCTAGCAAGTATGATAAAATGCCCTTTCATGTTTACATTGCAAAACATATATTAATCCTATAAATTTTTATCAATCTCTGTGTCGGTATCATCTGTCTCCCAATGCAAGACATTAGACAGAAACTTGATGAACTTTTATCTAAAAGTTTCTCCATGTTCTTCAAGAATCACTCCAAATCTTAAGCAAAATTATTGTCCACTCAGTTCCAGTAATGCCATATCCTTTTCCATTTCTCTATTTATAACATTGGTCTTACTTTCCAAAATTTCCACTTTATCAGTAATTTGTTGTATATATATCCAGCCAATGGCCAAATCAGTTTCTCAATCTTCTTAATTTCTTTTATGTCTTGTTAAAATTCTTGCAAAATCTAAAAAAGCAGCCTTTCAGAAACATTGCATTCACTAGCCTGTCTCACATTGGCCAGGTGCACCAGTTAGCAGCTGCACGAAAAGGGAAACTTCAATGGTCCCTTGAAGTGGGCAGAAGTGAGCTTCATTCCACCGTTCCTAAAACTTTCCCAAGATCATCTCAAGACATCTGCTGAAACACTGATTTCAGGGAAATTATTTTGACATTAGTGGAGCTATCTCTCTTTGAGTATCTCCCATTTCTCTCTGCTGCTAATTTAACTACTAATTAATTAATCAAGGGACAAAAATAAGTTCTTTGAAAGCCAATTCCTGGATTTTCAAGTACTATAGATATTGATACTACAGTATTTGTAGCTCTGTCAAGTATTAGATACTAATAGATATTAAGTAAACCAAAACACCCTGCAGCTCAAGAGCAAAATAAAGCAGGAGTCATCTACGATGCATGTAAGGACTGTAATAGCCACTACGTAGGACAGACAGGCAGAAGACTAGCACAAGGAAAGCATGCAACCAACTAATCAAAAGATATGGTGAAAACTCCTTAATCTCACACACATGGACAGTCTCAACCATATATTTAAACTGAGAGCATCCTAGACCAAATTAAATTTAAAAATGTTAGGGCATTCCTAGAAACTTGGCATTCAAACAAATTGGCCATCAGTAGACACATTGAGGAAAAAATACATTTACACCCTATTCAAAAGAGACAATAGCTAAGAAAGAAATAAAAAGACCAGAATGTATCCTCTCCAGGGCCAACACCCAAATAAGCAGGGATTAACACCAGACAAACAGTCAAGCAGAATTCAGTGTCAATCAAGAAACTACCAAGGAGATAACTACACTCCCACCAAGCAGTAAGGCAAACTAGTATATATGAAGTAGGAACAAACTCCACACCCATTTGCACTCATGATTTTACCTAATTGGGTAATGTCTGCAAGCAAACAACCAAGCTCAGAAAACACCAAGGACCCAACTGTAGATAGTTTAGTAGCTACTGCCTAACACATTTTCTATGCCACCAGTCAAAGTAAGCATGCAAAAGCTACATCAGACTCAGAAGAAAATGTTTGGACAGTCCAGGCTCCATAATGTACTGCCCTCTTCATCTTAATGATAGAAGTCTCTGCCTACACTACACAAAAGTTTCACTTTTGGTTTGTTTTCCCTCAACATAAATATGCAAATGTGTTGAAAAGAAGATGAGCCAGATTAAATTCTACTTTGGAAAAATATAACATTTTGATAGGTGTGGAAATGGTAGTGGAAGAGAATCAATCAGATTTGGAATAGCTGAACATTTGTTTCATGAGTTCAGCTTCAAACATATTGGCGTCAACTAATTCATATTCTAAGAGAATGTTAGAATACATCTGCAATATTATAAATAGTGTATTAATAACTTATACAAGGTTTCATGTAGTCTAGCAGTTCATTGTAAAATAATAATAACAACAACAACAACAACAACAACAACAATAATAATAATAATAATAATAATAATAATAATAATAATAATAATAATAATAGACAATAATCTTATGAAACACAAAACTGGGATACCACATCTCAAGCCAGCATGGCAAGATAAACCATGGATAACTTAAAACTGTACGCGAAAAGCCACACTGAACTTGAATCAATACTCAACGCACTTCAACAGTTTAGCAGGAACATCAGAATGAACTTCGGACTTAGAAAATATGCTATATTATCCATGCAACAAGGAAAAATGGAAAAAATAGAAGGAATAGAACTGGGAAATGGAAGTATTGTGAAAGCACTAGCAAAGGATGATGATTATAAATACCTAGGCATATTGAAGCAGATAACATCTTGAATGAAAAAGTCAAAGAGTCAACGCAACGGGAATACATCAGGAGAGTCCGCAAAATATTAAAATCAAAGCTGAATGCTGGAAACATAATTAAAACCATTAATACATGGGCAGTCCCAGTGATATGCTACCCAGGTGGAATTATCAACTGGACTTTGCCTGAACTGGAAAACCTAGACAGGAAAACACATAAACTTTTGAATATGCACCATGCTCTACATCCACCAAGTGATATCAACAAGTTGTATCTGCCAAGAAAAAGGGGGCGGAGGGCTATTGCAAATCCACCAAACTGTAGAAGAAGAAAAACGAAGTTTGAATGACTATGTGAATTAAAGTACAGAAAAATTGCTGCAGGCTGTGAAAACAGAGAGCATTATAAAAATAACAGAAACAAAGGCAGAATATAAGGAAAAATGGCTGGATGACAGATTAAATAGATGGAAAACCAAACCTTTGCATGGACAGCATTTAAAAAACATTGAAGGGAAATGTGATAACAACTTGACATGGGCATGGTTTAAGAAACAAACGGAAGGCTTAATACTGGCTGCTCAAGAACAAGCACTACAAACTAATGCAATGAAAACAAAAATACAAAAATCCACTGACAATCCAAATTGCCGACTTTGCAATGACAAAGTTGAAACTGTTTCACATCTAGTATGTGAGTGCAGCAAAATCGCACAAACTGATTACAAAGCTAGACATGACCGAGTTGCGAAATTAATCCACTGGACATTGTGTAAAAATTACAACTTGCCTGTGTCCGAAAAGTCGTGGCAACATAGGGTGGAAAAAGTTGTTGAGAATGAGAGGGTGAAGATCTTGTGGAACTTCCGCATACAGACAGATTGCCATTTGGAACACAACACACCAGATATCACAGTCATAGAGAACCGAAGCGTACAGTTGATTGATATTACTGTACCAGGAGATGCCAGAGTTGAAGAAAAAGAACTGAAAAAAATTATGAAATACTGCGACCTGGCCATCGAAACTGTGTGATTGTGGATGAAACATGTAACAGTGATACCCATTGTCATCGGGGCACTGGGAACTATGTCCAAAACCTTTGCAAAATCCATCAAGAAATTGCAGCTTCCTGCAATAATTCCAGCAAAGCTACAAAAAACTGTGCTACTCAGAACATCTTACATTTTAAGGAGATACCTGGTTGATACCTAAGATGCTGGCAGCAACCCGTGTCAACCATTAGTGCCAGTCAGTTTGAGTGTTCAGTTGACTGAGTTTCATGTTTTATGAATAAAGGTTTTATAATAATAATATAAAGTTGGAAGGGACCTTGGAGGTCATCTAGTCCAACCCTCTGCTCAGGCAGGAAACCCTATACCATTTCAGACAAATGGCTGTCCACTCTCTTCTTAAAGACTTCCAGTGTTGGAGCATTCATGGCTTCTGGAGGCAGTTTGGTCCATTGATTAATTGTTCTAACTGTCAGTTCTAGATTCCTTCTCTCTTTGCTTAGTTTCCATCCATTGCTTCTTGTCCTGCCTTCAGATGCTTTGGAGAATAGCTTGACTCCCTCTTCTTTCTGACAGCCCATGAAATATCAGAACACTGCTATCATGTCCCTCCTCGTCCTTCTCTTCATTAAACTAGATATACCCAATTCCAACAACTGTTCCTTGTAAGTTTTAGCCTCCAGTCCCCAAATCATCTTTGTTGCTCTTCTCTGTACTCTTTCTAGAGTCTCAACATCTTTTTTACATCGTGGTGACCAAAACTGGATGCAGTATTCCAAGTGTGGCCTTACCAAGGAATTGTAAAGTGGTATTAACACTCCATGTGATCTTGATTCTATTCCTCTATTAATGCAGCCTAGCACTGTGTTAGCATTTTTGGCAGCTGCAGAACAATGCTGGCTTATATTTAAGTGATTGTCCACTAGGACTCCGAGATCCCTCTCACAGTTATTACTGTTGAGTAAGGTACCTCCTAAACTATATCTGTGCATTCGGTTTTTCTTGCCTAAATGTAGAACCTTACTTTTTTCACCATTGAATTTCATTTTGTCAGATGGTGCCCAATGTTCAAGTCTGTCAAGATCCTTCTGTATCTTAAACCTGTCTTCTGGAGTGTTGGCTATTCCTACCAGTTTGGTGTCATCTGTAAATTTGATGAGTTCCCCCTCTATTCCCTCATCCAAATCATTGATGAAGATGTTGAAGAGCACTGGGCCCAAACAGAGCCCTGGGGCACCCCACTACACACTTCCCTCCATGTAGATGCAGTTCCATTGAGGACCACACACTGAGTATACGCCAGTCAGCCAGCTACGAATCCATGTGGTAGTGATGCTGTGTAACCCACATTTTTCTATCTTATCAAGTAGTAGGTTGTGATCTACTTTATCAAATGCCTTACTGAAGTCCAAATAAATTATATCCACAGCATTCCTTTGGTCCACTAATTTTGTCACTTGGTCAAAGAATGCAATAAGGTTTGTCTGGCATGATCTGTTTTTGACAAACCCATGTTGGCTTTTAGTAATGACTTTATTTGCCTGATTCGTTGTTTGATTATCTTTTCCAGAATCTTCTCAGGTATTGATGTCAGGCTGATAGATCTGTAATTTCTTGGATACATTTTTTTTTCTTTTTTTGAAGATGGGAACTACATCAGCTCTTTTCCTGTCCTCTGGTAGTTTCCCAGTGCTGCAGGATCTTTGAAAAATATAGTTCAGTGGTTCTGAGATCACATCTGCCATTTCCTTGAGAACCGTGGAGTGTAGTCCATCTGGTCCTGGTGATTTGAACTCATCTAAGGTGGACAGGTGCTCACTTACCATTTTCTTGCCTATCTTAACTTGTGTTTCTAATCTGTTTTTTGCGGTACTGTTTTTAGTAGGTTGGGCTGTTTTTCCCCTTTGTGTAAAGACAGATGCAAAAAACGAGTTAAAAAGTTCTGCTTTCTCCCTGTTGCTTGTCACCTTCTTGCCACTTTCTCCCACTAATGGGCAAATCATTTCCTTGACTTTTTTCTTGTTTTTTACATGTTGAAAGCTTTTTTGTTATTTTTGACTTTTGTCACAAGCCTTAATTCATTCTGAGCCTTACCTTTCCTCACTTCTGGAAGCAGACTTTGGAAAAGAAATATATTATTCATTTCTTGAGGACTAAACAAAAAAATCCATCTCTCAGACACTCTATGGAAGCTCAAAAAACCAATTTACAGTTAATTGATCAAATGTCAGCTTACATTGGATACTGTTTTCTAAATGCTGCCTCGTACTGCTTGTTAGCAGTTCCTATGGTTGGGTCCCTACGGCAAATGGCTGAGCAAATTGATTGACCTTGCTACAATGCCTTGAAAGTCAACCTATGCTCTGCCAGCCAACTGATGATATAAGCTTTTCAGTTAAGGACCTTCCTCTACATTTCAGCTCAGGCTTCATTTTGACTAGCTTATTTGTAACACATAAAAAGGTATATGGAGATTAATTGTCATTATATATAATACTTAGAATGCCCTTTGATGGAAGTAGAATGAATTGTGTTTGAAAGAGTGCTGATAATAATAAGTGCTTTTTAAGAGTCTCTCTCTCTCTCTCTCTCTCTCTCTCTCTCTCTCTCTCTCTCTGTGTGTGTGTGTGTGTGTGTGTGTGTGTGTGTAGAAAAGAAAATCTTAGAAATGTAGAGTGAGACAGAACCACGAAGGACAACAAATCCAACCTCTGCACAGTGTAGGAATCCACAAATTAAAGCATCCCTGACAATTGCCTATCCAACAACTTTTTTAAAATTAGTTTATAATATAAAATACAAAAATATGAAAGCAAGTAATAGGAAAAGTAGGGGGCGGGAAGAGGGAAGAGAAATGTGTAGAGAAGAAGGGGAAAAGAAAAAAGGCATTGATTTCCGACTCCCTTTGGTGCAGTAGAAACCTCAATGTTTTACTTTTATATAAAAGTATAAACTAGCCATTTCTATAACAACAAACTTATCTACTCAGTAAAACCCCAAATCAAAGTTTCATTTTTTCCACCTCAAGCACAAAGTCCAGAAATGGTTTCCAAGTAAAAAAAGCAAAAGTACTTGTGTTTTATTCTTTTACCAAAGCAGTCAATTTAGCCATCTCTGCTAACTCCATCAACTTTTGCAACCATTCATCCACTGTAGGGATCAAAGTATCCTTCCATTTTTGTGCATAAATTAATCTTACTACCATCAACATATATAGCATCAAAATTCCAAAACTTTTTCCAAGTATTTTTCCATTAAACCTAGGAGAAATGTTTTTGGTTTTATCTTTATATTCACTCTGAGAATCTTCTGCATTAGAATATGAATCCCACTCCAAAATTTCTTTGCTTTATCACATGTCCACCATAACTGATAAAAAGTCCCTTCTTTACATTTGCATTTCCAGCATTCATTTGGAATACCTTTATACATTCTTGATATATCATCTTGTAAAAATGTTCTTTCAAATTTTAATTTAATGTAAAATTTAAACCTTTCATCCAATATTCTCCCATTGTTCAAACTTTACATTATATCCAAAGTTCCTTAACCACTTAATCATACAATGCTTTACATATTCATTTTCCAAATTCAAACTCAGTTACATTTTGTAGACCTTAGCAATATGTTCATCACTACCACACAATAGGATTTCCAATTCATTTTTAACAAAGTTAAACTCATACTTCTTTTTGTCTAGTTTAAATCTTTCTTTCAGTTGTAAATATGTAAAGCAATGGCAGACATGTCCTTCTAATTCTAGCTCCTCCTTAGTCTTGAGGATAGGATCACCAAAGTTAAAATTTATTATTTTTCCACCAGTCCAGTTTCTCCACCGTTTCTTTTCTTAAAAAAAGCTTCCTGGGGAACACCCAAAGGGGCATCCTCATAGAAAACCTTATTTCGTATTTGTTCCAGACTCTTAGAATGGCACATCTAACAAAGTGATTGTTAAAGTCAATATTTACTTTAACCTTGTCATACCATAAATAACCATGCCATCTGATTCTTAATTCATGGACTTCTAAATCAAGTAGCCTTTTACTCTGGAGGCTCGCCCACTCTTTTAGCCAGACCAAATAACAAGTATCTACATGGAGGGAAGTGGGCAGTAGGGTGCCCCAGGGCTTTGTTCTGGGCCCAGTGCTCTTCAACATTTTCATCAATGATTTGGATGAGGGGATAGAGGAGAAACTCATCAAATTTGCAGATGACACCAAGCTGGCAGGAATAGCCAACACTCCAGAAGACAGGCTTAAGACACAGAAGGATCTTGACAGACTTGAACATTAGGCGCTATCTAACAAAATGAAATTCAATGGTGAAAAAAGTAAGGTTCTACATTTAGGCAAGAAAAACCAAATGCACAGGTATAGTATAGGTCATGGGTAGGCAACCTTGGCTCTTTTATGACTTGTGGACTTCAACTCCCAGAATCCCTGAGCCAACATGGCTCAGCTTGGAAACCTCTCCCTTTCCCCTCAGCATGGCTGGCTCAGGAATTCTGGGAGTTGAAGTCCACGAGTCATAAAAGAGCCAAGGTTGCCTACCCCTGGTATAGGTGGTACCTCACTCAATAGTAATAACTATGAGAGGGATCTCAGAATCTTAGTGGACAATCACTTAAATATGAGCCAGCAGTGTGCTGCAGCTGCCAAAAAAGCCAACACAGTTCTAGGCTGCATTAACAGAGGGATAGAATCAAGATCACGTGGAGTGTTTATACCACTTTACAATGCCTTGGTAAGGCCACACTTGGAATACTGCATCCAGTTTTGGTCACCATGATGTAAAAAAGAAGTTGAGGCTCTAGAAAGACTACAGAGAAAAGCAACAAAGATGATTAGCAGACTGGAGGCTAAAGCATATAAGGAACGGTTGCTGGAATTGGCTACGTCTACTTTAATGAAGAGAAGGACTAGGGGTGACATGATAGCATTGTTCCAATATCTCAGGGGTTGCCACAAGGAAGAGGGAGTCAAGCTATTCTCCAAAGCACCTGAAGGCAGGACAAGAAGCAACAGATGGGAAACTAATTAAAGAGAGAAGCAACCTAGAACTAAGGAGAAATGTCCTGACAGTTAGAACAATTAATTAATCTTGGAAAAGCAGTTCACTTGCAGCAGTTGGCAATTCGAGCAAGATAAAGGATTAATGCAGAAGTAAAGCACCCCAAATATCCAAAGCAATCTTCTGAAACCATAATACTCTGTTACCCTAAAAAAGCATGATTTGACTATGCGGTAAAAAAACTGGCTTTGAATCATAGTTTTCTAATCCAGCCATCGAATAACATATATGCCATTTCACATAAAAATCTGTGGTGTTAAGAAACATTTAAAATTCTGAAATTCTATAAACCAGAGGTTAGGGAATGATCCACACCATTAAAAAATAATCTATTAGACATAACAGCTCATTAAAGCATGATCAAAGTAAAAGTGAGGTGAAGTAATTAACTGACTGAAAAAAAGACTGATACTGTTGGTTTTTTTTTTTTTTTTTTGGCTGCTGCTGCTAAAAATATTCTCCCCTCTGAGAGTTGCTGATTTGCATAAACAACACAAAGTAGGTGGACTAAAGGGTGCTTGATTGACAGAACTGATTGGCTCTGAATTTTCACCCAATTACCAGTACTGCATCCTAGGCAGCTTATGCAAACCCACATTTACTACTAAAGGAATGGTCAGTGCAGCTGGTTACGTGTCCTTGTTTCCCTTGCTCCTTTTGTACATGCTCTTTCTATTGGGACAAAAAAAAATTGGCCAAATCAGTGTTCATGAAAATGCCAATTATGGTTTAACCCCCCTAAGAAACAATACAAATTGCTGTTTTTTTTCCCTTGGGTATGATAAAGCAGACAAGTTATTTAGTTCACAAGGTCCCAAAGGTGCTTTTCAAAAACAAGTGGACTTTCTTCTTGTTATTTTTTCCTTAAAAATTTCAGAACTGTAGAAGCTCCTTGGATGAGAAGCGAAACGTTTTCAAGAGGAAACAAAAAACTGAGAAAGTCCAGCTGCCTTTTGAAAATCACCTTTGGGACAACCATGACCTGGATGATTGAGGATTTCCATACAGTTCCCTCCAGGTGATTCTGGAGTGAGTAACACCAGGGTCTGGTCATACCAGCATCTATATTTGAGAGTGGAGTGAGAGTTACACACTATATGTCCCTGTGGGGAAAAAAACTACACAATTTTTTTTCTAGCCTACAGTGGCTTTCCATGGTTTTATACATGAGCATTTCCCATCGTTATTAAAGTCTTTTCACATTTCACATTCATGGTATATAAGCTACAATCCTTCTCCAAAGCTGCACTTTACAATAGGACATTAAGCATTATGGACTTTTTTTTTGAAGGTGCAAAGTAGTATATCCAGTCAAGAGATTTGTTTTCTATGGTTGAACCACAATTCTAGAGGTTTCCTCACAATCCTATTGGTTTGCAGATTGAAATAAAGTCAAAAGCATTATTCTGTTCAGTGCCTACAGATTAGTTTGACTCTGCCAAAGATTGTGTCAATGGACTGTTTGGAAGAAATATGAAAATACGGTTTACCCCTCCATTCCTGAGCCTCAGGCTCACATGCATTTCCCTCCTGTCTCCTCTTTCAGCATAATGGCATCTTGCCTTTAACTAACCACAAGGTATCACTATACTATAAAAAGGCAACTGTCATTTATTTAAACAAATTAGAATTGACAAGCTACAGCATAAGGATAGGCAACCTCACCTCCCACAGCCCTTTTCCATCAACCATGTTAGCAGACAAGATGGAAACTGGAGACCTCAGTTGGCTGAACCTAATTTTCCAGGGCTTTTGCAATTAAACATTTTATCTAGCTTGTAACAGAGAATGAATACTGTCCACTCTTCTTCATGCTTGTACTAAATAGGAAGTTCCAGCATGCAAGTTCAAGATTCATTGCTACTCCTTCATGTAGCACTAATGCATCCAAACTGAGAATGGCTGTTCATAGAGCCCAGTGACCTGTCTAAGAATGTAGTGCGATCAGTACAGTGGAACTGTCAATAAATACCGTGTGGTGACTGGGAAAAAATATATGAAGTCCAAAGTATTGATCTCAAGGAAAAGTTCAGAAATAAAACCGCTAATATAATAGTTTTATACATTTCTATTGTGAGAAGAAATTCACTGGGGAGAAATGATTTGACAGCAGAGAAATATGAAATCAAAGTTAAGTCCATAGCTTAGAGCAAAAGAATTGTGCTGCATAAAAATATTAACTTCTTGCACTGCAAACTAGGTCTTTTCATGTAGTAGGGCCTAATCAAATTTGGTGTGAGCTTGAAAGCTAAATAAGGGATGCGGTGGCTCAGCGGGTTAGGACGCTGAGCTTGTCGATCGGAAGGTCGGCAGTTTGGCGGGTCGAATCCCGAGTGCCAGGTAACAGAGTGAGCGCCTGTTACTCGTCCTAGCTTCTGCCAACCTAGCAGTTCGAAAGCACGTAAAAATGCAAGTAGAAAAATAGGGACCACTATGGTGGGAAGGTAACAGCGTTCCGTGCGCCTTTGGCGTCTAGTCATGCCGGCCACATGACCACAGAGATGTCCTCGGACAAGCGCTGGCTCTTCGGCTTTGAAACGGAGATGAGCAGCGGCCCCTAGAGTCGGAAATGACTAGCACGCATGTGCGGGGGAACCTTTACCTTTACCTTTACCTGAAAGCTAAATAAGACTGTGCTTGATTTATATTGGAATAGAGGCTATTCGGGGCTGTAACCTAGGCTAGGCAATCAAAGTGTGGGCAGGGGGGGGGAATCCCAGAAAAGGAAATTTACCAGGGGCAAATTGACTCAAGGAAATTTTTACTTTTACTGAAAAGCAGGCAGGTCCAATCTTGAATGTCATAAAGCAGTTAGTACAGATAGTCTTTGACTTATGACCATATTTGTGAGTGTCACTAAGTGATATGATCATTAAGCGATTGATTTTATAATCTTTTTTCCTGTGGTTGATAAGCAAATCAAATGGAGCACGGTGGCTCACACGGTTAGAAAGCTGGCAGGCTTGTGTTTGAGATCTGTTACTGCCATGGGGAAGGGTGAGTTCCTGTCACAAGCTGTAGCTCTTGCCAACCCAGCAGTTTAAAAACAGGTGACAGTGAGTAGATAAATGGCTACTACTTCAATGGGCACCTTCACAGGGACATGAAAGAAGCATCCTCTAGGCAATGGTGATGTTACCAGCAAATCCTTTGCCTTTGCAAATCCTTGGCAGAAATATTAGTAGTATAGCAAATCACTGGTCTGAAAGCAAATCATCTGGTAGTTAAACAAATCCAGATTCTTTGTTTGACTTCCTTGTTGGAAGCCCCCCCCCCACCCTCGAAAAGATCATAAATGGCAATCACTTGACTCTGGCTACCATCCTAAATACATGCCAGTAGCCAAGTGCCCAATTTTGATCACATGACCACAAGAATGTTGTGACAGTTGTATGTATAAAGACCCAGCTATAAGTCACTTTTTTCAGTGCTTTGAGGGATCATTAAACAAATGGTCATAAGTCAAGGATTACTGTATGGCCAGAGAAGGCTACTTGCTATTGTTTGAAGCTATTCGAGATACTGTATCTATATACAGGGACATCCATTCAATTTATCTATCTCACTATTCCTTACTTTGAAGAAAGCTGGTGGAGTTGTTGGGCACTGCTCTCATAGCATCTTTAGGATTTTCTCACATATGAGCACCACTCAGCTATTTTTCTATCCCTTCATTTCAAAAGCACTGACTTGAGCAAAGATATTATGTAATTGGAGGATAAAACTATGTTTCAAACCTACCCCATTCTGCCTTTACCTTGCCCTCTGCCTGGTATATTCTTTTTATGCAAGCTTGAAGCGATTGATTGATTGATTGATTGATTGATTGATTGATTGATTGATTGATTGATTGCCTTTTGAGTTATTGATGCATTTAGTCAGAAAGCCCTATAGTCAGACTATTTCATCCTAGACCTCTTCCAGTATGAACCATTTTGTAATCTTAATCAAGTTGACTATCTTGGAGTGTAGATTTCAGGCAATTGCACAGTCCTACAAGACCATCAACATATTCCTGCCTGCCTCTTCTTATACTGGTGTCTTCTTCTGAGTAAGGCTGCTCTGGGTAAGAATCAGAACCAGTTTGATACACCAGTCACCCAAGTCAAAGAATCAAAAGCTTTTCTACATGAATTAATGAAAATGCAGCATTTCTATGGCCCATTGATATCAAGAAAAGTTCAACACACGCTAAATCATTTCTCACAATGAAAAAAAAAAGATTAATATTGGTCAAATCAACGAAAGAATGCATAATAATTCTGAATTTAACCCAAATGTAAAATTTCCCAAAGCAAAATTAAATTTTAAAGAGAAACATTGGTTAACCTAAGTGTCTGATCCTGCCAAATTTTATGGATGCCTCAATATAATATTAGAAAGATATGCTTTTCTTATGGTAAACTTGTTATCTGCCTTAGGTTTTGATTACTGGAATGTGTCTGGAAGACAAATTTCATATTTGGGTGGGGAAAATGTTTCTCTGGTTAATTGGTTTGAGCTTTAGTGACAGCTGTTAGGAGGTAGCTCAGAGGATTGGAATGCTACTTTAAATTCCCTTGCAGATGCAGCAAAAACCCAAGTCAGGTGAGGCATCAAAGATACCTCATGACCAATGGCATTTATTCCATTAACTGTCTCAAAACTGTGCTGTGTCTCCCATCTCTGTTTGCCTGAAATGGGAACAGACAAAATCACCAAGGGCAAGTAGGCCTAATTTGCTAAAGGGAAGTAAGAGTGAATCTAAATCTAAAAGAGTGTAAGCCATCATTACATCTGGCTGCCTTCCCTTATATACAGAATTTATGTGGGCACCTTGCATGTTCTTTCCAAAGGATATAGCAGCTTAAATCCAGGAAAATCATGTCCAAAATTGTAATCACCTCAGCAAGCTTCTAGGGAAATTGATCCCAGTTATTCTGTCAGCAGAAATAAAAATGCCTAATGTGAAAGAGGAGGGAAAAACTGAGTTTGCTTCTTAAGCAGGTGCTGCAAAGCTATGGTGAGGAATATGCACTAGTGACTTTGGAACCAGCTGGAGAGGAGCCAATCCATATATCTTTCTTTGGAAATCCAGCTGTTCAGCTGCCTTCATGTAGAGGCCCCATAAACAGCTGAAGGAGCAGAAGTCCAAACATCTTCACTCTTCACTATCAATATTAGCCCACCCTACACGGACAAGCCTATGCTTTATGTCCAAATCACAGTTATTGCCCAGCTGCTAGATATGCTTAAGAAGCAATCCAAAGTGGAATCACTATTTGGGAAGATACCAAGTTAACACAGGATTCCCTTCCCCAAACCTTTTATGGATTATTATGTCCAGGCTCTCAGGGGATAAAAAAAAATGCCTATTTGCACATGTGCTAAAATAACCTTGGGAAACAATCCCACACAGCACAATGACAAGTTCAGTTATGAGATTTTGATTTAGACTGTCAAGTAAGTTCATTCCAGCTGGAAGGAAACAGACCATGTATCAAATGTAAAGGCTGCATATAAAGCTATGCTGAAACTATAAATCCCATCAAGGGCCTATTCCCATAATCACAGCAGTGCGTGCTTGTAAATGTTCAATCCCAGATGTTTTTGTCCAGCTGCATTTACCTATATTGAATTCAGCCTGTATGTAATGTTCATATTTACTAAATCCTATAAGTTACATCTGTATACCTTGTATTCCGTAAGCCAGCTCAGTGAATTAATAATGCAGCTTAATCAAAGTTCTAGTAAACTTATATTTCCTGACTTTCTAGTGAGGGTGATAAACTCGTATTCTGAAGCACAGAAGCTAAAAGCTTATATTCAAAGAATAACATTTGTACTTGACATGATCCTTTTGCTGTGAGGGAAGCAAGCAACCTGAGATCCTAAATGTTAAATGCAGCTAAACTCAGTTTTCCAACTTTACTATCAAAGTCTGCTTACTACTCATGTTGAAAGTCTGCTTACTACTCATGTTGTGGAAACCTAAAATTGTCTTAACACAATTTTCAAATGAAAACTGCCAGCAACAGCCATCTTTACTTTTAGTACTTCTCCTATTCAAAGGATTTTTTTCCACATATATAGATTAGTGCTGAGCTCTAGAGAATCCCTCATTCAGTTTTAATAGACATTTAAAAAGAAGAATGGGGAAGGTGCTTGTTACGGTATGAAGAAAAGTTTCTGGAGGTAGGTGGGTGCCTCTGAACACCATTTAAGGATGCTGGCTGTAAAAGGTCAATTGCTAAGAGACAATTGTTAGTGTCTCTTTTATTGTTTAATTTATCAAAATGTTTATAATTCACCCTCTATCTGTGGATTTTTAAAGGTTTCAACAGTGCCAATGAAAAAGTTCAACACAAACCCAATAAACCAGCAAATCCATGGCAAGATCCCAAATTTCTGATAATCCATTATCAAGAGCCAGTAAAGTAAAAATAAATTAAGGTCAGTAAGACCCCCAAATAGGGTGAAGAACCATATCTTCATCTAAAATGAAACTGATACTAGAGGAGACCTGGCTTCTCTTAAGTCACAGATAGTTCACTGTTATTGTCACATAGTGCCAATAACAGGGGAAGAGAACAGTTGCTTGCCAAAAGTTATCTCCAAACTTGAATTCCCTAAACCAAAATCTCATTCATCTGTTTACATTCTTCTCATAAGGGCTAAGGGTGCAAAACACTACATTTGCCACATTCTAAGATTAAAATACATTGAAGTGGCTAAGGTAGTAGTTATAGGTGGAGAAAACAATTTCATTTATTTATTAAATAAAAATTATACACTTCCCATATCACTACTGTATTGAAGTGGCTCTGAATAGTTTTCAAATAAAAATTACAAAATCCATTAAAAAAGGACAAGTTAAAAAACAAAAGAAAAATAAAAAAAATGAATGGAGCATCCTGAAGCCACTAACAATTACTAGTATAAATTATAAACCAACCATAAATTGCCAGCAGTGTGGAAACAATGATAAGATGGCCATTATGTTAATATTATTTCATCACACCACTGGGCAGATGTTTAGACTGATTTTGGCATTTTATCTACCTATCGAGTCCTTCCCCGGGACCTGGTATAGGCAAATGTTGTGGCTTGATGGTATTAAAAATATCATCACAAGTTGTAAGTTGTTCCAAGTAAAGCTGTCCTTTGCAATTGGTAGTGATTTTTGTCAATATAAAATTATTATTATATATATATTGTACACAAAAATGTGAAATTATAGCTGCCTGTTCTTTAATTGGTATTGGGTTTCTGTAATTTCACATGTCTGTATATATACAAATAATAATAGTCTCTTGCTACAAAGATGAACATCTTTCATTGTTTTGACACCACTGGCAACAGATTCCAATTTGTAATTGTAATTATTAGTGGCTTTGGGGTGCTTCATCCATCTTTTTAACTCCATTTTTAAAAATTTATTATCTGTTTATGCAATGTCGCGTGGTCGCACAGAGAGACGGACACTTGAGCTGGGTAGTACTTCTTTATTTGGATCAGGGATGAAGCTGGGGACAAAGGGGTTTACCTGGCATTTCTTATACCTGCCCAGGTGAATGGTGACCAATAGATTTGAACCTGGGCTTCCCGCCAGTGCAGGTGGCCAATAGGTTTAAACCCTGGCTTCCCGCCAGAGCTGACCATGCCTGGGGCTGTCAATCACTCACTCTATTCAGGCTTTCCCGCCTAAGCAGTTATAGCCTGGAGCTGTCCAGCCCCCTGCTGCGCTGGTATTTCCTGTGTATGCTTAGCAGCATACACTACAGTTTACTTACAACAATGTAAAGTAACAAATGCCAGCCTAGCTGGTGTTGGCCTTCATACACATCAAGTTCTTCCCAAGAACCTAGGATGTCATAATGAATTGGCATATTATATATTCAAAGCCAAGTAGTGTGGCCTTTTGCAATCGATAGAGGGAAATTTTGTCAATGTGCAGAATTTCAAAATGCTGTCGAAAACTTTTTGGTATGGTACCCATTGTGCCAATAATCACTGGGGCCACCTTGGCTGATTTATGCTACAATCTTTTAATTTCAGTGTTTGAATCTTGGTATTTTGTGATCTTCTTGAATTTCCTATCCTCCAGTATTGCCTCAGCAATTATCCACACATTTTATTATTATTATTATTATTATTATTATTATTATTATTATTATTATTATTATTATTATTATTATTATTATTCAGATATTTTACCAGTTACGTTTAGTAATTCAATGAATGTGGAGAGATTGTCACATGTTCCAGACAAAGTTTAGCATATTTCTTCCAATTCTCCTAACAGAAATAGTCTATATGCATACTTAATTATTCTTCTGAAGCCAGTAAGACTAGATCAGAGAATATTGTTCTCTGATACAGCATAATGGCATTCCTGTATAACTACATCAGCCCACAGAGACTTGGTTCCGACTTTTCCAGTTTTGGAGATTGTTAACCAAAATGGCATGAACAGAAGAGAAAAATAAATCAACCCAGCAGATGTTATCTGGCTCGGCCACCCTGCTCCCTTCTTTTTAGACACTGTTGGGTGGAATGTTCAGAATTCATGCACTGGGTGTGGTAACCCGGAAACTGACAAGTAAGATAAGGTGACGAAGCATTTTCTTAATCCTTCTAAGAATCAACAATATAGAATCAATATTCACAAACAAGAAGTGTACCGAATAAAACCTCAGATTGGTGAGTCACAGAGTCGCAGATTAGGAAGAAGAAGCAACTGGCTATCGGTGTTACAGGAGTCAGGGGCAATTCATTTGTCCCAGGGTCAAGGAAGTGATTAGGAAATGTCATTTCTTTAAAAAGTTACAGGATGCTAAGTATCTTTTCCTTCATTCAAACTCTACCTTGGCTGCAATGCCTTTCCGTAAACTGCTCCCCTGCCTCCACGATTCCTAGCCATAACAAAGTCTTAGTTTATTTTACAGAACTTCCCTTAGGCTGTTTTTGTTCATGTTCAGCCATTACCTTTTGTCCTCTCAACTCTCCTCATCCTTTGTTTTCTCCTTACAGTCAAATTATAGACAGTAAGAGAATTCTTACTTTGAGGAAGTAAAAGGTGCTATGCTAAAGAGAAACATATACAAGGAAAAATCCAGTCTGCAAGAAGACTGCTCCTTGGCTTTTCAAATTCTGAAATGTCAGGTTTCCATACAAAGGGCCTTTTCTCATTTGTACCTAACCATAGCAAACATGCTCTAGCAACAGCTTTTTTCCCCTGGGTCCCTTTGACATTGTCCTTGTCTTTGTCAAGCACAAGAGGGAGGCAGACTTTTGACATTAGGGTCTCCTGCTTCAGCATGGGGTTGGATTAGAACAGGGCTTTTCAACCAGTGGTACGGGTACCATCTGTGGTACATTGGCACCAGGCAGGTGGTACGTGACCATCCTAGAAAAGTGGTAGCAGGGGAGGGGAATGGCAGCACCGCACAAGCCTGAGCGAGAGATGGCTGGAGCGGCAGGGCTGTCAGGGCTCAGTGGAAGTGCCAGGATCAGTGCTTCCTCAGGGCTGTCAGGACTCAACAGAAGTGCCAGGATCAGCACCAGGCTCCAGCTGGAGTTCGGCGCTGATCCTGGCACTTCTGCTGATCCCAGAAGAAGTGCTGATCACTGGAATGTTGCAGCATCTCCAGGGTCTTGTGATTTACATTCAGATGCTTGGCAACTGATTCATATTTATGATGGTCCCAGTGTCCCAGGGTCATATGAAGTGACCAAAACCTGCTGCAACCACCCAGCAGAGGGGTGGAATAAAACCAAACACACACATCCCTGCTGCCAATCCTCAACAGAAATGCTCACAACAATGAAAACCTTGGACAGGAGGAAGAGAGCCACCGGGTGGGCAGGCAGGTGTCTTGCTCAGCTGATGGTTGGAGGGGGCACTTTTTTTCAGTGTCATTGTAACTTCAAACAGTCACTAAGCGAACTATTATAAGTCGAGGACTACCTGTACTTCATCACTTTTTTTCCTTTTTGGGGGGGTGGGGGTCATCAAGTTTTTGACACCTTGCTAGGCTACTGTTGCCATATCCTAAAAGTGGTACAAGGGGTGAAAAGGTTGAAAAGCCCTGGATTGGAAGACCTCCAAGGTCCCTTCCAATTCTGTTATTCTGTTCTGTGTTTTTACATCCTTGTCCATGTCTTAAATGAGTAGTGTCGAATGTCAGCTGCAAGTTATGAAGAATCTGTTAAACGTCACCATTTTATCCGAGGTAATGGTGGAAGGCATCAGAGGGGTGCAATCTTAGGCTGAATGGGGCATGCCTCCTTCCCTCCAGCGCCCTGTTAACTTTGTTATTTGGCTGTGTCTCCCTTAAAAGATGGGCACCACATTTCCTCTAGATGTGCACAAGAAGAGTAAAACTCAATTTATTTTAAGCACAGAGTTTTAAGCATTCCCTTCCCCAAATCCTTCCCTTCCCCAACACATACCTATCCATACTGGCACAAAATGACCACATATTTGTGTCATTCCTCATCCTTCCTGGAAGGGTGGAAGCCATCGGTGTGTAGAAAATAAAATCTATGGGCTATCCAAATTACGCAACAGTACCAGACTGATCAGCATTTCTCACCTAAGTAAGGGAAGGAAGGGGAGAGAATTTCCAAATAAAAATACTGCTTGTAACTCGGCTGTCTGTACGATTCTGTTCTGTTTCTTTCTTTTTTTTTCCAGTTTTGCTTTATTCTGTTTTGGTTATGACAAAATGGGGCATAGCAAGGAGACTATACAAAGAAATATAGAGATGACAGGCAGAGCCCTGAAGCTAAATCCTCCCCATTCTTGCTTTAGCACATGTTTTACCACTGATTGGTGACGTGCAGAAGAACAACAGCTAAATCACAGGAAGCATCTATCCGTTTGCTCATTATCTGTTTCATATATATAAAATCAGGGCAGTACCGTTCAGCAGTGAGTCAGACCAGATGCCAGAGGAGGTAAGATAAAGTTCAGCAGCAGCAATTTTCATGCCAGAATATATTCTGCTGATTCAGTGATGGGTGTGTGTCAGCGAGAAAAGCCCCCCCCCCCAGATCGTTCCAAAAGGATTAGAATGATTAGTCCCAATATTATGAATGTAAAGCAGTTGGGAGTTCTAGATATAAACGCACATGGATTGTGACTCATTTTCCACCAGTGCTGGGCTACAAATCTCTTTCTCGAAGGCTTTGTTCCTTTGCAAATGAGGTCTCTGTTTTTTTGTTTGTTTATTTATTTATTTATTTATTTATTGCTTGTGTTATTCTGAAAGTTCTTTAGGATTTCTTTCCCATTTTTCTTGGTGGTGTTTCCAAGATTTTATTTTACTGATGGAAACGGGAAAACGTGATATTGCTGTCCTATTTTGTTACACATTTGTCTATCCCTCTGAAACATCTCTGATTGCCCAAACTTCCAGGCTGGGGTGTAAAAACACATGGGCATTAGTTCATTTCAAAAGTTTTCCTTGGGACTGAATGGAAGTCTGGAAGATGGTGAAACTCTGGATGAAAGATTATACAATGCTGGCGGGATATTTACACAACCCTCCTCAACATTCAAAATGAAAAACCAACTAATTAAAAGCAACAACGCCACCACCCAGAAAACTTCTCTTTTCCTGAGATACATTTTGAAAGCACATTCTGTTTTATCATAGCTGAATGGGCACTGGAGGAAAAAAATGGAGATTATTTTGTTTTGCACAAAATATCAACATTTTTGCAAGTTGCTCCTCAGTGAACTAGAAATAAGTGGATCCCCCACAAAAGCTGAAAAGAGAGAAAGGCAAAATTGAATTAAGAAAACATTCACCCATTTGAAATATCATTTTAATTGCTTGGAACACTTGCAAATCTGTGCATAAACTGCACACCCTACAACCAGGATGTGTTGACCATCCTGACTGAGGATGAGAGTTGAAGACTAGACCAGACATGTCAAACACAAGGCCCGGGGGCCGGATCCGGCCCGCGAAGTGGTTTCATGTGGCCCACGAAGCCATCCTGGAAACAGTGAGGGAACGGCCCCCACTGCTTTGGCCCTGGCCCAGAGACCCTCCTCCTGCCAGAGACCCCCAGATCTGTCCCACTCCTGCCCAGGCCCCCATAGGCACCCTTGATGTGAACGATGTAGAGCTGGCCACGCCCACCCAGTAGGCCATACACACTCTAGCCACACCCACCCAGTAGGCCACACCCACCTTGGCCATACCCACCCGGCCCCCTGAGGGCAACCGCAATGCTGATGCGGCCCTCAATGAAATTGAGTTTGACACCCCTGGACTAGACACTTGGAGACTCTCAGGATGAGAAATCTGCTGTAGGAAAGTCATGATTTACCACTGAGTTTTCCAGTTCAGTCATCTGAATAAAATCAAAATTTATTCTGTAGTAATTTCTCTAAACTTCAACTAGTCTGTATTTTATTTTGGTAGCAAATTAGCAATATCTCTAATGTATTTTATGTCTGCATATTTGAAAGCATGGGTTGGCTTAGGATGTCCTTCTTGTCAGTTTATTTCCTATCAACAATGAAGGTATCCAGCATCAGAACATCTCATACAAAGCTGTAGTACCATATCCTAATGAATGAATTCCAAAGAAGTCTTTTTTCCCCTTTCTTTACTATACAGAAATAATGAAATCCACAGCAGCCAGCTGCATTTTAGAGGTGGCAGTCAAGTATTTTTGTAATCCAGTCTATATTTGAAACTGCGTCTTTCCAAACATATTAATGCTCCTGACATAACCTCTTGTTCCAGATTGTAAAGTTAGGGCAGTTCAAAACACGTTCAAGAATGTAAAATTTAAGACACAGCAGTCACTATAACTAATTGTCTATATCAGTTATATCTAAACCTTTAGCTTTGATCAGCTAAAAAACCTAATAAAGCAGTGCATAGTTCCCCTTTAGCACAGGGCATTCATGTACACCAACAACAGTCAGAAGACACAATGAAAACTCCTTAATCTCACAATACATGGGCAGACCCAGTTGCAATCTCAGCTGGGAAAGTAAGCATCCTAGACCAAGCTAAATCTATAAATGCTAGGGAATTCTTAGAAGCTTGGCAAACCAGCCATCAATGGATCCATAGAAAGAAACCATATTTACACACCATTCAAAAGAGATAATAAAAAAGCTAAGAAGGAAACAAAAAACCCAGAACACATCCCCTCCAGCAATCAACAGTCAGATAAACAGGGATTAACCACAGGCAATCTAGTGGAAAACAAAACCCTAATCAAGGAACTACCAAGGTGAAAAACCACAGCCCCATCAAAACTGGCAGGGCATTCTACTGTATATACTGTAAATAGGGTGTGCAAACACCCCCACACTCACTTGCATTGATGATGTACTTACCGGTAGTTGGGTAATGAAATGTCTTCAAGAAAACAACCGAGCTCAGAGAACACTAAGGACTCCACAGTTCAACACTGAACTACATATATTCTGCTCTGCTGAAATTAAAATGTTGACTAATTAAAGATTTTCAATCAATTATAAGAATTGCATTTCATGCATTAATTGATTAAGTAATGGTCATAATAAAAACAATACGACCAATTATAGTTTAAAATCAATATTCCTTTTGGATCAGCTGCACAGAATGAGTTCCCATATCTTACTTTATTTGTTGATGTCAGAGACCAAGAGAAAATAAAACAATGCACTGTAGGGTATAAAACAAGACAAACTGATGTGAGAATCCCAAGGCCACTGTAGGTAACCCCTCTGTTTAATGATGACCACAGCATCTTCTGATGGTAATCATAAATCAAGCAAACTTCACTACATTCCTAAGAACTCTAGGGACAAGCCTTCAAAGAAGAAGCATGTAATTTTTTGTATCTGAGAACCTGTACAGTAGAAGGAGGAGTATACATTCAGTGCCTCTGGCACAGTAGTGAGGATAATGCAGTAAGACAGGGGTCCCCAACTGATGGACTGGCACCTGTTTGCAGCATGCCAGAAACCAGGCCATGCAAACAAACAAACCCCATCTGCAGGATGCAGGCAGCACATGAAACCACGTCCCCACCCTTCTGTGGAAAAACCTCTCTCTGTGGAACTGGTCCCTGGTGCCCAAAGGGCTGGGGGCCACTGAAGTAAGATGTGTCTTCCTTCCTTCTAGTGTTCACACATCAGTGTCTTGAGTCAGCAAAATTGTAGTGTCCATTGCATAGGAGATACGAGCTGATCTACATGTGACAGTTAATGGTCTCAAATCAAGAAGACACAATATCACTATTCCTGATCAAGTCCATGAAACTTTCTGTTAAGCAATAATTTAGCATATTGACTATTGCCAGAACATAAAGTAAGACTACCATATCTGGTGTGCAACGCTACTGTGTTTCCCCAAAAATAAAACCCAGTCTTTTTCTTTTTTGGCCTCCAAAAGAGGCACCAGGTCTTATTTTTTGGGGTGTCTTTTCCACAGTCTCACCTTGTGGTGGTGGCGCCAACAGCCCAACCCAGCCGGCCCACTTCTTCTGCAGCTGAGGGAAATGCCTCTGCAGCTGAGAATGGAGCTCTGGATTGATGCATGTGGCACCCCCCAGCCTGCATTTCACCATCAGAGGCATTTCCTGAAAGCCTCTGATGGTGAAATGCAGGCCAGGGGGTGCTGCAGAAGAAGTGGGCCAGCAAGGCGAGGCAGGTGTAAATTCATGGGAGGCCTGGCTGTAACATTAAACGGATACAGGGGGTGTGGGGTAGTTCCACCCGCTCCACCCTCACCCTAGCTTGATTTTTAGACATGCACCTCACCCCAAAACTAGGGCTCATTTTGGGGATAGGGCTTATATTAGACCCACCACAAAAAATCAAGCTAGGGTTTATTTTCAGAGTAGGTCGTACTTTCAGGGAAACTCGGTATAGACATCAACTAAATAGCAGCACATTTTTTTTACCATTTTCTATATTCCTGTGCTGCAATGTTGTGGTTGTGCTTGTGGTCGTCAGCCTACTTTTCTTAGCAGAAATCTCCCTTCTCAGTTAATTCCTACTTCTGTTCTTTCTGAGATCTTTCTTAGCTTTTGAAGGAGTGGCTTCTTCTTACCTTCTTAAACGATTAAGAAAACATTTCATTTGCTAAAGTATAAGTAGCAGGCACTGAACTAATCAGATGTATTCCTTTGTAAGTGAGCAGTCAATAAGGTGCTCCAACAGAAATAAGCTTGGTCTTTTTGTTAAGCTCATTGGCCAATCCTGTCCAAACATAGCAGCACATTGATTAAGGTTTCTACTACTTGCATTCTGGAAATCCTGCAATATTTCCATCTTAGCTTAATGGCTGACCTACTTACTTACTGTTTATTACTATTTGCAACATGCTTTGAACTATATAGAACTTAGAGGCAAGCAGCCAGTATCTGTACAAGATGCTTGTAGATCATACACTTTTGCTACTTTTAAATGGCATCCTCTATTGGCTATAAATAAATAGCCTCCTTCCAAATATGCTGAACTCCTGGTAACTAAATAGATAGGTCCATGCAGTCTTCTCAACAATGATATGGAAGTGGTTTGTCATTGCCTTCTTCTGCAGTTGTGTTTTTTTTTGTCTTTTGTTTTCTTTTGCTTTGTTTTGTTTTTGGTTATTTTTTGTTATTTTTTTGTATATATTTTATTGGTATTTTTTAACATAACATAAATCATTCAGTAATTTGTAAACAGTATGCTGTCTGGGTAACATTTATAAGACAATCTTTAACAATTAATTTCTATAATCTATATTCCATATGTTAATTTCAGTTGATTTCCCCTTTCCCCAAAGTACCTTTCTTTGCAAACATTAGATTAAAACAATTCTCATTATTTTGATAAACAACAATTAAGTATATAGTTTTTTCCAATATTCCTATTTGTCATTTTGTTTTTGTGTTGTGTCATCTACAGTCTTGAAATTTCTGGAGATCCCCCATCCAAGCCCAACTCTGTTTAATTTCCAAACTCAACCTGGCTCTCTGGGCAAACCTGGTCAAATGGAAAGTAGTGAAAACCCCCAACTATTATTCCCATGTGTAGTCTTGGATGTAACTGATGCAGTCCTCTGACAGTTGCCTCCCAATTGTAACATTTAATGTAACCGAAAGGGAATTATTTTGGAAGTATTTAGATGCTAATTTCTAGCAGCATTATTATATTATCATTGTTATATTGAGCAACAAAATGCTTGAAAAGGTGGTATGTATGTTTTATTATATTACTATCAAATGATGCATTTTTCATAGTTTAGTTTTAAAATAGAGCTGGGGGTTAATCTTTCTTCTTTTTCTTTCTTTCTTTTCCCTTAATTGTAGAATCAATGAATTACTTAGTAAAAAAGAGATTAAGTGTTTAAATTCTTCAATTACTTGACAGGCAAAACAACAACAGCATTAAATCCTAATATATAATCCACCATTTCCACCTGTCAGTCTTTTTTAATTCAGCCTTGCCTCCGGGGTGCATATGTCATGGCATCTGGAGACAGACTTTCACAAAGCTAGGGAAGAAGGAAGTTTCTGTCCCAGTTGTGGATGCGGTCAGTGAACTAATTTCTAAAATCTGCAAACACCCCCACACTCACTTGCATTGATGATGTACTTACCGGTAGTTGGGTAATGAAATGTCTTCAAGAAAACAACCGAGCTCAGAGAACACTAAGGACTCCACAGTTCAACACTGAACTACATATATTCTGCTCTGCTGAAATTAAAATGTTGACTAATTAAAGATTTTCAATCAATTATAAGAATTGCATTTCATGCATTAATTGATTAAGTAATGGTCATAATAAAAACAATACGACCAATTATAGTTTAAAATCAATATTCCTTTTGGATCAGCTGCACAGAATGAGTTCCCATATCTTACTTTATTTGTTGATGTCAGAGACCAAGAGAAAATAAAACAATGCACTGTAGGGTATAAAACAAGACAAACTGATGTGAGAATCCCAAGGCCACTGTAGGTAACCCCTCTGTTTAATGATGACCACAGCATCTTCTGATGGTAATCATAAATCAAGCAAACTTCACTACATTCCTAAGAACTCTAGGGACAAGCCTTCAAAGAAGAAGCATGTAATTTTTTGTATCTGAGAACCTGTACAGTAGAAGGAGGAGTATACATTCAGTGCCTCTGGCACAGTAGTGAGGATAATGCAGTAAGACAGGGGTCCCCAACTGATGGACTGGCACCTGTTTGCAGCATGCCAGAAACCAGGCCATGCAAACAAACAAACCCCATCTGCAGGATGCAGGCAGCACATGAAACCACGTCCCCACCCTTCTGTGGAAAAACCTCTCTCTGTGGAACTGGTCCCTGGTGCCCAAAGGGCTGGGGGCCACTGAAGTAAGATGTGTCTTCCTTCCTTCTAGTGTTCACACATCAGTGTCTTGAGTCAGCAAAATTGTAGTGTCCATTGCATAGGAGATACGAGCTGATCTACATGTGACAGTTAATGGTCTCAAATCAAGAAGACACAATATCACTATTCCTGATCAAGTCCATGAAACTTTCTGTTAAGCAATAATTTAGCATATTGACTATTGCCAGAACATAAAGTAAGACTACCATATCTGGTGTGCAACGCTACTGTGTTTCCCCAAAAATAAAACCCAGTCTTTTTCTTTTTTGGCCTCCAAAAGAGGCACCAGGTCTTATTTTTTGGGGTGTCTTTTCCACAGTCTCACCTTGTGGTGGTGGCGCCAACAGCCCAACCCAGCCGGCCCACTTCTTCTGCAGCTGAGGGAAATGCCTCTGCAGCTGAGAATGGAGCTCTGGATTGATGCATGTGGCACCCCCCAGCCTGCATTTCACCATCAGAGGCATTTCCTGAAAGCCTCTGATGGTGAAATGCAGGCCAGGGGGTGCTGCAGAAGAAGTGGGCCAGCAAGGCGAGGCAGGTGTAAATTCATGGGAGGCCTGGCTGTAACATTAAACGGATACAGGGGGTGTGGGGTAGTTCCACCCGCTCCACCCTCACCCTAGCTTGATTTTTAGACATGCACCTCACCCCAAAACTAGGGCTCATTTTGGGGATAGGGCTTATATTAGACCCACCACAAAAAATCAAGCTAGGGTTTATTTTCAGAGTAGGTCGTACTTTCAGGGAAACTCGGTATAGACATCAACTAAATAGCAGCACATTTTTTTTACCATTTTCTATATTCCTGTGCTGCAATGTTGTGGTTGTGCTTGTGGTCGTCAGCCTACTTTTCTTAGCAGAAATCTCCCTTCTCAGTTAATTCCTACTTCTGTTCTTTCTGAGATCTTTCTTAGCTTTTGAAGGAGTGGCTTCTTCTTACCTTCTTAAACGATTAAGAAAACATTTCATTTGCTAAAGTATAAGTAGCAGGCACTGAACTAATCAGATGTATTCCTTTGTAAGTGAGCAGTCAATAAGGTGCTCCAACAGAAATAAGCTTGGTCTTTTTGTTAAGCTCATTGGCCAATCCTGTCCAAACATAGCAGCACATTGATTAAGGTTTCTACTACTTGCATTCTGGAAATCCTGCAATATTTCCATCTTAGCTTAATGGCTGACCTACTTACTTACTGTTTATTACTATTTGCAACATGCTTTGAACTATATAGAACTTAGAGGCAAGCAGCCAGTATCTGTACAAGATGCTTGTAGATCATACACTTTTGCTACTTTTAAATGGCATCCTCTATTGGCTATAAATAAATAGCCTCCTTCCAAATATGCTGAACTCCTGGTAACTAAATAGATAGGTCCATGCAGTCTTCTCAACAATGATATGGAAGTGGTTTGTCATTGCCTTCTTCTGCAGTTGTGTTTTTTTTTTGTCTTTTGTTTTCTTTTGCTTTGTTTTGTTTTTGGTTATTTTTTGTTATTTTTTTGTATATATTTTATTGGTATTTTTTAACATAACATAAATCATTCAGTAATTTGTAAACAGTATGCTGTCTGGGTAACATTTATAAGACAATCTTTAACAATTAATTTCTATAATCTATATTCCATATGTTAATTTCAGTTGATTTCCCCTTTCCCCAAAGTACCTTTCTTTGCAAACATTAGATTAAAACAATTCTCATTATTTTGATAAACAACAATTAAGTATATAGTTTTTTCCAATATTCCTATTTGTCATTTTGTTTTTGTGTTGTGTCATCTACAGTCTTGAAATTTCTGGAGATCCCCCATCCAAGCCCAACTCTGTTTAATTTCCAAACTCAACCTGGCTCTCTGGGCAAACCTGGTCAAATGGAAAGTAGTGAAAACCCCCAACTATTATTCCCATGTGTAGTCTTGGATGTAACTGATGCAGTCCTCTGACAGTTGCCTCCCAATTGTAACATTTAATGTAACCGAAAGGGAATTATTTTGGAAGTATTTAGATGCTAATTTCTAGCAGCATTATTATATTATCATTGTTATATTGAGCAACAAAATGCTTGAAAAGGTGGTATGTATGTTTTATTATATTACTATCAAATGATGCATTTTTCATAGTTTAGTTTTAAAATAGAGCTGGGGGTTAATCTTTCTTCTTTTTCTTTCTTTCTTTTCCCTTAATTGTAGAATCAATGAATTACTTAGTAAAAAAGAGATTAAGTGTTTAAATTCTTCAATTACTTGACAGGCAAAACAACAACAGCATTAAATCCTAATATATAATCCACCATTTCCACCTGTCAGTCTTTTTTAATTCAGCCTTGCCTCCGGGGTGCATATGTCATGGCATCTGGAGACAGACTTTCACAAAGCTAGGGAAGAAGGAAGTTTCTGTCCCAGTTGTGGATGCGGTCAGTGAACTAATTTCTAAAATCTGCATTAGGACTGAAATATCCCTCTTGACTCTAAGGGTAGCTGAACAAAAACAAGTAACCTCCTCAGGTGCTAAGCAATGCAAAGAAACTGTTTCTATGTAAAATATATATAGTATATATATAAAGGCTACACCTGTGGTTTCTGTATAGCAACATGGAACTTTCCCAAATGCATAATTGGCAACAATGGCTTGAGCCATTGGGGACATTCTGTGAACATTCTCTGTGGACTGTGGATATTCTCTCATGATGCCAGGAGGCTGTGGTAGCTGGACGGGGTACAACAACAGTGTTCAGCTGAACCCCGGTAAGTCAGAGTGACTGTGGATGGGAGGCCCATCTGCATTTGGCAGTTTATCATCCTTGGCCCTGGATGGGGTTTCACTATCCCAGACAGATTCAATGAGTAATCTAGGGATCTTCCTGGACTCATAGTTCCTGCTCAAAGAGCAGGTAACCGTTTTGGCTAAGAGGGCACTTGCTCAACATTATCTTGTGCACCAGTTATGCCCTTTCCAGTATAGGGAGGTTTTTCACTCAGTGACTCATGCCCTGATCATCTCTTGTCTGGACTACTGCAATGTGTTCTACATGGGGCTACCATTGAAAAGTATCCAGAAGCTTCAGCTGGTAGAGAAAGTGGCTACATGAGCAATTTTGGGTGACCCAAGAACAGCACACATAATACAGTGAACTGCATTGGGTGCCAGTTTGCTTCTGGGTCGAATTCAAGGTGCTGCTTATGGCCTTTAAAGCCCTAGATGGCATGGGGCTAAATTACCTATGGAGGCATCTTCAGCCCATTACATCAGCCCATCCTGGTCTGAGAGGTGGGGTATTTTACAGAGCCTGTCAGTTAACAAACTTCAGCTGATTAGACCCAGGAAGAGAGCCTTCTCTGCTGTTCCCCCCACACTTTGGAATATTCTCCTCTGAGAGATGAGGTGCCCCCCCCTCCATTCTCCTGGTTCTGCTGTCTCACATGCAACCACAGGAGTTGGTTCATTCCTTGAAGGTCCTCCCCTGCCTTTTCAACTTTAATAATTTTATTACTGATTTATCTGCCTCCAGTTGGAATACAATATTTATGTGGTTTTTACATTTTAATTGTACACATCCAGAGTCTCTCTTTGAGTGAGATGGAAGGCCTCCAAATCTGACATATAAATAAAGAAGTGGATGTGTCTTGACTTCATGTCTGAACGTTATTGCCCTTCCCTGCCCATTTCTGTTGCTTGTTTTTTTATATTATTATTATTATCCAATGTGTGGCTGTGTCATGTATTTTCTTCCCTCTCTGGTGAAGGTTCTGCAATCTCAGTTTTTCACTCTTACAATTTTTTTCCATAAGATGGAAGCCAAAAATAACCATTAGTAAATGTTGTAAATGCAAAAGGA
This sequence comes from Vipera ursinii, assembly GCF_947247035.1. NCBI lineage: Eukaryota > Metazoa > Chordata > Lepidosauria > Squamata > Viperidae > Vipera > Vipera ursinii. The sequence continues at coordinate 255,551,777 of NC_139512.1, forward strand.
AGAAAAAGAGAAAGAAAATAAAACTAATCATTCCAACATTCTTTCTTTCCTTTCGTCCCAAGTTTTCATATGTTATGTGAAAGATCAGAAGACAAACAAGGACCACGTTATGGAGATGGCTAACCTTACTTTTACCTCTAGTTTACTTCCCACTTCACTTCACTTTAATTTGCCCTACTTTTCTGGCCTTAAAGTGGTTGAATGCAAAGAGGTGTTTTGCTTAGAGTCAATTAAGCTCACTCAACCAGGCATAATTTATCTCATAGAACTGTTGTGATAATAAAATGGCATCTGCATTTGAAAGAGAGAGGAATATGTTGATTCTTTGTGAGGAATGTTGTCTGGCAGGTTATCAATGCAATACATACACACACGCGCACACACACACACACACACACACACTTTTCAGCCTTAGTTTCTATATTGGAAAACTGTGGCTAAAATCCTAGGCAACTTTGTTAAAACACATCCCAGGAAAACATGAAACAGATTCTTTAGATACACTAAGTGAAAGTTGCATTTGGTAGTTATTTACAGCATTGCTAGAAAAGCTTGGTGATCCTAATTTTTATCCCTTACTTGCATGACATTAAAAAAAAGGATCAGGGCATTCCTTATTATGCCTACTTTTTTATCCGTAGAATAAGGGCTGGAACTTGTTAAGGGTGGGAATAAGAAAATGGGAGCAAGCAGATTTGATTATTATAGATCAGTCTCCCTGTCTGTCTCTCTCTCTGTGTGCACTCACATGTGCACTCACACATGCACTTTTGAGTTAGTCCTGATTCCTGGCAAATCTGGGTGAATTTCACAAACAAGTCCATAAAACTGTGGACTGGATACTTAACTTCGCTTGCTGTTAAACCAGTGGCTTAACCATTAGATCAAATTGCACCTTATAAATCAAAACAGTTCTGAATTATTAAGCAGGACAAAGGCTTCTCTTGGCGGGGAATACCTCACTTTACCTCCTGTCCCTTGCCATTTCCAGTCAACCTTTCTATTATTTCCAACTGCTTTCTCCCAGTTCTGTGCAATGCCTTCCTTCTTTTGTTACATTCCCTCTTCAGTTGCTTTCTCTGATCTCCACTCATATCTCATCTATCCAATGGTTGCTTCCACCCTCTCCCTTGATAGTTTTCTTTTTCTGTTGCACTTAAAATTAATTATTTTCTCTTCTCCCTTTTCCACTGAAGCTGTCCCTTCTGACTTCATTTCCAGCCATTTTCTATCAACTCACCCAATGCCTTTTTGCTAATTGTGGTTTTGTTTTTCTCCACTAATTTCTCCTCAGATCTCTCTGTCTGGTGCCTCTAGCTTCTCCCTTAAGCCTTTTTATGCACTTTTCTTGTTCCTTATTTCCTTCCCCACACTGCATTTTGCTTCTTTAAAATGTTCCCTTTCATTGGAATGTGTAATGGTATGTGGGAATGACCTTGGGAGATGGGAGAAAGAGCAGCAGCCTAAGCAACTGTCATGCAAAAGGCATCTCAGCCAACAGAAGGAAAATAGGAGTGAGAAGTGTCTCAGAAGAAACCTTCCTTAGTTTTCTGGAAAGTAAAAGCAAAGGATGGGAGAGGTGCTTTCAGATCGGTCCTTCAATGCAATCTTTCATGCCCAAACCATGAGTATTAACACTACCTTTATTGTAAGGTTACAATAACAGAATATGAAAAACTGAAAGTACATCTTTCCTCTCTCATCTTTACTGTCTAAGAAATTAGGGAAAGTCCATTCTGAGATTTATTTATTTATTTATTTATTTATTAAATTTTTATACCGCCCTTCTCCCGAAGGACTCAGGGCGGTGTATAGGGCAATAAATATCAAAATATAAATACAAAAGTTAAAAAGAAGTTAAAAAGGATTAAATAATTATGCCCAATATAATACAATAATAAAACTGTGTTAAAACTAAATCCAACCCCAAACCCATCAGACCAGGCCAGATTGTTCAAATAGATAAGTTTTTAAATCACGCCGGAAGGAGCAAAGGTCGGGGGCCATCCGGAGCTCAACCGACAAGCGGTTCCATAGGTCTGGCATGCCCACAGAGAACGCCCTCCCCCTGGGGGCCACCAATCAACATTCTCTGATCAGAGGCACCCTGAGGAGGCCCACTCTGTGGGAGCGCACTGGACGGAGGGAGGTTGATGCCGGCAGCAGGTGCTGCCATAGGTAATCCAGACCCATGCCATATAGGGCTTTATAGGTCATTACCAGCACCTTGAATCTCACCCGGAGGGCAACTGGCAGCCAATGCAGCTCGCGGAGCAGAGGTGTAACATGGGAGTATCGGGAGACCCCCAAAACAACTCGCGCGGCTGCATTCTGCACCAGTTGAAGCCTCCGAGTGGTCCTCAAGGGCAGCCCCATGTAGAGAGCATTGCAGTAGTCCAAACGAGAGGTCACGAGCGCATGAGTGACTGTACGCAAGGCATCCCGGTCTAGATAGGGCTGCAACTGGCGCACCAGGTGAACCTGGGCGAAGACCCCCCTAGTCACAGCTCCTATATGATCTTCTAAGGAGAGCTGTGAGTCTAGAAGGACCCCCAAGTTGCAATGGTTGCCATGTCCTCATTCCTTCTGCAGGATAAGCTGCCTCTTATCTGACAGTTGCCTAGTCTGTGGCTCTACTTCCTGTCTCCCAAGATCATTCACACATACCATTACAGAATGTTCTTTGACAAGACAAAGGAAAAACTGCATTTTTTGGTACACCAATGGATGGAGCTAAAGAACAGGGTTAGTGCCCTCTACTGATAAAAAATAAAGTTTGAGGGTTTTAAAAAAAATACTATTATGAAATTACAAGAAAAAAAATAATAAATTCAAAATAACTTTACGCACACCCACTCTGGAGTATGATGTGTATCATGCTACCCAAAGGCTGGCATTGACCTCAATTTGTCTGTGCCTGCAGTACAAGAAGGCATAAGATAATTTCCAGTCTTATTTCCAAAATTTTAAAATATAAGTACCAGTTAGGGAATTAGACCCTACTCTAAACATTTTGTTTGTCTTGGGAAAAAGAAATGAAGATATCTGCCAAAGAGGTGCCTGGACTCGCCACTGCCTAAAATATTGCACTAGTCTTCAGGAAAGCATCTTCATTGACACAGGCTTTAATATCTCTGCACTTAATCCAAGGGAATTTCTTGGCATAAGGTTTAGGAAATGTTGCCAGAAGTATGTACAGTGGTACTTTCCTTCTCACACACTCAGAAACTGTTGCCTGATCTCTTTATGTCTAACAGTTGGGTCAACCCTGTAGACCAAAGATAGAAAACCTTGGTTTCCACTGTAACTTCAAATATTTTTATCTTTGTGCTTTCCACCTAAGGAATCCTAGGAATTTCAAGACAGTGAAAATATTAAATTTCTCCATCAGAGAGATCTTAAATTTCACTGAACATTGTTCCCAAGTTTATTAGGAGAATCCATGACAATTAAGCCAATCCAAAAACCAAATTGCAGATCTTCCACAAAGATGTACTTATTTATAGCTGACTACTCACTCAGGTACTTTTTCCCCACGGTGAAGATATCCTTTCAGTAGCAGAAACAACCACTTCTCTTGATTTCTTTAATGTCAGCCCTACCAGGTAGATCAGGTAGAGTCAATAGAAAGAAAAGCTAAAGTTGGGGTGGTGGTGGTTGAGAATTGCTATCATAACAGAATCTTGCAGGTCTGGTGGTGCTATACTTTCTTCTCTGTCTGGCCCAGCCCAAGAACAACAGAAAAATCCAGCTCAAGTTCAGTTTTTATTTGTTTCCACCATATAAACAAAATCTTGCCAGATTAAACCTATACTAAGGTAAAAGGTAAAGGTTCCCCCGCACATGTGTGCTAGTCATTTCCAACTCTAGGGGCTGGTGCTCATCTCTGTTTCAAAGCCGAAGAGCCAGCGCTTGTCAGAGGACGACTCTGTGGTCATGTGGCTGGGATGACTAGATGCCAAAGGCGCACTGAACGCTGTTACCTTCCCACCATAGTGGTCTCTATTTTTCTACTTGCATTTTTACGTGCTTTCAAACTGCTAGGTTGGCAGAAGCTGGGATGAGTAACAGGTGCTCACTCTGTTACACGGCACTCAGGATTTGACCTGCCAAACTGCCGACCTTCCGATCGACAAGCTCAGCGTCCTAACCCACTGAGCCACCGCGTCCTGTAAACCTATACTACTCTTACCCTAATGGATATACCCTAGTTGTAGGCAACCTCAGCTCTTTTAGGACTCATGGACTTCAACTCCCAGAATTCCTGAGTCAGCATAGCTGGTGTGGGAATTCTGGGAATTAAAGTCCATGAGTCATAAAAGAGCCGAGGTTGCCTACCCTTGCATAGATTTTAGGGAGTGGGTATCCTAAATCTCTTGTGCTGCCCCTCTCCTTGGAATGTGCTCCCTCCTTCCTGGAAAAATGCTGCTTCAGTGTAGTCCAACACATCACTTCCCTCTTCCTTGACAAAATTCATCATGTCCCACTTCTTATACTCATATGAAGTAGGGAGATGCCTGAGGCTGTTCTGCATATTTTCTCTTGGGAACTTATGGTATGTTTTTTCCCTTTGTCATTTTGATAATGGAATTTGTTCATATCTCCACCAAGGTAATCTCTCTTACTCTCTACATCTAACGGTTACTACAGACAATGATTAGGGACAGCAACTGCAACTAGCTTAACTTCTAAGATCCATTAATCAAAGCGAGGCATTCCTTTGGGGGCAGGGATGGAAAGGAGCAAAGATTAATTGAGACAAATCACATAGGAGAATTAATTGCACACTCTTTCAAAGTTAAACTTTCCATCAACATCAGAAAAGTTTATGTGAAACATTTAGCTAAAGAAGTCTCATCCTGAAAAGCTTGTGGGAATTCTACTACCTCTTATTAGAATTTTGAGTTAGGCCTTGCTGATTTACTCATGCCTGTATATTGATTACGGTGACTCATTCTGCATTTATTGTATCATCATCAGCTTTTATCTCCCTATGTTCCCTATCCTAGCAAGATAACATTGTCTTTCCACTATTGCTAACTTATCATTTCCAAGTTCTAAGAATGTTCTATTGCCTGAGAATTCTTTTGCATTAGCCCCTCCCTTCCCCACAGTGATTTGAAAATGGTGTTTGATGGTATTTGGGTGTAGATGCCTTTTTAAAGTGATCCCCGTGACACACTTAAAGTCAACTTTGTCACTGAAATAATAACTCCACTCAGAATTAACAGGATCAATAGGTCATAAGTAATGAATGTAATTTGCAATCGTTCTCAGTAAAGAGAAAATGAAAACCTTTTTCATATTTTTAAGAGATTCGTAGAAATATAGAGTTCATTGATTATAACAGACTATTTGGAACATCAAATTCAACCTGCTCTTAATGCTATAATCCCCATTAAAGTATTCTGGACAGATAACAATTGGATCCCTGCTTGAACGTTGCATCTGAAGAGAACCCAATCATCTCTACTCAGCAATTAGTTTCACTAATCTACTGTTAGGGTATTTGGTGTTGATTTTCTTCCTAAGTTTAAATAGAAATTTGCCTACCTGAAACCTAAGACTATTGTTTCATATCCAGCACTTGGAGAGATGGAGAAGATATTTTGACTTAATTTATGTGACATACTTTCAGGTATTCAAAAAGTGCTTCGATATTCCCTCCTTAGCCTTCTCTTCTCAAAGCTATACTGTACATTCCAGTTCCTTGTGGCCTCATTTCATAGTTTTTCATTTTTCTTAGCATCCCTGTTGCTCTTTTTTTAACCTGTTACAGACAGTTTAAGTACCTGAAGTAAATAATGAAGAATAAAATGGAAATAAGCAATAGTAATATATTCCCGGATGTTGTTAACTATCCATTTGCGTTGGCATTCTGTCAGTGGACAGTCCCTCCTCAGTAACTTACCATAATACCATAATTCCTTGTATATGGAAGTTTTGTTTTCAACTGCCTTGAAAAATAACTGCTGAGGAATCTTTTGACACAACATGGTGTTTCTGAGCTTAGAAATGTCTGTAAACTTCTTCTTTGATACTTGTCAACCCCCATGTCCCTTTGACATTATTTTTAAAGCTTCTTCTAATTTAAACAAATGCATAGAAAGACAGCCTGCTGACAATAAAACATCCGTTTCTGGTTCCAAGTACCCCATGTGGTTTAGCAATTAATTGTGGGGTTAACTCTGGGAAAGTCTATATATTTTCAACCATCTTCATCTTTAGAAGCTCATTAGGTGCCTGTGAGCCAACCATTTGCTCTCCACCCAACATTACCCACAGCTTTGTGAAGAGAGGGGAAGGAAGGAAGGAAGGAAGGAAGGAAGGAAGGAAGGAAGGAAGGAAGGAAGGAAGGAAGGAAGGATCACGCCAAAACATTTTTAGGAAATAAAAATGGCTGTGGATGCAGCTCTGTGTTTTGTTAAAGGAGTGCTAACTGGCAAAGTAGAAAAGGATAAAGGTAGGCAAGTAGAAAATGTCCTAACACCGAAGGTGGACATTTGTTGTTTATTTACATATTGCTGGAACTTGCCAGGAGGACATATTGCCCAAGGTCACCCAGTGAACATTTTTTGGCAGAGGGTGGTCTGGAAACTGGGCTTCCCCAGTCCTATTGCAGCACCTTACCAGCTCTCTGAAACAAAAGGAGTATAATACCATCAAATCAGGATGCTTCCTGTTTTCAGATATGAAGAGGATGCTGCTTTAGTGCCTTAAAAAATGGGTAAACGTCAATTTTACACGTGAAATAATTTGCCAGCCAAATTATCCTATTAAAATCATAAACAAACTAACTCCTTGTCACTGTTCTTTGGCCATCTTTCAGATTTTATTTCTTTAGAAGGAATGAGAGTATAGAAAAATTATGTAATTCAAAGGGCAGTGCTTCTGCTCTGACTGGAGCAGTTTCAGGCTGGAATCTATATTAGCTGCACATATTCAACAGAGATAGCCTATTGGAAGCTGCTCCATGTATCAAATCTGTCGGACTATCAATATGTGGCAATAATTAGATTCTTGCTCCATCTGATCGTAATATTGTGTCAAGTTGTTTTGAGTTTAGTTACCTTTTCTGGGAATAATAAGAAAAAGGTTGGTCAGTCTCTATACATTCTCTTCTGGATAATTCAGTTGCATAGAATAATTATAAGCTATCTGTTTCTGAAAGCTTTCAGATCAGATTAATAAGTGAATCATTTGTTTTACCACTGTCCGTAGCTCAGTTTCTTTATATAGTCTCCAAATGTTTTTTTTTTCTTTCCTTTCATTTAAGTTTTATGTGACCTTGGCTATCCAGTGTTAGCAATGCTTTCTGTGTTTTCTGTACTATAGTTCTTTCAAAAAGTACTAGATTTCCATCTTACCTAAAGGTTTATTGAACAGCCAGGAAGGAGTATAGCTAAAGTGAAAATTAAAGCATAGGCATTTCTTTAGCATGTTCCAGCATATAAAATCTTGATTCCCATCTAATAAATTGTTCAGAATATAATTTTTTTCTTTTGAGGCTTGGTTCTCCCAAAAAACCCTCTCACCCTCACCCGAATGACTGCTTGGATTTATTCCATATGTTTAAGCCTTTGGATTGATGTTCAAGCACTTTTTCTTTCATTATGGTAAATCGGAACTTTTCCCTGCATTTCAGGCAAATAAAAATGGTTACAGAAAGCTGCTGTACAAAAGTAGGAAAGGCCCACACCTGGAACCTAGAGATCTGTTGCTAGACAATTGATACTACAAAGCTCTACAGAGCCAGATTTTTTTTCCTTTGGTCCACTCCATACAAATAGCACACCAGAAGTTCTCCAAACCCATCTAAGAACTAGCATCTGAATTTCTCACAAGGCTTAGGGGGCACAGCTCCATTCGACTATTAGACCGGATTAGGAAACCAAAGTCATGCAGGGTAATGGCACTTTTATTATAAAGTTATAGCAACAGAATTTTGTAAGTCTGAATGTGCCTTCCCCTTTGCCGCCCTCCTCTTATCTTCATGAGAAATAGGGAGGGTCTTGTCCAAGACATTTTGTCAAGTTACACTTCTGCCCTGGACTCAGGTTTCCTTTATCTGACCATTGTCTTAGTAGTGTCTCTTCCACCTGTCTCTCAATGTAATTCCTTGTGCCCATTTCACTAGCCCCATAGACAGACCACCCTGTCTTGAGGGAACACCTGGTTCCCTATAGATGGACTAGTAGCTTGACTTCATATAACAAAGCCTCTAAGTTTTCTTTGATATTCATTCAAAAACAACCCAGTCAATAACAGTAATGATACTTATTAGTGAAAGGAGCTATTCAGTGAATCACAAGCGATAGGATTTTGTCATAGGCTCCAATAACTTGAGGAGAATGTTTAATGATGCTGATAGAGCTTTGAAATGCACTTCAAACTAAAGAGAACTCTTTGCTTTTTTTTTAAAAAAAAGAATCTCCTTAACTGAGCAGTAATCAGGTTTTCCAATGGCAAAATTTCAGAATACACCACTGCAGGCATCCCTCAGTTGAAAAAAGCCTGCCTCTGTATGCCATTTATGCCAATCTTAACCTCCAGACCTTAAAAACCTGGTGTGGCTAAAGAAAGCTCTTTTGGGAGGCACCACAATTAATCAGTGGCAATCATGTTTTGTTTTGATGTAGTAATTGCTGCCAGACTATCAGAGCTTAGATTTTTTGGTAAGTTACCTGGCATGAACAGAATGCCAGAGGAAGATTACATCAACCTAAATTATACTACTTGTCCAGATTTGCCAAATATAAATTGTATTATTAGTGACATGGTTACTTACGGATTTTTACTCTCTGTGTTTTACAGAGCACTCAGCTATTTTTTTCCTTCCCTTCCCTCCCTGCCCATCTTTTACTGAGTCTTGTACTATAGCTTGTGAATCAATGTAGGTATAGTTTAGTCAGCCCCAGCCAACTACCCTCCAGATTACAACTAAAACTCCCAATGAACATGGATGTAGTTGGTTGTAGCAGGGCAATCCGGTTAATTAATACAAATGTAGCTGCTTGCTTTTTCAGCTTGTCATCTTTTGACATTACTGTGCATGGGGTAGGAGCAGAATACAGAATAATAAGACTTTCACTCCTCCAGATTTTCTCCCTCATCTCAACTTTAAATGCTCCTAAGAAAGACGGTGACTGAAAAAGGAGAGGAGGCAACACTGCATTACTGCCATCAGCCACACTGATTCCCTCTTCCCATATTTTCATAGTTCACTTGGAAATTTCTATGGTACAAAATATAACTATGGTGGGGAAGGGGGTAGTTCCACCATACAAGCTTCTCTTCCATCACTTCTTCAGACATATTTGGAGAGGTAGGGATGCTAACTCTTTTTTAAAATTGATATTTGGATAGTTGGGCAGTACCTGTGATTCCTTGGCATGGGCTCCAGGTTTTTCTACAGTGTGTCCACAGACAATGCTGAATTCATGAGAGATGAAAAGTTATTGCATGTACTGTAGTGAAAGGACCATGAAATAATATCATGAACATAGGAAGATTGGCCCTTTCAGAACATAAGCCAATCCAGATGAAACAAAAAAAGTAATAATCATTTATCTGCAGAGCATATGTAACTCAATAAAATGTCATGATATTCTCTGCTCCAGGGTACTCCACATATTTAATTGGAAATTAATGGGTGCAACCCAAGAAGATGGTTCCTTTTGTCTAGGAAAGGGGTAGGCAACCTCGGCTCTTTTATGACTCGTGGACTTCAACTCCCAGAATTCCTGAGCCAGCTATGCTGGCTCAGGAATTCTGGGAGTTGAAGTCCACGAGTCACAAAAGAGCCGAGGTTGCCGACCCCTGGTCTAGGAAAATGGTACCATTTGCTCCAAACTTCACTCAGAGCTGCTGAACTGCCATTTCAAAACTGCTGATTAGCCAATAATTACTCAACTAACTTGACTGTTAGTCTACGTGTCTAGCAAATCTTTTTCTTTCAGTGCATTTAGTGATACATTCGTCAAGTTTTTTTCTCTCTTTGCTTTGCTAGTCAACGGCTTTTGAGGAGGCATAGTATGATAGCTTGAGCTTTTTGGTGTCACCTTTAAGTTTTAAGGAAAGTTGAGGGAATATATATAGCCCTCCCAACACAAAATAATCTAAATTCCAGAATTAAAAAAGAATCATGTTTGATTTAATCAGAGGTAAATAGCGGTAATGAATCTATGGGAAATGAAGTTGCAGTTTTGTATTTATATTTTAGGAAATGAGCTCTGTTGAAATCTAAGTGTTTTATTTCAGAGTATGTATATAGAGATTGTTATGGAATTACAGTATTCATTCTTTAGATTTGGCTTCCATTAATTATATCATATTGAATGCAAAGTACATAGGATACCATGGTATCTTGCAATACGTGGTAATTGCATATGAGATAGAGCAAAGCAAAGCAAAAATGTTATTTATTTGTACATTCTAAAAGCAAAAGGGAGTTAACCATCTGCCTGTGGCATTTATTTTATGGCTATTATTTTGCTCTACTCCATGAGGAATAAAATTGAGCTGAGTGTTTGGTTCTTAGTAACTCATAAAACAAAATGCAACAAAGGCCACAGCAGATTGTCAACCATTTAATATCAGGTTCATCTCATCACTGTAATATGGCTTGTATCAAACTGTACAACAAAGCAATAATTCACAATACTGCTTACACCGTACTGCAGCCATGATTAAACCAATCAATTTGTCAGTGATTATCATCCATTTCTCTTTACATCAAATAAGAAACTTTTATAAACAGATTGGTCTTACAAACTGTGCTGAATTACGCTCTGTAATTTTTTAAAACTTTGATTCACCCCCTCCTTTCAAGAAAAAGACACCGCTTTTCTATTTTATCTTCGGGGTGATTAAAGGCTGAAGTCTGAATCTTTGTTAACATTGTTGTCAGCTTTTTCATTGTCAGAGGTCCTGGAGGGTGACTTTGCTAGTGGTAGTGTTCTTTTTTTTATTTAAAAAGTTTTACAATACATTTTGACTTTAATCCCCCCTCCCCCACCCCTATCTAGCCCTCCCTATCCCTCTCCCCCATTCCCTCCTCCCCCCCGACTTCCCAGAGCTAAATACAGGGTATAAAATCGAAAAACAAACATAAGCACCCCTATGTTATCAACAATAAACTATTAATTCTATCTCCCTCTAGCTCATATAAAATGAATACAAACAATATTAATATTACAAATAAAGTAAAAAAGAAAAAGAGAAAACAGAAAAAGAGCTTTACTCAGAATAGATTTTCTTAATCCCAGTCCTTATTCATATTAATTTCAAAAAAAAAGAAAAAAAAACTTTCACCTACTATTTGCATTCTCCCACCTTTCTCTAATTTCTAAACAAATTCTCAGTTACGCGCCAAAAGCGCCTATCTCTGTTAACCTTAATAATCTCCAACCAAACTAAACTATGATCAAAAATAGTTCTTGCATGTATCACGCCAAATGTCTCGCAGTTCCAGATCATCCTTGAGTTCAAATAAAAAGAGTAAAAAAAGGTTTAGGCAGTCTCTAAGACAACTTGTTGTTAATTAGGAGCTTGCGTACCCATTCTTAGTTCAACACATACTTTTAGTCCATAACCCTAATATACTTTTCTAGCAAGCAAATAACATCAATCTTAAATTGTGTTAAATATTAAAAAAAAACTTTCTTTCTCCTCTATGATAAATTTAATCCATTGACATTCTAATTTAAAATTTTAATCACCAATCTTGACGCCCCAAAGCTTTTGGAGCACGTCTGTCATAACCCCCATAACTTCTTTGGGCCGCGCCCCTTCCACAGCTTCACTGTAAGTACGCTTTGGAGATTCCATAACTTTCTGCTGGTCTTGCTCTTGCTCTCGTCTCGCTCTTCTTAGGGCGGCACGCGTCATCCTCTGGCCTCCTGCAACAACCGATGAGACTGTAACTTGATCCCCTCCAACACCATTGTCCTCTGTCTGTCTATCTGCAACATCTTGAAGCTTTCCCTCGCCGTATCCCTTTACAGCTTCCAAAAATGATAGGGTGGTTGCTTTTAACACATTGCTATAAAAATCACGTGCCTGGGCCACAGTAACCAGACAATGTCTTTTACCTTCGTGCGTCACCACCAGTCCATCTGGAATCTCCCATCTAAACTTAATATCACATTTCTTAAGTTCCTGTACTAGAAATGCAAAATCTTTCCTTCTCCTTAAAATCTTCGGAGGAATCTCTTTTAAAACCAAGACTTCTTGCTCAGCCACTACCAATTTAGTATCATAAGCAGCTTGAATGACTTCATCTCTAATTACTCTCTTTGTAAAATAGACCACCACATCTCTGGGTAACTTCCTCTGTCTTGCAATCCATGAATTTACACGAAAAATTTTGTCCATATTTCCCTCAATTTCAGATGCTGGCTGGCCCAGTACCCCTTCCAGAGCCTCAGAAATCAGCTGCTTTAAATCTTCTTTACAATTCTCCTTTAAACCCCTGATTCTAATAGCATACTGCATCTGATGATACTGAACAAGGCTCAATTCTCCGTCCATTTTATCCCTTATATTTTCATTTTCTAATACCTTTGCTTCTAATATAGAGTTCTTTTGACTGAGATCCTCCACTTTTACATCCAGCTGTTGCACACATTCAGCTACAGATTCAATCATAGACAAGATGTCCACCCTCATTGCTCTAAACTTCTCTTCCATCTTCTTCTCCAATTTCTCCATTTTCTCCTCCATTTTCTCCTCCAGCTTTTTCAACTTTTCATCCATCATGTCAGATATCAATTGTGAATGCTTTCCAAGAGCATCTTGTAAATCCTTAAGCGTCAATGCCAGAGGAGTTGCAGGAGGAAGCAAAGCTTGCAATGAGGTCTGTTGCACCAGGGAAGACCCCGCACTCCGAAGAGCTTTAGAAGTTTTAGCCGCCATCTTCCCCCACTTTCACTTATTGTGCACTTTCACTTTAAAGCTATAAAATCCATTGAGCTAGAGAGTAAAAATAAGAGTCCACATCACCTTGACCTCCTGTACCGCTCTGCCTGCATCTTGATAATCAAAAGTATTTCCTTTTGGCAAGGGTGGTTGCTAATGCCTGGCTCTGCTCCAAAAATCCCAGAGCAGGGGCGCTGCGCAGCTCGGAGCAACCCAGGCTTCAGGGGGGGCTCAATCCTTCAGCCGCCCAAACTCTCAGCTCAGGCGGCCCCGGAGAGCTCAACCCCTACCTGGGGCCTCACCCCCTCCTCTTCTCCCGAGGAGGGGGCTTCAAATCCATCTAAACAGCTGATCGGCGCTGTTTATGATGGAAAAACACAGCTGCGGAGCGGGCAGCCCAAAAACGGCTGTCTTCGGCGTCGCGTCGCCACCGGAAGTCCGCTAGTGGTAGTGTTCTTCTACGTTTTTCCATCTCTCTGAAACCTGACTGCCAACAATCTGGAAGAAAAAAAAAATCCCCATAGGACAAATTCCCTCATGCTCTTTTCTCTTGGAGTTTAAGTGAAGTTGGGGAAAACAAGCCGGCTGCAAATGGCTGGAGATGTTATTGCAAAAAGCAGCCCAAAATGTTTACACAAGGTCTTGGCAATCTAGCAGTTAAATAAGTGCAAGAACACCATGCCACCATGGAGAAGTTCACTGACATCTCATTTCCATTAAAAGGAAGTTCAAAAGAAAATTATCTCTCACCAAAGTAAGAACATACCTACTTTTTTTTTCTTCCTGCAGCCATTTAGCTTGTACTCTAATTTTTCCTCCTTCTCACTTCTTCCATATCGAATTTCTCTCAGATCTACTTTTGATCTTACCAGAATGACCCACATTCCCACACTCCTTATATCATTTACTAAAGATGCTTTCAGATTTTATTCTCCTGATGTACAGTATACATATGAATAGACATGTGCTTAACTATGTGTTCCACAAACCTTTTTCTAATCTAATAGTCACTTGTTGTTGTTGTTAGTTGTGAAGTCATGTCCGACCCATCGCGACCCTATGGACAATGTTCCTTCAGGCCTTCCTGTCCTCTACCATCTTCTGGAGTCCATTTAAGCTCACGACTACTGCTTCAGTGACTCCATCCAGCCACCTCATTCTCTGTCGTCCCCTTCTTCTATTGCCCTCAATCTTTCCCAGCATTAGGCTCTTCTCCAGTGAGTCCTTCCTCCTCACTAGGTGGCCAAAGTATTTGAGTTTTAGCTTCAGGATCTGGCCTTCTAAAGAGCAGTCAGGGTTGATCTCCTCTAGGACTGACCGGTTTGATCGCCTTGCAGTCCAAGGGACTCGCAGGAGTCTTCTCCAGCACCATAGTTCAAAGGCCTCAATTCTTTGGCGCTCAGCCTTTCTTATGGTCCAACTTTCACTGCCATACATTGCAACTGGGAAGACCATAGCCTTGACTATATGCACTTTTGTTGACAGGGTGATGTCTCTGCTTTTTAGTGTGCTGTCTAGATTTGCCATGGCTTTCCTCCCGAGGAGCAAGCGTCTTTTAATTTCTTGGCTACAGTCCCCATCTGCAGTGATCTTGGAGCCCAGGAAAATAAAATCACTACTTTCCTGCATTATTATAATTATTTGTTTTCCTGAGATCATGTGCTCAGAATGTTGCATCAATTTTCCCCCAAACTCTTTGATTTTTCTCTCTCTCTGTTCTTCCATTATCACCTTCACTGGAACACTGAAATAGGTACAGGTATATCATGTAGTTGTTAGCCTACTGTAGATTCAATTACATAGCTATGATTGAAGAGCAGTTTTTTGGAAATAAGAAATAGGACGGTGTAGTATTTTTTTGTTTATCATCCACTCATATGATATTCCCCAAAGTATGTGAGTTTCTGTTTGTTGATTATTGTTTCAATTTCCATATCCATATCCTATTACCTCTGTTAAAGCATTGCTTGAACTTTCTGATAATTAAATCCCCTTTCTCAAGTTTTTTCCCCCAAAGTTTATCATTGCCTTCCTCTGTAGAATTAATCTATTTATTTCTTCTGGGGATGTGATGGATCAGCAATTAAAGATGCTGAGCTTGTCAACTGGATAGCAATAGCAATATAGCACTTATACTTACTGTATATACCACTTCACAGTGCTTTACAGCCCTCTCTAAGTGGTTTAAAGAGTCAGCATATTGCCCCCAATAATCTGGGTCCTCATTTTACCAATCTCGAAAAGATGGAAGGCCAAGTCAACCTTGAGGGTTTCAGAATCGAACCACTGTACCACCACAGATCTTGTACCTGGCAGTCCGGGTTCTGAACCTGATGGGGTGAGCTCCCGTTACCTGCTCTTGCCTACCTAGTAGTTCAAAAGCATGTAAACAAAAGTAGATAAATAGGTACCATTTTGGTGGGAAAGTAACAGCGTTCTGTGTGTCTTGGCATATAGTCATGCTGGCTCTTCAGACAACACTGGCTCCCTCAGCTAAGAAACAGAGATGAAAACCAACCCCTAGAGTCAGTCTCGATTGGATAGGGGAAACCTTTATCTTTACCTTTTTACCTTTACTTTTCAAGTACAATGTTCATCTTATTTATCTTTGATGTCAAGAAAAAAAACTATTTGCTATCTTCACTTCTTTTCTATCTAGGAAGGTTGATGTTGATGTTAGGCTCAGAAGATGGAAACAGGTTAGGTTACTCTGAAATAGACTTTGGGAGAAATATTTGGTGGTTGGAAAAAGATGCCATATCATTTTCCAGGTGGATTTCAATGGCTTTCTTTCTTTCTTTCTTTCTTTCTTTCTTTCTTTCTTTCTTTCTTTCTTTCTTTCTTTCTTCCTTCCTTCCTTCCTTCCTTCCTTCCTTCCTTCCTTCCTTCCTTCCTTCCTTCCTTCCTTTCTTTCTTTCTTTCTTTCTTTCTTTCTTTCTTTCTTTCTCTTTCTTTCTCTCTCTCTCTCTCTCTCTCTCTCTCTCTCTCTCTCTCTCTCTCTCTCTCTCTCTCTCTCTCTCTTTCTCTCTTTCTTTCTTGGAATGTAGAAGTTGAGATTTTCAAACACAAAAAAAATTGCCCTGACATAAATCTTTTATTTATCTCTGCCAGCCCGGTGGCTGGATTTACAGACAGATCAATGAACATATTATGAGTGTTATGATGTTCCTAACTACTTTCATTTTCAAAAGCTGATATATGTGCACTCCATCTTTTCTCAGATGACCAGCTGTTAGAAACAAAAGTATGAATTGACAGCATAGTTTTCTTAGAATACAAGACAAGACAGCCATCAGTTGAAAGCAATTTAATCTCTGCCCTAAACTTCTATCCTTTTAGAATAAAAGCTCAGTGCCTTAATTTCAAACTCAGCCATTTTTGATGGTTGCAAAATACAAGCTTTGTAAAACTTATATAACATGAAGAAAGAATTATTCCAGAACTAGCTGCTAAAATCCTGCTTCTACCCATATATTATCACACTATAAATACCCCCACATTCCCTAAGAAATTTCATACTGTAATTTTGAACACAATTTTTAGGGAAAGTAAATCTAGTTGATAGATGCTAGTCCATGCTATTGATTTACAAATTAGGACCCTGAGCAGGTTAAATTCTAGTCTAATACAGATAGTCCTCAACTTAGAACAGTTCATTTAGTGAGCATTAAAAGTTACAATGGCAGTAAAAAAGTAACTTATGACCATTTTTCACACTTACAATTGTGGTCCCGTGAACAAAATTCAGACGCTTGGCAACTGATTCATATTTATGACAGCTGCAGTGTCCTGGGGTCATGTGATTCCCTTTTGCGACCTTCTGACAAGCAAAATCAATGGAGAAACCAGATTTACTTAACAACCGTGCTACTAATTTAACAACTGCAACAATTCACTTAACAACTGTGGCAGGAAAGGGGAAAAACTCACTTTAAAAATGTCTTACTTAGCCACATAAATGTTGGGCTCAACTGTGGTCATAACTCCAGGATGACTTATATTTAAATGTGTTGTTTTATTAGTTAACACAGCTATAAGGTCTAGAATAAAATGTTTGTATACCCTCCACTTAGTTATTATGTCAGTGTGCACAGAGTAAGAAAGATGACTTTAACGGAAATATGCAAGATTTGTTATCAAAGAGATTTGTTTTACAAGCTCCATTGAAATCTTCAGTGAAGGGTGAAATGAGGAGAGAAACGTATCTTGAGTCAGCCACAAAGAGAAAATAGCCTTTCTGTGGCAGTGATTCCTGGTCTGGTCCACCTGGTAAAGGCTATGATATTCTTTTTTGTTCGATTTGTCTGCCACTTCAGCTACTCTGGAAGCACTAGGTGGCATGTAACTTACTGGTACAATATGAAAGAGAGAGGGAGAGAATGTATCAGCAGTATGTTGAAAGCCACAGCTTCCTTTCCTGCATATTATCTGTAAATATTTTAAAAGGGAAGTTATTTTTTTTTAAAAAAATGCCATTTATTTATCTCTCATTTTGTGGCTAACCAACCAGCAACTAGAAACTGAAATTACTTTCAGCCCAAATTAGGTAAAACTCAGTGAGTCTTTATAGATGGTCCTTAAAACCATCTATCTATGGGAATAAGGCGGTATACAAATCCAATAAAATAAATAAATAAATAAATAAAAACCAGCATGGTAAATCATAATGTAAGTCCCATGTGTTGAAGAAAATGTCAAGAACAAGGTACATACTGTTGTATGTGGTGTATTTGTAAAGCTGTTAATCCCTTTGGACTGATTTTTATTTTAATTAAATTAGGACAGATCAAAACATTAGACCACTACCCGTGTTTACCTAAAAATATGAGAGGCGGTGAGTGCATAGGGGCTGGTGCACTCTGGGCTGGGAAGCCTGTGAAGCACAGGTGAGTGGGAGTGCTGCTACCACTGGGCCGGTCCAAACGGGCATATGGGCTCCTGCTGGATGGGGGTGTTGTTGCTGATGCTGCCGCAAGTTGAGTGGCAGGGCATGGATGGCCTGGCTGCAGGAGCCCTCAGGTGCGTGGGAGTGGGGCACATGGGGCAGCTCCACCCCTCCACCTGCCTCACCTTAAAACCTTGTCGTGGCTGCACTGGTGCACCGTGCTGCCTCCTGCCTCATTGTGGCCATGGGCAAGCAGATGGTGGGATGAAGTGGGCAGCCGTGTGGGCTATTAACTGGGGCTAATTTTGGGGGGAGGGGTTATATTAGGCCCATGCTAAAAAATCATGATAGGGCTTATTTTCTGGTTGGGTCTTATTTTAGGGAAAACTTGGTATATTACATTTTAAATTGTCTTTACTAAGTTTTTCAGATAATCCAAGGTGAGACTAGGACTTGATGTCTCCCAATTTCTAGTCTAATGCTGTATCCACAAGGAAAACAGGCAGAGGAACTAGTATTAGGTATGTTGGACTCTTTGAGTTCTTTATAAAAAAAATAATAAAGTGAGATAAAAATCTAATAAATAAATAATTCCAAATGATGCTTTGTAACATATTTTTTTCTTATTAATTGAAGCCAAAGCAGGTTAGTGCAAGGTCTTTGAGAACAGAAAAGGATGTAAATATTTCCATAAGGTGGTAAATATGCTCAAAAATCTCTTTAATGTACCACTGAGTCCCCCCACCT
This sequence comes from Vipera ursinii, assembly GCF_947247035.1. NCBI lineage: Eukaryota > Metazoa > Chordata > Lepidosauria > Squamata > Viperidae > Vipera > Vipera ursinii. Next base: position 255,570,327 of record NC_139512.1, read on the forward strand.
CCAAAAAGAGGTCAACAACACAAAAGATTATTTTTACTTCATCTGCTTTTAATTTACCTATTAAGTACAGCAAAAGTAGAATAATTGTCTACTACCCAGTTCCAGGTTCTTAGATAATCCAATTAAATAAGGGGGTTTTTTGTATATGCTTTTATCTATGCACCATGAAGTTAAAAAAAATAAAAAGGATTATTAGATGTCTTATTCCTATATACATAAGAATTGATCAGTACCAATGATGAAAAGTTGCATTTTAGGGTGGGGAAAAAAAAAGAACTTAGAAGACAGTGTTGTTTTAAAAAAGCTGCTATTTATCATTAAACCTTACAGCCTTTCGATACACACACGACCACACATTAAAGATAGTTCCAGTTTTCCTCCCTGTAAGAGGGAGAGGTGATGATGGCAGATAGTGTTCATTCATTCTTTACACAATAAATCCAGTGCTAACTATAATTGGAACTGAAAGCTTCATAGAAGTTAAAGAGCAGGCTTTCTACGCCAAGCCTGTTAGGAGAAAAGGACTTCAGAAAATCTGATTTCAGGCAGCAGAAGAGCAGGGCGAAAGATATAATTTTTTTCCCCTGATGTGAAATGCCCATGGAATGTTGAATTTCTCTTGGAAATACAGATGCTAGGAAGCGTTTTGGGGGGGGGAGCAGAGATAAATCAATCCAAGGACATTTTTACAAGCGCCATTGAAATCAGTCTTTGTATTTCCCAGTCTTCAAACTGTAAACAAACATACACACTCTACATTTAATAGAGTTTACAGAAGACCCATGAATAGTGAAGGCCACTGGTTTTATCTCTGCACTATTTAGCTGGAAATCTGTTGTCCAGATACACAATAGAATTAGGAAATTCCTCCCTTAATCCTGTCATCACAGGAGAGTACAACTGTGCCACGCTGTCAACGCTAGTAAACAAGCCTGTTTGTATTTGTGGTTTGTCCCTGAGCAATGGCTTTAACCACATGTAAATATTATGGGTCAACCAGTAATCAGTAGCTATCCACATGTAGATGATATTGTCACAGAAGTCAAGGTCAAATCTAGCTTACTATCACTAAAGGAGTGTGGGAAATGTCCTTGTTATGCGGAATTCACTTTTAGGATTGTGATACATCAGAGAAGCATTTGCATAACGGGAGTCCTTTCTTACTATATAGTTGGTCAGTCTTAATTTTTCAGCACTGGAATGCAGGAAGAAACAGCTCATCTGACATCCATCTGTTATTTGTCACTCACATACTGTAAGTACACATCCAATATCCAAGCACTGCTCCTATCCCTTGTCTTCCAAATAATTTTAGGTACTTTATTTTGATTGGCACTGTTTAGCCAATGGCAAAGATTAAAGTAACTGAAACAGTCAGGAAAAACTAAATTCTTGGGGGGAAAAAAACTTTAGAAAAATCAGTGACAAGATACTGGATTCAATTGAAATCAAACAGAGATAAATGGGGACATTTCCAAAGGTGACAATGTTTCTGAACATGACCACTTCAAGCCATTCAAGAATTCAATTGTTTGAAAGTCCCTTATGAACAACCAGTACTACTAGACAAATAAACAAAAATCCTGCACAAAAAAAAATCATTGAAAATCAAACCGATTGGGATGCTAGTGAAAACTGGTCTCCTGTTATTGTCATGGTTCCGACAAATGAAACTCTTCAAAAGAATTTCAAGGCATTGTTTACCTTAAAGAATATTTTATTCTAGAAACAAAGTATCGGCACTACATAGCTGAACCAAAAACTAAATTCCCCTCCCCTGGACACAAAGTAACAAAGCACAATTCCCTCTTCCAATAAACAGTCATAAATCACATTCTCCAATTAGCTTGAAGCAAGGGCTTTCTCCCCAGTTCTCCAGCCCACCAAAACTCTATCAACTCTGGGCCCAATCACCTTGGGTTCCCACGACTGAGTTATTGTTGTTATAACTAGCTGGACTCTCATCCACATGCCCCCCTCCCAGCATCAACTAACTCTAAAAGCAACAGAGGGAAATGGCTGCAATTCCATCTGTTGTCAAGCAAGAACATCTGATGTTAGCAGCATTGACATCTATATTTAATTCCCATGTCAAGAAATCCTGGCTATTTAGTGAGTTCAACCATATAATCTTTTAGCTGCCATCTGAGTTGGCAACAATTTACCATCTTATCTGTTGCATGTAAGGAATCATCACCAACTCATGCCTTAGTTTCAAAGACTATTCACTGAGAAGACAACCTGTACACTGTTTGGAGATACAGTAGTTACCTTGGCCCATCAGGCAAAACAATGAATCCAATGTTGGATTTGTAGGGTGATGGCCTTATTCTCAGAGCCACAAAGCCACATCTTTATAAAATGTTTGTTGGGTTCAATTATAACTTCCAGAGGTCTTTCTACACCAAAACATTCCTTATTTATTTTTGATAGCTTTTTAAGAATTATCTTCAGATGATTAAGGAATTCTTGAGACTGAAATGGGCAGCCCCCCGCCCACTGCTGGAATCTGTACTATAACCATGTTATTCTTCTTCTTGTTCTGATTGACACTGTATATAAAATGAGACAAAAGTCCTATATTTTCATTGGCCTTTCAACTAAAGTATGAACTCTGAAAAAAGGCCTTTTCTATTTCTCTAGTGTTTGCTCTGACATTACCAGAGGAGTTTTGGCAAAAGTAATTACAGCAATAAGTAAATTTGAGAAGATTTTATTTTGATAAATAAGATTATATGAGAGGACATTAGATATACCTGGATGATCATGAGTCATACATTCATTTCTTATAGCACTGAAATGATCATACATGAAATAAAAGCCATGTTTCTGAAATATAACATTATTGTATGTGAAACTGACAATTTTTTACCAAATATATAAATAATACAGGTAGTCCTCAACTTACAACCATTTGCTTAAAGACTATTCAAAGTTACAACAGCACTGAAAAAAGTCACTTATGACCATTTTTTCACCTTATGACCATTGGTCATGTGATCTATGGTCATGTGATCAAAATTCAAATGTTTGGCAACCGGCATGCATTTATGACAATTGCAGGGTCCCAGGGTCACGTAATCATTTTCTCACAAGCAAAGCCAATGGGGAACCCAGATTCACTTAACAACCATGTTACTAACCTAAGAACTGCAATGATTCATTTAATAATTGTGGCAAGAAAGGTTGTAAAATGGGGCAATATTCACCTAACAACAGTGTTGCTCAGCAACAGAAATGTTGGGCTCAATTATGGTTGAGGACCCCCTGGGTGCGTATTTAAAATATGCACACTGGAGGTTCAGTGGGATTTCCTTCAAGTTAGGTCAAGGATTTTACTTAAGAGTACATACAATCAATGACACTGTATCAAGCGGGAATAAAGGTCAAGTGGCATGCCTCCACCTTCCATTCTACTCTCTTGCTGTTCAACATATTTTTAAATGACTTGGCATTGGAAAATATGATGATCAGATTTACGGATGACCCAAAGATAGGAGAGTTAGCAAACCTCTTAGAGCAGGGGTCTTCAAACTTGGCCCTTTTATGACTTGTGGACTTCAACTCTCAGAATTCCTCAGCCAGGCACCCTGGCTGAGGAATTCTGGGAGTTTATTTATTTATTTATTTATTTTTATTCCATTTATAAGTCCACAAGTCATAAAAGGGCCAAGTTTGAAGACCCCTGTCTTAGAGAATCACATCAAGCATCAGGACAAATTGGGAAAATGGACAGAAACCACCAAAATGAATTGCTGCAAAAATTTCCAGCAATTGTTGCTGGAAACAGAGACAAATGCGAATCCTTACATTTGGGAAGATAAAATTGAAGGCTGAATATAGGAAGGTGGGCACCTGTACATGCAAAAGAACTTAGTGTGGCCTCCATAGATCACAAGCTGAGCACGAGCGGCAGTATGACCCAGCTGTAAAAAGGCAAATGCAATTCAAGTCTGAATCAATGCAAATGATGAAGTATAGCTTCAGGAGGAGGTGGAGTCATCAATGCTGGAGGTATTTAAATAGGGTGATGGTCACCTATCAAAAATGCTGTAGGACTGGATTCCTGCCCTGGGCAGATGGGTGTTAAGACAGAATGGTCTTCAAGGTCCTTTCTATTATGTCCTATGATTCTATAAAAGATTCAGTTTATTGCTCATTTTATTTTAGACAGAATTGACAGTGTCTTATAGCCCTTCCTTGCTCAGTCCAAACATTTATTTATAAAGTTAACAGGAAGGGCAATTGGAAGCATATGAAGGCAGAGCTAGATGTTCTGAATTCTGCACTCTATGCTCCCTTCTAAAACACACTGTCTGCAACACAGTCTAAGTCAAAAGCATCTCAGTTGCCTCATGGAAAATTCATGATTAAGACCACCCTACAGCACCTACAAGAAGACAAGCATCTCTTTCCTCTTCAGTTCTCTCCAACCTGCCTTTCCAGAAAACCTTCACTTAATTTTTAGAGACTCATAAAGGTAAAAGGTAAAGGTTCCCCCACACATGCATGCTAGTCGTTTCCGACTCTAGGGGCCGGTGCTCATCTCCGTTTCAAAGCCGAAGAGCCAGCGCTTGTCCGAGGACGTCTCCGTGGTCATGTGGCCGGCATGACTAGACGCCAAAGGCGCACGGAATGCTGTTACCTTCCCACCGTAGTGGTCCCTATTTTTCTACTTGCATTTTTGCGTGCTTTTGAACTGCTAGGTTGGCAGAAGCTGGGACGAGTAACAGGCACTCACTTTGTTACGCGGCACTCGGGATTCGACCCGCCAAACTGCCAACCTTCTTATCGACAAGCTCAGCATCCTAACCCACTGAGCCACTGGGTCCCTTTATAGAGAGACTCATATTACTCTGCTAATATACATACAGGTAATTACATTTCTTTACAGCTGTCCTTTATGTTTGACTCCTTCAGACAGAACAGGGAAAGAATATAGCCCACTTCATTCAAAAGGGACCAACTGCTTTAATTTTTAGAGCTGCCAAGACATTTGCATGACAGGTAAACTTCCCCTGACAATACCCCTCTAGCTGAGATGGACTGCAACTTCCCTTAGGCAATAGCTCTGCTCACTGAGTTTGATGGCTGTTGTAGTTAAACACTTCTGCAAAGGACCAGGTTGAGAAGGCTGGTAATAATATTCAGCTAGCTTCCATTTCCTGTTCTGGTTGTTGTAGTTGGTTTTAGCATTGGTGCCACATAGTTTTAAGGTGTGCTATAGTTTTTCCATCGAAACTCAGTTCTTACAGCATATCAATGCATGAAGCGACAAGAGATTTTGCTTATCAGTCTGAGGCTGATTTAAATTCCTTGGGTTACTTTTCTTAAATGACTCCTTGACCTGAAAAACTAAGTTTGCAACAGATGTTTCACAGAACACTGCTAAAACACTGGCCAAATCATCACTACATGCCATTTCTAAAGTTAATATAAGTACTAGGAGTTTGTTTTGAATAAGCCTGAAATCAAATGTTGTATATGAATCACCTCCTTGAACCTATCCTCTTGCATAAATACATTGCCAAGACTGCCAACATATGCATATCTTTTCTGTATTTAATTTAAATGGGACATTTGTTAAAAACAATGAACAAGATTTAAAACAAAGAGTCCACAGCATCATAAAAATGATCAGAAGTATTATAGCATCAGCTCTGAAGGACTATGCCCACCCTCAAAATAAGAAAAGGAAAAGCAAGGCACTAGTGATTTCAGGACCAAGATTTCTCCTCCAATGATGGACAGACTATTCCACCTGAACTTTTTCATCAGATTTAAGAGTTGGAGTGGGATAAAAATGACCCTTGTGGGTCGTTAAAAATAATTTACAAGGGCTGTCCAGAACTCTATTCATTTTAACTAGTTGAAGGAGGTGATTATCATTATTTAAAATAAGGTAACAGAAGATCTTGTCCTACTTTTTCTTGCAAGGTACAAGAAATAGGTTTTATACACAATTCAAGGGGCCTCCGTTGCAAATCTTCTCTTTTCTTCTTGCTTTAAGGGGAAAAAATGGATAGAACCCTCTATTATTTGGTTTTAAAGTAAAAACATCTTGAAGAAAATTAATATCACTGTAATTGCCTTCTAAAGGTTAGGATTGCTGAAAACACTTCATACACTTTGAGGAGCATCGATGGTTCTATAAAAATACTTGCGAGGGGGTTACTGTTCAGAGTGACGTTGGTAAAATAGAAAAAAGACTTTCCAGGGCTTGAGAGAACCATCATATGAACATAACTCAGCTGTCCTCTGCTCCACTCTTGAAGACAGCAGGGAAATAGCCATTGCCTTAGAAACACTGGAAAAGAGGAGCATAAAAATAAAACTCTGGAGCAGCAAAAGAGAGACTTTAATTGTGAATTTAAGTACGGTACATACAGATAGTCCTCGATTTACAAACATTCATTTTGTGACCATTGGCACTACAAAAAGTGACCTACGATGGATCCTTGTACAATTCTTACAGCAGCCATGCTGTCAGGTGATGCAAATTACTTGTCAACCAGCATGTATTTTCAATACTCGCAACTTCCCATAGTCATGTGATCATCATCTGGGACCTTCCATCTAGTTTCCAACAAAGCTAAGTCCCTTGGGGAAGCGGAATTCACTTAACAACCATGTGCTTCTCTTAATATTTGTAGTGGCTCACTTAACAACCATGTTTTAAAAAGGTTGCAAAATTGGGTGTAATTCACTTAACAACCATCTTGCTTAGCAATGGAAATTCTGATTCCCAACCTGTGGTCATGAGTCAGAACTATTTGAAGGGGCTCTTCTGTTGTAAATGGCTCCATTCTAGTCTGCAGTACAGTAACTAATCTAGGCAGGTCAAGCACATGAGTTTTCCTCCGTGAAGCCAGATCCCAAGAAATGGGTCACAGAGTCTGCAGAGTTGAGATTTCCAGCTATACCTATGGGAAGCCTGGCAGTCCTGATTCAGTTCTTCATCAAAGGATTCCATTTTTCATGGAGGTCTGGTTTGATCCCAAACTATGGTATTTTCATAAGTAAGGTTATTTTAACCAACTTTGCCCTTATTAAGCACACTATTCTATGCAATAAGGAGATCAAAGCTTGAAAGGGAAGCACTTTAATATAAATTTAACTGACAATTCTCTGGATTATGGGCACCATACCATTTAAAGGGAGGATCTCTTGGTAGTTTGATCTTTATTATGAATTAAGACTAGATTCAATCCAGAACAATTAGATTCTCCTCCTTAATAGATCAAAAAAGTAACTGATTGGTAGACAGGTTACTTAAGTTATCTGATGCTCCTAAGAGATTGCTGAGCTTGCATTTGTTATAGACCAACAACTGAGATCCTCTAGAGCAGGGGTGTCAAACTACCGGCCCACAGGCCATACATGTCATCCCAAAACTGTGCCCACCCCATTGCCGGCAAAAAAAAAACCTCCAATACATTGTGCAACGTCACATGACATCGTGAGTTTGACATGTCTGCTCTAGAGAATAGTGGAAGAAGGCGCTATTCAATTTTATCATTTCAGTACAAAGTTGATTCAAATATTAATGCAGAAATTATTCAAGGATAAAGCACTATTACAGAACATATTTTTAAAGTAATGAAATGTTTTGGTTCATTAAATAATAAGTATTACAACAGAAAAGTCTAAATGTTTTATGTATATCTTCTAGAAAGATACTCTTTTGTAAGGACTACCAAGTTTGAATCACTTTTTCAAGCACTGGTGGATTAATCTGAGAATTTGCCACCTGTCCACTTTTTCAAGGTGATGGTAATTATACAGGCCTACAATTTTCCCCCCAAATGGTATATAATACACAAATCTGTTTTCAGCTGCCTTATGTGCCAAAACTCCTTTTCCAACACTTTCTTTTTCTATTGCTTCACCCCACCAGCACATCTTATGCACATCTTATCCTCCCTTCCCATATGCACAAAGCATTGAGGGGCAGATTTGAGCAAATGGGAGAAAAATATTTCCAAATACCACTGGATTCCTTCTCTGCATTCTAGCTGGAATCTTCAGGTCATTTGGTAAAAGTAAGAGCCCCTGCAAATAATCTGAAGAGAGGAGAGGAGAGGAGAGGAGAGGAGAGGAGAGGAGAGGAGAGGAGAGGAGAGGAGAGGAGAGGAGAGGAGAGGAGAGGAGAGGAGAGGAGAGGAGAAAAGGCAAGGCACTGGCAGATTTGCTCAAGGCTAAAATGGTGCAGATAGAGAACTAGTTTAGTTCAGTGATTAAGGCACAAGCTAAGAACTGGGAGACTGTGAGAACTAGTCCTGCCTTAGACATGAAGCCAAATGGGTGACTGTGAGCCAGACACTTCCTCTCATCCCTAGAAGCAAGCAAGCAAACTACTTCTGAAATCTTGTCAAGAAAACCGCAGGGACTTATCCAGGCAAACACTAGGAGTCTAGACTGACTTCTGGACACATACATACCAAATGGTACAAAAATGAAATAGCACAAATCAGCAATGAAATTCTTTTAATTGGTTCCATCTATCGGAACCATGACAGCTCTCATATGGACCCCCTGAATGGAGACTTCATCCCTCTTGTTAAATTAAGTTTTGTTGCCTGCAGTTTTGTTGACAAAAAGGAAGGGGGACAGAATAATAGAAGTGGTGAACTGAGGAAGGGGTTGTATTGGTTTACCCATCATTAAGATCGGCAGAAGTTGGCAATGAGCTTCTACTTATCTAATAGAACCATGATGGACTTGCCAGCTCTGATACCAAATATATGACCACGGTGGTTTTGCAGACACTGTAAACCTTTTTACAGAAGGGTTTCCAATTAAATCAACTACGTATCTTTATTATGGTCTTGAACCAGCCCCCACAGGAGAGAGAGAGAGAGAGAGAGAGAGAGAGAGAGAGAGAGAGAGAGAGAGAGGAGAGAGAGAGAGAGAGAGAGAGAGAGAGAGAGATCATGTGACACACGGTGCTTTTTGAGATGTATAACTGGGTCTGCCTTAGATTTTAAATATATGGGACTGCTTGTATATATTTATTGTGAGTATATGCAGCATGCAGCAAAATGGCTCGTGAAGCAGATATCTAAGAATCTGGATATATAAGAAGTAGGAGGGATTCCTTCTCATTTTTCTTTTCAGTGACTGGCCTCCCTAGTCTGCCTGCATATCAAAAATGCCCAGTAAATTATAAGGATAATGTTGACTGCAGCAAGAGATCTTTAGGATTACAAAACAGAGGTACATCTCTTATTAGGTCTCCTATCGTGGCCTTTACATTTAAAAGTTTAGCTATGTCTGTGAGAGTTTCCCACTATTTCCTCCTTTTTAATCTGACTGCACCAGGTCCTAAAAGCAACACTGCGTTTTTCTCAAGGGAGGCTTTGGTTTCCCCTTCAGTGAACATCTTCATGCAGAGACTGGATAGATGCTTGTCAGAGACGCTTTAATTTGGATTCCTGCAGTGAGCGGAGGGTTGGGCTCAGTTGCCTATTTGGCTCCTTCCAATTTATGCTTCTCCAAACCAACATAAACTTAACTGCCTTGAAGCCAGTAAAACACTCATTTCATGAAAAACACCTGGGAGTTCTGATTTTTTTTATGAACCCGAGAATTAGCTTTGGAGGCTTGTGGATTTACGAAGCAAATGACTTCCACTGCAAGGGATGAATTAAAAGTGAAAGCAGAGTTTCAGGGAAATTTGAGCCAAAACAGGACAATTCTCTAACCTCCTTTTGACAGCCAGAAATGTCTCTAACGTTTCATAAGCATGACCAGGAATAGAAAAGGTTTAATGAGATGGTCTATGAACAATTCGCCGTGGCCAACTTGCCATGGCCAATTTGCTGCAGCCAACTTGCCGCAGAACAACTCACTGCAGGACAAAAATTACACTAACATTAAAGAAATCATGGAATGGAATCATTAAAGAAAAGATGCAAATGGAGGGACAGAATGAAATGTGAATGGCAAAAATCAAAATATTTTTTTAAATGTATTTTAAATAATGAAATAGAACTGTTCAATTGTCCTGAAGCAAGTTGTCCTGTGAGTTGGCTGCGGCAAGTTCAGTGGTGGGATTCAACCAGTTTGCACCAGTTTGGCAGAACCAGTAGCTAATTTTTTGTTGCCCAGGCCCAGAATGGACTTCCGGAAGCAGCATCCACACAGAGAACCAGTTGTTCACATATTTGAATCCCACCACTGGGCGAGTTGTCCCATTCCATAACGAGAAGGTGAAAGGGGAATAGCAGAAAGAGAAAGAGAGAAGAAGGTACAAAGATGGCTGCATTTGATCCTATCCTCCTCCAGCATAAAAGGCATAAAACTGGATTCTCATTCTCTTTCTCCCCTCTCTTTCTCCCACATGGACAGAAGGGGTATTTAAAAAAAATTGCTTTATTGCAGTACATCCCATTATCCAACCCAACAAGCTGCAGTAAACATTTAAGATGCCTCATTTTAAAACAAGGCAAGTTTAAACCACTGCTACCGGTATGAAGCTAAACTAACCTTAATTAATATCTTTTGGATTCTGACATGACAACCTATCATTAGAGAAATGTAGAAGGTTCTGATTTTCTCTACAAGGTCCAGGAGAGAAAACACAGAAGTGAGAAAAGTTTCTCACAGTTTCTTTTATTCACTTTGTACTACACAACAGTCATACAAAAACATTAATACACACAGAGACACACATACAAACATATATAAAATATATGAACCTTAACATTCCAGTCCCTAGTCTTCTATTAATGACTCTGTTGTGTAGTTGGATCGTTGCAGGCAATAAGCGAGACAAAGGTTCCAAACAGTAACATGCTTTATTGCAGTAAAGCAGAACAGAACTGAAACAATGGCTGCTGCGCAGCTATTTATATGGTTGGCCACTAGGCGGTGGCCAATAGATTTGAAGAAAGCCATTCCCACCCCAAATCTACCAATGATAGTCCTGGAGACAACAAGTCTGGCTTAGTCAGTAGCCATTACACATACACACCAATGAGCAACCGTTAATGCAACATTTAAACAGACACGTGAATCAGTACAAGCAAAAACCCCAAAACATTACTGACTCCATTATATCTTGAGCAGCACTGTGTTTAGATAATGATTAACCCATGATTGTTTTGAGATACTCCTGCATGATGATCACATGGAAGAGTAGGCAGTCTGTAATAATTTCCATAAAAATTTGCTGAGGAAAAACTCAAGGTTGCACATGGATTATTCAGAACAGGTGTGAGAAAAGTGTACAAAAAGACTTGGCAAAATAAAGTTGCATATCAGTGTACTAAGAGTGAGTGATTCCAACAGCTCATCAATGATCTATGTGACACACCAAGACATCACTATATTTTAGAAATTGATCTAAGAAACACAGCTTTTAGAATGTATGCCAAGGAATTAGATGCTGTAAAAATAAATCCAGGGAAGAACTAGAATGAAGTTGTATGCATAAACTGATTTCAGAATTCTTCTTCACAAATTCTGGTATTGGATTTTATTTATTTATTTATTTATTTATTTTTGGGACTTATATGCCGCCCTATCTCCCGAAGGACTCAGGGTGGCTTACAACAATAAAAACAATACAAAAATTAAAAAAGAATTAAATAACAGCCCCAAAATAAATTAACTACAGTTAAAAATTAAAACATATTTAAAAACCCATCATCAATCCAGGTCAGCCTGATGGAAGAGAAAAGTTTTGAGGTCGCGGCAAAAGGACCGGAGGTCTGGGGCCATCCGAAGCTCAAGAGGAAGTTGGTTGACTGAACATACAAGATATCTACATTGGAATTCAAGATTTGATGATTCTCTTGGGAAAGCTGCTAAATTATCTTTCCTTTTTTTTAAATAAGAATTTGCTTTTCAGAATATTCCTTCATTTAGCTGTTGTTGTTGTTGTTAGTTGCGAAGTTGTGTCTGACCCATCGCGACCCCATGGACAACATTCCTCCAGGCCTTCCTGTCCTCTACTATCTTCTGGAGTCCATTTAGGCTCACACTTACTGCTTCAGTGACTCCATCCAGCCACCTCATTCTCTGTCATCCCCTTCTTCTCTTGCCCTCAACCTTTCCCAGCATTAGGCTCTTCTCCAGTGAGTCCATCCTTCTCATTAGGTGGCCAAAGTATTTGAGTTTCAACTTCAGGATCTGGCCTTCTAAAAAGCACTCAGGGTTGATCTCCTCTAGGACTGACTGGTTTGATTGCCTTGCACTCCAAGGGACTTGCAGGAGTCTTCTCCAGCACCAGAGCTCAAAGGCCTCAATTCTTTGGCGCTCAGCCTCTCTTATGGTCCAACTTTCACAGCCATACATTGCAACAGGGAAGACCATAGCCTTGGCTATACGCACTTTTGTTGGCACGGTGATGTCTCTGCTTTTTAGTGTGCTGTCTAGATTTGCCATGGCTTTCCTCCATCTTTTAATTTCATTTAGCTTACTACCAGGGCTTTTTTTCTCATGGAACACTCAGAACGGAGTTCCGGCACCTTGTTTGGATGGAACCTTGTAGGGTAGGCAAGGCGGGTTTGTATGACATATGTGAGTTCCGGCACCTTTTTTTTTTTTTACAAAAAAAGCACTGCTTACTACTATCTATATACCTGGCAGTGATCCTACTGGAGTTTTTCACTATCTCACCTGAAGGATTCTGGGATATTTTACCATTGAACTAACTTATTTCCTGTTTTTCAGTATAATCTATGGGAAACAGAACTTATTAGTTGATACACAAGAGGTATGTTCTCTTTTAATATCATTTAACTTTAATAGAAAAATAATATGTGATAGTGTTTGGCAACTGATATACAATAGAATCTTAAATTCATATGTAAGAAATATTTTTTATAAATAATATACAACTTTATTTTAATGTTTGATAGGGCACAGTTTAGGAAAACTGCATACTTAATGCATCACAAAATCAAGATATATCAGTGCCAAATCTCTCCCTCACAATTCTTCCAATGAAATAAAAGCTAATATCCAAACTACAAAACGTATTTATGCAGGAAAAATTTAAAGGGCAAAAATGCAAGCTTTGATGAACTCAGACCTAGATAAATAGCTATACAAACTTAGTTTTGCATGTATTTGTGCAGAAACTTAAACATATACACATATCTACAATTGTACATACTTAGACAGATGTAAGTATGTATGCATTTAATGAACTGTATATGTGTTTGCCTGAAATGCAGTTTTTCTTGGATCACTGGTATACCACATTGCACATTCTCTATAACCAGGAATGCTAAGTGCTTCCTTTTGTGCAAAACAATTTCGTCCAAATTGCTATGTAAAAGAACCAAAAAAAGTCCTTGTTCTTTCTCAACTTTTCCATGTCAATTATCCAATCTAACCAAAAGTAGTGACAACAAAACCCCTTGAGCATGGCTATTTCGGTTTGCTCTATCCTTACAGCCTTGAAAAGCTGTATTTCCTCTCAACCTTTTAAAAACATTTCTCTACCTTAAATGGATAGGCGACTTTTGCACTTTGGCGTTCTTCACAGATTCACCCCAGATCACAGGCCTTTCATTCTATCCAGCAACCCAAATTTGCTGGACTCTCTTTCCAGACCTTCCAAAAAAAATGCTAGGTTATATTAAATTTGTCTTCAGGAAACAAAAAGCTTTTTTTTCTTCCCACGCCCCCCTGCTCTCTGCACCAGATTTAATTCTGGTTTTTATTCCTTCTTGAATAATGACTATTAAATAGAAGCTTTGCGCATTGGTTGGAACATAACAGATAGGCCTTTGCCTTGTCTCTGCCTTAGGGCTTTAAATGATAAGAAAATAGGAAGTGAGGGTGTGGGGGACAAGATAGGGATCAGGAAAACTAAGGGGACTTAAAAAGTTGTATGCAATTAATCCACTTGTATCTGGATATGAGAGTATTAAATTAGCAATGGTAATGTGAGTACTAATGTTAATTTATCTGGATCACCTATTTACTGGATGTTGTATAATGGGCAAGCCAATAGTTTACACCCCACACATTCAGTGTTGAATGGCTCTTTTATGCATTCCTGCAGCTGAAATTAAATAAAATGCAAACTATCCCAACGTTTGTTGCTCTTGTTCTTAAACAAATGTCTCACTTCCATCCTAACTATGTGAGTTAAGATTGACCTCTTTTATAGTCTTGCCAAACTCTTTTCTTCAGATTTCTGACTTGCTTTTACGTTTACAACCAGTTTAATGTGCTTCTCTTCTACTTGCAGAGTGATGATCCACATTTTATCACATGGGAGTCTGTATTCGGCTTTAAGGGTATGATAGTAAATGATGGCAAATTTTAATAGTTTAGATGGGGCTGCCTGCCTTAATGAATAACACTTTTCATTAAAGGTTAGAGATATCGGCATGGAGGTCTTCAGGAAAAAAGTTGCAATGCTATAAAAATATTTCCACTACCCAAAAAAGTCTCATCACTACCACGGTAATGATGACCGATTCATTGCTTCCAAATGGTAATGGAGGGAGAACATTATGCACTCGGTAAAGTTTGTTCCAAATATGGAGACATCTTATTAAAAATATTTAAATTTTCTCTCTTCTTTGACCCAGCTAAGACAGTAGCATATTTGCTTCAAAAGCTAATATATTAATGACCTTTGGCTTAGATGCAGTACTTTCCTTTGTCTTTTACTGGTACAGAGCACTAAAAATCCAGATGTTTTCAGTTAATCATAGTTTTTAATTTCATCCAGAACTATGGTTAAAAGTTTAGAACAAGCCACATTTTAAAACCATTTAGAAAACAAATCTGGAGTTCATCAAGTAAGCTAGACAGTTTGGTTCTGAGATGCAAGGCATATAATAAATACAATAAATGCATTATATAAATAAATAAAACAAATATTATTTGTTATGGGTGCATTTGAAAGCGAGACAGAGTGTATGCAAAGCTAATGGTACCTTTGATACCTGCTGCATTAAAAAAAAAGTATAGGCTCTTTTCTTTATTCAAGCTCAGTTGATTTATTTTCCTTTTCATACTCCAAATGCTAATAGGAGGATTTATGAATTTACCTCAAATACACATTAAAATAAAAAAGGGAAACAGTTGTATTTAATTCAAAATTAAAATATTTTCAGTACCTCGTTATTGGTGCTAGTAACAAGTAACTAGCAACTAGTATTAATCTAGTCATAATCTCTAATATGGAATAATCCTTATACGATACATTGCAACTTGAACTTATATTGAGAACTTTTTTTCCTGCTTAATATGGCTTATTCCAGTTTTCCCTAACTTTTATAGCACCAGATATTAAAACATTAAAATTCTCCCATCTTAGAATTCTCAGACAGGTGTTCCAACATATAAACTAGCTTATTAACTATTCCAACCGTTTAAATTTCCAAAAAATGTGTTCAGTAAAAATACCATAGTGCTAGAGGTCACACATATCACATAGCATATATATTTATGTAAACCAACTCCTTGGCAAGGAAAAAGGATGCTGATTTTTTTTAAAAAAAATGTCTTTAAGAGTGACAGAGGACCTTCAGCAAAGGAGACCATCTAAACATGATAAGGCTAAGTTCAGTAACACCTCATGCCCCTTGTAAACAAAGCCGTACAAATTTGGTTGAGATTTTTTTTTAAAAAAAAACCTTTTTAAAAAAAATCTACTATGATTTTTACAATATTATTTTTACAATAAAATGCAACTCTGTTTAATTCAAACTCTTGCACTATCTTGCTGTTCAAAGTTTCTAGGGTTTAGGGCAGCCTTACATATGAAATAAATAAATAAATGGCTGACTTAAATCCAAAAATACGTCTTCCATGTACCAAGAATCCATGGCCAAACTCATTTTAGTCAACATATTTTGTTTGTGTTTCTCCATGAAAAATTATCTTAAGGCCATTCAGTAAGAGATGTTCCAGTACTATCTGGTCTGTCTGTTATGATTCATTCATTTTTTTCTACCCTAAGTTGTCCTTGAAATCTCGTTTATGTTGCTCTCTTTTCTGCAAATTGCCTCATCAGGCAAACCTTGAAAAATCTAGCCCATTAAATTAGGGAATCCAGATTTTTATTTCAAGTTTCATTTTGCTCGTAGTACATTTAAAAATGCTATGATATACTAAAGGTTTCCCAGGTGGCATTCTACTGAGATGCAGCTTAAAATGTTATGTTCCTCCTGTTGTAAATTGTATTAAATTTTATATTACTTATCTCTACTTTTAAAATGTATAATTACTCTTGCAATCAATGCTTACTTACGTGAGATAATGAAACTCACCCCAGTTGGGACAGCATGCATCAAGGGTGTGAAGCAGATGGACCACAGACTACAAGTGTCTGAAGGAGTTTTTTTTCTGCAGCCCACAATGGCTCAAAAGTTTAAGGCATTGCCAGAACTCAAATCCTGCTCAGGTGGCTATGAAGGCTCCTGCTTTCCACTGTTGCCACCCTGCCCTTCTGTCTTGTCTCATGTATAAGTGCTGGGCCAGCATGTGATGGCCATGCAGATCCCCAGAGGGAATATTGCTGTTGCCATATATCCATGGTAGTTGATGCCAGGCAGGTATGCAGACCAACACAGGAGTGAAATCACAGCCATGGCAATACAAGCTTTTCCTTTTTTTGCACTAGAAAACATATATTTATTTTTAAAAAACTTAGTCACCACCAATAAACTCCTGTTGATTGAATTTTAAATTGTTATTCATTATAAATAATATCTCGATTTGATGATTTTATTAATTTGAGTATCAATAAATAATAAATATTCTGGTTTAAAATTTATTGCATTTTTGTCTATGCGTGAATGTGGGGGTCCCATTAGTGCATGTTTTGTAATGTGGCCACCCATAGCAAAAGAGCAGACAGAGCTAGAGGATGGAGTTAAGTACACCATCAGTTTAGAGTCTCTACATTCCCATAAATGGTCTAAGTCCAATGCCTCTAGAATTCTGTTGATCCTTATCTGGCATCAAATCAGTATTGAACTTTAGTTGACTAGATTCTGGTGTATAGATTTGAGCAATAAATCTTTTGAACTGTAACTTAATGCATAGTCCTAATCCTTTGTGCCTGACAGCCACATATTCATTTGAGTGTAAGACCCCTGGCATACATCATGCTCAGTCATGGTTTGCTTAATCAGGATGTTCTGAGTAGTGTAAAGCAAATAATTTGCATTCTTATGCTGCAGTAACCTATAAAAGATACTGGCTGGATTCAGAGAACATGGTAAACTATTATTTCAGGTTCTACAGAAAAGAAGAAATAATAATTAGCAGCTCTGGGAGAACAAACAGCATTTGTTGTTTACCTAGAAATCCATAGAATCCAGTGATTATACTAGAGAAATCCTTTAATATAATTTCAACCCATGAGCATCAGATTGGTACTTTGGACTCAGGCTTATATTGCTGAATGCCAGGCCACTCTGCAATAATTCAGATCAGTAATTTCTATAATTAAATATGGCTGGCTGAGTCTTGGGTTATGCACTGAATGTGATCCTAGGGAGTGGCTGCTGCATACCTGGAAAACTTTTGAACAATGGTCCCCAACCCCTGGTCCGTGGACCAGTACCAGGCCATGGCATGACAGAAACCGGGCCATATAAACAAGCGAAGCCCCATCCGTGGGGTGCAGGCAGCAGGCAAAACCATGCCCCCTCTGGTCTGTGGAAAAAACGCTCTCCACAGAACTGGTCCCTGAAGCCCAAAAGGTTGGGGGCTGCTGCTTTAGAAGTTAGGATGAATAATGTTTCACAGATTTCTGAGTATGAAGCCATATTTGTCAAGCTGGACCAAAAGAGCAAAGTATGATGCTGGTATTGTTCCACCTTCTCAGTTGCTGGACATCTCCTCTCCCCAGGTTCTCCCCAATCTCATTACAGATGTGCTCACAGATTCAGATCTGAGCATTGAATTAAATCTGGCAACCTCTAAAATGATCTACTCTGGATTGGGCAATTTCCAAAGCTAAAAATCAAACTAAGCTAGAGAATTTCAGCATATCTCCAGTTGTATTTCCTACCAGAAAAAAGAAAGTAGAATGGAATCTCTGCCTTAGAAGAAGATTACTGAGATTCAAAATAGTCACGACATAAGTAAGTTGTCTGATCGGTTTCAGTTGATCTACTCAGAGCATGATTAACTATGGATATAAACCAATCATCCTCCTTTTGTTATGCTCTTTGCTATTGTAGTTGCAGGAGTGTCAGAGTATCTGAACTGAATGGTCAAATGTGAGATATTTACCTCTACACTGCCTATAGATGTGGCATTTTGATATTAACCACATTTTTAAGCAGTCCTCTGGAAAGTAAATTTACCTCACTTTTTCTTTTTTTATATAAAAAAGCTTCATATTATTGTTCTTCAGTGCTAAATTCAATATGCCTTACTCTGTAATAAATATTGCTTTGATTTTCAAGCTTAAATCCACTGTTTGGTAACTTCCAATGAACCTACAATACTAAACTTTATTAGAAGATGAACACTAGCTCATCTTCATGAAGGCTTGCCTTTATTGTTCTGCAGAAGCCAAATTGTCAGCAGGAACTTTTACCAATGAAATTGTGATAAGACACTTCTTTTTCATACTTTTTACGGACTTCTAAAACATGGCATGCGTATTCAGCCACAGAGATTTAGCAGCATCTGCTCCAGTGCTAGTTTTAAAAGACACATTTTAAACATTCCAGCTCATTCCTTAGCAAACCTTCAGGTAGAATTATAGAATCATAGGGCTGGAAGGAACCCAAAAGACACGTTACATAAAATGTTTGTTATGTTCCCATTCTCTAGTCAGGAATACTTCTACCATCCTATTACTATTAAAAGTTCTACTGTAGCCAAATGCATTTATTTTCCCCCATTAGGCAGCAGTCTGTCCTGTATAGTTTTAAACACACATAAACAATAGCCCACTCCCAGCTCCTCTGTGACAACTGCAAATGAGCATTGCCAGCCAGTTAAATAGCTGCTTGGGTGCTACCCAAAGAGTTTGCATTTGCATGCTGTGTTCCAGTGAATGACACGTCTAGCAAGTCCCATTACCAACACATTAACAGGGATTCCCCAAAAGCAAACATGTGAACAAAAAAAAAAGACCAGCCTTTGAGAAGGACAAGGAATGGAACAATGTGACTGTTTTTAGTAAATGAAGACAGCTTGTGAGAATTTCAAGAGAAGATTTTTGGATCTGCATAGCCTGAGGCAAAATTGTTAATGAAACCATCTGGATTTTCCAAAGCCAGGGGTTGTAAATGTGCCTTTAATAGCAGAAAGGGGGATGGGGAGGTAAAGGCTTTCCTGAAAGAACTAGAGAGATTTGGGGAGGGGCAGTATTGCTAGAACGGGGAATAGCAAGACTGGTGGTAGAAAAAACTCGCTCTGTGTTCTCATGGGTGCAGAATCGCATGGAGTAAGGGCTTTATATGCTTTTGATATTATCTTTCTTCTGATGCAGCCCAAACTGCTTTAGTTCTTCTAGGCTGCTCATGTCCAGCTTGTTGTTATTGTCCACACCCATGTCCTTATATAATAAGTGCTTTCTAGCCATGTATTCCCCCAACTTGTATGCTCGTACTATATTTTTCCTCCCTAAATATAACACCACTTTTATCCAGGCCCAAAGGCTGAGTGAAGAGCCAGATCTTCAAGATTCATTTGAAGAAGACTGGGGGATAGCCAAGAGTCCCTGGGAGGATGCCCTCTCAGAGGATGTTGGACGCTGCACAGAAAAATCGAGCTTTTTGGATCCCATCAGATGACATCACTTAATGGATGACACCTAGAGCATGCCATTGCTCACTGAACAGAGAGCCAGAAAGCACAAGAGAAATTTGTAACTAGGCCCCATGCCATGTAGATCTTTATAGGTAATAACCAGCACCTTGAACTGGGCCTAAAAACCTACTGGCAACCAGTTCAGGTCACCAAGAAGAGATGTTACCTGGGCATACTGAGATTTGCACCTTACTGATTGTGTCACTACATTCTGGAATGACTTTAGTTTCTGAATGGCCATTAAGGATAGCCTTATATAGGGCACTTTGTAATAATCCTTGGGTGAGGTAACCAAGGCATGAATGAGGAGGGCCATCAAGTTCATGCACCAGATACTTCTGTGCAAAGACCTTACTGGCCACAGCTGCTATTGCTCTTTGTGTGGGAACTAAGAGTCCAGGAAGATTCTCCCAAGTTGTACTCCATTCCTGTATGGGGAAATGCAATCTTATCCAGTTGCCCCTGGCCCAATGGCCCCAATACCCAGAGCTACTTGGTTTAGCTAGGGTTGAGTTTGAAACTGTTCCTCTCTATTAAGGCCCCAGAAGATCTCACAGAATCACATGATCAGCCTGTAATCAAATGATGTATGATGATAGCTAATCTTGAACCAACTGACCTCACCCAACTGCCTCAAGAATGTGTTAACCAGGAGAGGTGAGAATGTTGAAGCCTGTAGCACTATACATATTAGGGGCTTTGGATATTATTTCCCCTCCTATCAACACAAATTGGTACTGATCACTGAGAAAAGACAGCCAGAAGTCCAGAAATCTACCATAACTGATGGTATATATATAAAAAAAACACTACAGGGTCGAGGAAGACCAGGATGAATGCATGCCATCCTGTTTTAGTTTCTCCAGAGCTCCAGTGCTATGTGAAAATTCTTTGCTTTCCAAGGACTGGACATACCACAGCATAGTAAATTTGTATACATTGCTTTATTGCAGCACACGCCTTCCTCAACAATAGGCTGTTACTCTAGGTCAACTCCACCCTTCTAGGCCTTGCAAGGTTATATTGCCACATAAATATGTCTTTAATACACAACCCTTTATTCTCAGTCCTTTAGTCTTAAAATCTATCATGTAGCATATGAACTTTGCCTTTTTTAAAAAAAGTTTTTACAACTAGTTGGGATGAGGTGCTACTTCAATGTGATTTTTCCCACTTGCTACTGAGCTCCAGGCAAGGGTTGAAACTCCAGGCAGTACTCCCACCAAGATACGCTGCTCTTCTTGCTTGCTTGTAACAGTGGCCAGTCTCTAGGCCAGGGGTAGGCAACCTCAGCTCTTTTATGACTCATGGACTTCAAATCCCAGAATTCCTGAGCCAGCATGGCTGGCTCAGGAATTCTGGGAGTTGAAGTCCATGAGTCATAAAAGAGCCAAGGTTGCCTACCCCTGCTCTAGGCATTGCCTATGCCTCTTTGCATTGCAGTCTGCTATCTCCTTTCCTCCTACAGCCCCATCCACACTCAGTGTTTGTTTTTGTAAGCTGAGAGCCTAAGTGGAGTGAGGCTGCCTCTGGATGTTGGCACATGCTTGAAAATTCCAGAATGTGGCTCAATTAGTCAGTTAGTTGGACACTGGCATGTATGCTTGTGAGTAAAATTATGAGTAAATGAATGTATACATGGGTTTCTAGGGCTGTAAACTTTCACAGACCTTTGAGGGGGGGAAAAAAACCCAGTTGTGCTGAGCCTTTGGGAAGTGTGGTGACAAGCTTTTCTTCCTGGCTGCAACTGCTTTTCCAAGCATAGACAGGTATCCCAACTTCACTTCCTCACATGCTATTATTATTCTACAACCCAGCCTGCAACATGACTGAAAAGGCTCAATGTACAACTTTTCCTTCAAGGAAAGCTGCAACTGCAGCCTGATCACTACTCAACAATTTTCACCAGATAGAGGAGGTTGGCAACTAAATGAAAGTCATCTAGAATCATTACTTCTTGAGAAATACGTATCTTTTCAAATGTTGACATTAGAGTAGATAATAAAGTAATCATGGTAATTACTAGGATCCACTCTCTTCCATTTTTAATAAGACATTTCATCTTGTCTAGATCTCTAAGGCATCCCCAGTTTTCCAGGAATCTTCAAAGATAATTGACAGAGGCCCAGCAGCAATTCAGCCAGTTCCTTCACTCTTCTTGGGTACATTTCAGCAGGATCTGGGGACTTGAAAATATTCAAATTACACAGAAGATCCTTTAAGCTAAAGGTAAAGGTTCCCCCGCACATGCGTGCTAGTCATTTCCGACTCTAGGGGTCGGTGCTCATCTCCGTTTCAAAGCCAAAGAGCCAGCGCTTGTCCAAGGACATCTCCGTGGTCATGTGGCCGGCATGACTAGATTCCAAAGGTGCACAGAACGCTGTTACCTTCCCACCGTAGTGGTCCCTATTTTTCTACTTGCATTTTTACGTGCTTTCAAACTGCTAGGTTGGCAGAAGCTGGGATGAGTAACAGGTGCTCACTCTGTTACGTGGCACTCGGGATTCGACCCGCCAAACTGCCAACCTTCTGATCGACAAGCTCAGCGTCCTAACTCACTGAGCCACCACGTCCCTTTACCACATCCTAAAAATGTATTCCTTTCCTTGATGTTTTCCTCCCCAGCCAAAGCTGCTCAAATCAACATTCCCTTGGAGACAAAGTCAGAAGTAATATAGGAGATAAGGAGATTTCTGTTTTCCCTTGGCCTTCTGTTAAAATTTCTCCATCTGAAGCAAACAGTGATCCCACTATCTCTTTTGTTTTCCTCTTTCTGTTGATACATTTGAAGAAATACTTCTTACTGGACATTGGTTTTCCTTGTCAACCACAGCTCATTGTCTACCTTTCTTTCATTTTTACATGTCTGAGCTGAACTATCATAGTTCTCAATTAATCCACAGCCATTAATTTAAAATGAAATTAATTAAGGACTTCGGGCCCCAGAGAACATTTCTTAATGATAGTGTGCCATTAGTCTGCTACAGGAGAAGAGCTTGCTGAACAGATGGAATTCTCACTATGTCCAGGGTATATGGCATTCTTGAGGGATTCCTCATAATGAATGTTACATAATAACAAATGTGTAAAATGTTGAAATATTAGAATAAAAATCAAAATAAACACCACCCCATCATAGAAAAAAAAATCAAAGCATTCTAGGCCAGTTGGTTGCTATTGATGTTTGTTTCCTTAATTTCTTTGTTCATCAGCACTGGTTCCAGGATTTCTAGGGCCCAAGAAATCTAAATTCTACACATGGCTATGAACATACATGTTCCCAAGGTAAGTCATCCACTGGGACGTTCTCCGTATAAAACCTCATTTAAAATGAATGGCAGTATGTACATGCTCTTGTATTACAATAACCCATTTAATTTTGAGTTCTTGTAACCAGAAGATAAGCTTTCCAAAAATGGGTGAAAAATAAATAACAAAATATCTCATTCAAGCAGTTAGAATTGTGATTTCTGATGCCAGTTGATAATCTAAAGATGTTTTATGCCAAACTATACAAAATCATGGAAAATGTCTCCACTTCAGGTTGCTATCTGTAATAAGGGTTAAGCAAGATCTGTCAATGGTAATTCCCTGTTCAGTGCTTAAATCATTACAAATGCGATTAAACTATTATTGTTCATAGCCTATATTCTTCCCATTCATCCTCAGTATTGCAAGTCTCTAAGTTTCCAAAATGAAATGGAGATTCATAATTTCCATATTATTTCAGATCTTGCAATTAGGTTGAAAAAGGAGGAAATAGAGAAGTTACACAGAGAGAGGGGATCACAAACAACCAGATGGGTGAGTGAAGAACAAATGACAAAATATTCATTGTGGCATCACAGCACAAGTTCCATGACTTCTATATTGGCACCTAACACTGAAACACGGGTACAAAAGGACAAGGATTGCATATTTCATAATTTCATCACAATTTACAGGTAGGACAGTTTGTATAGCTTTGTATAGCTTGTAAACAAGCTACACACTTGGTTTTTTCTTTCTCAATCTAAGATGACACTTGGTTCTGCAGTGCTAATTTTGATCCTACCAATTCTGGAAGACACGTTCTTAAATATATCTGGAAGAATATCATGATGAAACATCTCCTCTATTATTTTTTTCTCTTATTATACATGAGTCTTTAACATACTGAAAGAATGACTAAACATGGAGATACAGACACAAATTTCTCCCATAGTTATACATAGCAAAAAATCTGTAAGGACTTTTAAGTTTCATCTGCCTCCTATCCTTTTCCCACTAATATTGCTTAGATTTTGCCTTTCAAATTAACCTTCAATCTCCTTCCTTTAGTACTGTTAATGGGCAGACATTCCAACACTCTATTTTTCCAATGCTACTGACCTTGTGAGAAGACACAAAATATTGTCAGGTGTTCTTCTACTGTCCCTTTTATGAACATATTTGTGTCACTTCTATCACACTTGTTTGCCAGGCTGAGTTCAAATATGTATCATTTGTTGTCACACCAAAATGAGGAAAATTCCAATCATCAGACTTAACGCCACTGCTTGTAAATGTGGGTGAACGTGCCAAGTTTAGAGAATATCTATGTATTTTAAAAATTCTAAAGATAATGTCAGAATATTTTGGGTTTCATAACAGTAAGAAAGTTTATTGTGCTAATTTTAAAAATGTAACATTTTTTCTGTATAAAAAGAAAACATGGAATGTAACATCATACACTCCAAAATAAATAATCCAGTTGTAGTATTTATATGATTGATGATGGCAATGAATGGATAGATACTTAGGGGCATGATGATCCTTGTAAGGAGACTTGGATCATTCTGTATTGATATATCAAACATTTTGTGTGCCATCTGTTAACAAGAGCACAGAAATTTGACTAAAGGGAATAGCCATCTGCTTTTGTCAGAAGGGAAACCACATGCATTGCTTGAGGACTGATGCAACCCATCTGCAGTCCAGTGGGTAAGAAGGAAGCTTTGCTTTCAGCATGAGGAAAAGATGTTGAGTTTCTAAGGATCATCTAAGGGAGAAGAAAAGCTATTTTGATTTATGCTTCTCAGTAGTCACTGTTTTTTTCAATATCCCCTGTTACCATACATACTTCTTTGGTGAGAAGTTTGTAATCAATTGTGGTAGACTTTCCATTTTGCATATATTGTATTTTGGAAAAACATTCATATATACCGGATGTGTATTTTGAGGTTTATAAGGAATGACATATCCAGATTTCTTCAATTTGGTTTCTTTCAACCAATTCATTTAATTTCTGTTTTCAAAAATTAAAAGAGTATTGCAATCTAACCAGTCCAACCCTGTGCTTGAAGAAAGCAGTCAAGAATTCCAGTATCCATGAGAGATTGTACTCTGGCTTCTAAAGGAAGGTCACCAGAGATCAAAACTCATCAGAGATGCATGAACTTTAGGAACGGTCTTTTATTGTTGTAGCTAGATTAACAGAATCTCGAAAGCATGCCCAAAATCAAGGTGGGGCTATTCTGAGTTTCTTTCTCATGCCTGCTTCCATCTCTGGCATGGCCAAGACTTTCTAAATGGGTCTCTCATGCCTTCTCAATGTCAGCTCAAAATTCCATTACAGGTATAAATTATTTGCTTCACAAATAATCATAATGATGATAACCTTTATTGTCATTTTTTTTCCTGTGGGCACAACGGTACACATTAAAAATAAAATTTAGTTGCCTGCTCTCAAGTGTACACATACATAACACACATTTAAAAACATACTATATACAACATATGTATAGACCTATACCCTTACATATAAGAAACATAGAAATATTAATGGATCTTATCAATAAAAACTGGCAATTTGTGGTAAATGAGTTCCCTCCTGTTACATATGTTGGGGAATTAAAATTTCCACAGATTTTTAATACTGGACGTTTCCTCAAAGATAAAAGTACCTTTTTTTGTTCTTGACTGGTGGGAAGTCCAGGGGTAGAGCTACATAGCTAGGTTTGATTTGAATAAGAATGATTGCTGGAGATTTATTTACAAAATGTACAAGAAAACATATGAGAAACAAACATATTACTAAATCGTTTCCCACAAAAACAGTTGCTTCCCACAAAATAGTGAAATCTTACAAAATCCTTTAGATTTACTCAGCTTTCTGCTCCTAGTTATCTGTCTCCCTGGGTGTCACATTCTGAACTGTGAAATTATAATAAAACACTCAATTTCTGAATCATGTATCATTTGCCAAGGAACTAAACCATAGTTATTTATTGATTCACAACAGAGCTGGTATTCAAGTAATGTATAAGAGACTGTTCTTGTGGGGAAAAGTACTCTTAGCTTTGGTTGAAACAGCAAGTGTGGCTCTCTAGGTATCCTGCCATGTTTATACCTTCAGCCACCTCTTCATTTCAAAGTGAGTTGTAGTTTCAGTCCCATTAGCACTAGTTTCTCTATTTTATCAAATTTATTGGCTGTTCATCCTACCACAGGGTATCTCTGGGGGGCTTACAATATTAAAAGATAAAGCTATACAAATAAACTACTACAAAAATATAAACATGCAAAATATAGTAGCTAGAAGATAGGGCGGAAGGGAGTAAAATGAGCTTGGGGGGAGTGGATCGCCTTGGCGTATTCGGGTCTTTTCCCGTGTAGGATTGAGGGTGTCTTGGCGATGTTTCGATAAGGTCCCACTTATCATCTTCAGGCTGGTGTCTTCGGTTTCGTGCTTGTGCGAGTGAAGCGTGATCGGAGCTGCCGTCTCTCTATAAATACTGGTGGGGATGTGTGGGGTGCTGGTTTTCTAAGTGGATTGGTTGGCTGTGATGTTACATCATGATTGGTTGGTGGAGTTATTGTTAGGGGATTAGTTTTTTTTTAATTGAAAAGTTTTACAATAAATTTTATCTTTAGCAATCCCTCCCCCCGCCCTCCACCCACCCCTTCCTAACCCTCCCTAACCCTCCCCCCCTTCCCCCCTCCCCCTCCCCGACTTCCCAGAGCTAAATACAAGGTATAAAAGCAAAAAACAATCATAAACAACCATATGCTAACAACAATAAACTATTAAGTCTATCGCACTCTAGCTCATATGAAATGACTACAAGCAATACTAATATCACATAAAAAAGAAAAAAAAACTTATTCAAATGCTAAGTGAAACTTTTTAGTCCCATATTTGTTCTGGATATAATCAATCCACTTTTTCCACTCCATAATATAACGTTGTTGCGAATGATCTTTCAAATAAGCCGAAATCTTTGCCATTTCCGCCAGGTCAGAAACTTTTAGAGTCCATTCTTCTATAGTCGGGAGTTCCTCCTTCTTCCAATATTGACCTACTAAAAGTCTTGCTGCTGTAATTAAGTTCAACATCAACTTGGTGTCCACAACAGTAGTATCTGTAATTATGCCCAATAAGAACAATTGCGGACAAAACTTTATCCTTTGCTTAAATGTCTTCTGCATATTCCACCAGATTTTAATCCAAAAAGCCTTAACCTTTTTACAGGTCCACCATATATGAAAATACGTTGCATCTTCGCCACCACATCTCCAACATTTAGGTTGATAGTTCGGATACATACTTGCAAGCTTTTTAGGATCTAAATGCCACCTATAAAACATTTTGTAAAAGTTCTCTCTTAAGTTTTGAGCTTGTGTAAATTTTACGTTCCTCACCCAGATCTTTTCCCAAGTGTCCATTGTGATAACTTCTTGAATATTCTGAGCCCACTTTATCATACAATCTTTAACAAGTTCTGTTTCTGAGTCAATTTCTATCAATGCAAGATATATCCGTTTGATATGTGCTGGACCCTGATTTCTAATTTGCTTTACCAAATTTTCATCAGTCATTGAGAAACCAATTTTCTGGTCTTCTTTCCACCTGGCCCGTAATTGACCATATTGAAACCAAGTTTGAACAATCTTCTCATCTCGTAAAAGATTATACGGCTTCAAACACCATACGTTCCTCTCCAAACTTAAGATCTCCTTGTACGTAGTCACATCATGTTTGAAGCCAACATTTATGTTTTCTATTGCATGTTTCGGAATTGACCACAAAGGTATCTTGTAGTTTAACTTATGTCTATACTTTTTCCAAACTCTCAGCAATGCCTGTCTTAAAATATGCACTTTAAATACATTATCTACCTTCTTATCATACAATAAATATGCATGCCAGCCAAATAACAAGTCGTGGCCCTCAAGATTTAATAATCTCCCTTGTGTCAAATTAATCCAATCACTTATCACTGACAACGCAGCAGCTTCATAATATAATTTAAAGTTGGGCATTTTAAGACCACCTCTTTCACGCGTATCCTGCATAATCTTAAGTTTAACTCGTGGCCTTTTCCCTGCCCATACAAATTTATTGATACCCCGTTGCCATTCCTCCAAATTTGAATCTTTTTTAAGAATAGGTATCAATTGAAATAAAAATAGAAATTTAGGCAAGACATTCATTTTCACTGCTGCAATTCTTCCCAGTAAAGAGAATTGCAATTTTTCCCAACTCTCCAATTCTTTTTGAATTTTTCCCCATAGCTTTTCATAATTATTTTTATATAACTTTGCATTTGAGGGTGACAAATACACCCCCAAATATTTAACCCTTTTAACAATCTCGAATCCAGTTAACCCTTCTAAATGGGCCTTTTGCAATGCTGTCATATTTTTGGCTAATATTTTAGTTTTTTGTACATTAACCTTAAATCCAGAAACCTTCCCATATTGCATTATTATCTCCATCAGGTCCACAACAGAATTTTCTGGCTGGGTCACCGTAACAACCAGATCGTCTGCAAATGCCCTCAGTCTATAATCCTGATCTCTAATTTGAATACCCTTATTTTTTTCCGCATTCCAATGTTAGGGGATTAGTTGGCTGCTCGTTAGTCCTTTGTGTTGTAACAACCTGGGTAATGCGCTGTGTGATGACATCCTGAGCTCTATTGTAGTGATTTCCTCAGTTCTGTGTTGAAATATCCTGGGTGGTTTGCTGTGTTGTGATATCCCGGGTTTTAGCATTGTAACCTCCTGAATTCTGTGGTGTAACCAATCCGCTTACAGCAACAAAGCCAGCAACCCACACATCCCCACCAGTATTTATAGAGAGACGGCAGCTCTGATCACGCTTTGCTCACACAAGCACGAAACCAAAGACACCAGCCTGAAGATGATGAGTGGGACCTCGTCGAAACATCGCCAAGACACCCTCAATCCTACATGGGAAAAGACCCGAATACGCCAAGACCTACACACACACACACACACACACACACACACACACACATATATATATATATATTCCAGCCAAAGCCTGTATGTCAGCGTGATTATAAAGCCAAATTCTGAACATGTTCTATGGGCATGTGCCCTGTGCTAATTTACACCAATATATTTATGACAACGTTTCCCAACCTTGAAACTCCTAGATGTGTCGACTCCAACTCCCACTATTTTAATTAATAGCACACTCGCTATAGAATTCTGGAAGTTGAAATTTACACACTTGAAAATTGACAAAGTATGTTGCCATAGACCTGTGACCCAATAAAAATATTAAATATTAAATGGCAAGCATTCTGAAAGAATTCAAGTCAAAAGTTATATTTATATAATGTCCCACATTTAGATTGTTGAATGTTCATTTTCAGCAGTTCAAGAGTTCTGCAAAGCTCAACAGCTACTTGGCCATCTCTTTTTATTTCCAAAGAGCAACTCATGCCAAATGAATATTCCTTACAAATGTTTTCTGTTTAAGAACAATAGGATGGTGGACAGCCAGCCTCTCACTGAATTCAAAAGGAATTTCATCCCACAAAAGTACATGCAGAATGCACCAAGCCGTGTACTATAAATGGGTCTCTGTGGAGAGACGTAGGCAATAGTTGGTATTACATTAGGCCACAGTTTGTTTTAAGTCTGATTTACTTTAAAAGCCACTGTAACTGGGTCAGGTACTGCACTAAGCTATATCCCATGCCATGATCCCTGGCTTTACACAAGATACTGTGCTAAGCATACCATTATTCATTAGCATGAATAATGAACCCAACCAATGCCTTTTTCCAAAAGGTATGAGACACACAATAGACATAACTACTTGTAGTGATCACATTTTTGTTCTACACGGAAATATTGACCAATGTTAATGCAAGTTTCTTCAACTAGATATTTCCCAGATATATATTGGGATTTGTTGTTGTTGTTGTTAGTTGCGAAGTCGTGTCCAACCCATCACAACCCCATGGACAACATTCCTCCAGGCCTTCCTGTCCTCTACCATCTTCTGAAGTCCCTTTAAGCTCACGCCTACTGCTTCAGTGACTCCATCCAGCCACCTCATTCTCTGTCATCCCCTTCTATTGCCCTCAATCTTTCCCAACATTAGGCTCTTCTCCAGTGAGTCCTTCCTTCTCATTAGTTGGTCAAAGTATTTGAGTTTCAACTTCAGGATCTGGCCTCTAGGACTGACCAGTTTGATTGCCTTGCAGTCCAAGGGACTTGCAGGAGTCTTCTCCAGCACCAGAGTTCAAAGGCCTCAACTCTTTGGTGCTCAGCCTTTCTTATGGTCCAACTTTCACAGCCATACATTGCAACTGGAAAAACCATAGTCTTGACTATACACACTTTTGTTGGCAAGATGACATCTCTGCTTTGGCTTTCCTCCCCAGGAGCAAGCGTCTTTTAATTTCTTGGCTGCAGTCCCCATCTGTGGTGATCTTGGAGCCCAGAAAAATAAAATCTGTCACTAATCCATTTCTTCCCCATCTATTTGCCAGGAATTGAGAGGGCCGGATGCCATGATCTTCATTTTCTTAATGTTGAGTTTCAAACCAACTTTTGCACTCTCCTTTTTCACCTGCATCAAGAGGCTGTTTAGTTCCTTTTCACTTTCTGCCATTAGAGTGGTAGCATATCATATCAAATTCCCAGCGAACATTACTAGATATGGTTGAGATTCCCAACCCACATGGAAGATAACCGGTTATTTTTAAATTTTATTTATATTTATTTATTTTTTATTTTAATTCCATTTATATCCCGCCCTTCTCCGAAGACTCAGGGCAGCTTACAAGCTTAGCAGTAGCCTTCATTCTATGTATATGCCTGCTTATTAGGGCTTTCATACACCCCCCCAAGCGGCATTATTACAAAGTCAGCTTAATTGCCCCCAACAATCTGGGTCCTCATTTTACCTACCTCGGAAGGATGGAAGGCTGAGTCAACCTATATCCTGCCTTTATTATTTTTACAAGTAACTCAAGATGGTGAACATATCCAACACACCTTCCTCCTACTTCCTCCACAACCCCATTTTATGAAGAGAGTTGGGCTAAGAGACAGTGATCAGCCCCAAGTCACCCAGCTGCTTTTCATGGCTAAGGCAGTACTTGAACTCAACAGTCTCCTGGTGCCTTAACTACTTGACCAAACTGGGCTAAGGGAAATCTGTGTAAAAATGTTTACATCTGCAGCAATGACTATAGTATCTCCTAATGAAAAGAATCCTTGTCCTTAGACCAACATATGTACGGTAAACACTGCTATGGTTTCTTGAATTGTCATATTATATGAGACATACAAGCAATGCAGAGCTGCCTTAGGAAACAATTTTGAACTTGTTTTATAAAGGTAAATAGCAATAGCAGTTAGTCTGATATACCATTCCATAGTGCTTTATAGTATTCTCTGAGAGGTTGACAGAGTCAGCATATTGCCAATAATCTGGGTCCTCATTTTACTGATGTTGGAAGGATGGAAGGCTGAGTTAATCTTGAGACGGTCAGGATCAAACTCCTGACTGTGGGCAGAGTTAGCCAGAAATACTATATTCTAAGCATTGTGCCACCATGGCTCTTAATGCTGATAAATGTCGGTGAATGGCTCAATCTAAGTTTTTGTAAGGTAAAGGTTCCCCCACACATGCGTGCTAGTCATTTCCAACTCTAGGGGCCGGTGCTCATCTCCGTTTCAAAGCCAAAGAGCCAGCGTTTGTCCAAGGACGTCTCCGTGGTCATGTGGCCAGCATGACTAGTTGCACAGAATGCCGTTACCTTCCCACCATAGTGGTCCCTTTTCCTAATTGCATTTTTACGTGCTTTCGAACTGCTAAGTTGGCAGAAGCTGGGACGAGTAACAGACGCTCACTCTGCTACGCGGCACTCGGGATTTGACCCGCTAAACTGCCGATCTTCTGATCGACAAGCTCAGAATCCTAACCCACTAAGCCACCGTTTTTGTATCATAGATAAGATTTACTGTTTTGAACTGTATTATATAAAATGCTAGAAGAAGAAAAAGAAATAACGTTTGAAATTTTATTCATCCCCAAAATTTCTTATTCTTTTTAATATATTTAATCTTTAAATATTCCATTTAATGTCTCTAGTCATCTAATGCTTTCTTATTCAAAACATTTTTTCTTTTTTATACTATATTTTCCCTAAATTCAAACACATTATCTAAAACATTTCCTCCATCTAAGCTATTTCAACAGTATTATATTACTTATATCAAGAAATAAAATAAAAAGGGGGGCAAAGCATACAGCAGTATTATTTAAGAAATTCATCCCTCTTAGAATGACATATGTGTTCAAAATCTTTTCTATTTCTTTAACCATATTCAAACAAATGTTTCTTTTTAAAATATTTTCTCAGGTAGATCCCATCATCTATTTTCTTAATTTTCACTTTAGTCTTTTTCCTTTGACCAGTATCTTTTTTGATCAATGTGTTTTGCTGAATCAATTTTTTCCCCATATATTCGTAACTGTTGCTGCAGGTATAAGAAGTAAAACAAATAAAAGTGTCTTTATATGAGGCTTTTGCCTTTCCATGTTTCTTTAAAACAGGGGTGTCAAACTCAATTTCATTGAGGGCCGCATCAGCATTGCGGTTGCCCTCAGGGGGCCGGGTGGGTGTGACCAGGGTGGGCGTGACCTACTGGGTGGGTGTGGCTAGAGTGTGTATGGCCTATTGGGTGGGCGTGGCCAGCTCTACATCGTTCGCATCAAGGGTGCCTATGGGGGCCTGGGTAGGAGTGGGACAGATCTGAGGGTCTCTGGCAGAAGGAGGGTCTCTGGGCCAGGGCCAAGGCAGTGGGGGCCGTTCTCTCACTGTTTCCAGGATGGCTTCGCGGGCCGCATGAAACCACTTTGCGGGCCAGATCCGGCCCCCGGGCCTTATGTTTGACATGTCTGCTTTAAAATGTTTTTCCTTTTCTTCCTCTCTGCTTCTCTTATCATTTCCTTTGTCTCTGATGTTTTCAACAGCTCTACATTCCATTCTGTCCAATCTGGTTTTTTGTCCTCAGATTTATTTTGTGGTCTTAAGGGATGAGTTGTTTTTTTCCATTTCTTGTGAATTTTTCCCCACTAGGATTAAATCATGTTTTCTCGTTTTGTTAAGTTCCATTTTTGAGTCTCTATTTTCAATTTTATGTCCACTCATTTGTTTTGT
This sequence comes from Vipera ursinii, assembly GCF_947247035.1. NCBI lineage: Eukaryota > Metazoa > Chordata > Lepidosauria > Squamata > Viperidae > Vipera > Vipera ursinii. The sequence continues at coordinate 255,603,536 of NC_139512.1, forward strand.
CTGCTCCTTCTCTGTTGTTGTTTCCTGGAAGTTGTTTTTTTTTGTTATAGAGTTAACTTAGAAATAGATTTATATTTTCAAATTTATTTTGGATTTCTTTGATTTAAACTCATTGTTGTTTAAATTAATTGCAGGATACTATATATCTCCTCCTGAGAGGTATTTATGTTTTCTTGGTGTGTTCTGTCTACCTGTCTCTGATCCCTGATGACCAAAATTTGAAGTTTTCCTTCTTAGTTCTTTTGGATTTCGGTTGCAAGTAGCTTGGGCTGATCGGTGAAATACAAGGCTTTCTCCTGTCAGGTTAGGAGGCTTTCCCCAAGAAGAACGGAACAACCGCCATCATTCCAGAGTCATCGGGGCACCCTTCTTTCTTCGCTGCCTCTCCGGGGTGGCTTGAACCCATTAGGGTCTCCAGGCAGGACAAGAATTAGCCACGGGGTGTGTGGCGGTCTGCAAGCCCACAACCAGTTGCTACTGCACAGGACCGAAAGTCCTGGATATATTGTGTTTCATCAGAGACCTTATGGCTACTGTATGTAACTATGCTGTGTGAGGAATCAAAACTCTGATTCAAATTAACTTGTCAAATTAGCTTGAATCTGAATCAGTTTGGATAATTTCAGATGCTGCTCTGCACCTGTAGAAAGATGTTCCCTGAATATCTTTTCCAAATTGAAAACTGATACTATGTCTCTTCCAAATATGAGGGGTGCGTAACACTACCACTGTGTCACCATCATACCACAGGAATGGCATAATTCTTGGAAAACCACTGCACAGAAAATAAATAGGTTAGAAGTATGTCCTCTGGAGCCTTGTGATGACTCTTGCCTTACAAAAAAATCTCTATAACAGAAGAAGAACATTTTCTTATGTGACACCCATCCTTTGCAACCATACCAACCAAGGTTATGTTGGCTGATTTCACTTGCTTGCAGGTCTTTCAGAAAGTCCTTAAAACCTGGCATGGGGATCAGGAGAATAGTTGAACCTGTACTGTAGGCTGCGTGGTTTCCTTGATGGCCATGGCATTTTTATTTTATTTATTTTTGCTCTGGTTGTTCCTTATTTAATGTACTGTTTTTAATTTTTGTTAGCCTGCCAGAGTTGCATTTAGTGAGACATTTAGCAAGATGGGTGGAGACAGATGTGTCGATTGAAATCAATAAGGTTCTTTCCTGAAGTCAAAGTGCAACTTTTCAGGTGTCAATAAAGTAACAACTATACCACTCTCCCTGCACAATTATCAGTATTATTTTGAGTGTTTTTCCTTCCCTGCCAAAGCAATCAAACAAGAATTATGAGGGAAGGCAGTGGCTGCAGCCCAGGTTTTCTGCTTCTATACTGTCCAACTACATAGCTATCCCATAGTCCCTCTTCTTTATCATTCCCTAGCTTTCGGAAACAGCACATTGGCCAATCCTGCTTTAGAAGATCATTAATGGTGACCACCACCATCACCTCTCCAGTGCCTCAGCTACAGTTTGTTGAATAACTCATATCAGCTATGCTCATATAACACACTAAACCATATTTTGGCTCAGCATGATGCCTGAATACAGCATCATAATTATGTTAGCGTTTTTTAGAGTCAAATGTTTTTAAAGAGAATCAGTGCAAATTTTAATCCCAGCTTCTTCATACTTCTGTACTTCTGCTATTGTAACACAAGACAAGCAGTTATTTTACACTCTAATCACCTATCTCCTAGCTTTTTATTTCTCTGAAAGCTAAAGCAATTTTGTTGCTACCTATCCAGGGTCAAAAGGCAATTTCATTACTTTTGCCTATCTTGTGGTTCTATGCTGCAACTTGCCTGAAACATTTGTTACATACAACAGCCAAGTGGACTTGACAAGCCTTTAATACATAAAGGTGTTAACTTTCTGCCCAGGTCTTTTGTTCTTTCCAAGTACTTTCCAACTGGTGACCAAAATAAAATTGCTTTCAAATAGGCCCTTCTTTAGAAGCTCGCTTTAAACTTCACACCATAAATAACAGCATAATGATTTATACCACTGTTTCTCAACCTTGGCAAGTTTAAGATGTGTGGATGTCAACTCCCAGAATTCCTTAAACAGCATGGCTAGCTGGGGAATTCTGGGAGTTGATGTCCACACATCTTAGACTCGCCAAGGTTGAGGAAGCACTGATTTATAGTATGCTTCTGTATATTCTTGATTTGTGGAATGACATTTAAAAGCTTCAAATTGGAGGTTGTGGCACTCAAAATGTGTTTATTTGTTTTGTGTGTGTGTGTGTGTGTGTGTTAATTATGTAACATTTGGTCTCAGTAATCCATTTAAGAATCTGAATCCCTTTTCTGCAAAAAAAACATTGAACTTGGCTAGTAGAACAAAGAGCAGTGAAAATTGTTATTTACAGCACTTTTTATATGATATACTCCCCTTGGAATATAACTTTTGTAACTTGGCATGATTAATGATAATTAATCACATGTATAGCACTTTTTAATGTACCAAGTTGGTTTATTAACTCTAGCTGCATTTTTGCCCACATATAACAGCATGCTAATGTTCCAAGGCTATTTTTACAGATGGGAAACACAGTTAAACCACCCAAAGTCACCGGATGACATTTGAACTCTGAATTTGGAAGCCTGAATGCTAGAACGCCATCAATTTTACAATCTGCCTAGCTGGCCTATGTGACACTCCTGAGGTAAATCAATTACAATTGACCAAACATGTCTCCTACTGTTTTATTCCTTTAAAACCAAGGAGAATTAGCAGATATCATTCTATCCACAGACAATTCTGATAGGGTGTTTCAAGGGTGATCCATGTTTGACAATTTCTACTGCAACTAAGTACATATTTCTCTTTTTTTTCTTATCTGTATCAATGTAAACAATTCTAAATGTCCAGTATAACGGTCCTTACAAATTATGAAAGAACAACATGGGGACTTAGATTCATATAGGGTAATAAGCTGTAAACCATAAACCACAACTCTGCTAATTGTAATTTAATCAACAAACATGTTCAAAACATGGCTCTCCACAAGGCTAACCCATTTAAATTAGGGTTAATGACAGAGCACATGATTACCAGAAGGAACCTACCAATTCAATCATTATCTCCTGTTCATTACATCACTGGAGTTGGGGGAAAAACAAATCTGAAATTACGGAAAACTTCAATCAATGAACAGAAGTCAGAAGTGAGCAACAATTTTGCATCCAAGGCCTATACCTGGTTGTAAATCATAGAAGACTTTGGATGTCTATGAAACCACAGGGATGAGGTTCCAATTTCAGCCCTATTTTTTTTTTTTGCATTGGGCTGTGATTTAGGATGGTTATTTTTTACACTAACAGGTGTGATAAGTACTTCAGAAGCTCAATGTGTCATTCTTTCAGCAGGAAATAGCATATCTGCAATCTCTGCTCTCAACAGAATTAACAAAAAAAATGAAAATCCCTTTGCTTTCTTCTTAGCCATCCCCAAGCAATAATACCATATTTAACAAAACATGGAATTGTATCTTAAAGGATGGGACATTGTATCCAATTTTATTTTTTTAAAAAATAATTATAAAGTCATTTGAAAATGACTTTATAAACACCACAAAAACACCAAAGTCTTAAGATTTGGGTTTTGTCTACCTCTGTGTAGGGGCTAGGAATGATTTGGCTGACACACTCTGAAGCAGACTGACTTACATAACATTTCCCAGTCTTATGCAACAAGGTAGCACTGCAGATACTTCTCTAGAGCATCTCAAAGAAAAAAAAGACACAAACTGGATAAATAGAATTATGAAAAAGCAAATTCCAAAATCATACATACTATCTCCCTGTAATATATTCAGGATCAGAAAAAAAAATTTCATACAGCATCTACCTGCTGCTGGGAATCCTAAGTTATATATATCTTATATTTATATCTCAATTAATTAAGCACTGTAAAACCTATAGGGAATAAGGCATGATATATTGATGGCTGGTGCTTTTAACACATTTATTGGAGATTTGTAGCATGACTGTTAAATGAATGTTTAAGTGATCCTCCCTTTTACCTTTCCATTTCAAATTATTTCCAACTTTTAAAAAAAAAACAAGTTATACAGATACATTTCTTTTTTGATGTTTGGGGAAAAATGCTACTCATTCAATTGCTGCTAATAAGTGTGCATAAGGCTGAGCTGTTTTGACTGGTAAAAATGTTAATAAAATATTCCACTGGGAAAATATAACTTGACAGTGACAGCAATGCAGTGATTAAGGTATTGGATTAGGATAAGAAAGACTAGGTTTAAGTCTAGCTTAAGGTGTGGCTGGTCCCTTGTCACTTTCGTAATAGGCTGTTCTTCCGAGAGACAAGTAGCAAAAAGGAGCACTATGTATGCCTCCTAAATGTAAGTAAAAGGTAAAGGTTCCCCCGCAAATGCGTGCTAGTCGTTTCTGACTCTAGGGGCCGGTGCTCATCTCCGTTTCAAAGCCGGAGAGCCAGCGCTTGTCCGAGGACGTCTCCGTGGTCATGTGGCCGGCATGACTAGACGCCAAAGGCGCACAGAACACTGTTACCTTCCCACCGTAGTGGTCCCTATTTTTCTACTTGCATTTTTTATGTGCTTTCGAACTGCTAGGTTGGCAGAAGCTGGGACGAGTAACAGGCGCTCACTCTGTTACATGGCACTTGGGATTCGACCCGCCAAACTGCCGACCATCTGATCGACAAGCTCAGTGTCCTAACCCACTGAGCCACCGTGTCCCTTCCTAAATGTAAAGCAGGATATAAATCAAAGCAGCAAGCTGGCTGTCTTATTTATAGGAACCAATGGAGGCCTCAGAGTGAAGCAATGGTATTGTGGAATTCACCTTTCTCTTTAAGAAGTTACCTCACACCTCCTTCCACAAGCAATAGTTCTAACCTAAACTTTATTAAAAATGTATGTCTCTAAGAGCAACCTAATAAAACATTAAGAGCCATTGGTTGGATTTATAAAACTCAGGACTAACTTGGTTAGTTTGTGACTCCAGTTGCTGTGTGGATCCAGCCAAGCATGGTTATCTAATGGTGCAGTATACATTGAGCAAAGCCAATTGGAGCAATTCAGGAAACCATGGTTTAGCTAACTACAACAGGTAAGCATGTTGTGAAATCACTTTAATTTGCTGATTCAGATTCAAATCTTCACACAACCAGCTCAACTCAGTGGCTTTTGGTCAGTCTCAAGTTGTCGCTGTAAAGATAATAATTAAAAAAACAGAAGTATAAACTGCTTCAATGCTTTTAAGGAATGCTTGCATGATTTTTTTTAAGCAACTAAATCCTCTCCATTGCCAATCAACAGGCAGGAAGAAGAGGTAGAGTTGACACCCATGTCAGGAAATTCCAGACTTCCCAAATTCTGCTTCTGGAGAGCAGCCCCAGAATTGCCACAGAAAGAAAAAGGCCCAATTCGTCTCAAGTTTTATCTAAAAAGATCTCCTGCACCACAACAGAAGAAAACTGTGCCCTAAGTGGCCAGATGTCTTGAGGCCATGCATTCACATCATTTCCAAAAAGGGAGATAAATCTACCGCGTCTGAAAAGCAGGCGTTTGATGAAAGACTGCCGTTTGCCCACTCTCTCTCTCTCTCTCTCTCTCTCTCTCTCTCTCTCTTCCTACTACATGTGTGGTTTTATCTTCTCTTTCCCCAGTTTTGCTCTCTTCAACCTCCCGCCATTTTCCTTTCATCTCCTGGCTTTGTTTCTAAGGCCTAAATAAATGACTCCGATTCGCGCGTCCCAAGGCTCGCCAGCCGCGTCTTCTCTTGCATCAGCCCTCCAAGACGTACTCCTTCGATACCACCAGCCCCCCCCCCCGCGACCCCCGCAAAGAAAGGCGAGGAAACCGAGCAACAGAAAACCCCAATTCCCGATGACTTGGATCAACTGCTCCTTCGGCTCGCAACCGGCCCCTCTTGGAGTCATCTCCCCGCCTGGGGGGGTCAGCCCATCTTCCTCCACCCTCCCTCTCCCTCCCTCCCCTTTAGGGTCCATCTGTTGGGCTTTTCAGCAACCTTCTCCTCTAGCGCCTGGCTCACGCGAGCCCCTCCCTCGCTCCCTCCCTCCTTCCCTCCCTTGGGAATCTTCCCCGGCCGTCACCTAGGAAACTAGCCGATACCGTGTAAATAGGCACCCTGAAAAAGCAATGCAGCCGGTAACAAAGAAGCAATAAAAGGAGCCGAGCTTTTCAAATGAGACTGAGAGAAAGAAAAGGAAGGGGGGGGGGGAGAGAGAGAGAGAGAGAGAGAAGGAGGAGGGGGAAAGAAAAGAAAAAAAACCCCAGACTAGCTCAGTTTGTCCTCTCCACCCCTTTTGATGCAGATGCTGGAAGAGAAGCCTCTCGCCGTCTTCTTAGACAGAATTAGCAGCAATTTGAACCGAGAGAGACCAGATAATACAGATGGAACGTAACCGCGAGGTTGTTGTTGTTTTTTTCCCCCCTCAGTGAAGAAAATCAACAGGCTCCAAAGTGCATTTTACAAGCGCCTGGATGTTAATGGATTTATCCAGATTACGTTTCGGTTCGGGAGTGCCACATGTTCACAAAAGGGGTCGGTTTTCAGCCACTAGGTCTGCCGACTGGCTGCCCGGGTTCCCTAAAGGACGATAAGCCACGCTTGTTGGCACTATGCATGTCTGCCAAAAAAGAAAAGAAAAGAAGAAGAAAGAAGAAAAAGCAGCTTTAGGGAAATGTAGAGAGTGAATAATTCATCAAATTGAAACGGCGTGTTCCCTCCCCTTTCTAAAAAGAGAAAAATGAAGAGGAGAATACAACAGACGCGTTTTGCACGAATGGCTTTCTATGCGGAGATCCATATTCCCGGAGAAGATAAAACTGGAGAAAGGAATTGTATTTGAAAGAATACCGCGGGGGGGGGGGGGAGAAATGGCAATGAGGAAGGAAAGGAGGAGGAGTTTGATGTAAAAAAAAAAGCCTTGTGGTGTATTTTGCCCGCAAGAAATGAAATATTTCTTGACTGAGTGCCATCTTGCTAAAAATACTAGAATGTTGGCAGCACGGGGGGGGGGAGGGGGGGCTTGGGGTCTGTATAGCGGCAAACGCGTAAGTCTGCACTTATCACACAATGAAACGGGAGGGGGGAAGATGACAGAAAAAATACATGCCATTAATCTTGAATTCTTCACCTCCCCCACCCAAACAGCCCACCGGCTTAACGTTTCCGGGGGAATATATCTAATTCGCTCGACAACCCCTTGGTATGTGCTTTGCAAGCAACGAGGCGAGAGAATTCCCCCCCCCCCCCCGACATTTCCTATGGCTCCACTGTAGCGCTTTAAACCCAAGGAATAGAAGAAGCAACTCAGCAAGGATTAAGCAGTTAAGCGCATCTGCTCGCACTGGCAAGGGGTTGTGGGGAAATGAGAAACTCTTGATAGAATCCGGCTGCTTCTTGCTTAAGATGAGCCGCCCCTTTCTTTCGAAATCCAGAATCTTGGAATGGTCCTACAATACAAACCATCATGGCTCCGACATGCAACATATAAAACGATTTAGATTTGAGCTCCATTGACTTGGAAGCCTTTTCGGTTACACGGGGATGCTATTTAGGCACACACGGAGAAACCGACATTCCTACGGTACTAACTTCCTCATCTTAATAATAATAATAAAAAAAGGTTTCACATTCTCGGCAGTTTCCAAAAAGATTGAAATCAGAACTAATCAGACAGCGAAATGTAATTAGAGCCGCAGGCTCCTCACATTTTTTTCCCCCATTCCGTGGGGGAAGGGATTAAGCGTTCTACCGCCAAGGTAACAGCGGCAGCTGCTTTAAGCATTTCTCACATCTGGCCTACAGACCTCATAATTTTCAACTCATGATCTCCCTTAGCGAAACTCGATCTACGTGGTTTAAATACCTTCCAAATTGGGAGAATTGAACAATTGCAACCAATTAAAGGGGGGGGAGGACCAACCCTCCCTATCTGTTGATTTTTTTTTTCTGGAGAAGCTGGAGTGGGCAGGAAGGGGAGTAGAGGGGATGGCAGCGGGGGCGAGAAAATGAAATCACAAACGCACACAAGTCAAACCATTGTCTCTAACTTAACAGGGGTGGGGAGGGGGAGAGACTCGAGACACCAAACAGAGGCTACCAGCCCTGCAAGTAAAAATCCTCCCTCCCCCCCCCTTTTTTTTTTTTTTTTTTTACGGAGCGTTTGGCAGGGGGCAGTAAACACCGTGTATCCTTCGATTTTTCTTTTTAGCAAGAAATCAGAGTGCAAGTCTTAATGCCACTAATTTATTTATGTTCTTCGGAGTATTAATTATCAGTCCAAGGCCGAATTCAAATTATTGCAATCGCAGCTCCATTGTTCGCTCCAATTGGAGGCCCCGCCCTCTCTTTTGTCTGGCGGTGCGTTGATTGGTGGACGGCGGGTGGGGGCTGCCGTCAGTGCTTGGGAAGCCCATTCATCTGTGCACTTGGGCGTTGGACTCCGCATCTTATTAGCGACCAGGGAGATTTCTCCATTTTCCCCTTGTCTACAGTACGGCTACAAATCTGGGATTTTTTTTTATTACTTCTTTTTTTTTTGTACTAAACTTGGGCTTCTGATATTTTTGCTCGACTGATTTCCTGCCTTTTTATCCCCCTTTCTTCCTCTGCTGCTGTTTTTTTTTTGACCTCTCCAGCTTTATTAAAAAAAGGAGTGCATATATTTAAACATATTTCGGCTCTCTTCTCTTTTTCCCCCCTCCTCCCCCACTGGTGTGTGTGTGTGTGTGTGTGTGTTTGCGCGCGCGCGCGTGTGTGTGTATCGCTGCTCTTCAGGCTGCTGGTCGCCCAGCATTTCTACGAACGAACCTACTGTTCTTTGTTTGCCTTCTTTTGGATCTGCCGAGTTTCTTTGTTGAATAAACCAGCATGGGTGCCCAGTTCTCTAAGAACGCTGCAAAAGGCGAAACTACTGCTGCTGAAAAACCCGGAGAAGCGGTAGCTGCATCTCCTTCCAAGGCGAATGGACAGGTAAGAAAAGGAGCGGCTAATGGATTGTTACTGGTTTCTGGGCTGAGTGCCGTGTTTATTCTGCTTCTCCCTTTCTCTTCCCGGGAGGGGTGCGTGTGGATGGCTTTTAAATTGATCACAACTCCCTCTTTAAAACCAATAGTGGCTGTTTATGGCACTGTGTTTATGTGGGATTTTATTTTGAATGTGCATGTGTAATGCAGTGTGGTAAGGGGGACAATGCGAGATGCTTGCCTACTGTATGGTGTCTTTTTCTTCGGGTCTCCGCAGAAAGGCTTTACCACCACCTTTTTTTTGGGGGGGGGAAGGGGCTTATATGTGTTTTGGTGGTTTGATTGAATGTGCTCTCCCGCGGTTTCCTGTACTTGTAACAGGCTGTTACCCCCATCCCCGCCTTCGGCGCCTAAGGGAGAATCTAGTCGATCGTGTTAGAACTGCCGGAGATACCTGAAAGCAAGATCGAGATGAGGGGCGCTGGAGAGTTGTCCGCGTTAATAGAGGAAGGGGCTGTCGTGCGTAAATTGTCCTTCTCCATCTTGCTGGCTTGGCTGGCTTAGCTCACACCTTAAGCCGTGGTGGCCTCTTCTACTATTCCTTTCGCTGTAGCCAGTTGTCTTCTAAAATCCGGCGGGGAGGCGTTGCGTGTGTGAAATGTAAACTGGCGCCCTTCCTGGGGAGCTGGCCCGCGTGGGTCCCTCGCCGCGTCTTGAACCTGGGGAAGGTGTTGCAACCCGCACCGTATCCAGGCGCTTTGTGTTGTCCTTCCAGTGTGTCTAGGAGGTGTATTGGACTTGTCCCACCCGTGCTGTCGGCCAGTGTCAGCTCGGCTGCGATAAGCCACCCTCTCTATAGTTGCTCCAGAGAAAGAACCTTGGAGGCGCCTTCGGCCCGGCGCCAGCTCGAGCAACAGATGTGGTTGTGAATGGTGGCAGCGCCTCTGGCCTGGATTAAACCAAGGCGGAAAGGAGGTTGCCTGTTTTCTGCTTTGGGACGGAGGAAGGTGATAGGAGAAAAGAAAGCGGGCTTTGGGGGAGAAGCGACGGGTAGCTTTGTTCGCTCATTGGAGCCGATTCTGGCCGAGGCGCCAGCTCGCTCCTCCTCTCCTTCAGCGTTGTTCCAGGGCTGTCCCACCGTCGGCCTCGAGGGGTGCAGAGATGGAGCCACAGTGCCCTCTAGAGGCCGACGCTCGCTTTGGTAGCGACTTCGCTCCGTCGCGGAAAAGGAAGCGCGGACGAGGGCCGGGCAGCGTGTCTAGAGGATGATGACGCGGGCTTCTTGCCGCGTAGCCCCCTTAAGAGATGAGCTGGAGGAAAAGGCGTGGGGGCGTGGCTTGGCTCGGTTCTTAGGTGGCGTGTTTCTCCCTTCCTCTGGCGACACGTCACGCCGCTTTCCTCCAAGAAAGCAGCGGGAAGGTCTGTAGCAACGTGCTGCCACAGACAACGGATTTGGCTTGATCTTGCCCTGCCTCTCTTTAAACAGCTTGTAATCCTTGGCTAGTTGTTTATTTTCTTTGATTGTTTGGGTGCCTTCAAGGCAGCTTGGACTCCTGGTGACGGCATGGACAAATCCCTGCATTGTTCTTCTTGGTGGAGGGGACGGTTTTACCATTGGCTTCTTTCTTGGGCAGAGAGAGAGCGACTGGCCCAAAGTCACCCAGCTGGCTTTCTGCCCAAGGCAGGACTACTAGAACTCACAGTCTCTGGGTTTTTTAGCCTGGTGCCTTAACCACTAGAACGAAGTGACAGGGCTCTTAAGACTTGAGTTGCTCCACTTTTTTTTTTTTTTTTTTTTTTTTGGAGAAGTGGCCGGCAGCGTTTTGCCCCTTGGTGCCTTCTGGAATGGAGCTTGCCTCCCAGAATTCCCCACTGGGTCGAACCTCTGGGAGATTGAAGTCCAATTGGAGGCTGCTGCCTTGCGCTGGGTCTTAACAGAGTGTGCCCTCCAGTAATACAGTCATTTTCCTCTTCCAGGAGAACGGCCATGTGAAGGTGAATGGCGATGCCTCCCCGGCAGCTGCGGAGGCTGTCAAAGAGGAAGTCCAAGCAAACGGCAGTGCGCCAGCGGAGGAGTCGGTCAAGGAAGAGCAGAGCCCATCTGAGGCTGCCTCTGAAAAGGAGACCGCCGAAGCGGAGAGCACAGAGCCCGCCTCGCCTGTTGAAGGGGAGTCCTCCTCCAAGACTGAGGAGGGAACAACCCCATCTTCCAGTAATGAGACCCCGAAAAAAAAAAAGAAGCGCTTTTCCTTCAAAAAGTCTTTTAAGCTAAGTGGCTTTTCTTTTAAAAAGAACAAAAAGGAGTCTGGGGAAGGAGCAGAGAACGAAGGTGCGGCTGCTTCGGAAGGTGGCAAAGCTGATACGGCGGCGGCGGCAGCCGAAGCGGAGCCTGTGGGCAGCGAGGAGGCCAAGGCTTCCCAGGAGGCATCGCCTTCAGCCCCTGCTGCTGGTAGCAGCACGGAGGACGCCAAAGAGGAGAACGGAGGCTCCCAGGAAGCCCAGTTGGAAGAGACTGCCCCGGAGAAGCCTGCAGGAGAAGAAGCCAAGGCTGCTGATGAGCAGAAGCCGGAGGAGAAACCGGAAGAGGCGCCAGCGGCTCAGGTCCCAAGTGCTACCACCGAAGCCACCTCAACTGAGCCAGAGGCAGCCAAAGCAGAGGAGCCGGCGGTGGCGGCGGTGGCAGCTCCCTCACAGGAAGCTGCCTCTGAGTCTAGTCCAGAAGCTCCACCCACCGAATCGGCAGAGTAAAACAAGGCAATGAAAAAGAATGGCAATTTTGAGATGATTGAACTTTTCTTCCCCCCCTGTTTGTTTGTTTGGAGTGGTGCCAGGTACTGGTTTTGGAGAACTTGTCTACAACCAGGGATTGATTTAAAAGATGTCTCTCTCTCTCTCTCTCTCTCTTTCTCTGTCTTTTTTTTTTTTTGTTCTACCCACAGATCCCATCTAAATCATTCTGTTACCACCATTCCAACTCGGTAGAGGAGAGTCTAAATTGCCTCCTTTTGCCTTGCTCCTCTCTATTTTTTTTACATCAGTATTAATGTTTATTGCATACTGTACTTCGCATCTTTATTCAAAATGTAAACTTTAATTTTTCTTTTGTCAGTCTGTGGACATGCCCATATATGAAGGAGATGGAGGAGTCAATAAGGGATAGCAAATGAAGTGATAGGGGTCACAATGGGGAATTAGTGGTGCAGATAATTTGCCAAGAAAATGTGCCACAGGAAATAAGGGGTTAGTCTTTTTTTAAAAAAAAAGTTATTACAATGTATTTTGTGAGGCAGATGTTCTATAAGGTTTACAACACTACAAGTCTTGATTAAGAAAGAAAAAAAATCCAATACTCAGATTTAAAAAAAATCATAGTCTTAGGAAATTCATTTAAACCATAGGAACTTTCACTTATCTCATGTTAGCTGTACCAGTCAGTGATTAAGTAGAAATACAAGTTGTATAGGCTTTATTGTTTATTGCTGGTTTATGACCTTAATAAAGTGTAATTATGTATTACCAGCAGGGTGTTTTTAACTGTGACTATTGTATAAAACAAATCTTGATATCCAGAAGCACATTAAGTTTGCAACTTTTTGCCACCCTGCCCATTTTTTTTTGTAAAATTGCAGTAATCTTGGACCTTTGGAAAAAAAACAAAAAAAAAACCACACACTATTTTAAACTCAACCAAGCTGTGATAAGTGGAATGGTTACTGTTTATACTGTGGTATGTTTTTGATGACAGCAGACAATGCTTTCTTTTTCCAGTTGTCTTTGAAAATAAAAAGAAAATTTTTTCAGATGCAATGGTTTTTGTGTAGCATCATGTCTATCATGTTTTTTGTAAATACTGGAGAAGCTTTGACCAATTTGACTTAGAGATGGAATGTAACTTTGCTTACAAAATTGCTATTAAATTCCTGCTTAAGGTGTTCTAATTTTCTGTGAGCACACTAAAAGCGAAAAAAAATAAATGTGAATAAAATGTAGAATTTGGCTGTGTTTCTTTTTCTGGATATTCTTGATAGCGTAGCTGATTACTTGTATTGTTTAAATTTGTATAAAAAAGGCACTTGTTTGCCTCTTAACATTACTCTCCATTTCTGTAGTATAGATTTGCATGGCCGCCTGGCCCTATTAAAACGTATATCTGAAGACGGAAGATCTTTAAGGCCTAAATAGAGGTGTGAATTGGATTTTAAACTAGCTATGCCATTGTGGACACCCGATTGGCTAATAAATACTAAGTTCTGGAGAGAAACTAGATTAAGAGACCAAACATGTTTACAACATGTTTGCACCAGTTGACTTCAGCTAGAATGGGTATGTACTGTATGTAATCAAATCCTCAAGGATCGCCTTATAGTATATGAGTTATTTCTTAGCTTGAGTTGACTTGACACTTTAGCTGTGGTTGTTTGGAATGTCTTGGGGCTGAACCTGAGTTTTCCAACAGGGACACCAGAATTCAGGTGTCAAGACAGCAAAAGGTCCAATCTTACATGCAAGTTCTTAACCATTTTCAACATTACTTCAGTGCCTAACTTTAACACAACCTGTCTGGAAGTTTGGGCTAAAGTAAAAAAAAAAGTGTTTGTTCTACCAAATGAATGAGCAATACTTTTTGTATATTACTCCCAACTATACATTAACAAAAATTGCTATATTTGTCTATAAACGTCACTTGGTGCTTGCCTTTTAACTGTTTAGATATTTGGGCTAATTTCCACCTTGCTGCTCACTCAGGGCAAAACAGGCCTTAATAAAACAGTAGTAGGCTTTTGTAAAAACAAATAATGGAGTATTAATGTTGTTGGAGGATGGAAATTGATTCAAAGAAGCATTGTTCCTAGGTTTATAGATGAAATTTAGTGTTAACATTTAACTTGCTTCCCTCTGTTTTTCAGTTGTAACTTGCTTTAGAAGCAATTACACGTTAGCACCTTGTTCCCTGAAAAACAAAATCTGGGCTGAATGAGGTTCAATGGATTCCATTCCGAATACATACTCTTACTCAGCTATTCATTTTTAAAATTTTTTTGGCTTGTATATATACTCTGGTCACCCTGGTATTTCTCTGTAGTGTTAGAAATGTATTGACTATTATGCTTTAAATGGCCATGGGATGAAATAAATGGATGTAAAATCTTCCATACCAGTGTCATTTTTGGACTCCATCTGTGAGACACTTTCTAATCATAATTCTTGATAAGTATTGATGTGGTTGTACACCTGATCTGTGACTCTTGGCCCATCATGTGTTTTTAAGTCATTAAAAAAATAATAAAACTAGCTGTCATTTACACCTGCATACAGAGTGATTTAAATTGAATTATTTCTTTTATCCCTCCACCCAAGTTTGTTTCAGCTGGGCCAAAGTAGGACACAGGCAAGTTTATGCACTGTAGATTCTGGGGTTGTGTGTGTCCTGAGGGATATTCCAAGGAGTCATCATTTGCTGCAACTGTAGAGTAATATCTAGGATTGGATTTGTCTATGTAGAATATAGCTGAATGCAAGCCGCAATGTTTTTTTCTTAAAGATGCTTATTGCTGTTGGGCCAAATTCTTATAATATAACCACCCCAAATTATACTAATTTGCTTTGCACTTTTTTCTTGCAAGGGTATAGATCGGGGGTGTCAAACTCACAACGTCACGTGACGTGTCGCAATGTATCGTGACTTTTTGCCACTCCTGCCAATGGGATGGGCACAGTTTTGCCATGACGCATCTGGTCTGCATCTGGTCTGCGGGCTGTTTGACACCCCTGGTATAGATTAAGTGCATGCATAATAAAGAAAGTAATTTATGCAAAGCCATGTAATGAATGCACTGCCTTATTTCCACTAATACATCAAGCTCTCCAGTAGACAGCAAGGTGTAAATCTAATAGAGTAGAGCTTTTAATTAAACAATGAACGCAGAAGTTGTATAATTTGTCTTGGTATTGGAAACTGATTTTAATTTTGCCAGCTGCCTAGTACATCACCTAATGTTTTGGACTTGACCAGTATGGCCAGTAGTGAAAGACTGGGAGGAGAGTAAGAATGCTAAGAAATACCATGTTGCCTCCAATTATTCAGGAAAGATTTGCTGCAAAGTCTACTAATCTTAACTCCATTTTAAAATATAAGGCTGCTACTTATTAGTACAACCATCCTCGTTTTATGATTTTCTGTAAGAAAAGTTTAACACACTAAAATGAAAATGCAGCTTTTTAAAAATGAAGCACCAGTTAATATTTTTGGATAGAGCAGACCAATAGCAGATTCCTATGCTGTACACATGGCACATGTGTGTATGCTTAAATGTATTTGCAGATGAAAAATATGCAGAATGTTTTAACAAAATAGAACTTTTGAGCACCATAACCTAAAACTATATTCCTAATTTATCTGGAATAAAAATGTCAACATTAAGTATCAGTAATACTTAATATTAGTGAAATTTTAAGATCAGCTCTTATCAACAATATAATCAAGGGCTGTATAAACACAATGGGAAATCCAGTTTGTGAAGATAGAAATAATGAGGAAAGTATTAGAAATCTCATAATCATGAGCTAGATAGACTTTATCTATCTATGAAAGGAAAACCATAAAGAGCTGGCTGTTTCCCCTGGCACTGGGCAAGATGGACGTATATTTTGTGAAAGGCATCCAAGAAAATTAACTGAAGTGCTGGGGTTTTATTTTATTTTTTTATTGTGAGCTGTCCAGGCTTGTGTTCTAAGATGAGAAGCCATGCAAAACTTTTAAATAAGTATAAATAGCCATCAAAAGCAACGGTGATATACTGTAAATCAGTGGTCCCCAATTTTTTTTCATCATTACCCATAACCACAAATCAGATGTGGTTAAAACATTTCAGGTCGATTAAAAGGTCCCTGTTGTGGTTGAGGAATGGGTTTGTGTGTCATCACTCAAAGAAAAAAGCCCTTTTATCCAATTTTGGATAATTTACCTAGGTTTGGGAAGCAATGATTTAAGTTTATGCCACCTGACTCCCAACAACTCTGGGTAGTTGATAATTAGAATATACAGTGACTAAGGCTGTCTGTGCCAACCATGAGTGATTCAGAGAATTTCCATGTATCGCTAAAAATTTAAAAAGATCTGATATTGCATGCAGTATTTGGTAAATGGGATTTTGAAAGGGTTTCCAAGACTTTAAGCTATTAAAAACACTGCATAGCATACACTTGTTCACTTTAGAAAATGCCCAGAATATATTAAAGGTTTTAATAGGTTGATTCAAAATTGAAATATGGTAAAGGAATAAAACATTTTGATAGTTTTTCTAGTGACTTTTTTTCTGATACATATATTGCAAATGATTCTTTGTGTATAACTTTTTCTGGAAAGAGTGTGTAGAGAAACTGCTGTATAACTCTAGTGATAGTTACTTTTGAATGACAAAATAACAATACTTGTATATAATTACAAAGGATAATATAGAAATAAATTGTCAGTAATCAATGTAACTGAAATAATACAAGTAGTAAATATGAATTTGTTATCCACATGCCTCAGAATCCTTTAAGAGGTTTGTGTTTTAATATGGATATGTATTGACTCCATTTTAAGAATTATCTTGCTGCATATGCAGTGTGAACTGGATTTTTTTTAAAAAAATATCTATCTCTTAATCTAAAAAACGAAATTTTCCAAGTCATTGTTTGCTGCAAGAGGGAATGAATTAAAGAAAGTTAAAAGAAGAGGATTCAAGATAAATGGATTTTTAAAATGTCCTACCAGCACAAAGGACACCTGTATGTGTTTATAAATCTTAATGCTGATACACACTTTCAGAAAACTTTGGAATTATATGGGCTACTGTTTTTGTTGGATCAAAGCCAGGGGTCTGCGCTTCTTCCATCCAGACCTTTGCTGAACTATTTTTATTTTTTCTTACTTTTGGATACTACAGACTGTTATTCAGAAACTATGCTCATCAGTATTTGAGATCTTTGGCTGAGATCTTGATGGCTCTGAAGTGACTGTTTCACTGGGTTTGAATGAATCTTACTTGCTTATTATTAGTAGTACTATTGTAATTAATTTGAAATGATGAAGCTATAGAGACAATAGAAAGAAAGCAAGAAAAAGCAAATAGACTGACCCTGACTGGACACAGGTGAGACCAAATTGGGAATCTCTTGTATAGGAAGAATCACAAAAGAGCTGATTTTTCCTATTGCTATTTTATCAGTTCAACATCATCTGGTGCAGTTATTCCAATGATGAATATTGTGTATTATCTATTGCCTTTGGAGGAAGCAAAAGATCCTGTTGGAGATCTGTAGTGACATATAGTGAGAGCTAGGGAGTTTTAGCCATGCTTATCAAAACAATCCTGGTGCAGGAAGGAATAATGCAAGTTGAATAATGTGAAAATAGCATAATGTCAAAAAAAGTAGTAAAAAGCACCCCTTGGCTCCCCATCTCCTATTGATGGCCTGAACTGAAAAGAGTTTTATTTAAGTCAAAACTGGTCCAGATTCTGTATTTTTCTCTTTTCCTCCCCATTCCTTTCATGTGATGTCTTTTAGATGCTGTGTCTTAAATTCTTCCTGTTTTAAATGGAGAATTATGCAGATGTTTAACCCTTTCTGCATCAACGGAACTGAAAAGTGGAAAGAATACAAGGATTCGGTCCTTTAATTTTGAGAGATTGATCCATAATTTAATGATGGTAGACAACTGTACAAGCATATCAGTCACTAGCAGACTGATATTATCTTTATGTGCAAATGCTTTAGAATTCCCTGACGCAACATGGTGAGCACATCACTCATTACAGTATCCCTAACTGGAGTAGCCTCTTCATTCCGATAGGCCTCTGCTAAAATATCCTTCATCTTCAATTTGCATTGGTATTACAGTCCTTCCAGGCTTGCTGTTGAAAAGAAGAAGGTAGAAATCACCTGTAATTTCCAGAAAATCAGTTAGAAGAATTCAGTTTCATTGCACAACTTTTTTAAAAAAAGCTTCCAGTGTTATGATCTTTAAAATGCCATTGGTAACTTACTTAAATCCAGCACAGCACTTGAAAGCAGATTGTGTTTCCCTTTGGATTAGACAGGGATTTAAATTCTCTAAATATTAAATATCATTTTTAAAGATTCAAAATGCTTTTTTAGGCAGATACCCATTTATAGAAAACCTAATAGAGTTTGCATGGAGAAACCACATTACAACTAAGTACATTCATAGTACATACTTCATTATTTACTGTTAAAGAGTACAATAAAGTCTGTTGTTCTCATTTCCCTCCCCACAACCCCAGCTTGGTCCTGAAATGTACAATTCTTCCTTCTCTGTCCTCCTCTAGTCAAATTTCACATTTTTTTTATCTTCCATGCTATTGAATGCCCAGTCACATGATAAACATTGTTGCCTTTGTTCAAGTTACTGAAGTATGGAAAAATCTGTCAATAACAAATCTAAATTTTAGAGGTGACCACATCACCTGTTGTTGCATCATCATCATCATCATCATCATCATCATCATCATCATCATCAGAAGAAGAAGAAGAAGAAGAAGAAGAAGAAGAAGAAGAAGTTGGAGCTCATTTAGTCCAACCCCCTGCTCAGGCAGGAAACACTATAGCATTTCAGACAAATGGCTGTCTAGTCTTTTCTTAAAAACTTCCAGTGTTGGAGCATTCACCACTTCTGGAGGCAGGTTGTTCCACTGGTTAATTGTTCTAACTGTCAGGAAGTTTCTCCTTAGTTCTAGGTTGCTTCTCTCCTTGATTAGTTTCCATTCGTTGCTTCTTGTCCTGCTTCCAGGTGCTCTGGAGAATAGCTTGACTCCCTCTTCTTTGTGGCAGCCCCTGAGATATTGGAACACTGCTATCATGTCACCCCCCACCCTTCTCTTGTAGATATGAAGGGTTAATGGCAAGCCATGCTTAATGAGCAAATTGTGTTTGCTTTTAAACCTTATACATTCTGGAATGGTTCAATTTACATGTGTAACCTGAAATAGGACAAAGTTGAGACAAAACTAATTTAAAGTTAAGTGTTAACTTGCATTGCAACCCATATCTGAGGTTCACATGTAAAGTTCTTTGCTGTGGTCATGAAATGTATCACATTGGGAAAAAGAAACTGTTGTTGATTTCAACCATTCATAGATGTGTTCTGAAAATTTACATGAGTATTGCATTATACTGTAGTGTTTTGTGTGCCTGTATCTCCGTAGGGTTCCCCCCCTTATGGAAGATAAACAAAACTGTCCCAAGAGGGATATTTTCAGTTTTCTGTATATATTAATTCAATTTATATTGTAGATTTTATTTACAATACTTCTAGCTTTTCAAAAATCAGGATTCAATAATGGCTAGGCAAATACAGTTTTTTATTAGATTAAATCTTTATACAGGAAGGGAAGGGGGAGGGCAGACATGTGTTTCACAAACGGCTCTTTGGTGCCACCAAGAGACCACTGTGTTGCATTACTGGGGATTCCCATTTCCTGGTTTAATGATGCTAATGTATTGCTGCGCTCGAATTGGGAAAACATGAAAATAATAAGCTGGAATAGAATGTACCTTCTAGGTTTTCTCAGTTACATGTTTCCTTATTGACATTCCACAGAGGCAATACTTTCATTAGGCCACTCAGAACTATATACAATAATTTCTTTGGGCAAAATAGGTAAAAGTGCTGCCTGAGCACAATCCAGAAAGTTATTGGCCATGTAGTAAGATTGGCAGACTTCCCAGATATACTGCAGATGTTGTGTGTAAAAGGAGTCATTACAGATGATGCCAGCAGGAACGTTTCATATTCCTATCACAGCCTAAGCAGAATTCTTCCATCAGAAAAAAGTACAATGTATGCACAAATAAAGTTATCTAATATTCCATTCAAATCAGTGTAAGAAAAGTTTATTTATAGCCATTAATCAGTCAGATACAGTATACCCAATAATAACAAAATCAATGTAGGAAATTAAATATGAGAATAACACCACAAATAAAAACAGAATAATAACATGATAGAATGGTGAAAAGGGATTAATTTGGGCTGTACAAATTTTGGGAACCCTCTGGATCCTTCAAATCAATGTGAATTAAACCTTTATTTTGTAACTCTGCACCTCGAATCAACTGATTTTAATGGGACTTAGTATTGCCATCCACTAAATAAATAAAGCCATATGCTAAAATAAATGGGACTTAACTCACTTTTGATGAGCTGCATCCACAGTTTCTTTCAAAGACTTGCAGCAGGTCTTTATTTTAACTTTGTACTTAATATTTGTTCTTAATATTTCACATACTGCTTATTCCTCTTCTCTACTTCATATCAGGAAATATGTCATTCCAGCTGAACACAATTTGGCTTGAGCAATAGTCTATGGAATGACATCTATCTTTTGCCATTAAGCCTGGGGTCTCACTTCATGCTAAGCCAACAAATGATTGGTTTGGTTTGGGCTGAAGACTTAGTCACTGATTAAACTGATAGTCCAACAACATCATGGATGGATCTTGGGAACAACCATCCTTCCTACAAGGCACCGCCCAGCAGAATTCAACAGGAAGCTGTTTCAGAATTTGATGATGCAACTTTGGAGATTGGGTCTCCACCATCTTTACTTGTATCTCCGTGGATTGCTGCTACCTACTCGGTCATTTTGTGATCTGCTGGTAGTGTCAGTGCATACATATTGCTTGACATCAGATTGCCTTTTCCTACTCAACATTTCTACGTGAGCTCCCTATAATCATTTGAACCCTAAAAGAAACAGAAAACTGATCTCTACCTTAATAACGAACTTCATGGCATCATCTCGTGTTCAGAATAGGCTGCCAAAGATCTCTTTAATATTTATGTCAACGTAGGAAGGTAACATTTAGACATTCCTGTATTTCGAGCCTCCTGGATGAGGCTCGAAACATGCTTTGTTTCTAAGAACTTCTACATTTTTAGAAAGCAATGTGAACAAAACCTATCTTGAGAAGAGAAATATATCTAAATACAGCCTGTTAGGGTTAATAATGATTTCTCTGCAATGACATTTATCTGCTGTAGAGGTATTTCAGTTCAAGGGGATAAAACATCTTAGACCTCTTACCTGAGCTGAAATTTCCCAGGTGTGATGTGTTTGTAGATGTTCATGTTGATGAGGGATTCAGGAGGTCCACTGCCCCACTTATCTGGTGAAAACCAGAGAGGAGAAAAATGCTTTTCAGATTTCAGCTTATAGTGATTTCTAAATGTTGGTTGAACAATTCTGTAACTCAATTCTATAAAACCTGGCCCCATGTCTTAATCTCCACAACCATAACTCTAATTTTTTTGAAAGTGAAATATTAAATTGATGGTGATCCATAGAATTCCTTTAAAAAAATAGGTATGAGCAGAATCCTGTTATCTTTAAAATAAACTGCAATGTTGCCAGTGGAGATTTTCCTTTTTAGTGATATCTCAAAGATTAGCAATAATTTCACGACATAATATTGGCAAAAGAATTTCTAGGAATTCAAAGAATTTAAGGGAAAGGATAATCTGTATCAGTTTATAATCTGTCAGATGCCCAGAGTCATCTTATAGGGGAGATGGGTGGCATAAAACTTTTTAACAAATAATATAAATTAAAAGAACAGGTGAAACACTTTATTGTAGCAAGAGCAACAATAAAGTCATAAACCTATCTATGATTGAAAATAATATACCACCAGCTAAGAAACTCCATAATAAGCTCTCTCTCTCTCTGTGTGTGGATGTGCTTGGATTTATATGCAACTAAATCTCACTGGCAGAGTGACACAGTTTTTAGACGGTTGAATTAATTTCCTGATTCAGCAAAAGTTGCATTCTGAAAAAAATGGCATGTGATCATTCTGCATTAGCAGACTCTTCACAGCAGGAAACACCTTAGACCTAACTATGGAAGTATTTCTGCTTAAGTAATTAGATGTGTCATGCAACAGACAACCAACTCACTCATCAGCAAAAAGTTCACGGCAACAATTTTATCTTCCTCCACTAAAACTAGATTTGTGATTTACATTATCACATTTCAAGATTTGTCCAGCAAACCAAATTTGTATTTGTCCAATGAAAGTGCCAGGCCATTTACTAAACTGAATGAAGGTGTCAGTTTTAACTGTAACATAATCTTTGGATGTTTGTTCGGTATTTGTCAAAATCCAGCAACACACTCTCTCTCTTCACTCTTTTCTATTTTTTTTTAAAGAAATCCCTGGGGGAATGCCAAAATGATGATATAGTGACTATCAAATGGGCTGAGTTGGGTGGGACACACAAATGTCAGGAGATAGAAAAGAATTACAGCCTTAGTTTTTTTCTTTGTTTTTTGGTTTTTCTTCCTTTGTTCTTAGGTCTTTTATTTATTTTAGATATAACCCTTCAGAAAAAATGAACAATTTTGCTTTTTATCCCTGATTATTTCTCCAATCTCAGGACTTGGAATAGCTTTAAAAGGATTTTTTCCCCAACTCTTTCTTAACTTGAGAGAAAAAAGAAAACAAAAGAAACTCCTGTTTTAAGGACTTCTTTGTAGATTGTTTGCTTTATTATGTTCCTCTAATAATATTGCTAAGCACATCGGTTTGTGCTTAAATTGTAAGCCGCCCTGAGTCTTCGGAGAAGGGCGGGATATAAATGGGATTAAAATAAAAAAATAAAAAAAAATAATACACAAGCATTTATAAATAAACTCTTTGGAAGATAGTAGGCTACTAATTTGCTAGGTTTATATCAGGCATGAAAGACCAGGTCCACATCTGGAGGTTTAATTTAATTGATTTATTGCTAAAAGCCTATCTACAGGATTCTTCTCAAGTAACAGTCAACACTTGGCTATGTTAGATAAGGGTCACCAGCAATCAAGGGGAGTTGGACTTTGTGACTACATAGAGACCAAAGGCTGATCCCTCTTTTCACCCCTCCCCTTGGCTCTACCAGTCATCCTCCTACACTTTATACTTGACTCCCTAAGACAGACATGTCAAACTTGCGACATCACTTGACGTTGTGCAATGTATCCGGACAGTTTTGCCATTGCCAGCAATGGGGTGGGCGTGGCTTCTGGATTATGTGTCCAGGCTGCGGACTGGGAGTTTGACACCCCTGCCCTAAGAGAAGAGCTATCATTGGTTGCAACAATAGTTTCTACACTATGATTGTACACATATTGAGATACATAGGTATGAATGTTTGCATTAAGTCTACATGCCTAGTTATTTTTCTGCATTTGCATTTATTGTTTTAACAGGAAAAATCTGTTAGGTGAGTTATTTTAAAGTGAGATGCAACTTGGCTGAAAAATTACTACAGAACCATGAAGCACTAACCAAGTCTTTTTACTAGAGGTTGTTGACATGTGTCACCTTACTTAACAAATACGTTTTTGATGTCTTGGTGATTGGTATATGAATCAAACTTTTATATGAAAAAATATATCACGAACCTTCAGGATTTTTTTTAAAAAAAGAATTACTTCAAAGAGGCTAACAAAAATGAAATAAAACTGTTACAATATTTGAAAAACAGAGATAATATTTAAAAGCAAGGGCAACCCAATAGAATAGTAGTCTATAGTTTTAATTTAATAGTTTATTAAATAAAAGCAGAGGAGGTAGTGGAAAGGTGTCAGGTGGTTAGCTTTCATTTAAAAACTGCACATTTAAATCTAAATCTAAATTAGGCAGTAAGGACTCTTTCCCACATGGCTAGTAGCCTAGTTCACAAGAATGAATATTCCAGACATGTCTACCTATTCAAATGGGTTAAGTTGATAGGTTAAAATATTTCAAGATTGTAATGAAGCTTCGCCAGCCATCTGGTCCCTAGATTCCTAAGCTTCAGCTCATGGAATTCTTCAACCACCATGGCTACTATTAAAATTTTTGAGTGTTGAAGGCATACCTGGGGAGCACCTTGGGTGAGGGAGACTGTTCTACACCTGCAGAAAATGTTGGAAGAATATAGGTTCCTCTGGAGAATTCAGTTACCTTTTTTTCCCTGCCTCGTATGCAATCTGGGAAGAGTTTTAATGCCATTTGGGCAATCTTCCCCAATAACCACAGTAAGTTATGTAATCTATCCTGAGAGTAGATGATTTTATTATTTATTTATTTATTTGTTTGTTTGTTTTTATAAACCGCCCTTCTCCCGAGGGACTCGGGGCAGTGTACAGAGTAAGGTAGGTATACAGATTGAACAATAGTTGGCATAACTTTCACAATGCCAGGACAAGCACACAATCTGGAATGATACAGAATCCAGTACTACAGTTTGTTGCGTAAGATCCCTGGGCAAAATTAAATCACTTTTCCTTATTCAATGTTATGCAATTATAGGCAAAGTAGGGGTTTAATAACAATCTCTCTCTCTCTCTCTCTCTCTCTCTCTCTCTCTCTCTCTCTCTCTCTCTCTCTCTCTGTGTGTGTGTGTGTGTGTCACTCTTTGTTCATTGTCTCTCTTCAGTTCTGACTCTTTCACTGAGGGGAAACAGAAACTCCAGCAACATATATGCCCCCTGGATGCTAGCAGAAAGGTGGATGCTATGCAAACCAGGAAAAGACTCCAAAAGTCTTTTAGAGTCTTTCTTTAGAGCAGACATGTCAAACACAAGGCCCGGGGGCCGGATTTGGCCTGCGAAGTGGTTTCATGCGGCCCACGAAGCCATCCTGGAAACAGTGAGGGAACGGCCCCCACTGCCTTGGCCCTGGCCCAGAGACCCTCCTCCTGCCAGAGACCCTCAGATCTGTCCCACTCCTGCCCAGGCCCCCATAGGCACCCTTGATGCGAACGATGTAGAGCTGGCCATGCCCACCCAGTAGGCCATATGCACTCTACTAGACCACGCCCACCCTGGCCATACCCACCTGGCCCCTTGAGGGCAACCACAATGCTGCTGCGGCCCTCAGTGAAATTGAGTTTGACACCCCTGCTTTAGAGCAAGGAATTCATGATGGGAGGGAAGTCTTCTGTCAAAGAAGCTATGAGACAAGGAATGTAGTGAGACAGACAAATTATGTATGGTGAAGATTTTAAACAGGTTTCTCCATTAAGAGAAAAGTGCTCACTGCTATTTTTTTTTTAAATTATCATATCTAAAGGAACCCCTTCATGGATTACTGCCTTGTCGTGGCAAAGGGGCTTGCGTAATTCAATGAAGCTATGAGCTATGCCGTGCAGGGCCACCCAAGACGGACAGGTCATAGCAGAGAGTTCTGACAAAACGTGATCCACTGGAGAAGGAAATGGCAACCCACTCCAGTATCTTTGCCATGAAAACCCTATGGACAGTACCAAAAGGCAAAACGATATGACGCTGGAAGATGAGCCCCTCAGGTCGGAAGGCGTCCAATATGCTACTGGGGAAGAGCAGAGGGCTAGTACTAGTAGCGCCAGAAAGAATGAAGCAACTGGGCCAAAGCCGAAAGGACGCTCAGCTGTGGATATGTCTGGTGGCGAAAGGAAAGTCCGATGCTGTAAAGATTTTTTCTCCATAGGAACCTGGAATGTAAGATCCATGAATCAAGGAAAGCTGGACGTGGTCAAACAAGAGATGACAAGACTAAACATTGACATCTTAGGTATCAGCGAACTAAAATGGACAGGAATGGGTGAATTTAATTCAGATGACCATCAGGTATACTACTGTGGGCAAGAATCCCTCAGAAGAAATGGAGTAGCCTTCATAGTTAATAAAAGAGTAGGAAAATCAATACTGGGATACAATCCTCAAAATGACAGAATGATCTCAGTTCGAATCCAAGGGAAACCATTCAATATCACAGTAGTCCAAGTCTATGCCCCAACCACCAGTGCTGAAGAGGATGAAATTGACCGGTTCTATGAAGCCCTACAGCACCTTATAGAAGTAACACCAAAAAATGATGTCCTTATCATCATGGGGGATTGGAATGCTAAAGTAGGAAGCCAAAAGATAACTGGAATAACAGGCAAGTTTGGCCTTGGAGTACAAAATGAAGCAGGGCACAGGCTGATAGAATTTTGTCAAGAGAATACGATGGTCATAGCAAACACTCTTTTCCAACAACCCAAGAGAAGGCTCTACACATGGACATCACCAGATGGTCAACACAGAAATCAGATTGACTATATGCTCTGCAGCCAAAGATGGAGAAGCTCTATACAGTCGGTAAAAACAAGACCAGGAGCTGACTGTGGCTCAGACCATGAGCTTCTTGTTGCAAAGTTTAGGCTTAAACTGAAGAAAGTAGGGAAAAGCACTAGGCCACTCAGGTATGAATTAAATCATATCCCTGTTGAATATACAGTAGAAGTGACAAATAGATTTAAGGAATTAGATCTGATAGACAGAGTGCCTGAAGAACTATGGACAGAGGTTCGCGACATTGTACAACAGGTAGCAACCAAAACCATCCCAAAGAAAAAGAAATGCAAGAAAGCAAAATGGCTGTCTGAGGAAGCTTTGCAAATAGCTGAGGAAAGGAGGAAAGCGAAAGGCAAGGGAGAAAAACATAGATATGCCCAATTGAATGCAGAATTCCAGAGAATAGCTAGAAGAGATAAGAATGCCTTCTTAAATGAACAGTGCAAAGAAATAGAAGAAAACAATAGAATAGGGAGGACCAGAGATCTTTTCAAGAAAATTGGAGAGATGAAGGGAACATTCCATGCAAAAATGGGCATGATAAAGGACCAAAATGGCAGGGACCTAACAGAGGCAGAAGAGATTAAGAAGAGGTGGCAAAATTACACAGAAGAACTATACAAGAATGAGCTTAACGTCCCAGATAATCACAATGAGGTGGTCACTGACCTCGAGCCAGACATCCTAGAATGTGAAGTGAAGTGGGCCTTAGAAAAGCTGAGCAACAACAAAGCTAGTGG